>NC_072430.2:76060000-76729166 GCF_028878055.3 Symphalangus syndactylus
GACTGTCAGATCCTGGGTGGGGAGGGAAGGGAAAGGTCGGCCAGGCAGAGGCTTCCCTGGGGCTGCTTTGGGTGTTAGGATCCTGCTAGAGGCCCCCAGTCCCCGCAGCACCTAGTGCCCTAGCGCCAAGGCTGGAAGTAACGCGGCCCCCAGGATAGCGCCCCATCCTACAGCTTCTAGGATTCCTGGACCCCAAAGTTGAATTCGAAGGGAAAGGACCTATCCGTATTTTTGGAGGAGGAGAGGATCTGTAGCTTAATTCTCAAAGGAGTCTCTGACCCTAAACAGGTTAAAGCCACTGGTGGTCGCTGTTCCCTGGAGGGAAAGGAGCGGGCTTGTGACTTTTGAGCGAGTGCGGGGGACACCAGGAGTGGGAGAGTTGCACTCGAGTTTTACTGCCCTTAAGAACGACTTTTTGAGAGGGGACGGGGCTTCTTGCTCCCCGACATTGTTCTCTTGGGCGGAGGGGAGCACTTCAGGGCTTCTCTTTCCACCCGCCTCTTCTGCCCCTCGTCTTCTACCACCGAACTGTTTGTAAACAAAGTTCCAGTCTTCCCCCGTTCTCTCCGCCTCCACCAAACCTGATATTTCTCCCAAATTCGCTCCATCAGTCTGGGATCGTTACACAGGGCGGATATTCACAATTTTCACAAGTGATCCTGAAAGAAGGCCTAGGGGAAGCCTTCTAAATGGTCCCACATTGCAGTAGGGCTGGTGAGGCCTGGGATCCATTCCCTCTCTTTTCTGCTCTTCCCATCCCGGAATCTCGGGGCCGGCGGCGGGAATTCCGCGCAGCCGGAGGGGGGTCTGCGCCCAGCGGAGCGCCGCGCTGGGGCGAGGTGGCTGTGGGCAGAGCGTGCAGCGGGGTTGCGGGGAGAAGGGGATTGAAGGGGCGGGGGGCGCGGGAGCACCTGGGCGGCAGGCAGTTGGCCCTGTAGCTCAGTGCCCGCGCTCTGCCTGAGTTGGGAGAGCCCTGCCAGAGGGTGGAGTGGAGAGGGCCGTGCACCCCTCACTCTTCGGCTTCCCTCCCCCTGCTTCCCAGCGCTTGTCATATCCTGTCTCTGGCCTGATATTTCACGCGAGCAGTTGGAAGGAGATTACAATGGAGATTTATGTGTGTTCTGAGCACGGCTAGTTTCCCAGTGTAGAGAGCCGAGATCGCTGCTTCCCATTTCCATTTTTCATTCGCGCTTTGGGGAGCTCAGTAGAGCATGGGGGGAGCGTGTCTGCGCGGCGGCGGGCTGATCACAGGACTCCGCGTCTCCGGGCGGGCCGGGAGACTGTGAGAAAGGCTTGCCAGCGCGTCGCCCCCGGCGGGGCTGGAGCCGGCCCCCGCCTCCAGGAGCCAGGCTTTGTTTCCTCCTTTGCCCACCCCTCCCCCTTTCCGCCCCCTCATTTCTGGGACCTGGGCGCGTCCTTGCAACCCCTTCTCTTTGCCCTTCTCGTGGTCTGCGGAAACACCCCCTTCCTCTGGCCCTTCACTCTCCTGCTCTCGGCTTCGCAGGCTCCCTGGGGAAAGGTGCATCGTGGCCCGGCCCGACCCTGTCGTCGCTGGGTGCCGGGTTAGGTGACTCCGGCGAGTCTGTGGGGCCTCAGCCCACCCCGGAGCTGGAAGCGCCCGCCCTCCCGACTCCCAGGCTTGGCTCATGCCAAGGCCTGTTGCGTGATTCCAACTTGGGCTGACATTCCCTGCCCCGGGCTCTCCAGCGTAGGCCTCTTAATCATCTTGTCTGCTGCAGATCCTCGACACCAGCCAATTTACTGCCCGTCTCTCCCCGCTGGTTTCGGGAGGAGGGAGGGGAGTGCGCGCAAAGGAGGGGAGGGCACAGTCACCCTCAGGAGGAAGGCTGGCACCAGTTAGTGGAACTAAAAAAAAAAAAACCCACAGAATTTGGAGCTGGGGTGCGGGTGGTGGACAGGGATGGGGGTCTGCCAGGCAGCGGCTGCTTAGGGAAACCCAGGATCACAGGTCAATGGGCTTCAACCCAGGCCTCCCTAGCCTGGGAAAACAATGCAAAAATGCAATGTGCAAAAATGCAATGGGACACGATCGTGTAGCCTCCCTGCTTTTTCCAAAGCCGCAACTCTCTGGACCACACGGTTGTAAACCAGACTCAGAGAAGGCCCCAAAGCAATCTGCTCGGAAAAGTCATGATTCTCCTCAGGATGATGCCACTGAGCCCAGAAAGTCACCTTCGCCCCGTGTCTGGTTTTGGCAGGTAAGTTGAAGACACACACGCAAATGGCCTCATCCTAGAGGAGACGAAGCCTAGACCTGGCAGGTGGGGCTCTGTGGCTTGTACCCAGCCCCTCTGCAGTAGGGGAGAGTCCCTTCAGAGGGCATGGCTGAGGTTCAAACCCCAGGTAGAAAGGGGCTCTCCCAGCCCCAGCTTGCTGCTCTTCCACACAAGGTGAAGTTGGAAAGCATCTGGGTAACTGTGGGTTTCATATCCCTCTCTGGGGGCAGTGTGATAAAACAGTAACACTAAATATTAAATAGATAAAATTTAGTGAGTTGTTACCATGTGCCAGGCACTGTTACATTGTTGCCTCATTAAATGCTCACAACTCCAAGCTATAGCTGTTAATATTTCTCCTATCTTGCAGATCTGCAAACTGTAACACAGAGTGGTTAAATGGGTTCCCCAAGGTCACACAGTCAGTGATTGAAGCCAGGAAGCTTCCAACTGTGGGCCCTAGCACTTTCAGGGAAAGGGACTTTTAGTTCAGGCCTTCATAACCACCAACCCCTGGCCTTTGTAGGGAATGCCAGAAAGTAGGGTCACCTCCCAAGTTGGAAGCTGGTTGTGTGGGGCCCAAGGTAGAAAGCAGAGCCCAATGGTGTGTGGACATTCTCCCCCCTCAAGAGTATGAAGTGGAAAGATGTCACTCTCATACCAGTGTATATAAGTCTGTGAGTGTGTATATATGAGTGTGCATATGTGAGTTTGTCTATCAGTGTGTAAGGGTGTGAATGCGAGTGTGCATGAGTTCATGTGTCAGTGTTGTGGGTAAGAGTGTGACGGAGTATGAGTGTGTGATGTGACGGTGTTCGAGTGTGTGTCATCGTGTGTGCGCCTGAGAATATTTGAGCATGAGTGTGACTGTGAGAGTGTGTATCAGTATGGGTGAATGTGTGCTAGTATAGATGGGCCTGTAACAGTGTGCTCAGTGTGTGATTGTGTGTTCACGCGCGTGCGAGCACAGCCCCGTGCCGTTGGGGTCGGCTTGCATTCCAGAGCAGCCAACCATGCCTCCCGAGGGTGACTCACAGAGCTCTCAGTTCAGTCCCGAAGTGCCGTGGGACAAACGGAGGGGAAGGTTCAAAGTAGGGGTCCGACCCTCAGGCTGCTGCAGAGCTCAGGTCCCTGACGGGAGGTCCCCCGCGGCGGCTGGGATGCCGAGCCTGGCCATCTAGGCGGGCGCGGGGGCGGTGGCGGCGGCGCCGGCGCCGGAGAGGCCGGGCAGGCGGAGGCTGGAGCCGCTCCGCGCTGAGTGAGTCACCCCGCCGCCGGCCGGAGAACCCCTCGCGGGGACTCGGGAGGGGGCGGGGCGTGAAACCCCCGGTGCAGCCCCACACCCAGGGCGCCTGTCTTCTCCTAGCCGCACCTCGCGGTGTCGCAGCCTTGGAAAGATGTAAACGTAGCTCTCGGCCGGCTGGCTTCCCGGCCTGGGCAGCGGCTTGAGCTCTAAGCACGTGACTCACCGGACCCTAGCACCAAGAAAAAAGGGCACACATCCAATGAAAACAATAATTTATTTAAATAATCTCTTCATATTGTAAAATCAACATTAAGAGCATGTTGTTTTCATAATAAATAACCCCAAAATACCTTTCATTTCAACAACAAAGACTTTAAGATACGATAAAACAAATCCAAATCAGTAGCTTAATTTAACTGAAGTGTTTTTAAAGGAAAAAATAAAAAGGAGGGGTTGCTGAGGTCACTGCTAAACTGCAGTTTTCACAACTGGGGGTTTACAAAAAAGTCTGAAAAGATGAGTATTTTTATACAAATAAATCAGTGGGAAAATCTGCACAGACACCTTTATTTACAAACTCTGTGTCCAAGTCCAGGCTAATAATCCTGAATAGGTTTTAAAAAAGATAATTTAAACACATTTTTGCAGTGTTCACATATCAAAAAATCATTTTTTCAACATCAAAATGAGGTCATCCGCAAAGGCACCTAAACTTTTAAAAAAATAAAAATAAAAAAACTCCACTGGTGATGGATGAGGAGAGAGCTGAGGGAGCGCTCCTGGGGGAGCGCGGTGGGGTAAGGTAAGGGATGAGGGCTCCGAGGGCTGGGAACTGCAGGGAGGAAAGAAGCGGCGGGGCCGCCCGGGTCAAGGGGCCACGTGGGGGAGGGCGGGCAGGCGGGACCGGGAGGTCAATAACTGCAGCGTCCGATCTGAGCCCGGGGGGCGGGCGAGGAGAAAGAAGCCTCAGAGCGCCCGGGAAGCCTCGCGCACCTGGGAGGCGTCCATCTCCCGGGACCCAGCTCTCAGCCCGGGGCGTGGAAGGCGCCAGACAGGCTCACCCGCCGGGGAGGGAAGGCAAGTCCGAGGTGGGGCTCGAAACAGCCGAGACCCGGGGCTCAGGTCAGAAATGCGGCCTTTTAAGGAGGCCTTCACCAAGCTGCTGTCCGGTTCCCCCGAGAGAAGGGCCCGTTTGGTGGCCCCGGGAGAGAGCAAGGCCTGAGACGGGCCACTGCAGGTCGCAGCCTCCGGGAGAGGTGGGCGGTGTCAGCGGCCCGGGAGGACGGAACCCCGGCTCCGGGTAAGCAATGAGGATAACTGGTCTCTGCTCTCAGTCTCTGACGAGTTCTCCCTGGGGTTAGAAAATCGTCCCCGCGCTCACCGGGGCGCCCCCGCCGCCGTGATGGTGGTGGTGGTGATGCGGCTGCGGGGTCTGAGTGGGGTGCAGCAGCGGCGCCGTGGTCTGCAGGTGTGAGGCGGATCCGGAGGCCTGGTGGTACCAGGGGTAGTTGCCCAGAAAAGCCGAGGCCGCGCTGCTCGGGCTGGAGCCGGAGCTGCCGGCGCCGCTGCCGCCACTGCCCGGACCGCCGCCGCCCGCCATCCGCTGCGGCGCACCAAAGTCCCAGGAGGCTGGCGCTGAGACTGGCGGCGAAGCACAAGGCGGAGAAGCGCTGGCCCCAGGGTGCTGCTCCGAGGGGATCTCACCACTTTTCCACATCTTCTTGAACTTGGACCGGCGGTTCTGGAACCAGATTTTGACCTTTGAGGAAAAAGACCTGAGCATTAGTGGAGGAACCTAGTCTTGGGGCAGTAGGAGTTCGAAGAGGAGAAAAAAGAAAGCAGAGAAAAACCGCTGGCTAGAGGTGGGCAGCGAGCGCCCTGGGGAGATAAGAGGATCACAGGCGGCGGCCTTCGAGGCTCTGCAGGTTCCTGCTCCCTGCGGAGGTAATTGCCAAAAGGCCAGGACTGCTGGTGTATGCGCACTGTGATGATGGTGACAGCGGGAGGGTGAGGAGGGCCAGTTATTTCATCCGCTTAATCAGTAGCGAGAGGTACGGGATTTCTGTCCACCCGGTCCCTTTCCTTCCCTCCCACGGCGGCCCTTTGGGGGTTTACGGCTTTGGGCCTAGAAGCTTACTTAGGGCCGCTCGAGGCGCGGGCCTGGAAATCCTTAAAATTACTTAAAATAAACTTTAAAAAGCATTGTCCTGAACCCGCCTGCTTCCCAGCCACCTCAGGCCCGCGCTCTCCTCGCCCCCGCAGGGCGCGAGCCCCACCTGAGTCTGCGTGAGGCCCAGAGAGGCCGCCAGCTCTGCTCGCTCCGGCAAGGCCAGGTATTGAGTCTTTTGGAAACGCCGCTGAAGAGCCGCCAGCTGGAAACTGGAGTAGATGGTGCGGGGTTTCCGGACTTTCTTTGGCTTCCCGTTCACTATCCGGATTTCAGGCTCAAGGTCCTCCTTCTCTGCAACGATACGGAATCGTAAGAACAGCGCAACCCAGGGGTCCTGGAGTTCCCGCCCTCCTAGAGGGCCCGGCGGGGGGGACTTGGCTTGAGCAAGGAGGTGGGTACACTGAACTGCGGCGCCACGGGCAGGCGCAACTTCGCAGTGTGCGATCGGAGCCTCCACAGACCCCGGGAGCTGAACTCTCCAGGGAAGGGGGAGACAAGTGCACACCCAAAAGAAAGAAGCAGGTGGCAAGGAGATGCCCTTATGAGGCAGGCAGAGCACGCCCACTTGGCTCTTGAGGCCACCAGGTCCCACCAACGGAGAGAGGGACGTAACCGGCGACCTGCGGGAGATTGGAGGCTGAAGAGGGTAAAGGGCACAAGCGGGCGGTGAGCAGGCAGCGTGAAAATCCAGGGCTTTCGACGGCCCCCCGCCCCAAACACGTTTACCCATCCATCCCATTAACTAGACCCACTCGGCACTCTTGACTCCAGCGTTATGCATACCAGGCTCGTTGTTGGCTGGGGACGAACTGGTTCCATAGGGAGCGTAGGTGTAGGCGGCGGTGTAGCCCAGGTCATAGCTGCTCTTGGCGGAGTAAGGGACGTTGTTGAGGCCGCTGGCTTGGTACTGGTAGGAACCCATGTGCGCGTAGGGCGAGCCCCCGCCGCCGCCGCCGCCCGCCGGGTGCTGCTGGTTGGTGTAGTAGCTGCTGTCGGTGGCTGTGGACACCGGAAGGGTGGGCGACTCCTGGGGCTTGTGGAGGCTGCTGCTGCTGCTGTTATTGCCACCCGGGCCGGCGCCGCCGCCGCTCGGGGGCTGCTGGTGCTGGTGGTACGTGCTGGAGGCGGCGATCTGGGTCGAGTGCATATCAGCCACTAGACTGTCAAAGACTCCAGTCATCCTGGCCCGAGACGGGAAAGAGCAGAGGTGGCGGGCGTGCGGGGGAAGCCAGGCGCCTCCTCTGTCTCTCCCGGTCCCCTCCAGCAGCCAATGTAATTACGGGGGTGGTGTGGGGAAACAAGAAAGGAGGCAACCGTCTAGGCACCTCCTCCTCCGGGGGAGGCGATCACCGTGCGCTGCTCGGGACAGCTGCCTCTGGTCGCATCCTCTTTCGGCCTCTGGGCCCGCTCGGCTCCTTGCCCAGGGCGAGCGCGGGCTCTGGCGGGGGGCGGGCAGTGGAGGGGGCAGGGGTGGCTGGGCCCGGTCGGGGCTCTGGGAGGCGGGAGCAGGTGAGCGGCCCCGATCGGCTTTACGATTGTCTGCCGGGCGGGATCCTGCAGTGTGGGCATTTAACACTCGTCACGTGAGCGCTGGCGACGTCACCTAGCAACAGCCAATCAGAAGCAAACGGCCGCGGAGCTCCGGGAACGCCCGGCCAGGGGGCGGGCGTCACATGGTGGGCGCTGTGGCTGCGGCTGCGGCTGCAGCGGCCCCAGGTGCAAACAGACTGCCGCTGAATGTGAGCAGCGAGGCGAGGGGTCGAGGTAGCGAGGAGTCAGGGTGGCCCGCAGCAGGAAGACAGAAGGCGTGGAGACAGACTGGCGTTTTGCCTCAGAGGAAGAAGTGGAGTCCCCCATCGCATTCTGTGTGCAAGTGCCAGTTCCAGTGATTCGTACTTTCATGTCCGAGGTCAGTTTTCAAACACATTAAAGTACATCGGTACCCAGAGTCCAACCAGCTTTATCTCCAGTTTTCCTCGAAGTGTCTGGCATTTATTCTTGTTAGTCACTCGGCACTTGACATAATCAATTGATTTAATTATCCACAAACCACGTGTAATGCCCCCTTCCTAACCAATCCGCAGGGATATTAGGACGATTAATTATATAATATTTAAACGGGTTTTCCTTGTTGCTTGAAAGAGAAGCTACATAAACTTAAAGGTATTATTGCTAATACTATATTTGAAACCACTTTCCCTGGTACTTTCCCGGCACGCGAGGCTCTGAGTAATTATATATGTTTGATAAGTAAATGACACCCTGAAAGCCATCCCGAGGACTTCCTCCTTCGGGTGGAAAGGTTCACCAGTTGGCCTTGAAAATTCGATGCTCTTGCGAAAAAGGAAATAGGATAATAGGTGAGATTATAGATTTATCAAGTAGATACTAGATTTATCACTTCTCCGTAAATTTACAATTAATATAAAAAGTTTTATCTGGTTTGTTGAATTTAATCCTGTTTTACAGTTTTGCATGTTAGGACCCTGTTCTACCCTATCATTGCAATTTTTTCTTTTCCTTCTCCTGTTTTTTAAAAAATCGGAAATGGCGACTTCCTCTGTCTCTATAACCTTGTTGTTGGAAACCTTGGCCCGACGGTGATGGACTGCACGACTTGCTGGACTCCCAAGTCCGAAGTTCCTGCGGCAGCGCTTGCTTTTTGGCGCCACCTGGTGGGCAGTGTGCGAGGTTGCGGGGGGCGGGGTAGACGGTCTAATCACGCCCAGGCGCCAGCCTCTGAAACCCCCCAAAAGAACAAAATAGTAATTAAAAGCCACAAAATTGTGCTAGTGCGCGCCATCTGAAGCACCCTTTCCTAAAGACATAACATGTAGCTGAAAGAACTTGTTAAAACAACTGTCTGATAGAAAACAAGTTGATACCTTCAAAAATATGATCTTTGGTCTTCTTCCCCAGAAAAAGCAAGTGTGTAATTAAAACTCCAGCATTCACACAGAGAAATAATGAGATAGGCAATGCGCCTTCAAGTCTACCTGGATTTAGTTCCCAGCTTTTTTATGGTTAAGGAAGGCCCCCAGATGGAAAGAGCCAGCTTATGAGAAACGTTGGAGGTGGAGTTCACCTCCACCCACCTGCATTGCTTTATGCGGCTCTCTGCCTACTTTGTGATCCTCAGCTGCAAAACCAACCTCTTGATATTGAAACATGATTGCCTTTTGGTGTTTTTTTGTTTGTTTTTGTTTTTTTTTGAGACGGAGTCTCACTCTGTCACCCAGGCTGGAGTGCAGTGGCGCCATCTTGGCTCACTGCAACCTCCACCTCCTGGGTTCAAGCGATTCTCCTGCCTTAGCCTCCTAAGTAGCTGGGATTACAGGCGCGCGCCACCACCCCCGGCTAATTTTCGTATTTTTAGTAGAGATGGGGTTTCACGATGTTGGTCAGGCTGGTCTCGAATTCCTGACCTCGTGATCTGCCCGCCTTTTGGTGTTTTGACTTCAAATTCCAACTCTTTCTATCACCACAGTGGTTGCTGCTTTGACCTAATGTAGAAAAAAATTCCCTGAAAAAGACAATTTTAAAAATCCAACCGCCTGCCCGGCACGGTGGCTCACGCCTGTAATCCCAGCACTTTGGGAGGCCGAGGCGGGCAAATCACCTGAGGTCAGGAGTTCGAGACCAGCCTGGCCAACATAATGAAACCCCATCACTATTAAAAATACAAAAATTAGCCGGGTGTGCTGGTGGGAGCCTGTAATCCAAGCTACTTGGGAGGCCGAGGCAGGAGAATCGCTTGAGCTCGGGAGGCAGAGGTTGCAGTGAGCCGAGATCATGCCATTGCACTGCAGCCTGGGTGACAGAGCGAGACTCTGTCTCAAAAAAAAAAAAAAAAAAAAATCCAACCGCCATGTCTTCTCTCTGTTCTTTGTTCCCACCCTAAATATGTTCTCCAGGCTTTTTCATGATGGCATATTTGTTGTATTTTATTTATTCAGTAACTTCCATTAATTAGCAGCCCAAAGTCTAGATCAGCTGGGATCTGGAAAATGGTTTCTTTCTGGAAGGAAACGACTTTATCTGGAAAACAAGGGATTGTGTACATGGGGCAAAGAGGGGGCAAAGAGGGGGCAAAGAAGAGACCAGAGGCAACGAGCAAGCGAGGAGAGTGTGAGGGAGGGGGAAAGGGAGACAGAACCCACAACTGCATTTGGAGAATCAAGTAGAGACTTGAGGTATCAGTTCTGATAATTTGAACACAAGTCTGGGTTTAGCCAAATTATCTGATTACTGTATCACAATGACCAAACGATTTGCTTACTTTGATCTAAAGTCAGGGAAGCAGTGGCATAGGGAATTGACAGTTTTGTCTACAGTCAGAGTGACGCCCATCTCCTTAGTGATCTGAGAGGATTGAAGGGGAGGCTTCAAACGAGTTTGGGGGAACACTGGTGCTTGAGGGCGGCCAGCTATCTCTTCTGCCCCAGGGCATTTTCTTTCCCCTTCTCCGTTTTCGGATTTCTGTGACTTCGGCATTCTTTTGCTCCGCAGGAACCTAGAGAACGGTGGGGGTAAATAACGGGAGCCTGAAGTTTCTGCTCTGGCCTTGCGTGTTCGAATCTCATCGCTGAGACTTTCTTCTGCTTTGGATCGCTTGTCCCAGGCTGTCGCCGCGCTGTGGCGTCTCCCCTCGTAGGAGCCTAACGCCAACCCCTGCGCCAGGTAGGGATAGAATCATCATTCTCATTGTATAGATGGCCGCTGAGGCTTGAGAACGGAAACTACTTCTTTTGAGTTGGGTGCCCCTCCCCCCTTGCCAGGCAGCCGCCTTTCTCTGTTGCCATAGCACAAATCACAAGGGTATTTATGGTAAGCCTTAGTTGAACAGCTCCAGGTCTCCAGAAGACGGCGAGCTGGAGAGGACAGGTCTGCGCTTTGCTCTCAGCCCCTTGCCCCACCGCTAGCCTGGGGCAGGATTCCAGCCTTCGCCGAGCTCGGCGCTTTGCCTCTGCCGGGCTATTGGGCGTCCTCCGCTGCACAGAAAGCCAGCCCAGTTGGGTATTACTGGGGAGAGGATGCCTCCTGCCGGCAGGGAGCGGGGGTGGGCGCCCGGGTGCCCTCAGTGCGTGGCGGGGCCAGGCCCATTTTCACTCTCCTTCCTCACTCTGGGGATGGAGGGGCCGCATGCGCTGCTGCTCCTACTGCTCACAGTCTCGTCGAGGGTCCCGAAGACGCGAGTTTCCGGGCCGCTGGTCCAAGAGGCAATGCCAATTTCGGTACCTTTGTGATTTCGTCCCCGAAGTAATAGCTCTAGGAACCTGCGCTTTCGAATCCCTTTGGGATTTGTCCTAAAACTCAAAGACGTTGGAAGAGGGCGGGGATTTGGTTATGAGAACCTCCCAGCTCAGCCTTTGCGACCAAACCGGCAGTGCTTTTGTTCTTACTTCATTGGCTAATTGCAGCTTCTTGGGACAACTCTGGCCAGGTCCTTTCGCATTGCTGGTCTCCTCAATCTGATTTTCCTTGCGGCCCCTAAGGCAGCCTCGAGGGAGTCCGGGAGCCATCAGCTCTCCGAAGCCCCTTGGGCCGGTAGGCAGACGGGACCCGTAACTCGGGATCTGCGTCCTGGGATTTCACATTTTTTCTTTTCCTGCATGTACCTGGCCAGAGGACACAATGGAATCACTCTTGGGGGGCTAAAACTCGGCCTGTGCAGGGAATGGGTGGGTCCTCTGGTCTCTGCTGCCACGGCTCCCCAGCTCAGAGGTTGTCTCGGGTTTCTACCATTTTAAAAATTATTATTATTATTATTATTATTATTATTATTATTTTGAGACAGTGTTTTGCTCTTGTTGCTCAGGCTGGAGTGCAATGGCGCTATCTCAGCTCACCGCAGCCTCCGCAACTGAGGCGATTCTCCTGCCTCAGTCTCCCGAGTAGCTGGGATTACAGGCATGTGCCACCACGCCCTGCTATTTTTTTTTTTTTTTTTTTTTTTGGTATTTTTAATAGAGATGAGGTTTCTCCATGTTGGTCAGGCTGGTCTCGAACTCCGGACCTCAGATGATCCTCCCGCCTTGGCCTCCCAAAGTGCTGAGATTACAGGCCTGAGCCACCGCGCCCGGCCTATTATTATTTTTTTAAGAGTCAGAGTTTCAATCTCTCACTCAGGTTGGAGTGCAGTGGCGCGATCACAGCTCACTGCAGCCTCGAATTCCTGGGCTCAAGGGATCCTCCTGCCTCAGCCTCCGGAGTAGCTGGGACCACAGGCATATGCCACCATGCCCAGATAATTTTTTTATTTTGTAGAGATGGGGCCTCACTATGCGGAGGCTCAAGCTGTTCCCAAACTCCTGGGCTCAAGCGATCCTGCAACCTCGGCCTCCAAAAGTGTTGGGGTTGGGATTACAGGCGTGAGCCACCGCTCCCGGCCCGCATCCTCGGCTCCACACTCCCTCCTGGCTCCCGAGCTTGAGAGTCTCAGTCAGCCATTCCTCTTCCACCTGCCTCCAGGCACTGTCTTCCAGCAGCGTGCAGTCTAGTGCAGAGAACGATTGCCCGCGTGTACTTACTGAGCGCCCAGCATTCTGCCAAGCCCTTTACCTCAGGCATCTCACTGACTCCTGGGAATCGCCCTGTAGGGTGGGTACAATATCACCCACATTGAGGAAACCAAGGCCTAGAGCCAGTCACATGATTACGGACGCGCAGCAGAGTCCGACCTCAGATCTGGGCCACGGAGGCAAGGCCGCTGTCGCTCTGGGCTGTTTCCGGCCAGGGGACGCAAGAGAAGGCGGCACCACACTTACCTCTCCCGGGCCTGGTGCTGCCAGCTCCGCGGAACAGATTGGAAGGGGCATTGGCCGTCCTGAGGGCGACCGCGCCCCTCTCTCCCCAAGGAGAGTCCTGGAAGGGGGGTTCCCCTGGGAGAGGAGGAGGCCCGCCCGGCTGCGCAGAGGGTAGCCCCGGGAAGATTCCCCAACAGACTCGAGCCTCTGCGGAGAGGGCAGGAGGCGGGTGCCCCCTGGCTTGGCACGTGAAGCCAAGCTTGGGGACCGGATGTTTTGTTCCCCCTGGGATTCCGCCCCAATTTATCTTTGCTCCCTGCTGGAGTGTAAGTAAACCCCAGGGGCTTGAACCGGAATCATCGGTTACTCGACGCTCCCAGCCATGGCCTTTCCGCGGCGCTGGGCTTCCGGTGCTATCAGAGCCAATTTCGCCTTTTTGCCTTCCAGATCTAACAGACTCTAGTCAGGTCCATTTCACTTTATTGTCTGTTCAACGGTTAAAGCAAAGAGAGTGAGAGCTAGGGCCCTTGACCCAGGAGGGCGCCCTCTATGGGGCGAGGGGTCGCCCAGGCTCTGAGGCACACTGATCCGGTGGCCTAACCGTGGGATCCCAGCTCACAGGCCCCATAGGCAGGCCACAGGTGGGTGAGCTTCCAAGGGCGAGAGAAACCCATTCCCCTTAGATGGTGAAAAGCTGCCACATCTCAGTGTCCAGGTCCTGAGACCTGCAAATGCTGATGGAATAAATTACTCCCTCCTCCTTTCCCCACCGCCCCTGCCCCCTCCAGGAACAAAAGCTCAGACCGCTGAGATGTTCACTTTGCACTTTCAGCAGCACTCACATTGAGATATGAGAAGACTGCAACAAGGTTTGTTATCACGAAAGAAAACAATCTCAGAGAACACGTGGACACAGGGAGGGGAACGACACACACTGGGGCCTGTCGGGGGTGGGGGTGGGGGTGGGGAGCATGGTAGGGAAAGCCTCGGGAAAAACAGCTAATGTATGCTGGGCTTAACACCTAGGTAATAGGTTGATAGGTGCTGCAAACCACCATGGCACACCTTTACCTATGTAACAAACTTGCGCATCCTGCACATGTACCCCGAACTTAAAATTTAAAAAAATGTAAAAAAAAAAAAAAAATCTCCGAGGTTTCCCGCCCCTGAACTGAGGACCATTTGTGCCCGGCGTTCCAGGGGGGCCAGGAAGGGGCTGTGCGTGGGGGGCGGCGGGGCGGGGGACTGGAAACGAGGAGGTAAGGGTAGCCGGGAGGGGAACGTCCCCGGGGTCTTGGACCCCGCTCGGGTGTTCCGTATGTCCGGTGTTGATTGGCTCCAGCTGTCAGATTGAAACCACAACTCCTCCCCTTAAGAGCTGCAGAGGTGAACCCACGTGCCGGCCCTAGGTGTTCTCAGCGTTGGGTTGTCAGTGTAGCATGCTTCTGGAACTTTCAGAGCCTCGCAGGCCTTAGACCCTTTTCAGTTTAGTGTCTATTCAGTGGTTAAAGCAAAACACACACACACACACACACACACACACACACACACACACACACACCCCATCGCCACCACCATCACCACAACCACCAAACGGGAGAACTAGGAAGGAAACATCTGGAACTCAGAGACTTCCCTTGGACACAAAATTCCCTTCTCTTTGACAGTCTTTCTACTCTCTCATTTTAGAACAAAAGGGTTGTGCCACCTCCTATGGATGTGAAGAGGATGTGCTGACACGTGTGCTCGGGAGCCAGACTTTGTGGCCTTGGGGAAAGGACTGAATATTTCCGTGCTTCGTCGTTTGCATGTGTGGAATGCAGGTGATACTGAGCTCTTCCTTGTGGGATTATTGCCTGGAAATACACCATTATATGTTCATCGCCTCCAGGTTTACCACGAGACTCGGCATTCTCGGGCCTCAGCTGAATGGGTTTTAAACTGCGGAGGGAGGCCCAGGCGGAGAGGGTGTAGGCCCACTTTTCTCACTCGTGTCTAAGCAAGCCTTGTCCTGGCGGCAGCCAAGGTGAAGGCAGACGCTGTTTCCGGGATCCAGTGGACCAGACCAGGCCAGGGGATTTGGGCGTGGGCCTCCGAGGCGGCAGTGGGTGGTCCAGGGGCGTTGTGAAGCGGTCAGGCGCTGTGGATGAGGAAGTGCAGGGCCCGCCTGCAGCACCGAAGTTTAGAAAGGCCAAACACTGCTCCTAACCCGTGCGGCAAGGACTGCCCCATTCAGTAAGCAGGGCAAAATCCCGCCGTGGCAAGCCTCTCCGTAGTTTCCCTGTGTGCTACACCTGGGCTGCTTCTGCTGGCTTCTTTGAAAATGGAGAAGGGAGCAGAGGGAAGAACCTTGCAGGTAATTCACAGGGAACTGACCCTAGGCAGCATAGGCTCAGTTATTGTTTGCCGTATGTCAGATTGTTTGCATGTACTTGTGCACGCGTTTTCAAATGCATAAAACCCTATGCATGTTTCAAATGTGTAAACACGTAAGAGTTTTTATTTGTATTTCTATTTCTTTTATTTATTTATTTATTTATTTATTTATTTTCTTTTGAGACAGAGTTTCCCTCTTGTTGCCCAGGCTGGAGTGCAGTGGTGCATCTTGGCTCACTGCGACCTCTGCCTTCCAGGTTCAAGTGATTCCCCTGCCTCAGCCTCCCGAGTAGCTGGAATTGCAGGCACGTGCCACCATGCCCAGCTAATTTTTGTATTTTTAGTACAGATAGGGTTTCACCATGTTGGCCAGGCTGGTCTCCAACTGCTGATCTCAAGTGATCCGCCAGCCTCGGCCTCCCAAAGTGCTGGGATTATAGGTGTGAGCCACTGCGACTGGCCATCATTTTCATTTTTTAGAAATCTTTTCTTTCTATGTCAGTAGTTACAGAGCAATCATTTTCTTCTTAAGGAGATTGTGTGAGGAAGGTATCATCACTTATTTGACTATCTTTTTTGCCTTGTCATCTAGATGATTTCCGATATTTACAAACAACACATGAGTGAATGTCTTCTGGAGAGCTTTGCCCACATGTTCAATTATATTTGTAAACTAGAATCCTAGTAACTGAATTGTATGTCAACATTTTAATAGCTACCAGTAAGCTCCCCTTAAAAAACAAGCAATTTAAGCTCTATACTCATTTCTCAGCACTCTCACCGAGAATATTAGGAATCTTCAGTGTTTTTTGAATATGATAGGCTTAAAATAGTGCCATATTTTAACTTGCAAAGGCTTTACATTAGTAGAGTGTGTGTCTTTTTATTTTATTTTATTTTATTTCATTTCATTTCATTTCATTTCATTTTACAGAGAGGTGCTCTGCTATATTTTGTCCAGGCTGATCTTGAACTCCTGGGCTCAAGTGATCCTCCTGCCTCAGCCTCCAGAGTAGCTGGGACTACAGGCATGTGCCATTGCATACTTGGCTTGTGTTTTTACATAGGCATTTGATTTTCTTCTGTGAATTGCCTATTTTTGTTCTCTGCCCATTTTTCTGTTTTTAAAAAATTGATTTACAGGAAATCATTACATATTTTGGAGATTAACTCATTACTGTGTTTATAGTCAATATTAATTCCAAGTTAATTGCTTCTCTTTTACTTTTGTTTGTTCTTTTTTCTAGTTCAGATATTTTAAGTTTGTATGGCCAAATATGTGACTCTTTTTTTTTTATGCCTTCTGGGCCTTCAGGTCATGATTATAGATGCCAATACTTTTTTTTTTTTTTTTTTGAGACAGAGTCCCGCTCTGTTGCCCAGGCTGGAGTGCAGTGGCGCGATCTCGGCTCACTGCAACCTCCGCCTCCTGGGTTCATGCCATTCTCCTGCCTCAGCCTCCAGAGTACAGGCGCTCGCCACCACGCCCAGCTAATTTTTTGTATTTTTAGTAGAGACAGGGTTTCACCATGTTAGCCAGGATGGTCTCAATCTCCTGACCTCGTGATCTGCCCACCTCGGCCTCCCAAAGTGCTGGGATTATAGGCGTGAGCCACCGCACCTGGCCTATAGATGCCAATACTTTTAGATGTTAATACTTTTAGAGTTAATATATACAGTGTTTAAAAGTATGGGCTCTAGGCTTAAATCCTAACTTGGCTACTTGCTAACTATATAAATTAGGGAAAGTTATTTAACTTCTGTGTGCCTCAGTTTAATGTTTAATTGAACAAAACTTCACTTAGACCACTGATGGATAGTTGTGGAATGGACCAAGTGTTGTCTCTCCAAATCTGATTTTTGGGGAATGCAGCTAAACTACTCCCTAGCCCCCTTTGCACTTATGTGTAACCATGTCATTCAATCCAAGAGAAGGGAACATGAGTGGAAGCCATGTGTGCCTCTCCCAGGACAGGACCTTTTAGACAGAGTTGAGACTCCTCTCTGCTCTCTTTTTCCTTCCGCTGTCTGGAACCAACTTCAACCATGAAGATGACATGGCCCTAGAAGCTCCTAGAGGCCCTAGGGGACTCACTGCCTGGGGGAATCTTCATCACTTGTTTGGAAGGTTATCTGACCAAGAAATAAACTTCTTACATTTTAAGATACTGACTTTTGGGATATATATATATATATATACACACACACATACATATACATATATATATACACATACATATATATATATACACATATGTATATATACACATACATATATATATGGCAGCTTAGCTACTATAACTAATAAAATGACCTTGAAGTTAGGATGCAATGACTTTGTTAGGAAAAAAATTACAGGAAAAAGTCCAGAACATCCTTTATCTGTGAAAACCAGATGAATGGGAAGCCAAGCACAGACCTGAAACCATTTGATTCCTAGGTGCATTCAGTCCATGAATAGAAAGAGGTTAGCATAGCTGGTTGTTATCCTTAGGAACATAAGTCTTTAAATGATCATTAGTGGGGTTCTTTCAGGTCTAAGCCCCAATCATATGCGTTTCCTTTTAAAGGTGATGGATTGTAGAAATTTTGTCACTGTGCCACATGGGACACTCCCCTCCATGTCAGTGTCACTCTTGCCTTGGGCACATGCTTATTATGCTTAGGAGTTGTCATGGGGTGATAAGCCAACTTACTACTTTAGTGTTTTTTGGACGACAGTGCCTAGGATAATGGAATGAACGAGGGCAAAGGCAGCACAAAGAGAAGAGGTACTAATAATGAAATAACTTCAAATAGGAAAAAGAAAAAAAAAAGGAAACTTCCCACTAAAAGGGCCCAAATGGCTTTCATTTGAGGAAAGTATGCAAACTTAAGTGAATGAACTTTGAGATGTCATTTTGGGCCATTTCAAGACATTGTTTTTGCCTATTTCCCAGTCCTCAGTTGTGTACTCCTTGCTGGTGTTACTACATAGCTAAGTTCTGAATTGATGATGTGCTTTGGTTTCATTTAGAACTGAGCACAATTTATCACCACATTCCAGAAAAGATAGAATACTAAGGAGCCACATCAAGTCTTGTGTAAGACAGTGATGACACCCAGTGGTCATTTAGGGTCTTCATCTACATTGACCCAATTCATAGTAAAGCTAACAAATTGCACATATTAGTATATGAAAAGTGCTATGTGTGTGACAGCCTGTGGGGGAAGGGGCAGCTAGACTTTACAGCCCTGACTGTTGTATCCTTGTAGTTTCATCTTGAGCATTTCTTTTTTTCTTTTTTCTTTTTTTTTCTTTTTTTGAGACAGAGTCTTGCTCTGTCTCCCAGGCTGGAGTGCAGTGACGTGATCTCAGCTCACTGCAAACTCCACCTCCCAGGTTCAAGTGATTCTCCTGCCTCAGCCTCCCCAGTAGAGTAGCTGGGACTATAGTCCTGCACCACCATGCCTGGCTAAATTTTGTATTTTTAGTAGAGATGGGATTTCACCATGTTGGCCAGGCTGGCCTTGAACTCCTGATCTCAAGTGATCTGCCCGCCTTGGCTTCCCAACGTGCTCGGATTACAGGCACGAGCCACCGCACCTGGCCTTGGACATTTCTTTTTTCTTTTCTTTTCTTTTTTTTTTTTTTTTTTTTGAGATAGAGTCTTGCTCTGTTGCCCAGGCTAGAGTGCAGTGGTGTGATTTTGGACGACTGACTGCAACCTCTGCCTCCCGGGTTCAAGCAATTCTCCTGCCTCAGCCCCCTGAGTAGCTGGGATTACAGGAGAGCACCACTATGCCTGGCTAGTTTTTGTATTTTTAGTAGAGACGGGGTTTCTCCATGTTGGCCAGGCTGGTCTAGAACTCCTGACCTCAGGCGATCCGCCCACTTCAGCCTCCCAAAGTGCTGGGATTACAGGCGTGAGCCACCACGCCAGGCTGGGCATTTCTTACTATGCAATTACCTTCCCTGGTTGAACTCAGTAAAAGGTTTCACTCTTGTTTCTATTATACTTTTGATACTCTGTCATAATCCAAAGAATAGCTGCTGGAATCCTGAGATGTTTAAACAAGGTTTTACTTAAGTCTTGGGATAACAAAAGGGAAATAAACATCAAAAGTAACCTGGACCCAGATGGCCGAATACTGTAAACTCTGTTGCTATGAACCATGTATTTATTGTATGAAATAACCCCATCACATAGTGACTGAAGGGAAAAAATGACATATAAAAGACTTAAAGGGTAAGTGAGAGTTAGCTAGGTAAATAGTTGAGAGAAAGGCATTATAAAAAGAAGAAATAGTATGTGCAAAGTTCTGAGTCTGAAAGGTACATTTGAAAACCTGGAAGAAGGTGAGCTGGGCCGGACCACAGTGAATGAGGAGAGTATGTATGGTGGGGCTGGCAAGGTAGGCAGGGAATATATCATGTAGGACCTAATAGATTTTTGGCCCAAGAACAATAGAAAATTCAAAAGGTTAGAAAAATTTGGCCAGGCGCGGTGGCTCACACCTGCAATCCCAGCACTTTGGGAGGTGGAGGCGGGTGGATCACGAGGTCAGGAGTTCGAGACCAGCCTGGCCAACATAGTGAAACCCTGTCTCTACTAAAAATAGAAAAATTAGTTGGGCATGGTGGGGCGTGCCTGTAGTCCCAGCTAGTTGGGAGGCTGAGGCAGGAGAATAGCTTGAACCTGGTAGGCAGAGGTTGTGGTAAGCCTAGATCGTGCCACTGCCCTCTAGCCTGGGCAACGGAGTGAGACTCCGTCTCAAAAAAAAAAAAATTAAAATTAAACTTTTAATTTTGAGGTAATCATAGATTCACATGCAGTTGTAAGAGATGATAAAGAGTGATCCTTTGTACCCTTTCCACAGTTCCCCCAGTGATAGTGTGAAGTTACAGTGCAAATCAACAACTTTTTTTTTTTTTTTAAGGAGATAGAGTCTTGCTATGTTGCCCAGGTTGGACCACAATTCCCGGGCTCAAGTGATCCCCTTGACTCAGCCTCCCCAGTAGCTGGAACTGCAGAAATGTGCCACTGTGCTTGGCCTACAACAAGGATATTGACTAATCTATTCTGTATTCCTATAATTTATCATTTCAATAATGTTACATCAATGGAATCATATAGTATGAAAGCTTTTGAGGTTGGCTTTTTTTTTTCTCAGAGAACATAATTTACTGGAGATTTGTCCAGATTGTTGTATGTAACAATAATTTATCCTTTTTTATTGTTGAGTAATATTCCCTGATATTATATCCCACAGTTTAACCATTTACCCATTGAAAGACATCTGGATTTTTCCAGATTTTGATTATTCTGAATAAAGCTGCTATAAACACTTGTGTATATGTTTTGTGTTAACACAAGCCTTCATTTCTCTGGGATATATGTTTAGCTTTAATGCTGAGTTTGAGGTATCTCTATCAGTTAGCTACTTCTGTGTCACAAGTTACCCCAAAACTCAGTAGCTTGAAACAATAAGCATTTCTTATTGTTTGTATGTCTAGGCTTGCTCATGTGTCTGTGGAGGGCTGACTGAATTGGACGCTTGCTTGTTTGGAATGGCCTCACCCTTATGGCTGGCAGTTGGTTGGCTGTTGGCTGAGGTGACAAGGGTCACTGGACCATCTCATCAACTAGCAGGCTAATCTGCAGGTGGCCTGCAGTGGCAGGGATCTGAGCAAGAGAAGAATTGTAAGATGCCTTTTGAGATCCACGCTTGGAACTTGTACACTGTCACTTCTACTGTATTCTACTGACCAAAGCTAGCCATGAGGTCAGCCCAGATTCAAAAGGGGAATTGGACTTGGGGTGATCAACTCATCCTGTTTTGCCCACGATTTTGCTGGTTTCAGCACTCTAGTCCTATGTGCAAGGAAACCCCTCAGTCCTGGGCAAACTGGGATGGTCAGTCACCCGAAGCAGACACCACATCTTGGTGGAAAGAGCAGCAAAGTCACATGGCAAAGGGCATGGTTATAGGGAGAGATAAAGAATTGGGACATTTTTACAATCAAGCCACTACAATGCCTATGAGATTTCTAGGCAGAAGTATAATTTAGCTCTTAGTAGACAGATCCATCTGGAGATAAATTTGCTTATATGTAAGTGATTATCTAATATTTATTGAGCAATTAAATGACAGATACTAATGCAATAAATCACTAAGTTTTAATTCTCACAAATTATTAGGAAATATATATTATAGAAGTTTAAGATATTGTTTCTCAAGATAAAAAGAAACCAAGATAAAAGGAAATTGATGGTTAGAAATAAAGATAAAAGAAACTACCAAATGCTGATATGTGGCCTGCTAATGCAGCAATTTGGGGCTAATTAGCATAGGGAGACTATCCTGACACACCTTGATGAGGTTCTGATAGAGCCTGAAAATTGTTAATATTTAGAATAATGAGTCTTGACTAATTCAGGAAAGATTAGAGTGCGTTCAGCATTGCTCTGCCTGACATGAAAAGGATGTCACCACAGTTTAAATGGTTAAATGGCTTTCTATCACTTACAGCAGTGTTTTTCAAATTGGGGCCTGGAGATACCTGGGGCTACACTGTTTTTGCAATAATTATGTTCCAGGTTTTTGCTTCAATAACAAAAACTTAACGTAAATATGCCCTGGATCATTTGGATGATTACAACAGTTCTGTCATATGATTTTAGCATTCATATTTGTGTTAATAATAAAATTTGAGCCAGTAAATTCTACAGGATGTTATGGTGTGCAGTAAAAAATAAAGATGTGGCAAAGCGCTCAGAGGAGAACTTTGCATAGCACAAGACACAATAGGCAGAGTGAACTCAAAAGGATCTTCTAGTTGGTTAAAGCAGTATGTCTATAGTTTCAGCTACTTGGGAGACTGAGGCAGGAGGATCCTTTGAGTCCAGGAGTTTGAGGCTATAGTAGCTATGATTGTGCTTTGTGCCACCGCATTCCAGCCTGGGCAACGTAGCAAGATTCTATCTCTAGTATATATATATGTGTGTGTGTGTGTGTGTGTGTGTGTGTGTGTGTGTGTGTATGTGTGTGTGTGTGTGTGTGAGATATATGAGACTATTCTATCTCTAGTATATATATGTGTGTGTGTGTGTGATATATGAGACTACCTTCATATATATGTGTGTGTATATATATATATATATATATATATACATACCTCCTTATCCTTTATATAGCCCATACCTACTTGTCACATTTGACCATAATTATCTTTATTATATATAGCTCCTTTATATATAGGAGGTAGTCTCATATTCTCTTTGAACATTGATGCATTCGGTGGATTCTGTCTTTGTATAATTTACGGCAGTTTGTTATGATTAAAGGCAGTACAAATGCTCAACAAAGAACTTGTTTCCCATTCTCAACAATAGGTTATTTTTGCTGGGTGCAGTGGCTCACGCCTGTAGTCCCGGCACTTTGGGAGGCCGAGTTGGGCGGATCACAAGGTCAGGAGTTTGAGACCAGCATGACCAACATGGTGAAATCCTGTCTCTACTAAAAATACAAAAATTAGCCAGGTGTGGTGGTGTGTGCCTGTAATCCCAGCTACTCAGGAGGCTGAGGCAGGAGAATCGCTTGAACCCGGGAAGCAGAGGTTGTAGTGAGCTGGGATTGCGCCACTGCACTCCAGCCTGGGCGACAGAGTGAGACTGTCTCAAAAAGAAAAAAAAAAGAAAAAACCAAAAAAATCCCCCAAAACACAATAGGTTATTTATTTATTTATTTATTTTTGAGATGGGGTCTTACTCTGTCACCCAGGCTGGAGTGCAGTGGCACAATCTTGGCTCACTGCAACCTCCACCTCCAGGGCTCAAGTGATCCTCCTGCCTCAGCCTCCCAAGTAGCAGGTTATTTATTTTAGATTTCATTAATGATTAGTTATTAGTATTAAAAACACAATTTAAATCTGTTTAAGCAGAATATAGAATTTATTGTTTACGGATTCATCTGGATTCAAGCAAAGCTGGGTCCAGTGACAGAGATGATGTCATGAGGATACAGACACTTTCTCTTTGGCTTTCTGCCACTACATAAAAGGATCCACCCTTCCTCGAGTTTTCAGTAGCAGCTTCCTTACTTTCTTTTGAATTTGAATTTTCATCGGTAGTATCTTCAATGTCCAGAATTCTACTTACAGTCCACTCAAAGCAATTTAGACACTTTCTATATGCTTCTCCAAATCCTGGTAGCCTGTACCTACTTGCTACATTTGACTATAATTATCTTCTCACACTGTTCTTCCAATATATACATTCAATTCTATACATTTCCTCTCAATCTGTGCCAAAATATCTGGGACACTGCAGCAAACTCACAGGGGTAGCATGGGAAGTTTTCAAAATTCAAGGAAAACACAACGATACCATACAAACTAAAACTATGTAGCTTGAGGTAATTCACAGTTTCAACAGGAGATTGCAAAACAGTCTTTCTGATGACATATCTTTTTGGTATGTCATCGTATTCAGCACAACTATGTTAAAGGCAAGCAGCATGTGAAAATCAATGTGGAGCAGGGAATAAGAGTGGTGGTATCCAATCTGCTTCCAAGGTTTGAGAAGTAGTAAAGGGCTCAACAGGTACACAAATCCCAGAATGATGCAATTCTGTTATTTAACTGTGATGAAATACGAATATTATCTATTCTTTCAACTCTGTGTATTCTTTTTTTCAAATGGCTAGTAAGTTGCCAGGATTCAAATACTTATTAAGTGGTTTGGATATAACTACAGTCATGTGCCACGTAACAATGTTTTGGTCAACAATGGGCAACGTACACAGTCTTGCATTGTGTTCATTACAGCCCTTAGCATTCAAAAATTATGGCTAATGTTGTTAGTAAGAGCCACATTGAGGGACTGACCCAGAAAAAAAAGATTAAAAGTGATTGGGCTGGGCGCAGTGGCTCACGCCTGTAATCCCAAAACTTTGGGAGGTCGAGGTGGGCAGATCACGAGGTCAGGAGATCAAGACCGTCCTGGCTAACACCGTGAAACCCTGTTTCTACTAAAAATACAAAAACAAAATTAGCTGGGCGTGGTAGTGGGTGCCTGTAGTCCCAGCTACTTGGTAGGCTGAGGCAAGAGAACGGCATGAACCCGGGAGCCGGGAGGCGGAGCTTGCAGTGAGCTGAGATGGCGCCACCTCACTCCAGCCTGGGCCACAGAGCAAAACTCCATCTCAAAAAAAAAAAAAAAATATTAAAAGTGATTAAGAACTACAAAAGTGAAAAGTCAGTGATAATGTTTATCAGGTAGGCATGTCCCATTCCACCATAGCTATGATTTTGAAGAATAACTAAGTGATGGAAGCTGTTAAAGTATTTGCTTCATTAAAGGCAATGGGATTAACACAAATTTGAGAAGGGTCTATATCAGATATGGAGATACTTCTAATGACCTGGATTGAAGGCCCTACACAGAAGCACATCCCTCTCAGCACCATGACCAACACAGCCAAAGCAAAAAGTTTGTTTGCAATGATAAAAGAAAAGGCTGGACCTGACCACGATGTTGAATTTACTGTTTGCTCTGGGTGGTTTAAACAATTCCAGAATTGTTATCCATTACATAATGCGAAAGTGAGTGGCGAGTCTGTGAGTGCTGATGTGAAGGCAGCTGAAGAATTTTTGGAGACTTTAGATAAGCTGATTGTGGAGTAAAATACTTGCCAGGGCAAACTTTCAATATAGATAGGACTCTTTTGGAAACGGATGCCTAAAAGGACTTTCATCCACAAGGAAGAAGGTCAAGGTAATGCCAGGTTTCAAGGCTTCTGAGCACAGGATAACAGTCTTGCATGGAGACAATGTTGCAGGCTACAAATTGAAACCCTTTGTGATCTGGCACAGTGAGAGCCCCAGGACCTTCAAGCGTATAAATAAGCTCACACAGGCCAGTGTACTGCATTACTTAATAGTCATGAATCCTCTTCCAGGATTCTCTCTGGAATTACTATGCCAGCAGAATGGAGAAGTACTGTTTGGAGGATAACAAACTTTCCAAGATTCTGCTTATTGTTTTTTATTTTTATTTTTTTGAGACAAGGTCTTGTTCTGTCACCCAGGCTGGAGTGCAGCAGTGTGATCTTGGCTCACTGCAACCTCCACCTCTTGGGCTGAAGCAGTTTTCCCACCCCAGCCTCCTGGGTAGCTGGAATGACAGGTGCAAGCCACCACATCTGTATAATTTTTGTGGTCTTTTTTTTTTTTTTTTTTTTTTGTAGAGACAGAGTCTCGCCATGTTGGCTGGGCTGGTCTTGAACTCCTGGGCTCAAGTGATCTGCCTGCCCCAGCCTCCAAAAGTGCTAGGATTAAAGGCGTGAGATATCGCTTATTGCTGATAATGCTCCTGCACATTCTCCTTTTATTGGCACTCTTCATCCCAACATCAAGGTGTTTCTTCCTCCAAATACCACCTCTTTGATCCAATGGATCAAGGAGTTACAGCAGGTTTTTTTTTTTTGAGATGGAGTCTCACTGTGTCGCCCAGGCTGGAGTGCAGTGGTGCAGTCTTGGCTCACTGCAACCTCTGCACCCTCGGTTCAACGAATCTCCTGCCTCAGTCTCTTGAGTAGCTGGGATTACAGGTGTGTGCCACCACACCCGGCTAATTCTTGTATTTTTAGTAGAGACAGGGTTTCACCATGTTGGCCAGGCTGGTCTTCTACTCCTGACCTCGTGATCTGCCCACCTTGGCCTCCCAAAGTGCTGGGATTACAAGGGTGAGCCACTGTGCCTGGCCAGTTACAGCAGCTTTTAAAGCTCACTACCTGAGGAGGACCTTCTTTTAGGCTATTGCTGCAACTGAAGAAGACCCTGAGAAAACACTGATGCAAATCTGGGAGGATTACAGCATCTATGACTGCATTAAGAAGAATCTTACTTGGGCTTGGGGTGATGTCACCAAGGAGTGTATGAATGGCACCTGGAAGAAGAGACTCAAGAGGTTTGTCCATGACTTTAAAGGATTTGCCAAGGATGGGGAGACTGCAAAATCAGCAAAGCTGTGGTTAAGATGGCAAACAACTTTAACCTGGGCGTGAATGAGGATGACAACATTAAGGAGCTTCTAGAGGTGGTTCCTGAGGAATTGACTAATGAAGAGTTGTTTGAAATGGAACAACAACGTGTAGCTGAAGAATAGGCAAGAGAAAAGGAAACTGTAGGAGATATAAAACAAGAACCACCAAGAAAATTCACAGTGAAGGGTTTAGCAGAAGCTTTTGCAGACCTCAAAAAGCTCCTTAAAAAGTTTGAAAACAGGCTGGGCGCGGTGGTTCACGCCTATAATCCCAGCATTTTGGGAGGCTGAGGCGGGTGGATCACTTGAGTTCAGGAGTTTGAGACCAGCCTGGCCAAAATGGTGAAACCCCATCTCTACTAAAAATACAAAAATTAGTTGGAAGTAGTGGCAGGTGCCTGTAATCTCAGCTATTCAGGAGGCTGAGGCAGGAGAATCGCTTGAAGCCAGGAGGAGGAGGTTGCAGTGAGCCCAGATCACACCACTGTACTCCACCCTGGGGGACAATAGCAAGACTCCATCTCAAAAAAAAAAAAAAAGTTTGAAAACATAGACCCTAACAGGGAAAGGTTTTCATTAAGAGAGAGGAATGTCCATGGTGCATTACCTGCTTACAAGGAAATCTACAATGAAAAAATAAAAAATAAAAAAAAGAAAGAAATCAAGCAAACCACCGTGAACATATTTCTAAAAAGAGTGACACCACCCCAATAAGAGCCTCAGGCAGGTCCTTCAGGAAGCATTTTAGAAAAAGGCATTGTTATCATAGGAAATGACAGATCAGTGCAGGTAATTGACCCTGAAGACCTTCCAGTGGGACAAGATGTAGAGGTGGAAGACAGTGATATTGATGATCCTGACCCTCTATAGGGCTAGACTGATATGTATGTTTGTATCTTAGTTTGTAACAAAAGTTTTAAAAGTAAAAAAAATAGTAAAAATTTTTAAAAATAGAAAAAAACAGGCCGGGTGCCATGGCTCATGCCTGTAATCCCAGCAATTTGGGTGGCCGAGGTGGGCAGATGACTTGAAGTCAGGAGTTCAAGACCAGCCTTGCCAACATGGTGAAACCCTGTCTCTACTAGAAATACAAGAATTAGCACTGGAAATCGCTTGAACCCAGGAGGGAAAGGCTACAGTGAGCCGAGATCATGCCATTGCACTCCAGCCTGGGTGGAGAGTGAGACTCCATCTCAAAACAAAAAAACAAAAACCTTACAGTGTAACGATATAAAGAAAATATTTTTGTACAGCTATACAATGTATGTTTTAAGATAATGTTATTACAAAAGAGTAAAAAAGTTAAAGAAAACTTTAAAACTTTATAAAGTAAAAAAGTAGTAGTAGGGCGGGTACAGTGGCTCATGCCTGTAATCCCAGCACTTTGGGAGGCCAAGGCAGGTAGATCACTTGAGGCCAGGAGTTCGAGACCAGCCTGGCCAACATGGCAAAACCCTATCTCTACTAAACATACAAAAATTAGCAGGATATGGTGGCAGGTGCCTGTAGTCTCACCTACTCGGAGGGCTGAGGAATTAGAATTGCTTGAACCTGGGAGGTGGAGGTTGCAGTAAGCTGAGATCGTACCACTGCACTCCAGCCTGGGTGGCAGAGTGAGACTCTGTCTCAAAAAAAAAAAAAAAGAAAAATGCAACAGTAAGCGAAGGTTAATTTATTATTGAAGAAAAAATTTTAAATATATTTAGTGTAGCCGAAGTGTCTACCATAGTGTACAGTAATGTCCTAGGCCTTCACATTCACTGGCTGACACCCTGAGCAACTTTCAGGTCCCACAAGCTTCATTCATGGTAAGTGGTCTTATACCATTTTAAATTTTTTATGCCATATTTTTACCATATCTTTTTTAAATTATACTTTAAGTTCTAGGGTACACGTGCACAATGTGCAGGTTTGATACATAGGTATACATGTGCCATGTTGGTTTGCTGCACCCATCAACTCATCATTTACCTTAGGTATTTCTCCTAATGCTATCCCTCTCCCGGCCCCCCAACCCCCAACAGGCCCCGGTGTGTGATGTTCCCCGCCTTGTGTCCAAGTGAACTCATTGTTCAATTCCCACCTATGAGTGAGAACATGCAGTGTTTGGTTTTCTGTCCTTGTGATAATTTGCTGAGAATTATGGTTTCCAGCTTCATCCATGTCCTTGCAAAGGAAATGAACTCATCCTTTTTTATGGCTGCATAGTATTCCATGGTGTATGTGTGCCACATTTGCTTAATCCAGTCTATCATTGGTGGACATTTGGGTTGGTTCCAAGTCTTTGCTATTGTGAATAGTGCCACAATAAACATACATGTTCATGTGTCTTTATAGTAGCATGATTTATAATCCTTTGGGTATATACTCAGTAATGGGATTGCTGTGTCAAATGGTATTTCTAGTTCTAGATCCTTGAGGAATCACCACACTGTCTTCCACAATGGTTGAACTAATTTACACTCCCACCAACAGTGTAAAAGCATTCCTATTTCTCCACATCCTCTCCAGCATCTGTTGTTTCTTGACTTTTTAATGATTGCTATTCTAACTGGTGTGAGATGGTATCTCATTGTGGTTTTGATTTGCATTTCTCTGATGATCAGGGATGATGAGCATTTTTTCATGTGTCTATTGGCTGCATAGATGTCTTCTTTTGAGAATTGTCTGTTCATATCCTTTGCCCACTTTTTGATGGGGTTTTTTTTTCTTGTAAATTTGTTTAAGTTCTTTGTAGATTCTGGATATTAGCCCGTTGTCAGATGGGTAGATTGCAAAAATTTTCTCTCATTCTGCAGGTTGCCTGTTCACTCTGATGGTAGTTTGCTGTGCAGAAGCTCTTTAGTTTAATTAGATCCCATTTGTCTATTTTTTACCATATCTTTTCTATGTTTTTTTTTTTGTTGTTGTTGTTGTTTTGTTTTTTTTGTTTGTTTGTTTGTTTTTGAGATGAAGTCTCACTCTTGTTCCCCAGGCTGGAGTGCACTGGTGCGATCTTGGCTCACTGCAACCTCCGCCTCCTGGGTTCAAGTGATTCTCCTGCCTTAGCCTCCCAAGTAGCTGGGATTACAGGTGCCTGCCACCATGGTCAGCTAATTTTTGTATTTTTAGTAGAGACGGGGTTTCACCATGTTGGCCAGGCTGGTCTCAAACTCCTGACCTCAGGTGATCTGCCTGACTCGGCCTCCCAAAGTGCTGGGATTACAGGCATGAGCCGCCGCACCCGGCCTCTATGTTTAGATATATTCAGATACACAAATACATACCGTTGTGTTCTCATTGCCTATAGTATTCAGTATAGTAACATGCTATACAGGTTTGCAGCCTAGAAGCAATAGGCCCTATTATATAGCCTAGGTGTGTAGCAGACTATACCATCTAGGTTTGTGTAAATACACTCTATCATGTTTGCACAATGATGAAATCACCTAATGATGCCTTTCTCAGAATGTATTCCCTTCATTAAGCAACATATGAGTGTACTTAATAAATGTAACTCTTATGTGGTCTTTTTTTGGGCCAGGGGAACTGTAAAAACTTACTGAGACAATGAAGGAAGGCATTGTGAACCAAGAAATTTGGGGAACCTCTGGCCTAATCACTGCTTATCTGTATTCCATATATTCTATATGTTGTATTTAAATTATCATTCACTTTGAAATGTTTAAAATTTTCCTTGTGATTTATTCTTTGACCTATTGTTATTTAGAAGTATGTTATTGGCCAGGCACGGTGGCTCATGTCTGTAATCCCAGCACTTTGGGAGGCCAAGGCAGGTGGATCACCTGAGGTCGGGAGTTCAAGACCAGCCTGGCCAACATAATGAAACTCCGTCTCTACTAAAAATATAAAAATTAGCTGGGTGTGTTAGCAGGCGCCTGTAATCCCAGCTACTTGGGAAGCTGAGGCAAGAGAATCACTTGAACCCAGGAGGCGGAGGTTGCAGTGAGCCGAGATGGCACCATTGCATTCCAGCCTGGGCAATAAGAGTGAAACTCCATCTCAAAAAAAAAAAAAAAAAAAAGAAAAGAAAATTTCTATGTCTTTGCTATATTTTTTGGATTGTTCTATCAATTACTGAGAAAAAGATATTAAAATCTTCAATGATGTTTATAGATTTGTTAGTTTTTTCATTTAATTCTATCAGTTTTTCTTTATGTATGTTGGAGTTCTGTTTTTAAGTACATACACGTCTTCCTGATGAATTAAATCTTTAATCACTGTGTAATGTCCCACTGTATCTCTGGCATACTCTGTCTTGAAGACCATATGATCATAAGATAGCCAGTCCAGCTTTTTCATGCTTATTGTTTGCAGGGTATATCTTTTTACATCTTTTTCTTTTGATCTATCTGTCTTTATATTCAAAGGTCAAATTAGTGAGGGTCTAATCAAGAGACAAAAATGATACAGCAATTTGAAGTGGGAACGCTTAATATAAAGAATTATTAAATAAAATGAGATTGAAATAATGACAGATTGGCTAGTAGTAAAGAAAACTCTAAAGAATATAGAAATAGCAGATATAAGGAGCAGCCACTGTCCTTAAGTCTGAGATAGGTTGCCCAGAGAAGAATGCCCTTCCTCTCTACTACTACCTCTCATGCCCTTCTTGCCAAGCTGAGAGCTAGACCCTGTTGAAGAGGGTGGCTCACTGAATGGCAGAGAAGCCAATGTGACGCCACATTAACAGAACTTAATGTGGCCAGGCATGTTAGCTCATGCCTGTAATCCCAACACTTTGGGAAGCCAAGGTGGGTGGATCACCTGAGCAGGAGTTTGAGACCAGCCTGGCCAACATGGTGAAAACCCATCTCTACTAAAAATAGAAAAATCAGCTGGGCATGATAGTGGGCACCTGTAATCCAGCTACTTGGGAGGCTAAGGCAGCAGAATCGTTTGAACCTGGGAGGCAGATGTTGCAGTGAGCCAAGATCACACCACTGCACTCTATCCCGGGCAACAGAGCGAGACTTTGTTTCTAAATAATAAATAAATAAATAAATAAATGAACAATAAGAAAAACCCCAGAACTTGCTGGAAATCCACCGTCCAAAACTTGCCAGACACTTGTTTTCTTTTCCTTTTTTTTTTTTTTTTTTGAGATGGAGTCTTGCTCTGTTGCCCAGGCTGGAGTGCCGTGGCTCGATCTCAGCTCACTCCAAGCTCTGCCTCCCAGGTTCACGCCATTCTCCTGTCTCAGCTTCCTGAGTAGCTGGGACTACAGGCGTCGGCCACCACGCCCGGCTAATTTTTTGTATTTTTAGTAGAGACGGGGTTTCACCATGTTAGCCAGGATGGTCTAATCCGCCTGCCTCGGCCTCCCAAAGTGGTGGGATTACAGGTGTGAGCCACCGCGCCTGGCCCAACCAGACACTTATTTTCTAGGGTACCAGTGAAAGTCGTTAATGCAGAGTGAGTTTTGCTAGAGGGGTTTTCTGCTATGAAACTGCCTGAAGTTGCTGCCTTCTGTTTACTTCTGACTACTGTGAACTTCAGGAGCTGGGCACTAGAGAAGCTAAAAGTGCCGCAGGTTAATACGCTGCGAGAGCACTACAAAACCAGGAAAGAAAATCCTTTCTTCCTGCAGTGTTTCTCTAGTGCCCTCTACTGACAAAACTTGGTATTTTGCTAGATGGCAAAGGGAAAACATCTAAAGAACCTAGCTCCATTTTTACAGGACCTGCAATGAAAGGTGAATTTGGGGCTGAGAGGCAATAACTGGTAACTGGCACAAGTATGTCTCTTGTAGAAAGCATATAGTTGGGTCTTGTTTTTTTTTCATTTAGTCTGATAACCTCTGCCAAATTTGGTCCATTTAGATTTAATATAAATATTGATAGATTTGGACTTATGTCTATTTGTTTTCTGTTTGTTTCATTGGTTACATTGTTCCTCTGTTTTTCCTTTGCTGTTTTCTCTACAGTCAGTTGGGTATTTTCTTAAAATTACATTTTATTCATTTATTTACTTATTTTTGGAGACATTGTCTCACTCTATCACCCAGGCTGGAGTGCCTTGGTGTGATGATAGCTCACTGCATCTTCAAACTCCTGGGCTCAAGGAATCCTCTTGTCTCAGCCTTCTGAGTAGCTAGGACTATAGGTGCATGCCACCATGCCTGGCTGTTTTTTTTTTTTTTTTTTTTTGGGGAGAGATGGAGGTCTTGCTATGTTGCCCTAGCTGGTCTGAACTCCTGGACCCAAGAAATCCTCTCACCTTGGCTTTTCAGTGTGTTAGAATTACAGGTGTGAGCCACTGTGCCTGGTCCCATTTTATTTTTCGATATTGGCTTTTCCGTTATTCTTTGCATTTTTTTTTTTTTTTTTTTTTTTTGGAGACAGACTCTTGCTCTGTCGCCCAGGGAGGAGTGCAGTGGCGCAATCTCGGCTCACTGCAAGCTCTGCCTCCTGGATTCACGCCATTCTCCTGCCTCAGCCTCCCGAGTAGCTGGGACTACAGACACCCGCCACCACACCCGGCTAATTTTTTTGTATTTTTAGTAGAGACGGGGTTTCACTGTGTTAGCCAGGATGGTCTCGATCTCCTGACCTCATGATCCGCCTGCCTCGACCTCCCAAAGTGCTGGGATTACAGGCGTGAGCCACTGTGCCCGGCCCTATTCTTTGCATTTTTATTTTGAATAGTTGCTCTAGGGATTATAATATATGTCCTTAACTTTTTATAGTCTACCTGGAATTATGATACCAGTTCATATTACATATAAAAATTTTGCAACCATACAGTTTTATTTACCCCCAATCCTTTATGCCAGGGGTTGGCAAACTCTTACTTGTGAGTCAAATCTTGGCTGTACCTGCTTTTATTTTATTGCAACATAACCACACACATTCACTTATGTATTGTCTATGGCTGCTTTCATGCCATGTGATGGTATAGTTGAATAGTTGTAACAGAGACCACATGGTTTACAGAGCCTAAAATAGTTCCTGTCTTACTATTTACAGAAAAAGTTTGTTGACTCCTGCTTTATGCTATAGTTGTCACATGTATTATGTATGAGAATGCTGTAGCTACCACAATACTTTGTTACAATTTTGCCTTAAATAGTCATACGTATTTAAATAAAGAGAAATAAAAGATAATCTTTTATATTTGCCTACATATTTATTATTTATTTCTGGTGGTCTTTTTTTTTTTTTTTTTTTTTTTTTAGAGATGGACTCTCATTCTGTCATCCAGGCTGAAGTGTGGTGGTGTGATCATAGCTCACTGCAGCCTTGAACTCCTGGGCTCAAGGGATCCTCCAAACTCAGCCTCCCAAGTAGGGGGTACCACAGGCAGGCACCACCATGTCAGGCTAATTAAAAAAACTTTTTGTAGGATAGGATGTTGCTTTGTTGCCCAGTCTGGTCTTGAACTCCTAGGCTCAAGTGATCCTCCTGCCCTGGCTTCCCAAAGTGCTGGGATTACAGGTGTTAGCAACCATACCTGGCCATTTGATAGTCTTTATTTCTCCCTGAAGAGCTGAGTTTCCATCTGGTTTCATTTTCCTCCAGCCTAAACTTTTTCCTTTAGCATTTCTTGTAGTGTAGGTCTGCTGTGATGCATTCTTTTAGTTGTAATTTATCTGAAAATGGCCTTATTTTGCTTTCATTCTTAAAATATATTTTTACTCAATATAGAATTTTGAGTTGACAGTTTTTTTTAAAAAAAAGATTTAGGCCAGGCATGGTGGCTCAGGCCTGTAATCCCAGCACTTTCGGAGACCGAGGCGGGCGGATCACGAGGTCAGGAGATTGAGACCATCCTGGCTAACACGGTGAAACCCCGTCTCTACTAAAAATACAAAAAGTTACCCGCGCGTGGTGGCGGGCGCCTGTAGTCCCAGCTACTCGGGAGGCTGAGGCAGGAGAATGGCGTGAACCCAGGAGGCGGAGCCTGCAGTGAGTGGAGATCGCACCAGTGCACTCCAGCCTGGGCAACAGAGCCAGACTCCATCTCAAAAAAAAAAAAAAAAAAAAAAGATTTAAATATTACACCACTGTCTCTGGCTTCCATTGTTTTAGATGAGAAGTTGTCTATTAAAACTATCATTGTTCTCCTGTAGTAATGAGTCATTTTTCCTTGGTTGCTTTAAAGATTCTTCTCTTTATCTTTGGTTTTCAGCAGTGATATACCTAGATGTGGTTTTTATTTCTCCTGCCTGAATTTGCTGAGCTTCCTGAAACTGTAAATTTATGTTGTTCACTAGATTAGGGAACTTTTTGGCCATCATTCCTGGACAGTTGTTTTTTAGCTCTCTTTTCTCTTTTTGGTCATTCTGTGGTTCCAATTATATGTAGGGTAGACTGCTTGATATTGTCCTATAGGTCTCTGAGCCTTTTGTTTTCAATCTTTTTTTTCTCCCTGTTTTTCTTTCTTTCTTTTTTTTTTTTTTTTCTGAGACGGAGTCTCGCTCTGTCACCCAGGCTGGAGTGCAGTGGCGTGATCTTGGCTCACTGCAACCTCCACCTCCTGGGTTCAGGCCATTCTCCTGCCTCAGCCTCTCCGAGTAGCTGGGACTACAGGCGCCCGCCACCACACCCGGCTAATTTTTTGTATTTTTAGTAGAGACGGGGATTCACCGTGGTCTCGATCGCCTGACCTCATGATCCGCCTGCCTCGACCACCCAAAGTGCTGGGATTACAAGCATGAGCCACCGTGCCCGGCCCTCCCTGTTTTTCAAACTAGGTAATTTCTAGTTTACTGACTCTTTCTTCTGCCATCTCAGTCTGCCCATTCAGTGGGGTTTTTATTTCATATATGTACTTTTTATTTATATTTTCTTTTCTTTTTTCTTTTTTTTTTGAGATTGAGTTTCATTCTTGTTGCTCAGGCTGGAGTGCAATGGCATGATCTCAGCTTACCACAGCCTCTGCCTCCTAGGTTCAAGCAGTTCTCCTGCCTCAGCCTCCTGAGTAGCTGGGATTATAGGCATGCACCACCACGCCCTGCTAATATTTGTATTTTTAGTAGAGATGGAGGTTCTCCATGTTGGTCAGGCTGATCTTGAACTCCTAACCTCAGGTGACCCACTTGCCTCGGCCTCCCAAAGTGCTGGGATTACAGGTGTGAGCCACTGTGCCTGGCCCCCTTTTTTTTTTTTGATGGGATCTCACCCTGTCACCCATGCTGGAAGGCAATGGCGTGATCACAGCTGATTGCAGCCTCGATCTCTGGGGCTCAACTGATCCACCCACCTCAGCCTCCCTAGTAGCTGGAACTAGCAGCATGTGCTACCATGCCCAGCTAATTTTTGTAGAGATGAGTTCTCACTATGTTGACTAGGCTGGCTTTGAACGCCTGGCCTCCAGCAATCCTCCTACCTTGGCCTCTCAAAGTGCTGGAATTATAGGCATGAGGCACCATGCTTGGCCTGTATTTTTAAGTTCTAGGATTTCCATGTGATTCCTTCTATTTCTTTGCTTAGCTTTTCTTCCTTTCTTTCTTTCTTTTCTTCTTCTTCTTCTTTTCTTTTTTTTTTTTTAGAGAGGGTATCTTGCTCTGTCACCCAAGCTGGAATGCAGTGCTGTATTCACAGCTCACTGTAGCCTCAGATTCCTCGGCTCAAGCAATTCTCCTGCCTCAGCCTTCCAAGCAGCTGAGACTACAGGCTTATGCCACCATGCCTGGCTAATTAAAATTTTTTTTTGTAGAGACAGGGTCTCACTATGTTGCCAGGCTGATCTTGAACTCCTGGCCTCAGGTGATCCTCCTTCCTTGGCCTCCCAAAGTGCTAGGATTACACGTGTGAGCCACCACTCCCAACCTTAAATTTTTAATCTGCTTATTACATACATATTTTCCTTTATATCTTTGAGTATTGGTTACAATAATGTCTTTAAAATCCTTGTCTGCTAATTCCAACATCTGGGTCATCTTACTGTTAGTCTTTCTTGATTGCAGCTCACTACTAGGTTGTGAAATAAAATTAAAGGTTTGTGGTCAGGATTACAAGAGAAAATGGATGAAAAATAGAAGTGTGAATACTGAAGATGTTATTTTATGGAAAATTTATTTATGTATGTATATATAAACATGCATATTCTTAGTCACTGTGTAAAGTGTATTTCTTATTGTGGTTATGGTAAAAAAAAATTTGAAAGCCACCAGTAGAAGACAAATGTGGAGTGGAATCTGTTTTAGAAGAAATACTTCGAATTCTTAGAGCTAGAGTTTTCCTAAGGGAAACAAATGTGTTTATGGTCTAGTGGACACTTTCATTTCAAAGGAGTAAAAGCACAGGATAGAAGCACTTGCTTGCCATTTGTCAATGCTTGGCTCTCTGCATAAGAACCTCCAGGAATTTTATTAAAATATTTAAGGCATGAGATTACACATGCCTGTAATCTCAGCACTTTGGGAGGACAAGGCAGGCAGATGGCTTGAGCAGGGGCGTTTAAGACCAGCCTGGGTAATATGGCAAAAGCCTGTCTCTACAAAAAATAAAGAAATTAGCTGGGTGTGGTGGCAGGCGCCTGTAGTCCCAGCTACTCGGGAGGCTGAGAGGTGGGAAGAACCCTTGAGTCCAGGAGGGTGAGGCTGCAGTGAGCTGAGATCACACTCCAGCCTACGTAACAGACTCTCTCAAACAAAACAAAACAAAACAAACATTCAAATAGTGCCTCCTGGACCAGGCTCAGAGGTCCTAAGAGCAGAGCAGGAGTAATTTGAATTTAAAAATTTCCCCTAGGTGGTCCTTACGCAAAGGAAAGTTTGAGAACAGAGGCTTACACTACAGATTAGCATCTGAGAAAGAAGTGATAATAATGGCTACCATTCATTGAGCTTTGACTTGGATAACTGAAGCCAGAGAGTTTAAATAATCTACTTGAGGTCACATAGCTTGGAGGTAATTGGTCTGAGACTCTAACTAGGATTATCTACCTCTAAAGCCCTAATTCTGAACCACTGAATGGAGCTGAGTCTAAGATGCCAAGTCTGCAGTGAGGCAGGGAAATCACTGGCACCAGCAATGGCTTGGCTGCGCTCCACTCCGTCAGCTGTGTCACCTCAGGCAGATTTTACAAGTTCTCTGGGCTTTGATTCTCTTCTCTGTAGAATGAGGGTCTAATGACTCTACCTGCTCGGGCTTGTGAGGAGTTTGGGCTGTTGCATACGCTGGGTGAGTGCTATTGGTCCTTGCATTCTGTGCCATTATCACACTCTGCCCTTTTCTCAAACTAAAGTAGTAATGAAAGGAGTGTTGGGGGCCACCATAGGCCCTGTTACAGCCAAAATGCGGGGAGGACCTTAAGGACTAGGAGGAGTGGAGGCCAACCTTGAGAATACAGGCCAGGCTCCTGGGGTTGGTTGGTAAAGGCAGGAGAATGCAAAGGGCTTGTTTGGGCCTGGGCAGAGTTTCTGGGCTGAGTTGCCCAGGGCCTTTGTGAGGTTTCCCTGTGCCTGTGATCTTCATGAGGTCAGGCCAATCTGCTCTCCACTTGGTTAAAGTATATTTCCAAAGCTGAGGGACTTCATTTCCTTAGTGGGATGTTTTCAGGATTTGTATTTTCAAGTGAAAAGTGTTGTAGAAGGAGGGCAAAGAATCATTTGATTACTTAATTTTCATGTTTACATAGCATTTGTTTGAAAGTAGTAAGAATCTAAATTCCAAATGCAGTTACAAAATCAGCCTCCACTTAAACTGGTAAGTGTATTTTAATGAAGTGTAATTTAAAAGCATAAATTTGCATATTGAAATTTGCCTGAGCCAACTTTTAGAGTATGATCTTCAGAGTACTGGTTTCTAGTATCCTGAGGATGTGGAAATTCTTTTGAATTGCTTTTCATGGCCTGGAAACGAGCTTACTTGGTATAATAAGGCTTAGCAAAATGGGGACAACCTAAATCAAACATTCATTATAATACAGTGCTCCTCAAGTCACTCTTAGAATGGTCTTGTGAAACTTTGGAACCCAAATGTCACCATTTTGGAATAGTAAACATATTTATTCAACAGCTAATCTGTATTTAAAACAACCAAGATGGCCGAATAGGAACAGCTCCGGTCTCCAGCTCCCAGCCCCAGCGACACAGAAGACGGGTGATTTCTGCATTTCTGCTTGAGGTACCGGTTTCATCTCACTAGGGAGTGCCTAACAGTGGGTTCAGGACAGTCGGTGAAGCGCACTGTGCGCGAGCCGAAGCAGGGCGAGGCATTGCCTCACTCGGGAAGCGCAAGAGGTCAGGGAGTTCCCTTTCCTAGTCAAAGAAAGGGAAAACAGACGGCACCTGGAATATCGGGTCAGTCCGGTCCTAATACTGCGCTTTTCCAACGGGCCTGGAAAACGGCACACTAGGAGATTGTGTCCCGCACCTGGCTCGGAGGGTCCTATGCCCACAGAGTCTTGCTGATTGCTAGCACAGCAGTCTGAGATCACGCTGCAAGGCGGCAACGAGGCTGGGGGAGGGGCGCCCGCCATTGCCCAGGCTTACTTAGGTAAACAAAGCAGCCAGGAAGCTCGAACTGGGTGGAGCCCACCACAGCTCAAGGAGGCCCGCCTGCCTCTGTAGGCTCCACCTCTGGGGGCAGGGCACAGACAACCAAAAACTCAGCGAGAACCTCCACAGCCTTAAATGTCCCTGTCTGACTGACAGCTTTGAAGAGAGTAGTGGTTCTCCCAGCACGCAGCTGGAGATCTGAGAACGGACAGACTGCCTCCTAAAGTGGGTCCCTCACCCCTGAGCAGCCTAACTGGGAGGCACCCCCCCAGTGGGACAGACTGACACCTCATTCAACCGGGTACTCCTCTGAGACAAAACTTTCAGAGGAACTATCAGACAGCTGAATTTGTGGTCTCACGAAAATCCGCTGTTCTGCAGCCACCGGTGCTGACACCCAGCCAAACAGGGTCTGGAGTGGACCTCTAGTAAACTCCAACAGACCTGCAGCTGAGGGTCTTGTCTGGTAGAAGGAAAATTAACAAACAGAAAGGACATCCACACCAAAAACCCATCTGTACATCACCATCGTCGAAGACAAAAAGTAGACAAAACCACAAAGATGGGGAAAAAACAGACCAAAAAAACTGGAAACTCTAAAAAACAGAGCACCTCTCCTCCTCCAAAGGAACGCAGTTCCTCACCAGCAATGGAACAAAGCTGGATGGAGGATGACTTTGATGAGTTGAGAGAAGAAGGCTTCAGACGATCAAACTACTCTGAGCTACGAGAGGAAATTCAAAACAATAGCAAAGAAGTTAAAAACTTTGAAAAAAAATTAGAAGAATGGATAACTAGAATAACCAATGGAGAGAAGGGCTTAAAGGAGATGATGGAGCTGAAAGCCAAGTTTCGAGAACTACGCGAAGAATGCAGAAGCCTCAGTAGCAGATGCGATCAACTGGAAGAAAGGGTATCACTGATAGAAGATGAAATGAATGAAATGAAGAGAGAAGGGAAGTTTAGAGAAAAAAGAATAAAAAGAAATGAACAAAGCCTCCAAGAAATTTGGGACTATGTGAAAAGACCAAACCTACGTCTGATTGGTGTACCTGAAAATGATGGGGAGAATGGAACCAAGTTGGAAAACACTCTGCAAGATATTATCCAGGAGAACTTCCCCAATCTAGCAAGGCAGGCCAGCATTCAGATTCAGGAAATACAGAGAACGCCACAAAGATACTCCTCGAGAAGGGCAACTCCAAGACACATAATTGTCAGATTCACCAAAGTGGAAATGAAGGAAAAAATGTTAAGGGCAGCCAGAGAGAAAGGTCGGGTTACCCACAAAGGGAAGCCCATCAGACTAACAGCTGATCTCTCAGCAGAAACTCTACAAGCCAGAAGAGAGTGGGGGCCGATATTCAACATTCTTAAAGAAAAGAATTTTCAACCCAGAATTTCCTATCCCGCCAAACTAAGCTTCATAAGTGAAGGAGAAATAAAATACTTTACAGACAAGCAAACGCTGAGTGATTTTGTCACCACCAGGCCTGCCCTAAAAGAGCTCCTGAAGGAAGCACTAAACATGGAAAGGAACAACCGGTACCAGCCCCTGCAAAAACATGCCAAATTGTAAAGACCATCGAGGCTAGGAAGAAACTATAGCAACTAACGAGCAAAATAACCAACTAACATCATAATGACAGGATCAGATTCACACATAACAATATTCACGTTAAATGTAAATGGGCTAAATGCTCCAATCAAAAGACACAGACTGGCAAACTGGATAAGGAGTCAGGACCCATCAGTGTGCTGTATTCAGGAAACCCATCTCACGTGCAGAGACACACATAGACTCAAAATAAAGGGATGGAGGAAGATCTATCAAGCAACTGGAAAACAAAAAAAGGCAGGGGTTGCAATCCTAGTCTCTGATAAAATAGACTTTAAACCAACAAAGATCAAAAGAGACAAAGAAGGCCATTACATAATGGTAAAGGGATCAATTCAACAAGAAGAGCTAACTATCCTAAATATATATGCACCCAACACAGGAGCACCCAGATTCATAAAGCAAGTCCTCAGTGACCTACAAAGGGACTTAAACTCCCACACAATAATAATGGGAGATTTTAACACCCCACTGTCAGCATTAGACAGATCAACGAGACAGAAAGTTAACAACGATATCCAGGAATTGAACTCAGCTCTACATAAAGTGGACCTAATAGACATCTACAGAACTCTCCACCCCAAATCAACAGAATATACATTTTTTTCAGCACCACACCACACCTATTCCAAAATTGACCACATAGTTGGAAGTAAAGCTCTTCTCAGCAAATGTAAAAGAACAGAGATTATAACAAACTGTCTCTCAGACCACAGTGCAATCAAACTAGAACTCAGGATTAAGAAACTCAGTCAAAACCGCTCAACTACATGGAAACTGAACAACCTGCTCCTGAATGACTATTGGGTACATAATGAAATGAAGGCAGAAATAAAGATGTTCTTTGAAACCAACGAGAACAAAGACACAACATACCAGAATCTCTGGGACACGTTCAAAGCAGTGTGTAGAGGGAAATTTATAGCACTAAATGCCCACAAGAGAAAGCAGGAAAGATCCAAAATTGACACCCTAACATCACAATTAAAAGAACTAGAAAAGCAAGAGCAAACACATTCAAAAGCTAGCAGAAGGCTAGAAATAACTAAAATCAGAGCAGAACTGAAGGAAATAGAGACACAAAAAACCCTTCAAAAAATTAATGAATCTAGGAGCTGGTTTTTTGAAAAGATCAACAAAATTGATGGACCGCTAGCAAGACTAATAAAGAAGAAAAGAGAGAAGAATCAAATAGATGCAATAAAAAACGAAAAAGGGGATATCACCACCGATCCCACAGAAATACAATCTACCATCAGAGAATACTACAAACACCTCTATGCAAATAAACTAGAAAATCTGGAAGAAATGGATAAATTCCTCGACAAATACACCCTCCCAAGACTAAACCAGGAAGAAGTTGAATCTCTGAATAGACCAATAACAGGTTCTGAAATTGTGGCAATAATCAATAGCTTACCAACCAAAAAGAGTCCAGGACCTGATGGATTCACAGCTGAATTCTACCAGAGGTACAAGGAGGAACTGGTACCATTCCTTCTGAAACTATTCCAATCGATAGAAAAAGAGGGAATCCTCCCTAACACATTTTACGAAGCCAGCATCGTCCTGATACCAAAACCTGGCAGAGACATAACCAAAAAAGAGAATTTCAGACCAATATCCTTGATGAACATTGATGCAAAAATCCTCAATAAAATACTGGCAAACCGAATCCAGCAGCACATCAAAAAGCTTATCCACCATGATCAAGTGGGCTTCATCCCTGGGATGCAAGGCTGGTTCAACATACGCAAATCAATAAATGTAATCCAGCATATAAACAGAACCAAAGACAAAAACCACATGATTATCTCAATAGATGCAGAAAAGGCCTTTGACAAAATTCAACAACCCTTCATGCTAAAAACTCTCAATAAATTAGGTATTGATGGGACGTATCTCAAAATAATAAGAGCTATCTACAACAAACCCACAGCCAATATCATACTGAATGGGCAAAAACTGGAAGCATTCCCTCTGAAAACTGGCACAAGACAGGGATGCCCGCTCTCACCGCTACTATTCAACATAGTGCTGGAAGTTCTGGCCAGAGCAATCAGGCAGGAGAAGGAAATAAAGGGTATTCAATTAGGAAAAGAGGAAGTCAAATTGTCCCTGTTTGCAGATGACATGATTGTATATCTAGAAAACCCCATTGTCTCAGCCCAAAATCTCCTTAAGCTGATTAGCAACTTCAGCAAAGTCTCAGGATACAAAATTAATGTACAAAAATCACAAGCATTCTTGTACACCAATAACAGACAAACAGAGAGCCAAATCATGAGTGAACTCCCATTCACAATTGCTTCAAAGAGAATAAAATACCTAGGAATCCAACTTACCAGGGATGTGAAGGACCTCTTCAAGGAGAACTACAAACCACTGCTCAATGAAATAAAAGAGGATACAAACAAATGGAAGAACATTCCATGCTCATGGGTTGGAAGAATCAATATCGTGAAAATGGCCATACTGCCCAAGGTAATTTATAGATTCAATGCCATCCCCATCAAGCTACCAATGACTTTCTTCACAGAATTGGAAAAAACTACTTTAAAGTTCATATGGAACCAAAAAAGAGCCCGCATCGCCAAGTCAATCCTAAGCCAAAAGAACAAAGCTGGAGGCATCACGCTACCTGACTTTAAACTATACTACAAGGCTACAGTAACCAAAACAGCATGGTACTGGTACCACAACAGAGACATAGATCAATGGAACAGAACAGAGCCCTCAGAAATGATGCCGCATAGCTACAACTATCTGATCTTTGACAAACCTGACAAAAACAAGAAATGGGGAAAGGATTCCCTATTTAATAAATGGTGCTGGGAAAACTGGCTAGCCATATGTAGAAAGCTGCAACTGGATCCCTTCCTTACACCTTATACAAAAATTAATTCAAGATGGATTAAAGACTTATATGTTAGACCTAAAACCATTAAAATCCTACAAGAAAACCTAGGCAATACCATTCAGGACATAGGCGTGGGCAAGGACTTCATGTCTAAAACACCAAAAGCAATGGCAACAAAAGCCAAAATCGACAAATGGGATCTCATTAAACTAAAGAGCTTCTGCACAGCAAAAGAAACTATCATCAGAGTGAACAGGCAACCTACACAATGGGAGAAAATTTTTGCAACCTACTCATCTGACAAAGGGCTAATATCCAGAATCTACAATGAACTCAAACAAATTTACAAGAAAAAAACAAACAACCCCATCAAAAAGTGGGCAGAGGACATGAACAGACACTTCTCAAAAGAAGACATTTATGCAGCCAAAAAACACATGAAGAAATGCTCCTCATCACTGGCCATCAGAGAAATGCAAATCAAAACCACAGTGAGATACCATCTCACACCAGTTAGAATGGCCATCATTAAAAAATCAGGAAACAACAGGTGCTGGAGAGGATGTGGAGAAATAGGAACAATTTTACACTGTTGGTGGGACTGTAAACTAGTTCAACCATTGTGGAAGTCAGTGTGGCGATTCCTCAGGGATCTCGAACTAGAAATACCATTTGACCCAGCCATCCCATTACTGGGTATATACCCAAAGGACTATAAATCATGCTGCTATAAAGACACATGCACACGTATGTTTATTGCGGCACTATTCACAATAGCAAAGAGTTGGAACCAACCCAAATGTCCAACAACGATAGACTGGATTAAGAAAATGTGGCACATATACACCATGGAATACTATGCAGCCATAAAAAATGATGAGTTCGTGTCCTTTGTAGGGACATGGATGAAACTGGAAAACATCATTCTCAGTAAACTATCGCAAGGACAAAAAACCAAACACCGCATGTTCTCACTCATAGGTGGGAATTGAACAATGAGAACTCATGGACACAGGAAGAGGAACATCACGCTCCGGGGACTGTTGTGGGGTGGGGGGAGGGGGGAGGGACAGCATTAGGAGATACACCTAATGCTAAATGACGAATTAATGGGTGCAGGAAATCAACATGGCACATGGATACATATGTAACAAACCTGCACATTGTGCACATGTACCCTAAAACCCTAAAGTATAATAAAAAAAAAAAAAAAAAAAAAAAAAAAAAAAAAAAAAAAAAAAAAAAAAAAAAACAACCGGCAGAAGAACCTTGAAATAACATAAGAGAATTTGTCAAATCAGGAATAGATGACTTTCTACTAATACATTCATGCAAAAATCAAGCTGTATTAATACGTTTATCATAAGTCCAGCAATTTCAGGACTTCTATAGTCACATAAAACTGAAGCTGATTTGTTTATTTTAAACCTTTATTAATCGTAAAAGATAGCACACAGACAAATGTGCATGAAGCACACATTTAAAGCATGATGAATAATTATAGAAGAAATATAATTACAAAAAACCGTGAAAACACTGCACAGGTTAAGAAACAGAATATTGCTGTCTTTCCCAGAATCTTTTTCTATGTGTCTCATCCTGATCACCTCCTTCTCAACCTCCCCCTCGTCCCAGGTAACTATTATCCTGATTTTTATGGTGACCATTTCCTTGCTTTTCTTTTTCTTTTTTCGAGATGGAGTCTCCCTCTGTCCCCCAGGCTGGAGTGCAGTGGTGCGATCTTGGCTTGCTGCAACCTCTGTCTCCCAGATTCAAGTGATTTTCCTGCCTTAGCCTCCTGAGTAGCTGGGACTACAGGCACACACCACCATGCCCGGCTAATTTTTGTATTTTTAGTAGAGGTGGAATTTCACTATGTTGGCCAGGCTGGTCTTGAACTCCTGACCTCAGGTGATCCACCTGCCTTGGCCTCCCAAAGTGCTGGGATTACAGGCATGAGCCACCATGCCCGGCCTCAAGATGGTGTTTATAAGATTCATCCATGTTGATGAGTAGTTGTAGTTTGCTCGTGTTCACAATATATGATTGTAATATATCACAATTTATTTATCCATTCTATTATTGATGGACATTGGATCATTTTCAGTGCTGTGAAGAACATTCTTGTGCATGTCTTCTGGTACACATCCATATGCATTTCTGTTCAGTATCTACCTAGGAATGGAATTGCTGGATTATAGAGTTTGTGTATCTTACATTTTGGTAACTAATTCTAAACTTTTCCAAAATGATTGTAATGTGTATTTGCTCAACAGATTAAAAAAATGTGGTCACTATAGAAAAGTAAAGGTAAAATAAGTCATTCTTCGGTTTGCAGCTGTTAGTTTTAATCATTGAGAACTGTGCCCTAAAAGATGGATGTTGGGCTCAAGTAAAGTGGTCCATCTTCTTTATTGTTCCTGCTCCACACAATTCTGGTTAACTATGATAACCTGGTGGCTCCCCAGGGGAAACTAGTGTACTTGTAAGTACAGCACACTTGGTAAGTAAGTACTAGTGTACTTGGTAAGATACCAGTAGATATCCAGGTGGGTGTCTTGGGGCAGGTAGGGCAAGGTCTCAAGGCTCTTTTACAGACCTGGTGTTCCACCCAAAGAAGCCCCTTGGAGGATGACTTTTTTTGTTCCTGCCTTTTATGGAGCTATAATCTTCTGGGGTATAATTCTTGCTCAGTGTGTATTCTTCTCTTCCAATGTGATGCTTTAGTTACAAGGGAGGGCCTCATTTAAATTTCCTGCCCCCAAATTATATGGCATATTGATTTGTAAATGGTTAAATCAACAATAAGTTAGGGAGGTGGTTTCCTACTTTTTTTTTTTTTTTAGGATGATGACCTATTAAATTTTTTTAAATGATGGACTTATTTAAATATATACAAAAGAATGGTATAATGAATCCCCATGGAGCCATTTCTGAGATCTGACAGCTATCCATCCATGGGCAATCTTTTTTTTTTTTTTTCCTAAGACAGGGTCTGTTTCTTATCATTCAGGCTAGAGTGCAGTGGTGCTATCACCGCTCACTACAGCCTTGCCCTCCCAGGCTCAAGTGATCCTTTCACCTCAGCCTCTCAAGTAGCTGGGACTACAGGTGAGTGCCTCCACGCTCAACTAATTTTTGAATTTTTTTGTCGAGACAGGGTCTCACTATGTTGCCCAGGCTGGTCTCAAACTCCTGGGCTCAAGCAGTCCTCTCCCCTCAGCCTCCCAAAGTGGTAGGATTACAGCATGAGCCACAGCACCTAGCCACTTCATGGCCAATCTTGTTTACACCTCTCTCACTCTCCTTTCCACCTGACTGTTTTGCAGGAAAAACCAAATGTTAAATGATTTCATCCATAATACTTCAGCAAGTGTTCTTTTAAAAATGCAATCATCATACCATTATCACACCTAAATAAACTTAACAGTAAGCAACTCATTACAAATTTATTATTATTTTATTAAAAATAGAGATGAAGTCTCGCTATATTATGCTGGTCTTGAACTCCTGGGCTCAAGAGATCTTCCCGCCTCAGCCTCCTAAAGTGCTGGGATTATAGGCATGAGCCACTGCACCTGGCCAACAATAACTCTTTAATATGATGAAATATCTTCTCGGTATCCATGTTTCCCCAGTTGTCTCATAAGAGCTTTGTCGTGGTTGGTTTGTTAGAATCAGGGTCTCAATGGAGTAGTTACATTGCATTTGGCTTATTTATCTTTTAAGTCTCTTCTGTATTTTACTAGCCTCCTTTCTTTTCTTGCCATTTGTCCAGTAGAGTTTTTCTATTTTAGATATTTTGTTTTATCCCTGTGGTGATGTGAATTTTATTTCCATTGGTGATAAAGGTCATTTTAAGCTATGTGATTCTTTTGGTATACTTTGATTAAGAAAATACAGAATGACAACAAACTACTATAAATTCAGTAACAGTTTCAAGTTAATTTGTATTTCATGTGAGCAAAACAGCTGAAAAATGGTAGATTAGTGGGTTTTCAAACTTTTTGGTCAGGACCCCTTTACACTCTTAAAATTAGTGAGGAGCCACAAAACATAAAAGCCACTTGTTTATTTAGTGATATTTACTGTATTAGAAATTAAAACGGAAAAATATTTGTTAATTCATTTAAAAATTAGAACAATTAATCCATTAGATATTAACATAAATAACATGTGTTAGAAAACGAATATTTTACAAAAAAAAATTAGTGAGAAGCGTGACACTGTTTTACATCTTTGCAAATCTCTGCAGTGTTTTGCTGGATAGAAGACAGCTGGATTTCTTAGATCTACTTCTGCATATACTCTGTTATCATAGCGCACACCGTGTCATCTCTGGAAAACTCTGCTATGTTTTTGACAGATTGGGAGTGAAAAAAGCAAACATCATAGTAGTAGTATGAGAATAGCTTTGACCTCATTATGCCTCTGAAAGGGCCTTAGCACCCCTGTGGGTTCCTGGGCCACCGTATGAGAACTACTGCTGTAGAACATTTCTCTGTGGAAGACAGTAGTAGTAGTAGTATGTAAATAACGCTTAGTGAACAGGTATATTTGAGGGTCCCTTGCAAATACTTCTCAGCTCATCCTCTCTCTCTGCATCCCAATATTCTTTTCTTTTTACTCCAAGTTTGGGACTGGCAATACAAAAACATTCTGTGGATACAAAAACATTCTGTGGATGCAAAAATGGCTTTAAAAATTTTTTTATTTTGTAGAGACAGAGCTTCACTGTATTGCCCAGGCTGGTCTCAAACTCCTGAGCTCAAGCAATTCTCCTGCCTCCGGTTCCCAAGTGTTGCAATTATAGGCATGAGCCACTGCATCAGCCAAAAACGGCATTTTAATCATATTCTATGTTTTTTAAAAAAGTCTTTAGTTTATAATAGCTCCCTATGCCCCGAAATTCCGTAGCAGGCTCCTTAACTTTCTCCTACGAGTGCAAATGTAGGTAATAGAGTGGAAGCAGCCCCCAACTAGAAGTCTGAAATGTGGACTGTAGTCCCAGGTCTACTTCTAACAAACTGAGTGGCCTTGGGCAAGTCATTTACTCTCTCTGTCCTTCTATTTCTTTAGCTGTAAAATACAGAAAATGGGTCAGGTGATTTTAAGGCTTTTTCCTGATCCCAAATCTAAGACATCTTCCTACTTCTCATTAATAAGCCCATTCTGATATTTCCTCTAGCTCAGGGATGTAACATTAGCCTAACATCTAATGGAGGGTGGGAGGAGGGAGAAGAGAAGAAAAGATAACTATTTGGTACTGGGCTTAATACCTGGATGATGTAATAATATGTACAACCAACCCCATGACACAGTAGGAGTCCACAGTAACCCCAGGAAAGGGAGTTAGGACCCTTTTTGATGAGTCAGAGAGAAAGCAAAGGTTGAATATGCTTTAGCTGACCAGGACCAGGGTGATGAGATGTAGACAGGCCTCCTCAAGAAGTTTTGCAAGACGTCCCACCCATATCAACAAGTAGCCTAAGAACAAGAAGCCTGACATTTTTTTTTCTCCTAAGATTTTTTTTTTTTTTTTTTTTTTTGAGATGGAGTCTTACTCTGTTGGCCAGGCTGGAGTGCAGTGGCACAATCTTGGCTCACTGCAACCTCCACATCCTGGGCTCAAGCAATTCTTCTGCCTCAGCCTTCTGAGTAGCTGGGATTACAGACATGGGCCACCACACCTAGCTAATTTTTGTATTTATAGAGATGGGGTTTCACCATGTTGGCCAGGCTAGTTTCGAACTCCTGGCCTCAAGTGATCCGCCCACCTCGGCCTCCCAACGCACTGGGATTATAGGCATGAGTCACAGCTCCCAGCCTCTCCTAAGGTCTTTATAACCTTCCAAACTCCATTCCCTAAGGCTGTGGTCAGCAAGCTATGGCCTGGGCACTAAGAATAATGTTTATATTTTCAAATGGTTGAAAAAAAAGCCAAAAGAAGAATAATATTTTGTGACACATAAAAATTATATAAAAATAAAACTTCAGTGTCTATTAGTAAAGTTTTATTGGAACACAGACACGTTCATTCATTTATGCAGCATCTGCTTTTGGGCTGCCATGGCAGAGTTGAGTAGTATGGCTTGCTAATAAATATTATCTGGCCCTTTACAGAACAAGTTTGCAAACCCCAGCCCTAATGCAAACTTATAATTTGCATTTTATGGGTGCTCTTTTAAGGGCTATCTACAGCCAACAAATACAGGCACACCTTGTTTTATTGTGCTTCACTTTATTGTGCTTTGCAAATATTGTGGTTTTTAGAAATTGAAGATTTGTGGCAACCTGGCATCAAGCAAGTCTGTTGGTACCATTTCTCCAACAGCATGTGTTCACTTCATATCTTCATGTCACATTTTGATAATTCTTATAACATTCCAAACTTTTTCATTATTATTGTGTCTGTTATGATGGTCTATTATCAGTGATCTTTGATGTGACTATTGTAATTGGGTTGGGGCACCAAGAACCATGCCCATGTAAACATTGAACTTAATTGGTAAATGTGTGTGTTCAGACAGCTCCACTGACCATTCCCCATCACTATTCCTCTCCTCAGGCCTCTATTCCCTGAGATACAAGAATATTAAAATAAGGTCAATTCTATGATTAACAACTCAAAAAATAATAGATGCTGACAAGGTCGTGGAGAAATGGGAACACTTATACACATTGGTGGGAGTGTAAATTGGTTCAACCATTGTGGAAAGCAGTATGGTGATTCCTCAAAGAGCTAAAAGCATAACTACCATTCGACCCAGCAATGTCATTATTAGGTATATACCCCGGGGAATATAAATCATTCTACCATAAAGACACATGCACATGAATGTTCACTGCAGCACTATTCACAATAGCAAAGACATGGAATCAACCTAAATGCCCATCAATGGTAGACTAAAGAAAATGTGGTACACATACACCATGAAATACTATGCAGCCATAAAAAAATGAGATCATGTCCTTTGCAGGAACATGGATGGAGCTGGAGGCCATTATCCTTAGCAAACCAACTCAGGACAGAAAACCAAATACTACATGTTCTCACTTATAAGTGGGAGCTAAATGATAAGAATTTATGAACACAAGAAAAGAAAAAAATAGACACTGGAGTCTACCTGATGGGGGAGGGTGGGAGGAGGGAGAAGAGAAGATAACTATTTGGTAGTGGGCTTAATACCTGGATGATGTAATAATATGTACAACAAACCCCCATGACACATGTTTAACTGTGTAGCAAACCTTCACATGTACCCCCAAATCTAAAATGGAAGTTAAAAATGGAAGTTAAAAAAAGTTAGGCCAGTTAATGCCCCTACAATGGCCTCTAAGTGTTCCAGTGAAGGAAGAGTCACATCTCTCATTTTATTTATTTGAGACAGAGTCTTGCTCCATTGCCCAGGCTGGAGTGCAGTGGCATGATCACACCTCACTGCAGCCTCGACCTCCATGGCTCAAACAATCCTCCTACCTCAGCCTTCCAAGTAGCTGGAACTACAGGCATGCATCACCATGCCTAGCTAATTAAAAAAAATTTTTTTTTTGTAGAGATGGGGTTTGGCCACATTTCCCAGGCTGGTCTGGAACTGCTCGGCTCAAGCGATCCTCCTACCTCAGTGTCCCAAAGTGTTGGGATTACCGGTATGAGCCACCACGCTTGGTCATCTCTCTCACCTTAAATCAAAAGCTAGAAATGTTTAAGCTTAGTGAGGAAGGCATGTTGAAAGTCAAGACAGGCCAAAAGCTAGGCCTCTTGCACCAAACTCTTAGCCAAGTTGTGAATGCAAAGGAAAAGTTCTTGAAGGAAATGAAACGTGCTACTCTAGTGAACACACTTCACTTTTTGTTGACATGGAGGAGGTTTGAATGATCTGGATAGAAGATCAAACCAGCCACAACCTTCCCTTAAGCCAAAGCCTAATCCAGAGGGTTCAGACTCTGAACTCGCTTCAATTCTATGAAGATTGAGAGAGGTGAGGAAGCTGCAGAAGAAATGTTGGAAGCTAGCAGAGGTTGGTTCATGAGCTTTAAGGAAAGAAGCTGTCTCCATAACATGGAAGTGCAAGGTGAAGCGGCAAGTGCTGATGTAGAAGCTACAGCAAGTTATTCAGAAGATCTAGCTAAGACCATTGATGAAGGTGACTGCATGAAACAAAAGCTTTTCCATGTAGAAGAAACAGCCTTGGAAGATGCCATCTAGGACTTTCACAGCTAAAGAAGAGAATGCCTGGCTCCAAAGCTTCAAAGGACAGGCTCTCTTGTTAGGAGCTAATGCAGCTGGTGACTCTAAGTTGAAGCTAATGTTCATTGACCATTCTGAAAATCCTAGGGCCCTTAAGAATTATGCTAAATCTGCTCTACCCATGCTCTATAAATGGAACAACAAAGCCTGGATGACAGCACATCTGTCTACACTATGGTTTGCTGAATACTTTAAGCTCAATGTTGAGACCTACTGCTTAGAAGAAAAGATTCCTTTCAAAATACTATTGCTCATTGACAATGTATCTGGTCACCAAAGAGCTCTCTGATGGAGAGGTACAAGGAAATTAATGTTTTCTTGCCTGCTAACACAACATCCATTCTGCAGCCCATGGATCAAGGAGTAATTTTGACTTTCAAGTCTTATTATCTATTTATTCATTTGTTTAGAGAGGTAGTCTCATTCTGTCACCCAGGCTGGAGTGCACTGGCAATCATAGCTTACTGCAGCCTTGAACTCTGGGCTCCAGTGATCCTCCTGCTCCAGCCTCCCAAGTAGCTGAGACTATAGGCATATGCTACCACACCTAGCTAATTTTTGTTTTTTTTTTTTTGAGTCGAGGTCTCTGCTGCCCAGGCTGGAGAGCAGTGGCACAATTATGGCTTACTATGGCCTCAAACTCTGGGCTCAAGTGATCCCCCTGCCTCAGCCTCCTGAGTAGCTGGGACTACAGGCATGTACCACCACTCCAGGATAAATTTTTCTATTTTTTGTAGATACAAATTTCACTATGTTGGCTGGTCTGGTCTAGAACTCCTGGTCTTAAACAATCTCCCTGCCTTAGGCTCCTGAAGTGCTGGGATTACAGGCATGAGCCACTGTGCCCAGCCAACCAAACTCTTTTAAATCAGTCATTTACTGATGGTCATTAGGATGTTGAAAATTTTACAATTTCCTACAACAAATCAAGAAAAATAATGCAGTCCCAATTCAAGATAAAAAACTTGTTCCAGAACTGACTGGAAGCTATTGGTCATTTTCTGACTTCTCTGTGCTGCAATTTGTATATTTTTTTGGTTCTTGGCTACTCAGTTGAAAAAGGGCTGCTCAGATGAGGTATGGGCAGAGGTGGATGTTGGGATCATCACATGTACTTGTAATAATTCTACATTAATAATTACTAGAGTTGAGAGCAGACCTCTTCTCAGGCAGTATGTGGGCATGTGGTGGGGAGGATACCTCTGCTTCCTGTGACCCAGGTCACTTCATTTCTCCAAACCCGCATCTGGTCTTATATGCCTTTTGCTGACTGGTTCTTTTATCTACCATGTGCCTTCAATATTAATACCTGAAACTTCATGTGCTAGCCAATTTCTCTTCTCAGTAATCATATCTTTCTTCTATTTTCTATTCATGTAAGCCCCACTTCTCAGTCTTCTCCTTAAGAGTCTAGTCATGTGGTCTCTTTCTCCACTGGCATCTGCCCAACCCTCTGGCATCTTCTATACAAACGTCAAAGCCTCATCTCTCAATGCTGGTCGATGACAGGGCTTCGTCTTGCCTTTCATTTCCTCTCTGGCTTTGGACCAGTCCCTCTGTTCCTTTCCAGCATCTCTGTAGCTTTAATCAGTTGCGCCTCTGATCTGTGCTGGTTACACCTGCAAGCCCAGTGCACGTAATATGCTCTTCCTCCCTAAACTTCAGAAACTCCATCTGCTTCCCTGAGCCTTCCCTGAGCAATTTCTCAGGCTATGTCAGCTGGGTTCTCTTGGGGATCAAATGCTGAAATTTCATATGCTATTCCTTTTAGCTCTTTTGAATATTCCGTTTGGCTTAATTAGGGTGCTGCAGGATCTTACTTGGCCTTCATAATTTCAGAGAGGCCCAGCATCACCCGGCAGACACAGGTAGGGTAGGAAGTTCCAGGTGATCTGCCAAGCCTGGTATTGCTCATTCCCTCAGCTCCTCCATGAGCCAGTGGGGGACAGGCCACTATTTTCGGGAAGGAGGAGCAGTTGGGTTTAAGAAAATCCTGTTGGATTTAGGAGATATTTATTTCTCCTAATAATATTTATTAGGAGATATTTATTTATTTATTTAGTGGTTTTAATGTTTTATTTTTTCTTTTCTCTGGTGGTGGGCCTTTTGATGACAGCTGTGGAAAAGTCTTTCCAGAAAAATGCATGTGCACATAAAATTAGAATGTTTCCAAGATACGCATGGACCCTGTGAAACCCACTGAAGATTCCATGGCCCCAGGTTAGAACTCATTTCCCTAGAGCATACTTCATGTTTGTTCTTGGTGTTTTTTCTTCTACCTACTTGTCCACTGACTGGTTGGAAAGCATTGTCTTAATGAGATAATCAAATAGACATGAATGATTCTGATGGCCTCCTTGGCTTTTTTTTTTTTTTTTTTAAATTTTTAAAGCAAGCTTTGCTTCTCTTTGGGATTTAAAAAATTAGGTAGTGTTCTTTCCCCTACCTTCCAGCCCTCCTATCCTCCACCAACCCCATAACTTTAAAATTACAAGGTTCTGTCTTCTGAGTTATTTGGTGGGAATTCTCCTTTGAGTTATACTGAGAGTTCTTCCTTATTGGCTCTTTACTTCTTTCCCACACAACTCAATTTACATCTGGTGGGCTGACTAGGAACAAAGGGACTGATAGTGAAGTGGGATAGCCTAGGAGTTAAGAGAATGGACCCTATAGCCAGGCTGAGCTGAGTTTCTAAACTTAGTGATCTTAGCTTGGTGGCTCAAAGGCTGGAGAAGCCAGAGGGTAAGTTTTTTTTTTTTTTGCCTGTCCAGCCTTTCCAAAAGTAAAGTTACCTTGATCTCAATAAAAGAGGTCAACTATTGTCTTATACTGATCCTCTGAAAACATTTATGCCAATCGCTTGCCCAAGGCAATTGAGTTTAGGATTTCACTTGCTTATCCATAAAGGGGGCACACTACCTACCTCAAATAACTAAATGAATTTATGAATGTAAGAACAAAATGAGTTAGCTTGGTTCCTATAAGTTCTTAACAAATTGTACATTTGATTACTGATAATAATTTACATTGATGAATGCCTTTGGAAGTGCTTCAAGAGGGATCTGCAAGCATGGGGGTGGAGGGTGGGAGGGAGACAGGATAGACTTGAGGGATATTGAGTCCATTTGAAAATAAAATTAGGCCTGTTTCCTGGGAAAGCCACATAAAGTGGGAGAGATAATTTGGCCCAGAAAACTGAGGAACAGTAGCCTGAAATTGCTGACACACAGCTCAGAGAAGCCAATGTCAAGAGTTCCACCAGAAGGGGAATGAATGGTTTAGTGCTGCTTCCTGCAGAGGGAGGGAAAGCCTCTGCCAGGCCTCTTTCCCATGGAGTCTCACCTTCAGGTCTTCTGTGCCTGCTGCTCACAACTGCCCTCTTCCACTGCCCACACCTTAGATTTCACAGGTGTTTCCAGACATGGAAATGCTTTTGATGGGGAGGCCTCCTCCGCAGCCCTGGAAGGTGGGCCTGGGTGCCATGGCCCAGGCCTGGGTGTCTGGAGCTCATTTTTGTCCGTGGCTGGGATGCTTTCTGCCTGGGCTCCCTCGGGCTTCCAGGAGCTGACCACCTCAGCCTGCATAGGGTTGACCTCTCATCAACTCAGGTTCTGTTGTTGGTGGAGGGTAAAAAGTATGTTGGGAGAGCCCTGATGGGGCAAGGTGGGAAGACTCTACCTTCTGACTTCGGGTGGCAGAGTGGTGGGGCTCAGCTGGATTTAAGGAGCTCAGGCTCCCATCAGAACTGCAGGGTCTGGGGGTTGGATTGACACTGGCTTGAGGGCAGGGACTAAAACTTTTAGTGTTGGTACAGGCTAGAGGTTAGGAATGCAAACCTGGGCTCAAATCTATTCTGTTGTTTGCAAGCTATGTGACCTTGGGCAAGTCACTTAATCTCCTGGAGACTCAGTTTTCTCATCTATAAAATGGGAATAATAATAGTATCTACCTCAGAGGATTGCTGTAAAGATTAAATAAATAAGTGAATAAGGACATTTATAAATGTTAGCTACAATTAGTAGTGATTAGCATAAGGCCAGGGCATGCATTGCTGAGCTGGGCATTAGGGGCAGGCACTGTTCAGGCAGGGCTGGGGGCCAGAATGAAGTTAACCAGGGAATTAAACAGATTTGGGAACAAGCATTAGGATGGATGAGGTTAGGGTTGGTGCTGGGGTGCAGCTTGGCCCAGACTTTCACTGAGGGGTTAGAAGAGCAAGGAGGGAACCTGGTGGAAGCAAAGGCAGCTTCTGTTTTGCCCCCAAACCTTGAGTACCAATATGGACACATGTGCAGACTCTTGTCCCTCCCATCCACTCCCCGCTCTTGCCAGCCAGACCAGGGTGTCTGTAATCATGGAGAGGGCTAAGAAGCGGGAGGGAGGGCTCTGAGCTATTCCAACATGGGTTGGGATTGGTGGTGGCTGTAGAGCCAGTGCCAGAGGCTGGCTGACAGGTAAGAATCACTGCTGTTGTCATCTGCCTCCCAGGTCTCCTACCCCTAACGGCTCTATTATCCCCATAGTTGGGAAAACCCAAGAAAAATCTTGAGAGTGTTCTTGGATCCCCAGGACAGTGAAGATGACACTGTAGAGGCCAAGGGAAAACTTCCCTCTTACCCTCTGAAGTTTTGCTGAAAAATCAACTCACAGAAGGAGATTAATAAGAGAAATGACATACAAATTTATTAACATGCACATGGGGAAGAACCACAGAGTGATTACCCCAAACCCCAGTGGGGTTCAGGAGCTTTTATACCCTCTTGAAGGTATAGAAAAAATGGGGGCTTGTATCCTGGCAAAACAGGTTATGGGAGGGGGAGAAGAGAAGGCCTGGCTAGCAAAGGTGGTCGTGTTATGCAGGTGAAACCTCACAGGTAGCAGCTCTCAGAGTGGAGAGATGGTGAATGTTCTTTCAGATCTTTAAAGGTGTCAGACTCTCAGTTCATCTCTCCTAGATCTGGACAAAGGAAGGCCTTCGAGAAAGCCTGGCTGCATCAATGCAGATTCTCTGCAGATGCAAATCTCCCCCCACCTGCAAAAGACAGCTTTGCAGGGCTACTTATGTTTGCAAGCCCTCTGAACAGCCATCTCAAAGTATGCCAAAGAAGTCTATTTTGGGGTCCAATATTTTTATTTCCTTCAATATCAATCTTCCTCCAGGCAGCTCTGACAGCTCTGACAGCTCCAAAGCTTGGACAGTGGGCTGGGGAGGACATGGCTGTCTAGGGAGGGCCTCTGCCCAGGTGGTGCATCAGGTTCACACACTCAGATCCTGGTACCATTGTGCCTGGTGAGTGGTCCCCAGTGTTTGTGATCATGGTTTTCATAACCTGCAGGCAGCTAGTGGAGAGCTTGGTTCTGTAAAGAAGTGTGTAGCAGGTGGAGAAGGTCTGAGACTCTAGAAAGGCAGTCTCAGCCTGCTCTGAATCAAATAGCGGGAACAGACAAATTCATTTCCTCTAGCATGGATAGGTGGGTGGACCAAATGAAAGAGCCAGAATTCACCAGACCTGGTCTCAGGGGCAGGAGTAGAAGTAATTATTTGCATTTCATTTCAATATCCTGTTCACTTCTTATGCTGATTAGGACAAGCCCACAGTTGCTATCTATTTATTCGTGTAGCACTGCCAGGACTGCCAGCACTGCCATGGGAATGCACACATTTATGCCCGGGTGCTCTTGATGTTCTCAGAGCTGCGGGCACTGCCCTAGCCAGAGTACTGCTGATATGCCGGGGCCCTTGAGGCATCAGCATTGCTTCATGTCCCCCAGAGCCCACGAATCAGAAGAAAGCAAGGGTTGGACAGGTTGCATCGGCTGTGTGTGTGTGTGTGTGTGTGTGTGTTTATGTGTGTGTGCATTTAATAGAGGCAAAGGAATGCTCTTGCATTGTAGTTTAGGGACGGAAAGGAAACTTCTTTGAGGACTAACCATCCTGGTGTTGTTAAAACTTAAATTATTACATTAGGATTATTTTAAGTGGTCTGTAATAAGGTAAAGTGAAAGGAAATGAGCAGATGAGAAGCTTTCTGGGCTCTAGTTGTGAAAATCAGAATGAGAAACACCAGAGGTCTTTCTCTTAGAATCATGAATGGATTATGGAACACCCACCATTACCATTATCGTTTGATGTTTTTCCCAGTTTGCAGCTAGTGACTGTAATTAAAGACGAAACGGAAATAAGATTTATAACTTTGGAAAGGAGAAGACAAAATTTTATTTTTGCAGATGATATGATTTTATATCTAGCCTACTAAAAGAAATTCAAGGCCAGGCGCGGTGGCTTACGCCTGTAATCCCAGCACTTTGGGAAGCCGAGGTGGGCAGATCACGAGATCGGGAGTTCGAGACCAGCCTGGCCAATATGGTGAAACCCCGTCTCTACTAAAAATACAAAAAATTAGCTGGGCGTGGTAGCGAGAGCCTGTAGTCCCAGCTACTCAGGAGGCTGAGGCAGGAGAATCGCTTGAACCTGAGATGCGGAGGTTGCAGTGAGCCGAGATCACACCTCTGCACTCCAGCCTGGGTGACAGAGCGAGACTCCCTCTCAAAAAAAAAAAAAAAAAAAAAAATCAAGCAAAATGAAACTCCAACTATTGGATTTTTTTTTTTTTTTTTTTGAGGGGGAGTCTCACTCTGTCACTCAGGCTGGAGTGCAGTGGTGCGATCTTGGCTCACTGTAAGCTCCGCCTCCCGGGTTCACGCCATTCTCCTGACTCAGCCTCCCGAGTAGCTGGGACTACAGGCTCCCGCCACCACGCCCGGCTAATTTTTTTTTTTTTTTTTGTATTTTTAGTTGAGATGGGGTTTCACCATATTAGCCAGGATGGTCTCGATCTCCTGACCTCGTTATCCGCCTGCCTTGGCCTCTCAAAGTGCTGGGATTACAGGCATGAGCCACGGTGCCCGGCCCAACTGTTGGATTTTTTAAAACAGGATCTTACTCTGTTGCCCAGGCTGGAGTGCAGTGGCATGACCATAGCTTACTTCAGCCTCCCAGGCTCAAGTGATCCTTCCTCCTCTGCCTCTCAAATTTCTGGGATTACAGGTGTGAGCCACCGAGCCTGGCCCCAACTATTGCATTTAATGAGAGTTGAGTGTGTTGGCTGCAAGCAGGATATATTCAAATAAAAATATTTTCCATATGCCAGCACTGATAAACTTTAAAATATAATGAGAAAGAGAGAGGAGAAAGAGAGGGACAGAGAGATTACATTCTTTAAACTGAAAAAATAGGAATAATTTTAATAAGAAATGTGCTGTAGGATCTATGTAAAGAAAACTAAAAAAGTTGCTCAGCATCATAAAGAAAGATGTGAATAAAGAACATAAGAATGAAGAACCATACCATACTTTTATTTTTTCTGATTGTGTATGTCTAAAAATTTCATGTCCTCCTTCATTAACTACTTATTGAATTTGTGCTATGTGCTAGGGGGTGGGGATTCAATGGTGAAAAACACAGATACGGTTCCCATCTTTATGGAATTTACATTTTAATGGAAGAGATGGGCAATCAAAGAATAAACAAAACAAGTTATTTAAATAAGTACAGCTAACAATAGGTATCCAAGGGAAACAGCCTTTTCCTTTGACTTCTCCTGTGATAGATCTCTCTGATTGCCCCCTATTATTTAGCTATCTAAAGTGCCCAAAGTTTTTTTTTTAAACCACAAATACACTGACAATAGTAAATTTGCAGGGTGAGTTGTGCATTATCAATGTAATTTAACTGGTAAGAAAATATGCAAACAGGGGCACCGTAAATCACCTCAGCTCTCACTTACGGAGGTCAGAACTCCCTGAGTACTGGGTTCTTTTCTTTATTATTCATGTATTTATTTTTATTTCAACAGGTTTTCAAGGAACAGGTAGTATCTGGTTCCATGAGTAAGTTATTTAGTGTGATTTCTGAGATTTTGGTGCACCTGTCACCTGAGCAGTGTAGTGTATACTGTATCCAGGGTGTAGTCTTGTATCCCTCACCCCCACACCCTTTCCCTTGAGTCCCCAAAGTCCATTGTATCATTCTTATGCCTTTGTGTCCTCGTTGCTTAGCTCCTACTTATGAGTGAGAACATACAATGTTTGGTTTTCCATTCCCGAGTTACTTCACTTAGAATAATGGTCTCCAATTCCATCCAGGTTGCAGTGAATGCCATTATTTCATTCCTTTTTATGGCTGAGTAGTATTCCATGGTGTGTGTGTGTGTGTGTGTGTGTGTATATATATATGTATACACAATTTCTTTATCCACTCGTTATGATGGGCATTTGGGCTGGTTCCGTATTTTTGCAATTGCGAATTGTGTTGCTATAAACATGCATGTGCAAGTGTCTTTTTTGTAATAATGACTTTTTTTCCTCTAGGTAGATACCCAGTAGTGGGATTGCTAGATCAAATGGTAGTTCTACTTTTAGTTCTTTAAGGAAGCTCCACACTGTTTTCCATAGTGGTTGTACTAGTTTACATTCCTACCAGCAGTGTAAAAGTATTCTCTTTTCATCACATCCACGCCAACATCTATTATTTTTTGATTTTTTATTATGACTGTTCTTGTAGGAGTAACATGGTATCACATTGTGGTTTTGATTTGCATTTCCCTGGTCATTAGTGATGTTGAACATTTTTTCATATGCTCGTTGGCCATTTATATATCTTCTTTTGAGAATTGTCTATTCATGTCCTTAGCCCACTTTTTGATGGGATTGTTTTTCTCTGACTGGTTTGTTTGAGTTCCTTGTAGATTCTGAATATTAGTCCTTTGTCGGATGTTTAGATTGCAAAGGTTTTCTCCCACTCTATGGGTTGTCTGTTTACTCTGATGATTGTTTCTTTTGCTGTGCAGAAGCTTTTTAGTTTAATTAAGTCCTATCTATTTATCTTTGTTTTTCTTGCATTTGCTTTTGGGTTCTTGGTTATGAAGTCTTTGCCTAAGCCAATGTCTAGAAGGGTTTTTCCAATGTAATCTTCTAGAGTTTTTATGGTTTCAGGTCTTAGATTTAAGTCCTTGATCCATCTTGAGTTGGTTTTTATATAAGGTGAGAGATGAGGATCCAGTTTCATTTTTCTATGTGTGGCTAGCCAATTATCCCAGCATCATTTGTTGAACAGGGTTTCCTTTCCCCACTTTGTGTTTTTGTTTGCTTTGTCAAAGATCAGTTGGCTGTAAGTATTTGGCTTTATTTCTGGGTTCTCTATTCTGTTTCATTGGTTTATGTGCCTATTTTTATGCTAGTACCATGCTGTTTTGGTGACTGTGGCCTTATAGTTTGAAGTCAGGAAATGTGATGCCTACAGATTTGTTCTTTTTGCTTAGTCTTGCTTTGGCTAAGTGAGCTCTTTTTTGGTTCCATATGAATTTTAGGATTGTTTTTTCTAGTTCTGTGAAGAACAATGGTGATATTTTGATGGGAATTGCATTGAGTTTATAGATTGCTTTTGGCCGTATGGTCATTTTCACAATATTGATTCTAATGGGTTCTTTTCTTTAAGTGGAAATGTTTCTTCTTTTTCCTTTGTTTAAATGTGCTCTTGTAAAAGTCATGAGAAAGACAGGAGGGCTTGATTTGGCCTGTGTCCTCAGAAGTAGACCAGGCCTGCCTCTGGATGTCATCATGCTGGCCAAATCTGAACTTGACTAGCAAATCATAAGAATGCAGTTAGTTCGGCCGGGCACAGTGGTTCATGCCTGTAATCCAGCACTTTTGGAGGCCAAGGTGGGCGGATCATGAGGTCAGGAGATTGAGACCATCTTGGCTAACAGGGTGAAACTCTGTCTCTACTAAAAATACAAAAAATTAGCTGGGCGTGGTGGCATATGCCTGTAGTCCCAGCTACTCGGGAGGCTGAGGTAGGAGAATCACCTGAACCTGGGAGGTGGAGGTTGCAGTGAGCCGAGATCGCACCACTGCACTCCAGCCTGGGTGACAAAGTGAGACTCCATCACACACACACACACAAACACACACACACAAACACACACACATACACACACACACAGAATGCAGTTAGTTCTTCTTCAATGAGAACACATGGGCACAGGGAGGGGAATATCACACACCAGGGCCTGTAGGGGGGTGGGGGGCAAGGGGAGGGAGAGCATTAGGACAAATACCTAATGCATGTGGGGCTTAAAACCTAGATAATGGGTTGATGGGTACAGCAAACCACCATGGCACATCTATACCTATGTAACAAATCTGTATGTTCTGCACATGTATCCCAGAACTTAAAGTAAAATAAATAAAAAAAGAATGCAATTAGTTCTTCTTGATGCTGGAGACTATCACAGTTTGTGGACCTCTGCTTGGCTTGAATGGTTAGCCAGGGAAGAATGTAGTTTAAATATTTTTGCATCATTATTTATTATAAAAGTCATAGAAATGACTTTTCTAGAGATAGAAAATACCATTATAGCATAAGGGTGTTGAACTTAATGTGGAAACAAATCTGCCTCCAGAATGTTATTTTCTAGCCTGTTTTTTCTTCTCCATTTGTTACCGGCATCTTAAACTTTTCATCTTTTTCCATTCTGGCCACACCCTGAATGAAAGTTTGCCCATTTCCTCTGCAATGTCTGCCCAAATCTTCCAACAGCTCCTTTCCTTTTGCCCTATCAGAGTTTTCCAAGGGGTCCTGTAGCCAACAGACAATGCTCAGCTGGAGAGAATACAGGAAGCAGATAACCACATTCTGCACTGACTGTCCTCCTTTGATCCTCTCTTTATATAGTGTGCTAAGTACATGTGGAATTAATTTTGCTTCTGAGGCTTCACTAATTGCCAACTGACACATTTGTTTCTAGAAAAAAGGTAAGTGTAGGCCAGGTGCAGTGGTGGATTAGGCTTAAAAAAAGTTTTTATTTTGCCACAAGAGGAAGCGCTGAGGGTGCTGCTTCCCGGTTGGAGCATCCAGGAATTTGAGGACTGTGTTCAAGAAGAAGAACTGACCCTTCGCTTTCTCTTTTGGGCCATGATGCTATGTCTGGGAAAGCAGAAACTCCAGTGATAAATTGTTAGTGCTTGAAGGGAACTTTAAAAGCATTCATTGCAATCATTCGCTTTCACAGATTAAGTAAATGAAGCCTTGAAAGGTGAAATAACCTTCCCCAGGAGATTCCCAATTTTTAGCCCAGTGGTATTCCCAACACACTTTGGCATCTGTTATAAACTTCAGAAGCCATTACTGGAGTCTGCTGGGCATGGCCCCTTCTTATACAGCAATGAGGGAATCCATGGCATTATCTTTTCCCCTAGAGATTGAGAGAATGATTCATCTTTAAGTTTCAAAGAGACAGTGACATATTCCTAAAGCTTCATACATCCATGAGATAATGTCAAACATGTGAGTTGCTGAAGCAGAAAATGCTCCCAGCGAGACAGCTGCTACAAGGAAAACCCTGCATACTTGCAGGCAGTGGAAACAATACTTTGGCTTAGACCAGGTGTGTGTTGTTTTTTTTTATTTGAAAGAAAAGAGAGTCTAAGAAGACATGGATAATGCTTTAACACCCAGCATCATGAAGGAAAAAAAAAAAAAAAAGCAACGTTGAGGCCACATTCAAGTCTCTACTCTCTGTTTTATCTGAAAAATTTCAAACCTTCAGGGAAATTGAAAGGATAATACAATTAGCACCTGTACATCCTTCATCTCGATTTACCAATTGTTGACATTTGAAAATTGCAAACATTGTGACGTTTCACCTTAGCGTGCATCTCTTGAGAGTAATGTCGTTCCCCTAACCACGACAGCATGATCACACCTAAGAAAATTAGCAATGATTCTGATGTATAATGTGTATTACATTTCCTTTCAAATGCCTTTTTTTATAACTTTTTTTCCCTCAATCTGAGATCCGATCAAATTCATGCATTATATTTGGTTGTTATGTCTTTGCTCTCATTTAATATAGAATAGTTGTCCTACCTTTTTTTTCTTTTATGACATTGACTTGTTTGAAGAGATCAAGCTAGTTGTCTTGTGGAATGTACCATATTCTGTATTTGTCTGATTGGTTTCTCATGATTACCTTTGGGGAAACATTTTTGGCACAAACACTACTTATGAAATTGTGTGTCTCTTTTTCCGTTACACCAGAAGGCACGTAGCATGTTACTGAGTGTGATTGCTCAGTTGAGGTGTTTGCCATATCTCACCACTCCTCCCTTTACAATTATCAGGTACTTTGTGCAGTGATACTTTGAGTCCATGTGAATATGGGTCCTTTACAGTTTTAGCATCCACTGTCTGAATTGATAATATCATAGGTTCCAAAATGGTCATTAAAAAAAAGTTTATAATGCATATTTTTGAATCCACAGTCAGGAGTTATCTTTGAGTGACTATGGACACAGACTACCCCATATTACACACTCCATCTGTCCAGGACTAAGCTGAGAAGCAGGATGAGCAATCAGGAGACTGAGCAGTGGGCATGAAATCACAGCCCAATGTGTGAATCGCTTCTTACTATAAGACTAAAATTTGAGGGCAGAACCTCCTTCAGTGTATTTATTCTGTATATCACCCCAACACCTCGTTACCACCCCCAACACCGCGTTACCCTCCATCCCTGTAACACCAAGCACAGTGTTTCACACAAAAGCCCAGAGGATGTTGTGAAATGAATGGAATTAGAGGAAAGAGAAGGCAGTAGTTTCACAAGTTTCCTGGAGGTCAAGGCAAAATCTGGTATTTGGCTCCCTCATGGGATCAACTTGTTTGTGCCTCTTTTTTTGTGCTCTCTGCCTTTTGGAAACTCCCTGTCCAGTCCTGATGCTGCATTCAACTCCATTTAAGCTTAGAGGGACTATGTTTCCAAACTCCAAATCAGGAAACAAAGCTTGATGGAATACTTGAAACCAGGAACGTACATTCCAGAATGATCTGTGCCCTTCTGTTTGCACTTGGATTTATACTATCCTCTTTCTGCATTTTGGCAGATTTTTCTCAGTCCTATTTGCCAGTTTACAGCTTTCCTTATAATGATTCGGTTACTCTTAAATACATCTAGGGAGATCCCTCAGACTCACCAGTAGACTTTCACATCATCTAACTCCATGGCTTGTTGATACTATTCTGAAGTCTGCTCATTTCGCCATTTCCTTCTTCTAGGGTCTTTCTTGGACTCCACTAGACCTGGGGTCCCCACGGTACTGGTCTGTGGCCTGTTAGGAACCGGGCTGCACAGGAGTTGAGTGGCGGGCAAGCAAGCATTACCACCTGAGCTCTGCCTCCTGTTAGACCAGCAGTGGCATTAGATTCTCATACAGCGCAAACCCTATTGTGAACTGCTCATGCGAGGGATCTAGGTTGCGCACTCCTCTTTTTTTTCCTTCTTCTTCTTCTTCTTCTTCTTCTTCTTCTTCTTCTTCTTCTTCTTCTTCTTCTTCTTCTTCTTCTTCTTCTTCTTCTTCTTCTTCTTCTTCTTCTTCTTCTTCTTCTTCTTCTTCCTCCTCCTCCTCCTCCTCCTCCTCCTTCTTCTTCCTTTTTTTTTTCCAGGTCAGATGGGTAATGTGCTAACGTCATAACAAGGTTCAAGGGTGGCAGATCTCACACATGCACGTGAATACCCAATCATCATGCTCAGGTTGCACAGTCCTTAGGAGAATCTAATGATAAAGGTAGTGTGCTTAAATCATCCCCGCCCCTCTCTGTTCTCCCTTGATCCATGGAAAAATAGTCTTCCATGAAACTGGTCCCTGGTGCCAAAAAAGTTAGGGACCACTGCAATTCATCTATTACCCATTGCACAGGGCAGGTAAGTAGGGGGTAGGGAGGATTATGCCCATGGAGAGAGCCCTCATGTGCTGGGTGGCGCAAGAGAGGTCTCGGATTCTGATTCAGTTCTGCCTCTACTCATTGGTGTGTGCTTTGACAAGTCAGTTCCCTTGTTCATCTTCATAGGAAACTCAGTAAAATAATTGTTTATACAGTCGGCCCTCCATCTCTGTGGGTTCCACATCCATGGCTTCCACCAGCTTAAACCAAATTTATCTTCACAAGGCTCCCCCTAGAAGAGAGGAAATTCCACAGCTTTGATGTGATGTGAAATGTGATCTCAAAAATGATCATTTTCTAATACTATCATTCCTTTCACACTTATTAGTTGACATTTCTATCAGATCTCTCTTTTTCCCTCTTTCTTTTGAGTATCACCATGGACTGTGGATTTTTTTAGGCAATTCGTTGTGTTATCATCCATTACTATCATTATTCTTTTATTCCATTTGTTGTTCCAGTTCTTCCAAGTTTGGGTAGCAGGAGCTCTTTCAAGCTGGTTCCTGTAATCTTTTGACATGTCTTGGTTGGTCTTTGAGCACTTTGTTGCTTCCTGGTCCAACAAAATGTCCCAGGCTCACTTTTTCTCCATTCCAGACCTGGAATGAGGATTTCATCAAAGGATTCTTAGGGGGACTGACATTTATAAACCATGGCTCAGGTGCTAGTGCATTGCTACTGGGGCACATTCACGTTAAAATAAAATCAACAACGACAAATTGTAGTTAAATTTTTTTTCTGAGATATATAAATAGTCAACTTCTCTGATCTCAGAATTAGATAAATCAAGAATGAATAACCAAGGTCAGTAATAAGAATTCTCAAGCCCCAAGAATTTTTTTTTAAAGAAGTGTCTGAGGGGCCGGGCATGATGGCTTACACCTGTAATCCTAGCACTCTGGGGGGCTGAGGTGGGCAGATCACAAAATCAGGAGTTGGAGACCAGCCCGGCCAACGTGGCGAAACCCCATTTCTACTAAAAATACAAAAATTAGCTGGGCATGGTGGCAGGCGCCTGTAATCCCAGCTACTCAGGAGGCTGAGGCAGGAGAATTGCTTGAACCCGGGAGGCGGAGGTTGCAGTGAGCCGAGATTGTGCCATTGCCCTCCAGCCTGGGTGACAAGAGCAAGACTCCATCTCAAAAAAAAAACAAAGAAAAAAAAAAGAAAAAAGAAAAATAAAAGAAGTGTCTGAGGGACACTTTCTTAGGGCTGCTGTAACAAAAAGCCACAAATTGGGTGGCTTAAAATAACAGAATTTTATTATCTCACAGTTCTGGAGGCTAGAGTCCAAAATCAAGGTGTTAGCACCCTCTAAAACCTGCAGTGGAGAATCCTTCCTAGCCCCTTCTAGTTTCTGGTGTTTGCTGGCAATGCTTGGCATTCTCTGACTTGGAAATGCATCACTCTAATCTCTGCTGTCATTGTCACATGGCTGTCTTCTTCCTCTGTGTCTGTGTCCCTGTGTTTCTCCTCTCTTATGAGGATACCGGTCATATTATATTAAGGACTCAGCCTATTCCATTGTGAATTCATTGTAAAGCATGATTACACCTGCACAGACCCTATTTCCAATAATGTCACTTTCACAGGTACTGGGGTCAGGATTTCAACATATTTCTTTAGGGGATAAAATCCAACCCATAATAGACACCATAATTCAGGAGTTAAACATTCGAGAAGTGTTTAACTGGAGTATGGAAACATGAATTTTGTAGAAAGTCCATCCTTTAAATTCTGACAAATGCTGTCCTTATAATTCCAAATTGGATGAAAAAAGTGTCATACATAAGAAATATTTACACTACTTACTGTAATCAGTTTTCTATACTGCTTAGATAAGGATAAAAGAAATAGAAGAAAGAGGTATGGAAGACACTGGGAGACATATTGAAAGGACAGCAAGAGATAAGAGATTTAGGGATGACTGAGAGAGGGAATAGAAGGGAATTTAGAAGAAGAAAACGGGGAGCAGGATGCCTGTCTGCAGAACAGAAAGATCATTATCTGTCACCCATTCAGCTAGATTCAAACTGTGTGACCTCACGCTCCATTCTGGCTCTTTACCTAATACTACATTTTTGACTTGTGCCTCTTTGATAATAAGGCTGAATATTATTTTGTTTTGCTCTGTGGCACAAATGGATGGGGACTGAGTGATGTGCATATCTTTTGGTGTGATTACTCCCAGCGAGGGGTATCTGAGGGCTGAGGGTCCGTGAGTAAGACAGGAATGGAGTAATGGGGCCAGATTTGAGCTGGGTGAGGCCACTGTCTAGGTCACTAAGTCAAAGGGGTTCTCCTGAAACCGGAGGTGGGAATGGCTTGAGGAACCAGTCCAAAGGCCAGTTGCCAAATTTGGTGATTGTGGAGGGAAGCAGAGCTTGTATCCAGAGATAGGTAAATAGCCCATAAATAAGAGTATGGCAAGAGGATGGGCAGGTGTGTAGCTCCCTGTGGTCAGGAAAGGGGTATGCCCAGGACAGACAGACACTGGGAAGGCTCAACTGTGTGTCTTCCTTTGGGACCTCTCATCTGCCAAGCCCTGAAGCTGATGGAGTGGTGCCTCTTGGATGCGCTAGTGTGAAAGTCTCAGGTCGTGCAGGCCACTGCCTCCCCTGTCTCTTTCATCCCAGCCCATGTGCCTGAACCCAAGGGCCTCACTCTGACTGGGGTAACTGCTTGTCTCCTGGGTTACAGCATCCAGATCTCTCAGAGAAACTCAATAAACAATTATTGCTGTGCACCAGGCACTGTTTGGGGGCACTGAAGATATATGGGGAACAAGACAGACAAGGGCTGTGCTCTCATGGAGCTGACATCCTAGTATACTTTGCTTTTGAAGCCTGAAGTGGAGGCCCACACTGGCACATTGAAGTCAGTTTGCAAAAACGCATTTAGTTTTGTTGTTGCTTTTGTAAAAGTTTTTTTAGGTGAAAGTTTTTGATAGATAATGCTTAAAATAATAGCTGCAGACTAGTCTCAGATATAGTTCTTAGCTATTATGACCTTTTCTCATAGATAAAATAATAGTTATTATAATAACATATATATAATTTTATTGCGGTAAGAACTTTTAACATGGGATCTATCCTCTTAACACATGTTTAAGAAATATGCAACACATTATTGTTGGTTATAGGTACAATGTACTATAGTAGATCTCCAGAGCTTATTCATCTTACTTAACTGAACTTTTTGCCTATTGATTAATACGTCCCCATTTTCCCTTCCCTACAGCCCCTGGTAACCACCATTCTAGTCTTTTATCTAACGAATTTGACTATTTTAGATTATCTCATCTAAGTGGGATCATGCAATATTTTTCTTTCTGTGTCTGGCTTATTTCACTTAGCATAATGACAAAGTTCATCCGGTTGTCACACATTGCAGAATTCTTCTCTTTTTTGAAGCTGAATAGTGTCACATTGCTCATATATGCCACATTTTCTTTATCCATTCATCTGTTGATGAACATTAAGGTGGTTTGGTTGTTGGCTGTTGTGACTGGTGCTGTAATGAACATAAGAGTGCTAATATGTCTTTGAGATTCTGATCTCATTTTTTTCAGATATATATATCCAGAAATGGATTGCTGGATCATCTGGTAGTTCTATTTCTAGATTTTTGAGAAACCTCCATACTGTTTTCCATAGTGGCTGCACCATTTTATTTATTTATTTAGAGATGGGTTCTTGCTATATTGCCCAGGCTAGCCTCGAACTCCTGGGCTCAAGTGATCCTACCACCTCAGCAGTGGCTACATCATTTTTCATTTTCACAAACAGTGTTCAAGGATTCCAATTTCTCCACACCGTTGCCAACAGTTGTCTTTTTTTTTTGGTGTTTTTTTTTTTTTTTTTTTTTTTTTTTTTTTAAATGGCCATTCTGATAGGTGTGATGTGATATCTCATTGTGGTTTTTTTTTTTGTTTTTGTTTTTGAGATGGAATCTCGCTCTTTCACCCAGGCTGGAGTGCAGTGGCACGATCTCGGCTCACTGCAGGCTCCGCCCCCCGGGGTTCCGCCATTCTCCTGCCTCAGCCTCCCGCGTAGCTGGGACTACAGGAGCCTGCCACCTCGCCCGGCTAATTTTTTGTATTTTTAGTAGAGACGGGGTTTCACCGTGTTAGCCAGGATGGTCTCGATCTCCTGACCTCGTGATCCGCCCACCTCGGCCTCCCAAAGTGCTGGGATTATAGGCGTGAGCCACCGCGCCCGGTCTCATTGTGGTTTTGACTGGCATTTCCTTCATTATTTGGTGACCTAGACTCTGGCCTCACCCCAGCTCAAATCTGGCCCCCATTACTCTACTCATGGTCTTATTCATGCACCCGAGGCCTCAGTGACAATGAGCATTTTTTCATATGCTGTTGGTCATTTGTATATCTTCTCTGGAGAAATGTCTATTCAAGTTCTTAGCCTATTTTTAAATTGCGTAATTACTTTGTGTGTTACTGAGTTGTAGGGGTTCCTTATATATTTTGAAGATTAACCCCTTATCAGTAATATTGCTTGCAAATATTATTTACCATTGCATAGGTTGTCTTTTCATTCCATTGATTTTTTTTCTTTGCAGTGCAGAAGCTTTTTAGGCAGTGTAATCCCACTTGTTTGTTTTTGGTTTTGTTACCTGTGCTTTTGGGGTATATTCATAAAATATTTTATATTCCTAATATAAATATGAATATAAATATTTTATGATTTTATGAATATATTATATGAATATATATATTAATAAAATCTTTGCTAATGCCAATGTCATGAAGTTTTTCCCCATGTTTTCTTCTGGGAGTTTTATAGTTTCAGGTCTTAAATTTAAGTCTTTAAGTCATTTTGAGTTGATTTTTGTGTTTGATATAATGGTCTAATTTCATTGTTTTGTCTGTGGATATCCAATTTTCCCCACACCATTCGTTAAAGAGATTATCCTTTCCCCATTGTGTATTCTTGGCACCCTTATTGAAGATCAACTGACTGATATATGTGGATTTATTTCTGGGCTCTCTTTTTTGTGCCATTGAGTATATGTCTGTCTTCATGCCAGTACCATATTGTTTTGATTACTGTAGCTTCATAATATATTTTGAAATCAGGAAGCACGATGCCTTCAGCTTTGTTCTTCTTTCTCAGGATTGATATGGCTATACAATGAGTGATATATTTTTAAAATTATTCTGTAACAAGTTTTCTGGATATCACTTATTACACTTTAATACCAGGTTTGCTCATATTGTTGTACTGTTTTTTAAAGACTGAAGTGAACTTCACACAACAAAATTAACAACTTTAAAGTGAACAATTCAGTGACATTTAGCAAAATGTGCAACCACCAACTCTATCTAATTCCAAAATATTTTCATCACTCCAAAAGGAAACCTCATACTCATTAAGCAGTTGCTTCCCATGTCCCCCTCCTCCCAGTGTTGTGGGATCCTTGGTGTGTGTGGGGTGGGGGGGTGTTGCTTTTCTGGCTGGAAACCTCTGTGTCCAGTGGCACCTTTGCCCGAGTTTTGCTTGGGCCTAATAAGCTCACTCGTCCTGGCAGGCTGTGCTCAGCAGGCTGTGCTCAACTTGCATTACTGGCCTGGATCCCATGCCTCCGAAGAGACTGGAGTGGAGCAGCGAGAGGTGTGAGTGAGCGAGCATGCACAGTCAGGCAGGCTGGCTGCTGCAGTGGGACAGGCAGCTCCAGGTGCTGGCACGGGTGCCAGCTCACTGTGAGGCTGCAGCTGGACCAAGGGCACCACAAGCAGCTTTCATAGCTGGCACTGGGGAACACAGTGGTGCCTTGAAGCTTGGAGACTCCAGGAACTGCAGGGCCCCAAAAGGGGAGTCACAGCCCTGGCTTGGGGAGCTCCCAGGTCTGGCCCCCCACTGAGGGCTGCAGTGCTTCTCTCCTTCTTTCTTCTTTCCTCCTTGCTCCCCACAACGTGGTGAGCAATGGGTGTGTTTCAGCCCTGTTTGTATTACAGCTCTTTTAGCCTCGCCATTCAGCGGATCCTGGGTTTTTGTCCTGTGTCCAGGAAGAATGAGGTATGCAGACAAGTGGAGGGTGAGCAAGGCGAAGAGGAGCTTTATTGAGCAATAGAACAGCTCAGAGGAGCCTCGCAGTGGGCAGCTCCTCTCCGTAGCCAGGGTGTCCCGTCCTCTCTTCAGTCTCAGCAGAAAGGGTAGTTTCTCTCTGCAGCTGGTTGTTCCATTGCTTTCTGTTGTCTCCCTGTCATCTCTCCATCCTCTCTCCCTCCTGTCTCCATCTTCTGCTTGAGTCTGTCTGAGTCTAGGGGTTTTTATGGGCCTCAGAGGGGAGGAAGTGCATGCTGAATTGTCTATGAGCAGCCATAGGCAGGCCCAGGGAAAAACACCACAAGTTCCCCCTCTGGTCCATGGGGCTGGCTGACAGCCCCCAGGCTTCAGGTCCTCCCTGATTTGAAGGTGGGGCTTTACTGGGGACCAGCTCCTTTCCTCCCAGGACCTGCCTGCCTCCTGCCGCTATTCATGGAGAACAGGCTGTTCATGTCAAGGAGCACCTGCAGTCCGGTGCTGGGCTGTCCTCAGCTCCCCCTTGGCCTCCCTCCTGTGCTTGTCAGTGCCCAAAGTCTGGAGGCGGCTGAGGTGGCAGGGGACTGGCATGTCAGCACTGCCCTGAGCGTATGCACACCTGGCCAGGCTGTAATAGTACCTAGCTTGGCCTCTACTCCACTCTGTGATCAGGGTGGGTGCCCACAGTGGGGAGAGGCCAGGCAGTGGGAGTAGACACCTCTGAGCCTGTGGGGGAAAGGGAGGCCTTCCTGGGCCCCCATGAGAGTGCACAGATGCCTGGGTCCACAGTCACAACCTGGGTGGCCACAGCCATGCCTGGGAGGGTGAGACTCCTGCCTGCTCCTGCCTGCTCCATGGGGTGAAGCACCGCCCTGGGTCCAGCTCTGCCTTGGGGCCCCTCTCTGCCCGCCTCTCTGTGCCAGACTGTGATGCTCCCTTGCTGGCGGGCAACTCAGCCTGGTCCCATCGCAGTGGATCCCAGGGTGGCGGGCTCTTGGGGAGCCCCAGGGGTGGGCTCTGGGTACTGTCTGCCTCCTCCCCACACCCTCCCTGCAGCAGTGATGCGGGGCTAGGTTCTGGAGCAGCAGAGGGTCTGGGCCTGGGAGCACGTCTGGCCTGGCCATGAGGGAGTGGAGGTGGTGCAGTTGGCTGCTTCAGGGTCATGGGACACAGGGGATGCAGGGCACAGGGGGTCCCACCACTGCCATTGCTGCTTCCGCTGCTACCACCTGAGCCAACCCCTCTGCCACTGCCAGCGTGATGGCAGGGGCCACTCCAGATGGCCTGCCACTGCCATCAGCAGCAACCATCAATCTGTGTTCTGGATTTGCTTATTCTAGATATTTCATATAAATGAAATCATAAAATATGTGACTTTTTGTGTCTGGCTTCTTTCATTTAGTGTAGTATTTTTGAAGTGCATCCAATTTGTAGCATGATTGGTACTTCATTCCTTTTTATGGCTGCATAATACTCTATTTTATGTATATGCCACAATTTGTTTATCCATTCATCTGTTGATGGACATCTGGGTTGTTTTCATTTTTTGGCTATGGGTGAATAGTGTTGCTATGAACATGCGTGTACATATGTATGTGTATTTGAGCACTTGGTATCTGTTGGAGATTGGTTCTAGAACCCCCACAGATACCAGATTCCATATGCCCTGCAGATACCAAAATCTACATATGTTCAAGTCTTTTAAATGGCATAGTGTGGTTGGCCCTCTGTATCCAAGGGTTCTGTATACATGCATATAGAAGGCTGATTCCACCTGTTTTCAATTCTTTTGGGGATGTTGTTTTAAATCATTAAGATAGAGAACACATGAATGACTCTGACTCTGCCTACCCAAGGTCCTCAATGCCATCACCGTTCTGAGTTTGCCATTCATCACTGCTAATTGGATACATCTCCAACCTTGAATAGCCCAGTCTACTCTCATCTGGGAAATGGGGAGGGGAGGAGTCTTAGATGGTACTTTTACATCTGCATACATAGTTCCCAAGATTTTCTTTTCTTTTTTGAGACGGAGTTTTGCTCTTGTTGCCCAGGCTGGAGTGCAATGGTGTGATCTTGGCTGACTGCAGCCTCTGCCCCCGGGTTCAAGTGATTCTCCTGCCTCAACCTCCTGGGTAGCTGGGATTACAGGTGAGTATCACTATGCCAGGCTAATTTTTGTATTAATTTTTTAGTAGAGACAGGGTTTTGCCATGTTGGCCAAGCTGGTCTGGAACTCCTGGCCTCAGGTGATCTGCCCACCTCAGCCTCCCAAAGTGCTGGGATTACAGCCGTGAGGCACTGCGCTTGGTGTCCAAGATTAATTTTCTTGTTTAGTCAATTAACACATTTCTTTTGAGCATTTATTCTATGAAAATCAGTGTCCTAGATCACTTGGAGGATATAAAGAGATCTAAGTCATGATCCTTATTTGCTGGTGCTTGCTGGCCAGTAATAAAAATAATATCTACGTGCAAAGAGCTCTAAAACAAGATACTTCACAAGCGTCCTCTGCCAAATGCAAAGGGAAAGGGCCTTTCTGGCTGGGGTGACAAAGCAGGTTTTATTTAGGAGGTATCCATTGAAATGAACCTCATCTATTAATAGGGGAGCTGCAGGGAGAAGGCATTTTTCATGGAATGGCGGTAGGAAAGTCAATGTGTATGTGAGTTTGGCTGGAGCAAGGATAAACGTAGGATAGGAATGGGTGAGAAGATTGAGGTAAAAGATTGTAAAGGATTGGGAGTTTGTACATTATCCTGAACCAGAATAGAACCTGATGGGAGGTAATATGGTTTGGTTGTGTCCCCACCCCAATCTCAACTTGAATTGTATCTCCCAGAATTCCCATGTGTTGTGGGAGGGACCCAAGGGGAGGTAATTTAATCATGAAGCCCGATCTTTCCCATGCTATTCTCATGATAGTGAATAAGTCTCATGAGATCTGATGGGCATATCAGGGGTTTCTGCTTTTGCTTCTCTTGCCGCCACCATGTAAGAAGTGCCTTTCTTGAGAAGCTGTGAAGATGGCAGAGTAAGGCGTGCCGCTGTAAACTGGCCTCCGGGCTGGGGGTGGGCAACCCCTGGGAGGCCGAGTGCATCTGTTGGACCGTGCAAGGAGAAGAAAAAAAAGAGATCGGCCAGAGGAAAGGAACTAACTGAACATTCTTCCTCCCTGCCTTACAGGGGGGAGTGGTCATCTGCACTAAAGCAAAGTGTCATGTGTGTCTGTGTGAAGAGACCACCAAACAGGCTTTGTGTTCCTTATCACAGGAAGAAAATTTTCCTTGACCTTTAGGTGCTTTTATATTCATCTCAAAAACAAAATTCTGAACTCAGGACTTGGCAAGTGTCTCTAGGTTGTCTCCTAGAGTGGGTAGTCCTGCTTCTTTTACTCAGTTACTTTCCCTGTTCTTGAAATGTGGCTATCACTTCTCTGCACATTACTTCCATGATTTGGAACAGAAAGGCCACTTTTCTTTTTGTTCTGCCTCTCAAATTCAACACAGAGGAGCTCCTAGGATTCCAGTTATCCTGCTAACATCTCCAGGAAGAAACAAGCAACTTGCATGGGTCTTCTGTTGTTTGCTTAATTATAAAGACATCATTTTGCAAGCTGAAGGCTGAGTTTCATTTGAAACAGGTGCTTAGGTGGTGGTATTTGTGAATACTTTTCATTCCAAGCAAGAAGACTAAAGAAGTAGCAAGTATGGATGACTTCAGGGTTTAAAAAAAATGACTTCCAGTTTCAGCCACTACCATGATAAGCACAGGTGAGACTGCAGCAGTAAATTCCAAATATATGTTTCTAATTTGATGTGAAAGATACTAAAAATTTATATTTGTATATTTAAATCCTGGCTCATCCTGTGACACAGATTTATTGAATAGGAACAAAGGCCCAATTTTAAACAAAAACCTAGGCCGGGTATGGTGGCTCACGCCTGTAGTCTCAACACTTTGGGAGGCCGAGGCAGGTGAGTCACCTGAGGTTGGGAGTTTGAGACCAGCCTGACCAACATGGAGAAACCCCATCTCTACTAAAAATAGAAAATTAGCTAGGCGTGGTGGTGCATGCCTGTGGTCCCGGCTGCTCGGGAGGCTGAGGCAGGAGAGTTGCTTGAACCCAGGGGGCAGAGGTTTCAGTGAACTGAGATTGCACCACTGCACTCCAGCCTGGGCGACAGAGTGAGACTCCGTCTCAGAAAAATTAAAAAAAAAAAAACTTTGGATATAGAGGAGTCGGGGGCAGAGAGGGGAGGATGAGAGAATTTTCCATATAACTCCTTTTCCTTAAGAAAAAGAAGCAAAAATGCCTCAAGCAGTGCCATCTGGGTTTACGGTGTTTCACATTATATAGTTACATTTTTATAAACGCATAAGATTAACTCTTCCTGCAACCCAAGGTGGGTACTTGGATGTTTGATTTTTATTTTTTGTTTTATTTATTTATTTTTTGGGGCAGAGTCTCACTCTGTTGCCCAGGCTGGAGTGACTGGCGTGATCTCTGCTCACTGCAATCTCTCCCACCCGGGTTCAAGCGATTCTCCTGCCTCAGCCTCCTGAGTAGCTGGGATTGCAGGCGCATACCACCATGCTCAGCCTGATTTCTTACTCTACATATTAGGTATAATGTTAGGCTGAAAAGACTGGGACTCAGTTACTTTCCCCAGTTGGGACTGAACTTTCTCATCAGAGAATGGGCCTCAGAAGCAATGTTCCCAAACTTGTGGTTGGGTCATCGTGGAAAAGCAACCTCAAATAAGAAAAATAATTACAGTAAGAAATGGATTTTCTTTTTTCTTACAACAGTTATACGTTATAAAGAACAGACTGTCGTAGAAAACTGTCCTTGCTTCCAAATCAGCAGAGGACCATTGTATGTATTGTCAGGGCTTTATATAAGAGTGAAACCTTTATTTATGCTTCTTTGTGAGTAGAGAATATGTTTTAAAACTAATTAGATGAAAAAAAAAAAAGAAGTGCCTTTCACCTCTTGCCATGATTCTGAGGCTTCCCCAGTCCTGTGGAACTGTAAGTCCAATTAAACCTCTTTTTCTTCCCAGTCCCAGATATGTCTTGATCAGTAATGTGAAAGTGGAATAATACAGTAAATTAGTACCAGTAGAGTGGGGCATTGCTGAAAAGATACCTGAAAATGTCGAAGCGACTTTGGAACTGGGTAACGGGCAAAGGTTGGAACAGTTTGGAGGGCTCAGAAAAAGACAGGAAAACGTTGGAAAGTTTGGAACTTCCTAGAGACTTGTTGAATGTCTTTGCCCAAAATGCTGATAGCGATACGGACAATAAGGTCCAGGCTGAGGTGTTCTCAGGTGGAGATGAGGAACTTGTTGGGAACTGGAGTAAAGGTGACTCTTGTTATGTTTTAGCAAAGAGACTGGCAGCATTTGCCCCGCCCTAGAGATTTATGGAACTTTGAACTTGAGAAAGATGATTTAGGGTATCTGGCAGAAGACATTTCTAAGCAGCAAAGCATTCAAGAGGTGAGTTGGGTACTGTTAAAGACGTTCAGTTTTATAAGGGAAGCAGAACATAAAAGTTTGGAAAATTTGCAGCCTGACTATGTGATAGAAAAGAAAAACCCATTTTCTGGGGAGAAATTCAAGCCCGCTGCAGAAATTTGCACAAGTAGCTAGGAGCCTGATGTTAATCCCCAAGACCATGGGGAAAATGTCTCCAGGCCGAGACCTTCATGGCAGTCCCTCCCATCACAGGTCTGGAGGCCCAGGAGGTAAAAAAAAAAAATGGTTTCATAGGCCAGGCCCAGGGTCCCTGTGCTGTGTGCAGCCTATAGACTTGGTGCCCTGTGTCCCAGCTGCTTCAGCCATGGCTGAAAGGGGCCAATGTAGAGCTTATGCTGTGGCTTCAGAGGGTGGAAGCCCCAAGCCTTGGCAGCTTCCATGTGGTGTTGAGTCTGCAGGTGCACAGAAGTCAAGAATTGAGGTTTGGGAACCTCTACCTAGATTTTAGAAGATGTATGGAAATGCCTGGATGTCCAGGCAAAAGTTTGCTGCAGGGGTGAGGCCCTCATGGAGAACCTCTGCTAGGGCAGTGCAGAAGGGAAATGTGGGGTTGGAGCCTCCACACAGAGTCCCTACTGGGGCACTGCCTAGTGGAGCTGTGAGAAGAGGTCCACCATCCTCCAGAACCCAGAATAGTAGATCCACAGACAGCTTGCAACGTGCACCTGAAAAAGCTGCAGCCTGCGAAAGTAGTTGGGAGGGAGGCTGTATCCTGCAACGCCACAGGAGTGGAGGTGCCCAAGACCATGGGAACCCACCTCTTGCATCAGCATGACCTGGATGTGAGACCTGGAGTCAAAAGAGATAATTTTGGAGCTTTAAAATTTGACTACCCCACTGGATTTCAGACTTGCATAGGCCCTGTAACACCTTTGTTTTGGCCAATTTCTCCCATTCGGAAAGGCGGTATTTACCCAATACCTGTACCCCCATTGTATCTAGGAAGTAACTAGCATGCTTTTGATTTTACAGGCTCATAGTTGGAAGGGATTTGCCTTGTCTCAGATGAGACTTTGGACTGTGGACTTTTGGGTTAATGCTGAAATGAATTAAGACTTTGGGGGACTGTTGGGAAGGTATGATTGGTTTTAAAATGTGAGGATATGAGATTTGGAGGGGCCAGGGGTGGAATGATATGGTTTGGCTGTGTACCCACCCAAATCTCAACTTGAATTGTATCTCCCAGAATTCCTATATGTCGTGGGAGGGACCCAGGGGGAGGTAATTGAATCATGGGGGCCAGTCTTCCCCATGCTATTCTCATGATAGTGAATAAGTCTCATGAAATCTGCTGGGTATATCAGGGGTTTCCGCTTTTGCTTCTTCCTCATTTTTGTCTTGCCGCTGCCATGTAAGAAGTGCGTTTCACCTCCTGCCATGATTCTGAGGCCTCCTCAGCCATGTGAAACTGTAAGTCCTATTAAACCTCTTTTTCTTCCCAGTCTCGGGTATGTCTTTATCAGCAGCTTAAAATGGACAAATACAGGAAGCAGTGTAGTAACTGGACATAAATATTTTACTTCATGTTATGACTTTATGGCTGTGATGATCTTTAGCAGTGTTGCATGGTTATGGCTTAGAATAGTTACTCTTGCCAAATCCTTGAGAAGCTTCGACTGTTTAGTCACTTATTTTTGGCTTCTCTGATACTTATTGACATTCTTTCTGAGGACTTGCCCAGCAGGTAAATTATAAGTCTGTGCCAGAGTGTGTTCTGTGGAATATTGCTTCTGCAAATAGGATCTCATGGTTGAATAATTTTGAAAATCATTGTATAGTGTATCTCACTCTTGGAGATTCACAATGCACATTTAGGACGTTACAGGCTTTGCAAAATCCTGCAGCAAAGAAACCAATTTAATTTGTTTAGCCCAGCATTTCCTAAACTTCCTTGCTGTAGTGGGTTGAATGGTGGTCCCCTCAGAACACCCATGTCAAATCCCTGGAACCCGTGGCTGTTACCTTATTTGGTAAAAGATTCTTTGCATATGTAATTAAGGATCTTGAGATCATCCTGTATTATTCAAGTGGGCTTTAAGTCCAATGATAAGTGTTCATATAAGAGAAAGGCAGGGGGAAATTTGAGACAGAAGAGGAGAAGACAGACACAGAATAGAGAGACAGTAAGGCAGAGGCTGAGGTTGGAATGGTGTGGCCACAAGCCAAGAAAGCCATAAAATATTAGCCACCAGAAGCTGGAAGTCCAGGCCCCTAGAAGGAAATGAGCCCTACTGATACCTTGATTTCAGACTTCTGGCCTCCAGAACTTTGAGGAAATACATTTCTGTGTTTTAAACCATCCATTTTACAGCGATTTATTAGGCAGCCCTATACAATGGATACCCTTGCCCATAAAGATATTAAAAAAAAAAAAAACTTTTCATGGAAAAACTACTGTGTATACTCAAATATGAGGCAAGGGTTTTTTTCTTCCAAATTATCTCTCAGAAAAGATGGAGTATCCTAACATTCAAGGGCTTCCAAGTTCTCATATTTCAGGGCATTTTCTGGATTACTTACTTTTAAACGACTAAGGTATTGTATGGAAAAACACAATACTGAACCCAATCAGTACTAGTTTTAGTTGATGATAAAGGTTATCTGATGGAATTGGTTTAAAAAAAAGAGGGGGAAATACATTTAGCACAAAATTAGTAACTATGATTGGGAGTATGAGGCAGTTGCTGTGGACTACCTTACTCACCCTGTGGTCTAACTTTCTTCTATTGTCTTAGGCCAGGCGCTGTGGCTCATGCCTGCTATCCCAGCAGTTTGTGAGGCCAAGGTGGGAGGATTGCTTGAGGCCAGGAGTTTGAGACCATCCTGGACAACATAGTGAGACCCAGTCTCTACTTTTTTATATATATATAAAAGAATCTGTCTTCTTATACTGAAGAATCTGGAAAGCTAAAAACAATCTTTTCTAGACCTTCTTGCAGTGAGAATTTTGGATGTACTTTAGGTTCTGACATTCAGATGCACTTGCTTATATAAATCTTGCCTTTGGAAGGAGGCATTCATTTTTGTTTGTGATTGGTAGCAGAGCTGATATGCAGCAGCAGCAAGCTTAGCCGGCAGCTTCTTGATTGTAGCAGAGGTGGCATCATTTCACACGGGGCAGCCATAGCAGCAGAGCCAGATTTGGCTTGGGGCTTTTTGTTCTCTGGCCATTATCTGATGTGACTTTGGAATTATTACTAGAAGCTCAGTCTAGACTCTGTTTCTTGCCAAACTCTCCCCTACTACCTCCAGTTCAATGATTCTGGAAGTTATATGACACCGTGTTACAAATCTCTTGCTTAAACTAGCCAGCAGCTAGACCCTTATTCTCTGTAGCTAGACCCTTACTGATTGATGCAGGGCCTGACCTCCCCGTGTGACTGTTGACTGGGTGCTGGTGTAAATCAGCAATGACAAAAAAGCAATACAGTTAGTGAATATGTTGAAGAGATCACAAATCTATACCTATAGGATACATTTTTTAAAATTCTGAATTTATCAAATTATGGCTTAGTATTTTTTTTGTTTTTTTTTTTTTTTGGAGACGGAGTCTTTCTCTGTCCCCCAGGCTGGAGTGCAGTGGCACGATCTCGGCTCACTGCAAGCTCCGCCTCCTGGGTTCATGTATGGCTTAGTATTAAATGTCCGGTGATAGCTCACACATAGGTTCAAAAAATGTTGTTTGTAAATAAAAATGACTGTGTTAGATGCCCTAAGATACGTCTCTTCTTCTGACTAAGATATTGAAAAACTCAGGTAAGAGTTTAAATAAAATTGCTTCATAACATGTCAGAGTGGAAAAAAAGCATTATTTCAAAATCAATGTATTATTTCACATGTGTGATTTAAGCTTTTATGTGTAACTAAATGAATAAATCCAATCCTATACATTGACATTTAACTCATATATATCCTAAGCATTTATGTTTTCAAGTTGGCTAAAAAAATTCCTAAAACTGCAACTTCTTTTTTTTTTGAGGAACTTTTCTCTTGCAACACGTGGGATCACCATATGTTCAGGGTGCCCTGATGTTCAAGTTATATGGTATTAATATGGCCTGAAACTGACGTGCAGAGGGCATCCATTGAAAAATGCTGGTCTACTGGATCAAGGTTCACCATAATATATGGCTATTTGGTGTTCAATAAACTTTTTTTTTTTTTTTAAGACAGATTCTTACTTTGTCACCAAGGCTGGAGTGCAGTAGTGCCATCTTGACTCACTGCAACCTCCACTTCCCGGGTTCAAATGATTCTTGTGCCTCAGCCTCGAGAGTAGCTGGAATTATAGGCGCGCGCCCCCACACCCGGCTAATTTTTGTATTTTTAGTAGAGACAGGGTTTCACAATGTTGGCCAGGTTGGTCTCGAACTCCTGATTTCAGGTGATCCACCGGCCTCAGCCTTCCAAAGTGCTGGGATTTTAGACATGAGTCACCGTGCCCAGCCCAATAAACTTGTTAAATGACAAATGAAATTGGCGAGTGAGTGTTGCTGTTGTGACTTTGCTTCTTTTTTCTTTCCTTTTCTTAACTTCTGCAGGGTTTCTTTCTGTCTTGGTGCCTATTCCTAACATAGATGAGTAAGATAGGATCTCTGCTTCAGGGAGCTTGTAGGGTCTGTTAAAGGGAATGACATGCAGATTCAATTCACAGGGAACGTGGTAAGAGCTGAGAGACTGTCACAATGGCCGCGAAAGCCAGCGAGCCAGGGGACATTTCCACTTAGCCAGAGGCCAACGTCACAAAGGAGGTGGCATTTTGGTCGAGCCTGCTTATAATCCTAGTGTCTATAGATTTTATTAAATCATTAGAGTCATTCTTCAGGTAGAAACGGCCCTTCCTTGACTTCATAAATTACCAGATGTCTGGAATTCTGAATTTTATCCCTCCAAGTCCCTCCACTGGAACTTTCCAGCACTTCGATTTTCTTCTACAGCGTGAGGGAAGGGTCAGGTTTAGACATTATCTTGGCAAACAGATCAGCCCTCTCCATTTAGGAAGGAGGAGGCAAGCTGCTCCCGCGGCCACATTTCCTGGAAGGCTGCAGGTGAGGGCTCGGCGGTGGCGGGCCGTGGTCCGGCGCAGTTTCCCCGCGGCCCGCTGGGTCGCACTGTGGCCTTAGGAATGTGGGCCGGGGCGGGGCGGCTTGGGAGCGCGCTGCAGCCAACGCCGCGTTCAGCCCCGGGCGCAACTGCCCCCTTGCCGGGGGCCTCCGGGGCCGCGACCGACTGAGAGCTCTTTCAGACCGCAGCGAAGTTTGCACACACGACAGCACGTCCCGGGGCTAGGACCTTGCCCGCCTGCGGGGCTGACCTGCACCACCCTCGGGGAAGCGCGAACTGCCGCCCCGCTGCCGGGAGTTAGGCGCCCGGGCCTGGGTCGCCCCCACAGACGGCTCGGATGGCACAAACGAGCTGGCGCCAAGGAGAGTGGGCTGGGGAGGGGTCCAGTCATGGTCACGGAAGCGGGTGGTCCTCGCGCCGGGCTGCACTCATTCTGACTAGCAATATGCTGGTGGAAAGTGCTACTCCAATGCCTTCATCTTTGCGTTGCTATCATTTTCTTTATATCTACATAAATTTTTAAATTTTGTTTAAAAAATATTTTTTTTTTCCTTGCTTCCTCCTCCAGCGTTTGACTTTCCATTGTTGCTCAGTGCTTGGGTGGGATGTGGACTCTCTTTCCTTGTGACAGCAGAGCTCAGAGTACCATGAATCTCTCTCCCCTCCACCTTGGTTTAAATGGCTATTTCGTTTTGTTTTTTTGTTTTTTTTAAATTCACTAGTTTTAAAGATGGAAAAAATAGTAAGTGCACATGGTAGAAAATTCAAACGGTACAGAAGCCTCTTCCCCTTTCAGACCAGGCAGCCACTGCTAATATTTTCTTTTGATTCCTTCCAGAACACAAGTATATGGCTATCTCCTTTCAAATGTGTCGCCATCCCCAAATTGGGTCATCTGCCCTCCCGCCTTAGCTCCCCCTTTATCATGTATCTTGGAGATGACCTCACATCAGCATGTGTGGATGTACGGCATTCTTTTAGATGGCTGCCTGATGTTCTGTATGTTATACGGGCACCCCGTAATTATTCTATCGGCCACGATGGAAGGATATGGCGGTTGTTTCAGTCTTTTGCTGTGACGAACAATTCTGCAGTGAACATCTGTGTGTATGTCTTTGAGTACGTGTGCAACCATGTCTATAGAACACATTCCTAGAAGTGGAATTATCTCCTTGAAAAATATTTGCATTTAAAATTTTATAGATTTTGCCAATTGACCACCAAAGGTGGTACCTATTGATACTCTCATCAGTGACTGCTCCCCATTTCCCTCGTTGTTCACACTAGGTTTATTGCACTTTTAAAATATTTGCCAAGGTGAGCAATAGGCTTTAAAAGTAGAATTTCATTCTAATTTTCATCTTTTAAATTTTGAGTACAATTTATTCTTTTCCACATGAAAAAAGAGCTACTTGAATTCTATGAGCAGATGGTTCACATCGTTTTCTTATTTCTATTGGATTATTGATCTTTTTCTTATGGATTGCAAATGATTTTTATCCTTCTTGCACATGACCAGTTAATCTCTGGTTATAATATGCCAGGACCCCATAGATTCTGTGCCTTCCTTCGATATCTTTCTGAAATAATTCATACTTTTTGCACGTAAAAGAAGCAAGTCAAAATTCTAGTTCCTTAATTCCTTACAGTTTTCATCTTCTAGTGCTGGCCTCGGCCCTACTTTTTGTTTTTTTTTGAAATGGGGTCTCGCTCTGTCGCCCAGCCTGGAGTGCAGTGGCGTGATCTCGGCTCACTGCAACCTCTGCCTCCCAGGTTCAAGTGATTCTCCTGCCTCAGCCTCCTGAGTTGCTGGGACTACAGTTGTGTGCCACTGCGCCTAGCTAATTTTTGTATTTTTAGTAGAGACGGAGTTTTGCCATGGTCGCCAAGCTGGTCTTGAATTCCTAACCTCAAGTGATCTACCCGTCTCAGCTTCCCAAAGTGTTGGGATTACAGGCATAAGCCATTATGCCCAGCTTCTCTGCCCTACCTTTTAAAATGTGTAAATCTCGGCCGGGCACGATGGCTCACGCCTGTAATCCCCACACTTTGGGAGGCCGAGGCAGGTGGATCACCTGAGGTCAGGAGTTCGAGACCAGCTTGGCTGACATGGTGAAACCCTGTCTGTACTAAAAATACAAAAATTAGCCGGGCGTGGTGACAGGTGCCTGTAATCCCAGCTACTCAGGAGGCTGAGGCACGAGAATCACTTGAACCCGGTGGTGGAGGTTGCAGTGAGCCGAGATCGTGCCACTGCACTCCAGCCTGGGCAACAGAGCAAGACTCTGTCTCAAAAAAAAAAAAAAAAAAAATGAAAAGTGTAAATCTCTTAGGCTCACAGTGAGAAACTACAAGCTGTATTGCTTGTGCATTTATAAAGGACCTCAGAGACCATTTACCAATCCTTTCATTTACAAGTGAGGAAGCTGAGGCTCAGAGATCTTAGGTGCCCCACCCAGGATCATGGCTCAGCTACATGAGGTGGCACAAGATTTACATTTTATTTTTCTGTTTGTTTGAGACGGTCTTGCTCTGATGCCCAGACTGGAGTGCAGTGGCCTGAACACAACTCACTGTAGCCTCGACCTTCTGGGCTCAAGCAATCCTCCTGCTTCAGCCTCTTGAGTAGCTGGGACCACAGAGGTGTGCCACCATGCCTGGCTAACTTTTAAAATTTTTTGTAGAGATGGGCTCTCACCATGTTGCCCAAGCTGGTCTTAAACTCCTGGGCTCCAGCAATCCTCCTGCCTCTGCCTCCCAAAGTGCTGGGATTACAGGTGTGAGCCACCGTACTTGGCCCATATTGGATTTTTTTTTTGTTACCCATTATTTAATTGCACATTTTTTCTTTACTGCCAACTTTTAAGGTGAATTGGCCATTACTAGCTGTGATTGTAGAATTTCTGAATAGGGACACGCTTCTTGGAAAGCTGGCTGTGCCAAATGCCCAGCTGCAGAGGAAATCTCAACTCCACATATAGAGTTCTGATCTTCCCTTTCTAGTTCTACCATTAGCACTGAAAAGATTCCTTTAAGAATTTCCTTTCTTGTCCACCATTCTGCTACAAGGAGTCTAATTTTACACTGAGTTTTTGCCTTAGATACTCATCAGACTTTTATTCTATTTGTCATTGAGAAAACAGAACTTTTTGTTAACTCAATATTTTTCTAACTCTTTAAAATTTTATTTTTATTTTTTCAATAAACATTATTGTGTATATTTGAGGTTTACAACATGATGTTATGGGATACCTGTAGATAGTAAAACAGTTACTATAGTGAAGCAGATTAATGTATCTATTACTTCACATAGTTACTTTTTTGGTGACAATAGCTAAAATTTACTTATTTGACAAAAATTTCTAATACAATACAACTTTAATACCCATAATCCTCATGTTGTCCTTTAGATTTCTAGACTTGTTCATTCACTAAATCTGCTACTTTTTTTTTTTTTCTTTGAGAGAGGGTCTTGCTCTGTAGCTCAGGGTGCAGTGCAGTAGTGTTAATAAGGCTCACTGTAGCCTTGACTTCTGTGCTCAAGCAGTCCTCCCACCTTAGCCTCCTGAGTAGCTGAGACTACAGGTGTGTGCTGCCACACATGGCTAATTTTTATATTTTTTGTAGAGATTGGGTCTCGCTATGTCTTGAACTACTGGGCTTAAGTGGTCCTCCCACCTTGGGCTCCCAAAATGCTGAGATTACAGGCTGTGAGCATATCTGCTACTTTGTATCCTTTGACCTACATCGCCCCATTTCCCCCCCTCCCACCCAAGATGCATGGTAGCCACTGTTTTATTCTCTATCTCTGTATAGTTGACCTTTTTTTTTTTCCTAGATTCTACATATAAGTGAGAGCATGCAATGTTTTTGTTTCTGTGTCTGGCTTATTTTACTTAGCATAAGGTCCTCCAGGTCCATCCATGTTGTGACAAATGGCAGGATCTCCTTTTTTAAGGCTGAATAATATTCCATTATGTATACATACCATATTTTCTTTATCCATTCATCAGTCAGTGGATGCTAAGGTTGTTTCCATATTTTGGCTATTGCGAATGATGCTGCAACGAATGTAGGAGTGCAGATATATTTATGTGGTGGTGATTTCATCTCCTTTGGGTTATATATCCAAAAGAGGGATTGCAGAGTCGTATGATAGTTCTATTTCTAATTTTTTTTTAGGAACCTCCATACTGTTTTTCATAATGGCTGTACCAATCTATATCTCCACCATCAGTGTACTAAGGTTCCCTTTTCTCCACATCCTTGCCAGAATTTTTTATCTCTTGCCTTTTTTTTTTTTTTTTTTTTTTTTGAGACAGGGCCTTATTCTGTCACCCAGGCTGGAGTGCAGTGGCACAATCTCGGCTCACTCCAACCTCCGCCTCACAGGTTCAAGCAATTCTCCTGCTTCAGCCTCCTGAGTAGCTGGGATTACAGGCATGGGCTACCACGCCTGGCTAATTTTTATATTTTTGGTAGAGACGAGGTTTTGCCATATAGGACAGGCTGGCTTGAACTCCTGGCCTCAAGTGATCCACCGTGTCTCAGCCTCCCAAAGTGCTGGGATTATAGGTGTTAGCCACCTCACTTGGCCTTGACTTTTTGATAACAGCCATTCTAACAGGAGTGAGACAATATCTCATAGTGGTTTTAACTTGCATTTCCCTAATGACTGGTGATGTTGAGCACCTTCCCATATATCTGTTGGCCATTTTTATGTCTTCTTTGGAGAAATGTCTGTTCAGGTCCTTTGTCCATTTTTAAATTAGGTTGTTTGTTTTTCTGCTATTGAGTTGTAAGACTGTGAATTCCCTTTATGAGGCCTTTCACTTACAGTATAAAATAATGCTTTAGACAAACATTATGAGAGCTTTAGAGTCATTTATCTAATTGTCTAGAAGATAAGTATAGTTAAAAACACTTGGATTCTAGACATGTTATATAGAATAGACACACAGTTGCGAGAATCTTTTTCTTTCTATAGGGTCTCATTCTGTCACCCAGGTTGGAGTGCAGTGGCATAGTCATGGCTCACTGCAGCCTCGACCTCCTGAGCTCTAATGATCCTCTCCCCTCAGCCTCCCAAGTAGCTGGGGCTACAGGCGCAAGCTACCATGCCTGGCTAATTTTCATGTTCTTTTTGGACAAGAACTCAGCAAGGTTAGTTTGGTAAAGCTCAGCTGGTTGGAAATTTGAGGAATTTGAAGTTGATTTGTTTTGATCCTTGCTCTCTCTTGGACTGACACCATTAGCACAAGTTCTTCTCCCTTTTACTTCCCCTAGCAGATTTTGCAGATAACTCTTGACTTTACTTTGACATAGAATAAAGCATTTCTTTTTTAGAAGAAAAGGTTTAGGAAATTATTTTTATTCTGGACTTGGCTTCGGATGAATTGTATGACCTTGGGGGAAATTCCATATAACAAATTCCTTGTGCCTCCTTTTCCTGAAGAACAAATAGGATATTCTACTTTAAACTAATATTTAGAATATTAAAATATAAACTTTAATTTTGAATCTTAAATGAGGCTGATATTCACAATCATGGAATGGGTTTTTAAACCTCCAGTGAGAAAATGGTGATACTAATTATCTAGGACCCTTTAGGTTGCAAGGGAAAGAAAACCAGCAAAATCCAGTTTAAGCCACAAAGGGGAATTTATTGACTCATACAAATGAGAAATCCAAGTGGGTGATTATGGCTTCAAACATGGCTGAGTCAGGAATTCAGGTGATGTTATCAGCTCTATCCCTCACCCTCCATTTTTCAACTCTTGTTTACCTCTGCCTGGCTTTATTCAAGCCTTCATGATCTATATAGCTTAAGATCCTAGAGGAAGAGAGGCAACATTTCCCTTTTAGTGCCCATGTGTCAGATCTTAGGGAAGATCTGGATTGGTCCAGCTTAGGACACTTGCCTATTCCTCAACTAATAACCGTGCCTTGGAGAACGGGGTGCTCCAGTGGGCCAGCCAGTGTGTGGGCCCATCTCTTTGACAGAGGGAGATTTGGGGCACCATGATAGACAACTGCTCCAGGATCCTATGGAGTCAGATGAGGATACTTCTGTTGTTTCTAGACAAAGAGGAAGGGATGCTGGCCAGGCCAGACCAATAGAGGTCCACTTTAAAGGCTTTTGGGTGAAATATGAGTGTATCAGCTATCTATTTATTCAATGTTTATACACGTTTTTGTCTGCCTCCATAAATCAAACTTGTACATCTGCTCACCTTTAATTTTTTTTTCACTATAAAGCTTAATCCCCATTGTGTAGAAGCAGCACCTAATATGCCTGCCAAGATGTGGTATTAATATAGAAATGTGTATTAGGCTAGAGAGATAGAAGTAAGAAGATGATTTTTATTTTTAGCTTCTGGTAGCATAGAGACATATTTATAATAGTTTTTCTTGGCCTCATTCATCATATAATTTAGAAAAGGTCTTAACTATTTTTAAAAATTATGCAAGTGGTACAAAAGGGCAAAAAGTGAAAATGAAACTCCCTCTATCCCTCCCATCCCCAGGAATAAGACAGTTACTTCTATTTAATATAGCATTCCAGAAACATCCTATGTATTTGCAAGAATGTACATATACTTTACATAAACCTATGGGCTCATTCTCTTATGTCTGCTGTGCACTTTGCTTTTTTCACCTAGTACCATATTATGGAGGTGACCTCCCTTGTCAGCACAGTAGAGCGCCTTCATTCTTTTTAACACACAATGTTCTATAGTGTGAATGTGACCAGATTTATGTAAATCATTCCTCATCAGAGAACTTTAAGGCACTTTACAATGCATTCCTCCCTTTTCTTCTCTCCTCTCTGCAGCAAACCTGGCATGACCAGAGGACCTGCGGCTCTGAGTTGGGCCAGGCATTGCCCATTGATGGTAGATGCAGCAGATGCAGCCATGAGGGATTTCCCAGAAGGAGCAACATTTCTCCAAGGCTGAGTTAGAGCCAGAGTCTGGTCCTGTGACTGCCCCACCCACAGCCCTCCCTGTGGTTAACCAGGAAGGTGGCTCATTGTTGGGTGGTTTGGCAAGTGTCTGAGAAAATTGCAAGGTGTAATGACCTCCTCTCTAGCTTGTGGCCACACACTAGGGTACCTATACTAATTTCACAAGATGATGGCAGCAGCTTCTGGTCTCCAGCTCTGTGAGTTGGCTCCCTGGTGTTACTTTTTATTTTATTTTATTTTATTAATTTATTTATTTGAGACAGAGTCTCACTCTGTTGCCCAGGCTGGAGTGCAGTGGTGCAGTGGTATCTCTGCTGAATGTGCAACTTCTGCCTCTTGGGTTCAAGTGATTCTTGTGCCTCAGCCTCTTGAGTAGCTGGGGTTACAGGCATGTGCCACCATGCCCAGCTTTTTGTAATTTTTGTAGAGGCTGCCTTTCCAGACAGTCTTATTTCAGTCTTATTTCAAGTCTTTATTTCAATAAGCAAAGCCATAAGGAGAGAGCAATGCAGAGAGAGGAATCTGAGGAAAACCAAGAGAAATGAGACAGCTTCTGGTCTTTTTACCTAGGTCATCTCAACTCTAGCTGACATCCAGCCAGGAGACTCCAGGAGCTGGGGCATCTTTCCTTTGGCCTGAAAGCTGAAGGGAGTGAAGCAGGGAAGGGAGTAGGAAGGACTACTTAGAGAAATAGTTTCACCATGTTGGCCAGGCTGGTCTTGAACTCCTGGCCTCAAGTTATCCTCATGCCTTGGCCTCCCAAAGTGCTGGGATTACAGGTGTGGGCCACTGTGCCGGGCCCCTGGTGTCCTTTATCTGTTTGCAAATATCAGCACAGATTTCTGGACTATGGTGATGGCAGGGGAACTAACTGACATTTAGTTTGAAAATGCTCATATCCGATGTAATTCCCCCAAGTGTCTGTCTGTTTCTTGTCACCTAATCCCTAAGACTGTCTGAAAAAGGCAGCAGGTTAGAGAGATAGTGACCGAGATGGGCTGACAGGGCAGCCCTAAGGCCAATGAGTCAAGAAGGCATCACAATTCTTCCTTCTCTCTGACCTCTGCCTCCGAATAGTCCTTCCCATGCTCGTCCTTGCTTCACTCTCTTCAGCTTTCAGGCCAAAGGAAAAGATGCCCCTGCTCCTGGAGTCTCCTGGCCAGATGTCAGCTAGAGTTGAGATGACCTAAGTAAAAAGACCAGAAACTGTCTCATTTCTCTTGGTTTTCCTCAGATTCCCCTCTCTGCATTGCTTTCTCCTCATAGCTTTGCTTATTGAAATTCTTATCTTTCTTCTTCTTCTTTTTTTTGAGACAGAGTCTCACTCTGTCGCCTAGGCTGGAGGGCAGTGGCACGATCCCAGCTCACTTCAACCTGTGCCTCCTGGGTTCAAGCGATTCTCCTGCCTCAGCCTTCCCCCAGTAGCTGGGATTACAGGCACCCACCATCATGCCCAGCTAATTATTTTTTTGGTACTTTTGTAGAGATGGGGTTTCACTATGTTGGCCAGGCTGGTCTTGAACTCCTGATGTCAGGTGATCCACCCGCCTTGCCTCCCAAAGTGCTGGGATTACAGGCGTGAGCCACAGTGCCTGGCCAAAATTCTTGTCCTAAACACAGCCCTGATGCCCCCATGATGGTGTCTCTGGTCATCTAAGTGAAAAGGGGGTCCTTCATCTTTGCTGCATGTGTTGCTGCCCATTGTTTCCTCACTGGAGCCCTGGACGTTCTTGGAGGTGCGGGATAGATAAGCTTTGTCTCTTCCATACTGGACCATCCTACCTCTCCCAAGCGAGGCTCAGCAGGTGCCGTATTCTTGGCCCATAGCAGATACTCAATATGTTTGTTGAAACAGTGAATCTGTCTTGTTCAAGATCTGCTGTGGAGACTTGGACTTAGTTTCACAATTAAATTGCTAACTTTTTAAAAAGTCATTCATTTATTTCCTGTGTTGCTGTTTGACTTCTGGGGATGCTTTCACATTAAAAAAAAATTGTCTTTTCAAATAGAGCCAGGCATGGCGGCTTGTGCCTGTAGTCCCAGCTACTGGGGAGGCTCAGGCTGGAGGACTGCTTGAGCCCAGGAATTTGAGTCCAAAATAGTGATACCCCTTCTCTAAAAAAAAAAAAAAAAATAACAGAACAAAACACCCTCCACCCAGTCCCCTAGTAGATCTTAAAACCTTCAGATCTTAGGGGATGTAACTGCAGGAACAGGTTGTATGTAAGTCTAAAATGTTTTGTAAATTCTAAAGTCAGAGGAAAAAGAAAAAAAACATAAAAAGACCCCAGGAAATAGCATCTTGCCCTGTGAGGGGCTGGGCCAATCCCCATCTTACCGCAATATAGTTTTGGGTCCTGGAAGCCCTCCTGAGTATCTCTCCAGCATAAGGAAGAAGCTGCAATTATGACAACAATGGCACTACTTTATCTCCCTAGGCTGAGCACAGAGATCTCAGGGAGGCTGAGGGGCAGGCGGAGCAATGCACGTGGGTGTGAGTTGTGTACTGGAATGTGCGCCATAAAAAAGGTTCTGTTTGTTCTCTTTCTTGACACAGATGCAAATGGAAGCCCTTGAGGCCTTTGTTAAAGCAGACATTTACTCCCGGGGTTCTCTGTCTGGGACATTGCCTCCTTCTGCTCCCTGGATGATGCCTGAAACATGCCACAAAAGCTGTCTTTGGCTTTTGATTGTCTTCTGAAAACACTCCAACCCCTTTATGTGGGTTTTTGAGACCTCCCCCACCAACCCAACCCTGGCTCTGATAATGGTTAGAATGGTAAGTGTAGAAAGCAACAGGAAAATCTGCTTGCTATTCTTATAAGTGGAAAGGATCATGATTTCTCTTATTTCCACAGACCTCTCGCAAAATTTCTGTGACTTCTATTTGGAGACCAATTTCTGTTTATGATAGGTCTCCCCTTAGGGAAGTTCTAATTGACCTTCACATCTTCACTTTCTTTATGAAAGCCATCATGTGGTTTAGGGCCTTTTCCCTTTATTTATTCTTTTAAGACCTTATATGTAACTAAACTTTTTCTCCCCTCCAGAAAAAAGTACATGCTCATTAAAGAAAATTAGGAAAAACAAATAAGTTTAATGAAAATAAAGCCAGTCATAATTTTAAAACACTTTAAAAATATTTTGGGGTATTTATTTTTGAATATTATTACTTAATTATTATTTTCACACTGGTTTGTATCTTGCTTTCTTCTCTACTCAGCTTGACATTTGAGAGCATTTTCTTTTTGAGACCGGGGTCTCACTCTGTTGCCTAGGCTGGAGTGCAGTGTTGCAATCATGGCTCACTGCAGCCTTGATTGCATCACTGCAGCCTTGATCTCCTGGGCTCATACAATCCTCTCACCTCAGCCTCCCAAGTAGCTGGGACTACAGGCGTGTGCCATCACACCTGGCTAATTTTTGTATTTTTTGTAGAGATGGGGGTCTCATCATGTTGCCGCTGGTCTTCAACTCCTGGTCTCAAGCAATCCACTAGCCTCGGCCTCCCAAAGTGGTAGGTGTGAGCCACTGTGCCTGGTCAAGAGTGTTTTCCACCTCAATAAGATACTTTATTAACACTTTAGATGTTGCAGAGTGTTCAATCCATAAGAAGTTGTATGGCTTACTTTAAACTTTTCCCTTTTGCTAGACATTTAGATAGTTTTCATGCTTGCCACTAAATCTTTGCTTTTTCTCTTTCCTTGGGATTCAGTCTCAAAATTGGATTACTAGGTAAGAGAGAATAGCAGTCTTTTTATATTGCGATAAAATATACATAACATAAAACTTACTATTTTAGCCATTTTTAAGTGTACTTTTCAGTGGCATTAAGTATATTCACATTATTCAACAATCATTACCATCATCTATCCCCATAACTTTTTCATCTTCTCAAACTGAAACACTATACCAATTAAACAATAACTCCCCATTTCCTTCTTTCCCCAGCCCCTGGCAAGCACTAATCTACCTTTTGTCTCTATGAATTTGACTACTTCACATAAGTGGGATCACACAATATTTGTGCTTTTGTAACTGGCTTATTTCACTTAGCATAATGTCTTCAAGGTTCATCCATGTTGTAGAATGTGTCAGAATTTCACTCCTTTTTAGGATGAATGATATTCCATTGTATGTATATACCATGAATGGACATTTAGATTGTTTTCACCTGTTGGCTATTGTGAATAATGCTGCTATGAACATTACTGTACAAATATCCAGGCCCTTACTTTCAATTCATTCACCCAAAAGTCACAACACTTCCTCTTAAGTAAGAAGTGTATACCCAAAAGTAGAGTTGCTGGAACAGATGGTAATTCTATGTTTAATTTATCCATGAACCTCCACACTGTTTTCCACAGTGGCTGCACCATTTCCCATTCTCTCCAGCAATGTATGAGGGGTCCAATTGCTCCATATGCTTGCCAATACTTGTTATTTTATGTGTGTTTTATATTTTTTTGGTAATAGCCATTCTAATAGGTGTGAAGTGATATCTCATTGTGGTTTTGATTAGCATTTCCCTAATAATTAATGATATTGAGCATCTTTTCATGTGCTTATTGACATCTGTATATCTTCTTTGGAGAAATGTTTATTCAATTTTTTTTTTTGAGACATGGTCTTGTTCTGTCACCCAGGCTAAAGTACAGGAGTGCCATCATGGTTCACTGCAGCCTTGACCTCCTGGGCCCAAGTGATCTTCCCATCTCAGCCTCCCAAGTAGCTGGGACACAGGCATGCACCACCACACCTGGCTAAATTTTTTTATTTTGTGTAGAGACTGGGTCTTGCTGTATTGTCCAGGCTGGTCTTGAACTCCCGGGCTCGAGTGATTCCCTTGCCTTGGCCTCCCAAAGTGCTGGGATTATAGGTGGGAGCCACTGAGCCTGGCCTAAGTTTTTTGCCCATTTTTTCACCAAGACATTTACATGTATAAATTTAATATTTAAGAGATTAAAATGTATAACACAAACATTCATATAAATGAGAAATGGACATATTAAAAAGCATATTAGATAGCATTAAACTATTATAACATCAAACTTCTGGTATACAACAAATAATGAATATAGAGAGTGTTAAATACCTTTGTTAGAAAGTTTGATGAGTTAATCAGGTAAACGAACAGAATTTATGACAGGTAAACATAGTGCACATGTTATTTTTAAATTCCAGACAAAAGCATTTAAAAGAAAAAGTTGTAGGCCTAAAAATGTCAGTAACTTTATGAAAGTAGAAATCTAACAGACCGTATTTTCCAAACTCTGTGAAATGACAGTAGAAATGTCAGTGAAAGTGAAATCAACAAGTAATATCTAGCCACATGGAAATTTTATTTAAGATCAACTTAAGTAACTATTGGGTTAATATGAAAATTAAAGCTAAGAATATTTTACAAAGTCATGGAAGTACTTAAGAGGAAGTCTTGTGACTGGAGTGAAAAGACTTTAATTCATCTAATTACTTCTTTTTAAAAAAATTTCAATTTTATTTTGGGTTCAGAGGTACACATGCAGGTTTGTTACATGGATATATTGTATAATGCTGAGGTTTGGGGTAGAAATGATCCTGCTACCCAGATAGTGAGCATAGTACCCAACAGGTAGTTTTTCAAGTCTCTCTCCCCTCCCTCCTTCTGTAGTAGTTGCCAGTGTCCATTGTTTCCATATGTGTACTCAATGTTTAGTTCCCACTTGTAAGTGAGAACATGCAGTAATTGGTTTTCTGTTCCTGTCTTAATTCATTTAGGATAATGGCCTCCATCTGCTTCCATGTTGCTGCAAAGGACATGATTTCATTCTTTTTTATGGCTGCATAATATTCCATGGTGTGTATGTGCCATGTTTTCTTTATCCAATCCACCACTAATGGGCATCTAGATTGATTCCATGTCTTTGCTATTATGAGTAGGGTGGTGACGAACACAGAAGTGCATGTGTCTTTTGGTTGAATGATTTATTTTCTTTTGGGTATACACCCAGTAATGGGATTGCTGGGTCAAATGGTAGTTCTGTTTTCAGTTCTTTGAGAAATCTCCAAACTGCTTTCCATAGAAGTTGTACTAATTTACATTCCCACCAACAGTGCACAAGCATTCCCTTTTCTCCGCAACCTCACCAACATCTGTTATTTTTTGACTTTTTAGTAATAGTCATTCTGATTGGTGTGAGATGGTATCTCATTGTGGTTTTAATTTGCATTTCTCTAATGATTAATGACGTGGAGCATTTTTTCATGTTTTTTGGCCACTTGTATGTCTTCTTTTGAGAAGTGTCTGTTCATGTCCTTTGCCCACTTTTTAGTGAGGTTGTTTTTTGCTTTTTGAATTAAGTTTTTTATAGATTCTGGATATTAGACCTTTGTCTGATGCATAGTTTGTGAATATTTTCTCTCATTCTGTAGGTTGTCTGTTTACTCTGTTGATAGTTTTTTTTTTTTTTGCCATGAAGAAGCTCTTGAGTTTAATTAGGTCCCACTTGTCTATTCTTGGTTTTGTTGCAATTGCTTTTCAAAAGTTCATCATAAAATCTTTGCCAAGGCCTATGTCCAGAATGGCACTTCCTAGGTTTTCCTCTAAGATTTTTATATTTTTAGGTCTTACAGTTAAGTCTTTAACCCATCTTGAGTTGATTTTTGTATATGGCAAAAGGTAGGAGTCCAGTTTCATTCTTTTGTGTATGGCCAGCCAGTTAGCCCAGCACCATTTATTGAATAAGAATGTATTGCTTATTTTTGTTGACTTTGTGAAGATCAGATGATTACAGGTGTGTGGCTTTATTTCTAGGTTGTCTGTCCTGTTCCATTGGTCTATGTGTCTGTTTTTGTGCCAGTACCATCCTGTTTTGGTTACTGTAGCCTTGTAGTGTAGTTTGAAGTTGTGTAATTTGATACCTCTGGCTTTATTCTTTTTGCTTATTTGCCCATTTTTGAATTGAGTTTGTTGTTGTCATTGTTGTTGCTATTGTTGTTAAATTGTAATTCCTTATATATTCTGGATATTATCTCCTTATCAGGTATATGATTTGCAAATATTTTCTCCACATTACAGGTTACATTTTCACTCTGTTGATAGTGTACTTTTGTTTATTACAAACAAAATATTTAATTTTGATGAAGTCCAATTTATCTGTTTTTTTTCTTGTGTTGTCTGTGCTTTTCATGTCATATCCAAGAAGTCATTGCCAAATCTAATGTCATGAAAATTTTCCCCTGTTTTCTTCTAGAGTTTTATAGTTTAAATTCTTATGTTTTGGTGTTTGATCCATTTTTGGTTAATTTTTGTATATGGTATAAGGTAAGGATCCCACTTCATTCTTTTGCATGTGGATATTTAGTTTTTCCAGCACCATTTGTTGAAAAGACTGTTGTTTCCCCATTAAATAGTCTTGACACCCTTGTCAAAAATTATTTGATTATTTATTAAAGGGATTATTTCTGGGATATCAATTATTTTCCATTGGTCTTTATGTCTGTCCTTATGTCAAAATCATATTGTTTTCATTACTGTTGCTTTGTAGTATGTTTTGAAATCAGGAAGTATGGGTCCTTTAACTTTGTTCTTCTTTTTCAAGATTGTTTTGGCTATTTAGGATCCATTGATATTTCATATGAATTTTAGGATTTTTCTTCCTCCTTCATTTTTGAAGGATAATTTTGTAGATATAAAATTCTTGGTTAATGGTCTTTTTCTTTTGTCACTTTAAATATGTCATCCCACTGCCTTCTGGCCTCCATGATTTCTGATGAGAAATCCACTGTTAATCTTATTGCAGATCCATTGTAGATGATGTGTGGCTTTTCCTGCTTTCAAAATTCTCTTTGTCTTTTGAAAATTTGGTGATAATGTGTCTAGGTGCAGGTCTCTTTGAATTTATTCTACTTGAATTTTGTGAAGCTTCTTGAATGTGTAGGTTAATGTTTTTCATAAAATTTAGACATTTTAGCTATTATTTTATCAAATATTCTTTCCATCTCTTTCTTCCCTCTTCTGAGACTTCCAGTGGGTGCATATTGGTATACTTGATGGCGCTCCACATGTCGCTGAAGTTCTGTTCATTTTTGTTGTTCTTTCTGTTCCTCAAATTGTATAATCTTAATTGACTTACCTTCAAGTTTACTGTTCTTTCTTCTGCCTGACCAAATCTGATGTTAAGTCCCTCTAATGAATTTTTTATTTCAGTTATTGTACTTTTCAACTCTAGAATTTCTATCTTTTGTTTGTTTGTTTGTTTTTACTATTTCTAGCTCTCTCTCTCTTTTTTTTAATTTTTATTTGTTAGATAGAGTGTCACTCCAGCCTGAGTGACAGAGTGAGACTCCGTCTCAAAAAAAAGGAAAAGAAGAGAAAGAAAATGGTTAAACCTCAGTAACAACAGCAAGCTTTGTGGCATTTTAACTTGCCTTAGTCTCATTCCTCTATCCTCATACTCATGGTTGCTCTGAAAACTAATAGCCACACACTGCAACCTCCACCTTTCGGGTTCAAGCAATTTTCCTGCCTGATTTCTAGCTCCTTATTGATCATTCTTATATTTTTCTTTAGACATGGTTTCCTGTAGTTCTTTGCATATATTTAAAATAGTTGATGTAATGTCTTTATCTATTAATAGTAAATCTAATGTATCAACTTCCTTCCAAGGTCAGCCAGAGGTAAGAACTTAAGGTCTTTTTGGGTCTTTCCTGGGCATTTACATAGTACCAGGTATGTGCACATCCCTATGCACATGTAATCTTCTAGTTTCCAGAGAATATGTGGAGCTTTTCAAACCACCAATGGATATCTCATTTGCCAGCTTTTCCTTTTAATTTTTTTGGTTCACATATTGCTTGTTTGTTTGCCCCAACTGTTATCACTGCCTCAGACAGCTGTGATCTTAAACAATTGCTACTGTTTTTGACAAATGTTCCAGGGCAAAGGCTATTTGCACTGAGATCTGAGACTGGTCAAAGATAAAAACTGTGAGTGGGTTTTTCCAGATAACTTCCAGGTAGGTAAAATAATGACAGTTCTATGTGAATTAAGATTTGGAGAAGCTCCAACCTTTTTCTGTGTCCTTTAGAGGCTGCTAGGCTACTGTTTTTCACAATAATTGTGTGGCTATTGGTTTTCAGAGCAACCATGAGTATGGGGATAGAGGAATGAGACTAAGGCAAGTTAAAATGCCACAAAGCTTGCTGTTGTTATTGAGGTTTAACCATTTTCTTTCTTTTCTTTTCCTTTTTTTTTGAGATGGAGTCTCACTCTGTTGCTCAGGCTGGAGTTCAGTGGTGCAATCTCAGCTCACTGCAACCTCTGCCTCCTGGGTTCATGCGATTCTTCTCCCTCAGCCTTCCAAGTGGCTGGGACTACAGGTGCATGCCACCATGCCTGGCTAATTTTTGTATTTTTAGTAGAGATGGGGTTTCACCATATTGGCCAGGCTGGTCTTGAACTCCTGACCTCATGATCCACTCGCCTCAGCTTCCCAAAGTGCTGGGATTACAGGTGTGAGCCACCATGCCTGGCCTTAACCATTTTCTTAAATAAACACTCCCCAGATTATTGCAAGCCTTTGGTTAATTACCAGGTTCTGAAAAAGTTGGTTTTGACAATTTTTGGTGTTCTTATGGTATTTATATAGAGGGGAAGATTTCCAGAGGTCCTTGCTCTGTCATTTCTGCTGATGTTACTGCTTCGATTGCTTCTTGAAATTTGTTTGTTGACAGGAAATCAGATGGTAATTTGATTCTTGTTAATTTTAGGTACTTTGTTTTTAGGCATTATGAACTTTTACCATATGTCCAGGTTGGTCCTTTCATTCAAGGACACGTGCATTTCCTCAGCTGTAGGAAATTTTCTTCTATCATTTCTTTAATGAATTCCTCTCTTAGATTCTCTTTCTTCTGGATATACCCTGCATATCTTTGTCATACGTTTAATCTCTTTATCCTGTTATTTTTTCTGGAGGAGTTTCTCTACTCTACCTCTTTGCTAAGTCTGTCTTATGCTGTGTCTATCTGCTGTTCAGCCCACCTGCTGGGTTTTGATGACTTTCATTTTTGAAGGTTAGTTCTTTTCTTAGTTGTAATTCATCCTCTCTGTCACAGTAAGGGTTTTCTTCAGATCTTTGGTGGTTTATGATTGTGTATTCCTTTCTGATTTGAGAGGCCCAGAAGGTGTGTCTGAGAATGCACTGCCTCTGGCGGTAGGGCAGGACGTGGGGCCGGGCAGGTGAGTCAGTGGAGTCTTCTGGCCAAGATGCTTCCCCTCCTTTTGGGTGAGGCCAACCACCAGAAGCGTTGCCCTCTTTCTCTGTGCAAACACTAGGTGTGGACGCCTCTGGGGCTTGCTGTGCCTACTGTTTGGCCTGCATGTGCATGTGTGTGTTTGTGTACATGTGTGTTTGTGTGCTTGTGCATGAGAGCACCTGCCCGACGGTCCTACTGTGATGTCCCACCAGCTCTGATCATGGCCCAGAACCACCCTGGTCTGCACAAGCTCCCAATATCCTCTTCATCTGATTTAAGGAGTCATCCCCACTCCATGCAACTGCCTCTCTTGGATGTGATTTGTATTCATTACTCTGATTTGATCTGTCTTCTGTCTTTCAGGAATGGCTCATTATTTCTGGCTAGATGCTGCCTTTCTTTATTTACCTTCACTGTTTCCAATTCACTTATTTAAAATTATTTTCTGTCATTTCTAGTGACTTGGTGTGGGAGAGTGTAGGCTGTGGCGTGTCTTCAGTCACCCTTCTTTATTCACCCTTCTCAGGTGATTTTGTCAAAGTCATTTGAGGTTTTCCTGTGGACTATGAATTCAGAGAAACTACTCATTGATAATCAGAGGAGGAGATAACTTTTGCCCCCAATATCTTTGTAAATGTTGAGAATTTCAAACCTGAAGGCAGAGAAAGCATGGCTTTGGGCCATCCACTTCACTAAAATGCAAACTTTCCTTATCCACAGTTAAGGGCTACTTTCCCTCAGAAGCTTCTCTCGCTGCTGACTACCTCGTTGCTGAAGAACTTCAGTGGCCTAACCTAAGACGGCACCTCCTTGGCTGAGGGCCACTGTTTTAAAGCTTTGCAATTTTAGGGAGCGGTCTGGGTGGAGTCTTGTAACTGCACCCCGAAAGATTTCCCATGCACTGGCTGCGTTGATGGCTGTTGGTGTCTGCGGTTCTCTGTTTCGGCCCATGAAGGCAGAAGCATTGCTTGTGTTGAGAAAGCCCTGACTCACCCCGCAGCCTCTGGCTGTGGTTTGCTCACATGTGTTTCTAGACCTCTGGGGCTGGCATTTTTGTGAATTATTTCAAGTTCATTCCTGTTCCTCGGGCTCACCTCTGTGCAAGTGCTTGCTTGCCCTGCATGCCTAAAATGGCAGAAGGACCTCAACTCCACCTGATAACTTGTCAGTGATTGTTTGTTCTAGGCTTTTCCGGCACTACTGCATTATCATCTCCATGTTTGTGCAACGTAGTCATAAAGATACGTTGTACTTCTCTGGAACTTTCCCCTGAGGAACTTTTGAACATCTAAAGACGATAGTTTTGTAATCCTTGTAATTTTCCAGTCTGAGGTAAATGTTTCTTTGTTAATTTTTAAGGAAATGACTATGACTTTGATGATAGCACCCTGAGCTTTTAATTTTACCATAAAACAGAAGAACTCTGTATCCTGAGCCTGTGTAGAAATGAGGCATATCATACTTATAGGTGTCTGGATATGTGTACAGGCATCTTTCACTTAATAATATTTTGGCAAAGTTGACTGCAGGCTATTTGTCATAAAACTTATTCTATTTCCTGAAATATTTTTTTTATATGAAATTAAAGATATATTTTTCCAGAAGAAAAACTTCTAACAGAAAATGTCCAGATTTTGTGAGGCAGGACTAAGGAGAGAGTTTAGCTCTATGGTGTCTAAAATGGTAGTTCTTGTTTTTGTTCTTATTTTTATTTTTATTTTGAGATGGCGTTTCGCTCTTGTTGCCCAGGCTGGAGTGTAGTGACGTGATTTCAGCTCACTGCAACCTCTGTCTCCTAGATTCAAGTGATTCTCCTGCCTCAGCCTCCCAAGTAACTGGGATTACAGGCACTCACCACCATGCTCGGGCAATTTTGTATTTTTAGTAGAGTTGGGGTTTCACCATGTTGGTCAGGCTGGTCTTGAACTCCTGACCTCAAGTGATCTGCCCACCTCGGCCTCCCAAAGTGCTAGGATTACAGGTGTGAGCCATGGGACCAGGCCTAGAATGGTAGTTCTTAGCCATGTCTGCACACTAGAATCACTTGGAAAGCTTTTTGAAAAATACCGGTGCTTGCAATCTTCAAAGACTGGGAGCAGACCAGTGCTGCCTGGGTCTGGGGTAAGGATAGGGGCTAACTACACATTGGCACTAGGAGACTTGTTGGGGAGAAGGGAAGGTTCTACATATTCTAGATTGTGCTGCTGGTTGTACAACTATATATCTTAATAAAAAATCATTACACTTACAAGGGTGAATTTTATGGTATGCAAATTATATCTCAAAAAAACTCATAAAAAAGCCTGCCGAGGTGTCACCTCAGAGTAATTAAGTCAGAATCTCTACAGGTAGAACCTTGGCAATTTTTTCAAAAGTTTCGTAAGTGCAGCCTGGGGAGGAATAACCACTAGCCTAAAACCTTGTTTGCCTTAGTAAGACAATCCTGCCCTAAGGCCGAGAACCTTCCAAACAAATACTACTTAGTAATGCAATTTGGTTTCTTTGAGTATTCCTTAGAGTAATTAAGGCTCCTAAGACTTAGATATGAAGATGGCTGATGCATTGGGGGAAAACTCCACTTCTCACGTGCCTGGTGATTATCTGACTAGTCAGGGCCAGGACGAGGGTAGGGCAAGTGAAACACTCACTTTGGGCACAAAATTTAAGGGGGATACCAAAAAAAACTCAATAAATGAGGTAAATACTATTGTAGGGCAATCAAAATTGGTAAAAAAAAATATTGATGACGAACAGAATATCAACATATTAAATAAAGGCAGGATCCTTCTAGTCTCCCCAAGAAGGTGTGGTATCTGTCCTCTCCTCCTCAGAGTCAGGGCCACATTTAGCTGGTTCTGTAAGAAGGGCCTGATGGCTGTCTGGGCCTGAAACAGGAGGACTCACCCCCAGTCCTTGCTGCTGCTGTTGTGCCTGTGGGCGCACAGATGTCCTGTCTTTCTTCTTGTTGGAAGATAAGGAAGCCAGCTTTCTGGGGACCCATGGGTTCCTGAAATACCACAAATGTGCACTGAGCCCTGACTGGGTGGTAAGAAACAATTCCTTACTCTCCTTTTTTCTCCCCAGGGCACAGGAGAGTGGGCGTGGTCTTCAAGGTTGTCTGTGCTTCTATCTGTGTTCTGTAGGCCTCTGTCTCTCTATAAAGAATCCCTTCTTGGTATCCAAACTTGGAGCTAGAAAATAAGTCTCTATTTAACAAATTTATGATCTCATCCAGGGGATGGATCTAGGTTTTCTGGAATGTGAAGCCTATCTCATTTTGGAGGGTTTCCTTAAGAAAAAGAATACAAATTTATAAATACAAAATTAAATTTGGGGCTTTGGAAGGGGCCCCTTGCAAATGAAGGGCACTTAAGCTACATTACCCTTATGGCAAAATTGTCTCCGATCTCACCTTAATATTTTATTTTCCTTATAGCATTGCAGGATTTCTTTCTGCAATTCACAGCTCCATCTGCCCAGAGACCTTAGGAGTATATCTCAAGTCTTGTCTTTCGATTTCTTTTTTTCTTTTTTCTTTTTTTTTTTTTTTGAGATGGAGTCTCGCTCTGTGGCCCAGGCTGGAGTGCAGTAGTGCGATCTCAGCTCACTGCAACCTCTGCCTCCCGGGTTCACACCATTCTCCTGCCTCAGCCTCTCCGATTAGCTGGGACTACAGGTGCCTGCCACCACGCCCGGCTGATTTTTTTGTATTTTTAGTAGAGATGGGGTTTCACCGTGGTCTCAATCTCCTGACCTCGTGATCCACCTGCCTCAGCCTCCCGGACGGCTGGGATTACAAGCGTGAGCCACCGTGCCCGGCTGTCTTTCAATTTCATAATTCCAAAAGCCCTAGTATTTTTTCTTTTGTGAGATAGTGAAATACTTCAGAGAATTAGTTACAGCATCAAACTGGCTGATTTTATATCCTGGCTCTGCCAAACTACTTGTATGAGTTGGGAAAATTATTTAGTCTTTTTGCCTCTATTTTGGGCTCTGATCTTACCTCATAGGTTTTGTTGGGGAAGGACTAAATGAGATAATGTGTATGTGGGGTGAAGAACAATCCCGGACAGATAGAAGACAATAAATGTTAGGTAGTGTATTAGCCAGGATTCTTTGTTGTAAGCAACAGAAACTTACTCTGGTTTCCTTAAGTGGAAAAGGAAATTATTGGATGGATGTTAGTTCACAGAATTGACAGGAAGTTTGGAAAAGCAGATGCTGAAAATAGGCAAGTACTAAGAGAGGCCAGGCAGCAGAAATAATCTGATGAGGGCATTCTTTTGCTGCTGCTGGACCCACATACCACTGCTGGATTCTGCCATTGCTGCAACCCTAATTTACCCACCTCTTCTTCATGGGGTCCCTTAGTTAAGATTCAAAATCAATGGTAATCCCAACTTGCTGAGTCCCAAGGTTAGAGAGATGCAGTTCTCTCCACGTTAAATTCTGTAGTAAAAGTTGGGGTGTCTTACAGTGAGGGATTCTACCCAAATAGGAAGATGGTGTGGTTGTTAGGGAACAGAAATCCCCCAAACTAATCCTATTGTTTCTGTAGTGATTCCGTTACTGTATTATTAATAGTTAATGCCTAATAGAACTATGCTGCAGTATGAGATTCTGCCAGTAGGTGCCACTCTTTGACATGAGCATGTACCTTAACCTCTTAACTCCTCAAAAGTAATTGGCTATTTTTTCCACTGAAATCAAACTGTGATGATCAATTCTTAGGTTACAGAAAATGGATTCAGATGGTCTATTCTTAGGTTACAGAAAGTGGATTAAGTTCTCTTAAGTGAAAGCTTGCTGTCCATAAATTTATGTTAATTCTTTGGTACCTATTGCTATTTATCTGACAATAAATAAGAGCATCTAGTAAATTAAACAGTGGAAAAACACAGTACAGCTAATTTTTTTATGATGTGCTTTCAGAATTATAATATTATATTGCTTCTATGTAAAATATTATTTTCTGCTAGAAGTATTTTCCTGGAACATGATGGAATTAGATCAATGAAACATGGCATTTCCCAAAGGCCAGGCATAGGTTGGTGTTATTTGAAGAGCACTGTGAAAACATAAGTTCTCCAAAGGCGAATATTCCATCTCCTGTTTATCAGTGCATACTCTGCGTAGTTCTCAATACATAGTAGGTACACAGTTAGCTGTTAAATAAATGGGGGAAGGAAGGAATGAGCATCGAAGGTTGTAGGTGCAGTACTGCCTGGTCCCATGTGAGAATCATTGCCAGTCTGAAAAGTCCTTAACCTTGAACTTTGACTCAGGTCCCAGTTTATGGGTGTGATTTCTTTCCATTCATTTATTCATTTGCTATTTTTTTCATATCTTCAACCAAAATACACTGATTACTTACCAGACAGCAGCACTATGCTGAGTACAGCTGGGAGGATTTGTCAGCAGAGTCTCTTGCCTTTGTAGATTTCATGTTTGAGTTTAGGAACAGACACACAAAGAGAACTACAAAACAGTGGGGTCAACTCAAGGATAGAAATATGTAAATGGTATTAGGACAATTCAGAAGAAGGGTGCCTCCCCCAGCCTGGGAGGGTCAGAGATGATCTTTAGGAGGATAGAAGCCTAAACTGAATTTTAAAGGGATTCTTCAAAGTATCTGACATGTACATAAAAATCAATGTACCTTTTAATTGGTCTCATAGGTTTGATATTGTAGACATCACTATGAAGTGAAGAACCTAGTGCAGTGCCTGGAACATGGTAGCTGCTCAGTAATGAACAGTTGTGGGTTAGTTAATTAATTAAAGAATACTTGTACTATCTAGGCTGGTGTAATCCACAGCATGCTTTTAAATATGGGATTGATTTTCTAGTACACATGAATTGAAACTTATGGATTTAATTCCCACATCATCTGGTTAGTTATACACACAGGAAAAGCTTCTGTTTCAAGGTCACAAAATTGAACCTCAAAGGCCATCTGATCCCAAGAACGCAGCAATAGAGTGCAATGGCTTATGACAAATCTATCATCAGTACTAGAAAAAGTGAGGAACGGTGTGGGTGTCCCTATCCTCGTCAGGTTCCCATCTATGTGGGCATTGGTGTGGAAGATATTCTTTATTTCAAAGACAGAAAATCAACCAATAGCTATGCTGGAAGGGCCAACTAGAATACTTATTAATTAGATTAAGATTACATTTTTATTCCCTACAATGAATGCTTACATCTATTCCTACAATAAAGAGCCCCCAAGGAAATCTGGATTAAAATCTATTAGCATATGGAAGTATATTTGCCTTGCTGCAAAGGGAAAATGTTGTCTTAAAGTTTTTTCTTTTGATATATGAAAAAATGCTAAACATTACTAATCATTAGAGAAATGCAAATTAAAACCACAATGAGATATCATCTCACACCAGTCATTATGTTTATTACTAAAAAGTCAAAAAGCGACAGATGTTGGGGAGGATGCGAACAAAAGGGAATGCTTATACTCTGTTGGTAGGAATATAAATGAGTCCAACCTTTATGGAAAACAGTATGGAGATTTCTCAAAGAACTGAAAATAGATCTACCATTGGATCCAGCAATCCTGCTGCTGAGTATCTACCAAAGGAAAATAAACCATTATGTAAAAAAGTTACATGCACTTGTGTGTTCATTGCAGCACTATTCACAATAGCAAAACTAAGGAATCAGGCTGTGTGTAGTGGCTCATGCCTGTAATCTCAGCACTTTGGGAGACCAAAGTGGAAGGATCCCTTGAAGCTAGGAGTTCAAGACCAGTCTGGGCAACTGAACAAGACTTTATCTCTATAAAAAATAAAAGATTAGCTGGGTGTGGTGGCCCATACCTGTAGTCCTATACCTGTAGCCCTAGCTGCTTGGGAAGCTGAGGCAGAAGGATTGCTTGAGCTTGGGAGTTCAAGGTTATAGTGAGCTATATTCAGGGCACTGCACTCCAGCCTGGGCAACAGAGTGAGACCTTTTCTTTAAAAAAAAAAAAAAAAAAAATCAGCTGGGTGCGGTGGCTCACGCCTGTAAACCCAGCACTTTGGGAGGCCGAGGTGGGCAGATCACAAGGTCAGGAGATCGAGACCATCCTGGCTAACACGGTGAAACCCCATCTCTACTAAAAATACAAAAAATTAGCTGGGCATGGTGGTGGGCACCTGTAGTCCCAGCTACTCAAAAGGCTGAGGCAGGAGAATGGTGTGAACCTAGGAGGCGGAGCTTGCAGTGAGCCGAGATCGCACCACCGCACTCCAGCATGGGCAACAGAGTGAGACTCCGTCTCAAAAAAAAAAAAAAAAAAATCAATCAACTTTAGTGTCCATCAACAGATGATTGGATATAAAGAAAATGTGGTATATATATATAATGGAATACTATTCAGCCATAAAAAAAGAATGAAATCATGTTTTTGTGGCAGCATAGATGGACCTGGTATACTCAGCAGAGTTATGCTCAAGTGTTTCATAATGATAGAATAATGATAGCTATCAGCATTGGAAAAATACCATTACCTGGAGAGATATAATACATTTTTGTGATTATTTCCAATTATATGTAATATCAGATTATTTCCTGTATTTATTTGTTTTGAGTGAAGAGAGCTGTTTTAAAAGCAAGAGAATACTCCCTCCTTCATTGTATTTAAAGTCTCTTGGCATTAACTACTATCTCCTGATGACTTTCAAATTCATATTTCTAACACAGGCCTCTCTCACCAACTCCAGGCTCCTCTACTCAACTGCCCTATCCATTTTTTTTTTTTTTTTTGAGATAGAGTCTCACTCTGTCGCCCAAGCTGGAGTACAGTGGTGCAATCTCGGCTCACTGCAACCGTCTGCCTCCCGGATTCAAGCAATTCTACTGCCTCAGCCTCCCGTGTAGCTGGGATTACAGACGGCACCACCACGTCTGGCTAATTTTTTTGTATTTTTAGTAGAGTTGGGGTTTCACTATGTTGGCCAGGCTGGTCTCGAACTCCTAACCTCAAGTGATCCGCCCACCTCGGCCTCCCAAAGTGCTGGGATTACAGGCATAAGCCACTGCGCTCGGCCCCTTATCCAACATTTCTATCTGGATGCTGGCCTTAAACTTCACGTGTCGGTATAAAATCTTATTCCACCCACAGTCTTCCCCATGTCAGTTGCTAGAAATTGTCTTTTTGGTTGCATTTGGAAACCCCTTTCCTTCCTTGTATCTCACATCTAACCCACCCAGAAAGCCTGTTGGCCCTCCCTTCCAAGTTTATGTATAGTCTGACCACTAGTCACTTCTCCACTGCAGCCACCCTGGCCCCAGCCTTTATTGCCTCCAGCCTAGCTTACTGGTCTCCCTGCATCTGGCCTCCGACTGCATTCTTAACAGAATTCAGAGTGAGCTTTTAAAAACACACGTCGGATTGTGTCACTCTTCTGATATATCATCCTTCTGTTCAGGGTTTTTGCACCATTCATTCGCTTTGCCGGGAAATTTCTTTGCCCCGATATCCCTGTAGCTAACTCCCTCACTTCCTTCAAGCTTTTGCTCATCGGTCAGGCTTTCAATGAGGCCTATTTTAAATTGCAGCCACTTTCCCTCAAGCACTCCCAGTCTCCCTCGCCCCGCTCTGCCTTCCACAGCACTTGTGCCCCCCTAAACCATGATATAATTGCTGAATTTCTGTGCTCATTGTTTGCTGCCTGCTCTCTCTCATATACAGTATGCTCCCCAAGGACATGAGCCCTTGTCTCTTGCAGTCACTGATGTAGTCCAAGCTCCAGGAATGGTCCCTGCCACCTAGTAAGCACTCAGTCAGTACTGAGCAGCAAAGTGAATGAATGAATAAAGGGGATGCCCCTGAAGGGGAAATATGAAGACATGGAAACCCAAGGACATGAAGGGGAAACTGCTTACTTGGCAGTTTTGCAGTCTTGGTAGGTGCACAGACAAAAGAAGTTCTTCAAATTATCTCAGTCCTTCCTGAGTGATGCTCATCCTAGAGAAACCGTGGCTTGAAGTGGCTTGATATTCATGGCCTGTGCCCCAGTTTAGGAGACTCCACAGAGTTGTCCCTCCAGCTCATGTGATCTGCCCTCATCTGTCACCTGGAGCTTGCACTGTGCTTGGGCAGGGCTTGAACTGGGGAGTCCTGGGACACCGTTCTTTTTTTATGAGGCTTTGGGATGGTTCCCATTTGTTTGACAAGCAGAGATAAACAGCTATTGCCTTAAATAAGTTCCAATTAGTGAGGGAGAAAGAAACCATTGTAATTCAGGGACATGAGTGCCCTGTAGCATGAGGAAAATTGATTGCAGTGTGTGATGGGACACAGCAAGGGCTGGCACTAACAGACCCTGGGGAGGCCAGCAGCGTCTCCCAGGGATGTGATGTCTCAGCAGGGTCTTGGAGCACAAATGAGAACAAGTCAGACAAAGAAGGATGGGAAAGGCATCTAAGACAAAGTGAGCAGCATATGCAAAGACAGGAGATGCCAGCAAGGGGGTGGGACCACAAGCAGCCCAGGCAGATGGCTGGCGCAGGGTGGAAGGAGAGGATGGTCAGACCTGAGGCTGAGAGGGGGGCAGGCCATGTCCTGGGGGGCCTTGTTTGTCTTTCTAAGGAGCCAGGACCTGGTACTATGGAAAGCCACTGCAGAATTGTAGGCAAGGGAGGGACACGGTCAAATTTGGTTTTAGAAAGATCATTTTGGACAAGCTAGATTTGGTTAGGATGTGATCAATGTCTGAATTAAGATAATAGCAGGGGAAACAGAGAAGCAGAGATATCTGGAGATATTATGCAGGTAGAATTGATAGGACAGTGTACTCTGTCTGTCTGATATAGGCCATGAGGGAAAGAAGAGTCAAATATGACCCCCAGGTGTCTGGCTTGGGTAACAGAATAGATTTCTGAATTAGGAGGAGAAGGAAAGGGCTTCACGGAAAGATGCTGATGTCAGTTTGTAACATGTGGACTTCAAAATGCAATGAGTGGCCAGGCACACTGGCTCACACCTGTAATCTCAACACTTTGGGAGGCTGAGGCAAGAGGATTACCTGAGGTCAGGAGTTCGAGACCAGCCTGGCCAACATGGTGAAACCCCGTCCCTACTAAAAATACAAAAATTAGCCGGGGCATGGTGGCATGTGCCTGTAATCCCAGCTACTCGGGAGGCTGAGGCAGGAGAATCACTTGAACCCAGGAGGCGGAGGTTGGAGTGAGCCTGGATCACTCCACTGCACTCCAGCCTAGGTGATAGAGGGAGACTATGTCAAAATAACAAAACAAACAAACAAAAAAGCCAATAACAACAAGTAATGGGGCATCTGTCTTAGTCTGTTTGGGCTGCTCTAACAAAAGGCCATAAGCAGAATGCCTTGTCACCAACAGTAATAGATTTCTCACAGTTCTGAAGCCTGGGAAGTTCAAAATCAAAGCAGATTTGGGATCTGCTGAGGGCCTACATTCTAGTTCACAGATGGTGCCTTCTAGCTGTGTCTGTACATGGTGAGAGAGTGAGTTAGTTCTCTGGGGTCCCCCCCTTTTTTTTTTTTTTTGAGATGGAGTTTTGCTTCTCTTGCCCAAGCTGGAGTGCAATGGTGCAATCTTGGCTCACTGCAACCTCCACCTCCCAGATACAAGTGATTCTTCTGTCTCAGCCTCCCAAGTAGCTCAGATTACAGGCATGCGCCACCCATGCCTGGCTAATTTTTTCTGTATTTAGTAGAGACGGGGTTTCACCATGTTAGTTAGGCTGGTTGAGAACTCCTGACCTCAGGTGATCCACTGGCCTCGGCCTCCCAAAGTGCTAGGATAACAGGCATGTGCCACCACGCCTGGCCTGGGGTCCCTTTTATAATGACATGAATCCTATTCACTTCCCAAAGACCCCATCTTTTAATAATATCACATTAGGGGTTAGAATTTTAACATATGAATTTTTGGGGGGGATATAAACATTCAGACCGTAGCAACATCCATCTTGAAATATCCAGCAGGAAGTGGGGTCTTTGAGGGGGACCCCGCTTCCTTGGGGGAGTAGGGTCCTTCCTCAAAGGGGGAGTCTGGGTGGAGGAGTAGGTGGGCTCACTGATGGAGAAAGCCTCTGGGACTACTGAGTCTCTTCCTGTCCATCATTCCTAAGGCATAACAGGGTAACCTGGGCCTCCTTCACAAATGTTGGCTTGCTCTGGCCTCACTGATTCTGCTTCATCCTGGCTTCTGACACTGCCTGACTAAGATCTTGCTTGGGGACATGGGGGAAAGTGAGGTTCCAGGATGTGGGAGAGGGAAATCCACTGGTGATCTCTTAGCTTGCCTAACCCCTCTGTCTGGAAAGCTCCTCACTCAAATATCTCTATAGCTCATTCCCCATCTTCTTCTTCTTATTATTTATTTATTTATTTATTTATTTTTGAAATGGAGTCTTGTTCCCAGGATGGAATGCAGTGGCATGATCTTGGCTCACTGCAACCTTTGCCTCCCAGGTTCAAGCAATTCTCCTGCCTCAGCCTCCTGAGTAGCTGGGATTACAGTGTGCGCCACCACACCCGGCTAATTTTTGTATTTTTAGTAGAAACTATTGGCCAGGCTGGTCTCGAACTCCTAGCCTCAAGTGATCCACCCGCCTTGGCCTCCCAGAGTGCTGGGATTACAGGCGTGAGCCACTGTGCCTGGCCTCATTCCCCAACCTCTTTCAAGCTTTGGGTCAGAAGTCATGTTTTCAATGAGGCCTGGGTTAAATGGGGTTATTAGAAAGCCTGCAGTTGTCAGGAGCTATAGTGACTTGGGGCTCTGCTAGTCCCCATTAATACACCTTTTTTTTGGTAAATAGAGTATTTTTACAGATAGAGTTCTCTGAGAGGGACTTGGTGGTGGGGGAATTCTGTGAGTTCCATCCATTTCATCGTAACTCAAGGGGCGAAAGTTGAGACAAACATATAACAGCCGTGTACTCAGCTGGCAGCTGCTTGGGTCATCATTACAGCCCCCTACCTGAGCTTTCTCCCTTGGTAGGTTAATGGCTGAGGGGTGTGTGGCCTTGTGCCCTGCAAGTGAGCTTTGATCCATTTTTATAGCAATGTATTTCTACCCTGGAAAGTTCCGTAGCTCTCCAGTTCCACACTAGCAGGAAGGGCTCCGATTGCTGAAGACAGGTGGGAACTCTTGACTTAGAGCCAGATATCCTTCTCCACTCCTGTCCCTCTCCTGTTCCCTAATTGGGAATTTCCTGGGGATTTATCTTGGTAGGTTAGTGTCACAGGTGACATCTTGTATGAGGACAAATTAGTATAGGAGGGAGAAGTATATATCTTTCACAGTATATTCACTGTAGCAATGGCCTCCTTAAGATATAGCTACACATCTTTATGTAATTTTCTTTCCAGGGGCAATACCCACCTCCCTCACTGACACTGTCAATGGCGTCTCCAGTTAGTTATTTCCCACTCCACGTCACAGCAGTGAGGATGGGCTCCTCTGCCATCTGTTTTCTTCACCAGGTACATGGGAGAAGCAATGTGGGTGATCCCAGTGCTGTCCTTCAGTGGAGCTCATGAAGGGGCTGACAGATGAATTCTAGATCCACCAGGAGGGATTTTGGTTAAAAGGAGGGCTGCATTATCAGTCAGAGTTGTTAGTCCTGAGGAGGCTGTGGGCTTCTTTTTCTCTAGACCTTGACAAATAAAATAGCTTATTATTAGATAGGAATGCATACTCCCCTCTGAGAGCTGGAAGAAGGCTTGAAGGATCTCTTTGGGGACACTGCTCCCCTGTGGCTATTTTTGTTTTTGTTTTGATTTAAGGGAGCCAACGTTCAGCAAAGGCTGAGGTAGCAGAAGAATCTATTTACGGCACGTATGTTGTGAAAAACAGAATCAGGGCAAGAGCAGATTTTCTCCTCTGGAATGGCAGTTTTCAAGGCTGTAAATTGTGAAATAGCCTAAAGAAGGAAGTGGCCTCAGTTTGATTCATATCTAAACCCTCTTTCCGTGCTTATAAAAGATGATGAGCCCAGGGTCAGGGCAAAGGATGGCTTTTGCCTTGATGACACAATTGTCAAATATTTTGTACAGGTTACAGGACATGCTTGGTGCAGCTTTCAAAGGTTCCTGACCCGCTGAATTCCATTCCTCGCTCTTGCTAAACAGTCCCAGAGAAAGCACAGGAATATGAAAATCGTAGGCTAGAAGGAGGCAAGCACTGCTGAGCAGTGGACAGAGCCAGAGCCAAACAAGAGGATTTTTCTGTACTGTCTGAGTAAACTATTTTTCTTGATGAAACTTTGAGATTATTCCAGCCCTTACCAATCTTTCTGACGAATTTTTATTAGCTCTTGCTTCAAAGTTTTAAATTTATTTTTACATTCTAAAATGAAATGTTGTGAAAAACCCAGGAGAACAATGAGCAGAAGCCCGTGTGCTTCCTGGCCACTCTCTGTCTGCACCATGCTGTTGGATGGTATATTACACATTGAGATGAACTGCTGTATGGGAAAGGCCACCTCATCAGTGGCGTGGAAAGAGCTCAGGGAGGTTTGAAATCATCTGAGCCTGGGGTAGTCAGGTCTGGGCAGGAGGGATTTGAGCTGGGCTTTAATAGGGCGTCTTTGGTCCAGAGGAAGTGAACGAAGAAGGCCTTTGAAGAAACGGGGATGTTTTAAGTGAAAGCACAGAGGTGGGAAAGCAAAGGGTTGACTTAGGCAGTAATGAATGGCCAAGAACAGTGGAGGATGAGGCTGGAATAGTAAATTGGACCAGGTAGACAGTCTCAAAGGCCAAGAGTTTGGTCTTTAGCACACAGGTAGGGAAAGCTAATGAGAGGTTTCTGAATAGGGGATTGCCTCCACGGTGCTCAGACATTGCGTGTTGAGGTAGATAGTCTCTGAAGTTCCTTCCTTCCCTAGATACCCTGGTTGTCTTTTTCCTCAAGAGGTGGAGTCTATTTCCCTTGTCATCTGGGTTGGCCTTTGTGACTTTCTTTACTGTTGCAGAAATGACATTCTAGGACTTTTTTTTTTTTTTTTGAGATGGAGTTTTGCTCTGTCACCCAGGCTGGAGTGCAGTGGTGCAATCTTGGCTCACTGCAACCTCTGCCTCGTGGGCTCAAGCAATTTTCGTTGCTCAGTGTCTCAAGTAGCTGGGATTACAGGCTTGTGCCCCCATGCCAGGCTAATTTTTGCATTTTTAGTAGAGACGGCATTTTGCCATGTTGGCCAGGCTGGTCTCAAACTCCTGGCTTCAAGTGATCCACCTACCTCAGCCTCCCAAAGTGTTGGGATTACAGGTGTGAGCCACCACACCCGGCCTATATTCTAGGACTTCTAAGACCAGGTCATAAGAAGCTTTACAGCTCCCTCCTAGGTCCCTCTGAATGCTCAATCTGGGGATGCTCCCTCTTGGAACCCAGCCACCCTGGGAGAAGCCCAAGACATATGGAGAGGACATGTGTTTATGCTCCAGTTGACAGCTTCATCTGAGCTCCTCCGCCATCCCAGTGCAGAGTGAAAGACAGAAACTGGATCCTTGATTATATACTCAAGTCACTAAATAAAATTTGACCCCAACTTCTAGTTACAGGAGCCAGTGGATCAGTTTTATTGTTTCCAGCCAGTTTGGGTTTATTTTTCTGTTTCTTGCAACTACATGCATTCTAAATGATACAAGGTAGTACTGGTTATAAACCCAAGTTCCAGTTCTCACCTCTTAACTGTGTGATGAGGAAATGTCTCTGGACTGGCTTCCTTATTGCTCTATCTTTAAGGGATGTTTTATGTGGCTGATTTTCAGTTGCCCTAAAATATTCCATTTATTTTGCTCCAGATAAAAGTACTTATCCCTCTGAAACCTTGTTCTGTGCAAGGTTCAGGAAGTTTCTCTCCTTGAACTGTCAACTATTAACACAACATTTTAGAACTACTTCCTTTTTATTTGCTTTATGCATTAAAGTCATCTCACCCTTCATTTCACATATAATACTTATTCTCAAATGTCTATTTTTTCTCAATAATGCCAGTCTCACTAAAAAACAAACAAACGAATAAAATCCTCCATATAGAGGAAGGATGTCCTTGTTTGAAAATACAAGTGTCTAATCATAGGAAAATTTTTACCCAATTTAAGCCAATAAATTAGATCTTAGTTAAAAATCAATGTTGACAGAATTTGGATATAGTAAGTTTGGATGACGATCCCTTGGGTCTAATTAATTGTGGTTAAGCTGACTTTTAAGGCTGTGAACTTGCAACCCTGGGATCTGTCTCTGAATCCCTAATAACTTACCAAGATAGGCATCCAGTGACACCTAGATGCTGAGCTCTCTCCTGAACTTCCTGGACTCCCCCTCTCCAGGGATTTTTAAGGAGGTGTATTAGTCTGTTTTGCATTGCTATAAAGGAATGCCTGAGACTGGGTAATTTATAAAGAAAAGAGGTTTATTTGGCTCCAGGTTCTGCAGGCTGTACAACAAGCATGGCATGAGCATCTGCTTCTGGTGAGTCCCCAGGAAACTTACAATCATGGCAGAAGGTGAAGGAGGAGCAGGCTGTCACGTGGTGAGAGAGGGAGCAAGAGAGGTGGCACGGTCTTTTAAACAACCAGCTCTCACGTGACCTAATAGAGCAAGAACTCATTACCACAAGGAAAGCACTAACACATTCATCATGGGTCCACCCTCATTACCCAAACACTTCCCACTAGGCCCACCTCCAACATGAAAGATCACATTTCAATGTGAGATTTGTAGAGGACAGATATCCAAACTATATTAGGAGGTATCTGGGAATTTTCTCAATTCTGCAACATAGTAAATTAAAAGATGTGTGGGTCTTATGAAATATAACAAATCTCATGTCCAAAACAGTTACTAGGCTAGAAAAAATATTGTCTTGGGCCTCTGAGACGTTCTGCAATTGCCATCCTTTGTAGTCATACCTGGAGTGCTAGAAACCCTCATTCTCTCATTCTCCCTGCACTGTGAAGGAAGGGGCAGGGGTCAGTGCCATGGTTAGGAAGCTCTCGTTTAGAGACAGAAACCTCACAAATTCAGATGCCAAGTCCTGACACATCTGTCCATCTCCATCCTGCCGCAGGGCTTCTTCTGTATTCCATCTTCGTGTTAAGGGAATCAGAAGTGCACCTCCTTGAAAGCTTCCCTCCTGTAAATACATTCTAGTTCAATCTCAGAGCATTTAGGAGCAGGGGACTTGAGTTCTAGGAAATCTGACTTTTCAGCCCCTTGAATTTGGGAAGGTCACTTGATATAGTTTTCATACATGTAAAATAATCTCTACCTCCCCAGGGCTGTGGGATGAAATAAATAAGGCACTTTGAAAACTGGGAAGCACTAGGTCTGCATCTCAGCCACTTTGTGTTCTCTTCACTTTTTCAAAGAGGAACATTTTTGATGAATGCTTGAAACTATTAAAAGTGAACACCCATTAAAACAAAAGCCAGCTTTGGATCATTGCAAGTAAATCATTTTTATAAATCATAGGCCCAGATGGCCTATCTCCTCTTACTAGCCCGAGTAATTTTTGAAGGGAAAAGGATGAAGGAGTAAATAGCAAGGTATGGAGAAAGGAGGAGTAAAAGGAGGAGAAGCCCCCAGTAGCTGCTCTGCAGCTTGTCTGCACATTAGGTTGGCAACTCAGAAATTATTTGGTTAATTTGGTGGTTGTAGACAGACACCAGATAATTACAAGGGGGAACGTTAGCTTTGGGACATGAGTTGCCCAGATTGGCTGTCTAGAATGATCTAATTATCAAGCAAAGCAGCAACTTTTCATTTCACTTGAGGCTACAGAGAGTTATAGTTGGTTTTGTGTCACTGAGATCAATGTTTAGAAACATACAGTATATTTCTGGTTTAGTGCTAGAAGAGTTTTTTTGGTTTTGTTTTGTTTTTAATGGAGTTTTCCTTAGCAAGTTCAGTTTAGAGAGAATACTGCAGCAAATTTCTAGGCCCTCATTTTATTTCCATCACAGAATGTATGCTCTTGATGTTGCCCGTGCATTTAGTTATGGATTATTTAACAGCACCATATATTCTAAACTTTCCCTTCCTCTCATTTCATTAGTGATGGGAGGAAGATTACAGCCTACAATCACAGTCTTCATAAAAAAGAAAAAGGAAATTGGTTGCTTCCTCTCTTATTTATTCATCTTTTCTGACTTCTTACATTTCCCAAATTACCTTCTGGGTTGTGTGCCCACTGGGGTGGTTAGCATTCTATTGATGTGGGAGTCCATTTCCTGCTTGCTGGGCCTTCTAACTGGAGTGCCACATTGCTTTCTTTAAATCAAACCTCTTAGAGCAGTCCAGCTAAGAGTAGGAGTAGCAGTACTTACGGGCCTGACTTGCATTCAACTTAAATTCACTGCAGCTACATGTTCTCTGCCGTTAAAATGGCGGCCTATTATTCCAAGGGTCGGAGAAAGCACAGCAGAAAGCGGCAACATAAGTGTATTGCAGTGTATTGTTCTCCGGGCAAAAGGGTTTCGAATCCAAGGGCACAACAAAAGAGTAGAGAGAAAGTGCTTTTTGTCACCCTGGAGAAAAAACTCCCCTCTTTGCCAAAACTCCCCTCTACTTGGAAAGGATGAAGAGCTTTTACGATGTTGATAAAAGAGCAAGGAAATATGGTTCCATTCCCATGTCAGGACCTGCTATTTCTTGGTGGGTGCGGAAGGGCACTTGTGTGCATTCAGTCAATTATAGGAAAGGAGCATTTACCAGCAGAAGTGTGGCATGCTCGGAAGAGGCATACAGCCTTCCTTTCCCGCCAAACATAAAATGGACAGTTTGGTAGAGGGGAATTTGTTCATTTTAACAGGACAGTAGCCGCAGTGTTCTAATTTCTATTGTATTCTTGATTTAAATTACCCTCCCTTAATAAGAAAAGCCTGCCCGATGTAATGAGTAATGAAATCATTGGCATTAGAAGGACTGTAGATTTCAGATTGCAGGGAGGTCCAGGATTTAAATTAAAATTTAGGTCATTAGAGAAAAGACCAATAATATGTTTCACATGGATCAGTCTCGGTTTTTTCTTTTTTAGCACAGTGGTTCTCAAACCTTACGTACGCCAGAATCACTTGGGGGTCTTATTAAAACACAAATGGAAGGAGAATGTTAGTGTCTACTTCACAGATCAGTAGCTCTCAAAACTTTGGTGTGCATCAGAAACACCTGGAGGGCTTGCTAACCCACAGGTTACTGAGACCCTCCTACCACTGTTTGTTTCAGCAGGGCTGAGGTAGGGCCTGGGAATTTGCTTTTCTAACAAGTTCTCAGGTGAGGCTGCTGTTACTGACGTGGGAAACATTTGAGAAACATTGACAGGGCAGGGCTAGTTAAAACATCTGACACCCTGCCCTGACTTGTATGAAATCTGCTATAAAGTAAAAAGTGGAGTTTTTGGCCGACTGCTTGCTAGTTGGACTTAAGAAGACTGGCATGTGTTGGTCAAGCTGATAGACTCAGTTCACATTTGAATTCCAATTGCTACAAACAATGTCAGAGAAAAGATTCTTTTACACACCCTGGGAAAGAGATATAAGGAAAAATATATTTTATATGTATTTCTATATTTTTATAAAATTCATAAATATATATTTATAAATATGTAAAATATATATTTGGGGTATATTTATAAATATGTAAAAATATATATATTGGGGGGCTTTGAGAATGGTAAAGATATAAATTGGCACAATAATTTCATATAAGCCCTGTGCAATAGAAACGTTTTCTTCTCCTAATTTTCCCTTCATAATTTTGAATTATTTGAATCTACAAATAACTTATTTATAAGGAGGGTTAGATTTGAGAATGTATTATACTCTGTGCTGTTCCTAGGATAAGCCTTGGGGTTTTTTGTTCCTAAAATGCCTCTTCAGTTAACAGAATACCACTCTGCACCAGGTCTCAGGAATTTGGAGATTTGTATCTCTGGCTAAATTGTAACAAAGGCAGGCAGAGAATATGCCCAGAATTTGGCCTTCCACAATGCACACTGTAGTATCATAGCATGATGGGAGTGGAAGAAGACTAGAGGCCATCTCTTTCAATCTGCTCCTTCCACAGATAGGTAGACCCAGCCTGGAGTGTTTGAAGGAGGTGTCTTTGTGGCAAACTGCATGGTTCTCACATGGCCCACTGGTGATGGGTCTGGACACAGGGAGAACTGCGGTATAAAGGGCCAGCCCGTCCTGCTGCCCTGCTCGTGCTGGCGCCACATTCGACATGTGGCCATGCCTGTGCAACCTGGTGTGTGGAGGCAGGGCATTCAGGTTTTGAGAAGAGAACATCATTGGATCTGGCAGCTAAAACGTGAAACACCATCCCTCGGGCTTCTCTGAGTCTGTAGTCTCATCGGGAGGCCAGCCAACTTGCTGTCTGCTATTGAGTGTGGGCGAGGAAGTGGGAGGAAAGCACTGGGTGATGAGAGAGTAGGAAGACAGAGAAAGCCTGAGGAGTGGAAAATGTGTTGAAGAGGGTGAGGAAAAGGCAAGAGAGCCCCAACTTAAAAGACACAACTTAAAAGACTCTGCCACCGGCAGTGGACCAACTCCTAACAATCCTTACTGGCTCTGGGCCTGCTGGCCCTCAGGTATAGCCCCTGCTCTGTGCCACAGAGAGTCAACCCACAGGGTGCATTTCCCAGGCTGCCTCTGCATGGCGTGTCCACTGGTGGGACTGAAAGGTTGGGGGAAAGGAGGGGCCAGGGAATCCCACTTCCCCTCCCCAGGTGGCCGCTCCGGCAGGTACCAGACGAGACCTCAGAGACTCAGCCTCCTCAGGCTGCCCTGGACTTCCACAATTCCAGCTCCTCTCTTTGTCTTCCACCCCACGGTTGGTAGCAGCTTTTTCCTGAGCTCAGTTCTCTCTTCATCTGTAGAAATAATTCCCGGCATTAAGCTCTTTCTATTGTAAATACTTAAAATAGTTACTGTTTTATTGGTTAGATCCTGACTGATACAGGTTAGAATTATTATTTTCAGTGAATTTATGAGGAAACAGGATTATATAGGTTAAGTAACTTGTCCAAGGTCATCACAACTAGCAAATGACGGAATCAGTATCAAAATATAAGACTGCAGAGCTCATACTCTCAACACAATACTCTGTGGCCTCTCACAATGAGTTTGAGGGAATTCAGAAAAAGGAAGACAAGAAATATCTTTATGTATAAAACAGTGGTAATAAAAACAGTGGTGTGAAAACGTTGCTTTGACCTCAAGAAATTAGGTAATCTCTGTGTTAAGGTGGGTGTACGTGTCTGTGCCCGGTGTTCCAGGGTCCTAAATCTTGAGGAATTAATTCAGCTCAGGCATTGGTGCTAGTCTTTTATTATTCCTCATTTTCTCAGTCGATCACAAAGGGTTACTTATTTCCACTTATCTAGTTGCAGTTTGTGAAAATGTGGCCTGAACCTTGCTTTGGAACTCAGGTTGCTATAGAAACCTTTGACTGGAGGTGAGGGATCACGAAGATTTATTAATGAGAATTTCCCCGCTTTACCTCTGGGCTCAGTCTACGTGAGATTCCCAGAAAGGCTCATTAGTTTTTGTATTAGGGTCCTCCAGAGAGACAGAACCAATTGTGCGTGTGTGTGTGCAGGGGCGCGTGTGTGTGCGCGTATGTGTGTGTGTGTATGTGTGTTTTTAAAGGAATTGGCTCATGTGATTATCGAGGCCGACAAGTCATAAGATGTGCAATTGGCAAGCTGGAGACCCAGGTGAGCTGATGGTGTAGTTCCAGACAGAATGCCGGCAGGCTTGAGACCCAGAAAGAGCTGATGTTTAGTTTGAGTCTGAAGGCAGGAAAGAACTGATGTCCCAGCTCAAGGCATTTAGGAAGGAGGAGTTCCTTTTTATTCTCTGTTGGGTCAGCTTGTTTGCACTGTTTCAGTTGATAGGATGAGGCCCACCCATGTTGGGAAGGGCAACCCACTTTACTCAGTCTACCCATTTCAATGTTAATCTCATCTGGAAACACCTTCACAGATAGAACCAGAATAAGACTTGACCAAATGTATGGGCACCCTGAGGCCAGGCAAGTTGACACCATTAATCATCACAGTTTTCATTACGGAAGGCTAACTTTTCAGCCAAGTAGTTTTGTAACAAAAGCTGATGATTCTGTCCGCAATCAACCCTACAGAACTCTGGTCTTCAGGCTTCAGAGGAGAGCATATACTTGAGTTAATTGCTGCCTGGATCCTTCCTTGAGCTCTGTCTTGAATTGATGGGTATCAGAGAGTCACTTGATATTTGAAAGATAGAGGGCAGTGGTTCTCAAGGAGCAGTCCCCAGAGCAGCAGCATCAGTTTAAGAATTGTTAGAAATGCACATTCTTGGGACTTACCCAGACCTACTGAAACAGAAATCCTGTTAAGTTGGGCCCAGCACTCTGTGTCTTAACAAGCCCTCCCAATTGATTCTGATGCATGTGCAAATTAAAAACCCAGTGGTCCAGGCTATGGCAGTGTTTCTCAAACCAGAAGGTCAGCAAATGCATTTTTGGGGAAATGAAATTTTGCTAACAGAATAAAAAATGAAATGTTAAATTTTTTTTTGTTTGTTTTTTAAAGATAGCGTCTGGCTATAGTTCCCAGGCTGGACTTGAATTTCTGGGTTCAGGTGATCCTCCCACCTCAGCCTCCCAAGTAGCTGGGACTGCAGGCATGTGCCAGCACACCTGGCTGAAAATGAAATGTTTTATTTTTGGCAAAAATCCCCAAAAGTGAATATAAATATATTCTAGGTAACCTAAAATGATCAGTTAATAAACAACTACTGCCATATTTTTCCTTTTCCATAGTTTGTGTGTGTACTTCTTTTTGTGCTGGTATAGAGTAGAATTACTTTGCCATAGGTTAATGAGCCTCATTTGTGCTAAGTGAAGACTGGGGGAATAATATTGTTGCAGGTGTTTGAACTTACAAAAGTGATGGAAAATTGAGGCATCACCTAGTTTGACACTATATGCACGTCAAACATGAGTGACCTGTGCCATAGCTATCAATGTTTTTGCAAGTGTGATTTGGTTTCAGCAAATAGCATCATTTCCCATACCAATTTAATGTTTGTAGCTTGATTTTATTGATTTTGCAGTTTTGAATATGTTTAATTTGTAAGGTTATTTTGACTTTATTATTACTTGTATATCTAAGCCTAAAGACCTTACACTGAAATTTCTATGTGCATATATTTAAGTAATATATAATGAAAATAATTTAAATTAACTTTGGAGTCTATATAAATTTGTTTTTGTTTCTTTTTAAAGGAATCTGTTTTGGTATCAGTAAGGATGGGATAACTTATATAGCAATATACAAACAAATTTCAGTTACTTAACTCAATAGCAGTTGAGGGAATTTTGCTAATTGAGGTCACTCAGTGACCCAGGCTGACTGAGGCTTCATTTTGACTTGAACATTCTTTTAAAAAATATTGCCTTCAAATATAATCCACACATAGTCACAATATGCCACTATAAAGGGTATAATTCAGTGTTGCTTAGTATATTCACATAGGTATACAATCTAATCTCTCACTGCTGTCTAATTTGAGAACATTTTTGTCATCCTGAAAAGAAGCCCTGTGGCTACTAGCAGTTACTCTCTATTTTCCCTACTCCCTAACCCCTAGCAACCACTAATTTGCTTTCTGTCTCTGTGGATTTACCTATTCTGGATATTTCACATAAATGAAAGCATACAACACATGGCATCTTATGTCTGGCTTCTTCTACCTAGAATAATGGTTTCAAGGCTCATCTATGTGTTGTTTTGTTTTTTGAGACAGAGTCTTGGTCTGTCACCCAAGCTGGTGTACAGTGGAGCGATCTCAGCTCACAGCAACCTTTGCCTCCCAGGTTCAAGCGATTCTCCTGCCTCAGCCTCCGTAGTAGCTGGGATTACAGGCATGCGCCACCACGCCCCGCTTAATTTTCGTATTTTCAGTAAAGTCGAAGTTTCACCATGTTGGCCATGGTGGTCTCGAACTGAGCTCAGGTGATCCACCTGCCTTGGCCTCCCAGAGTGCTGGGATCACAGGCATGAGCCACTGCACCCAGCCTAAAGCTCATCTATGTTATAGCATGGATGAGGACTTCATTCCCTTTTTATTGCTAAATAATATTTCATCTTATTGATGCACCACATTTTGTTTATCCTCATTTATCAATTGATGGACATTTGGGTTGTTTCCACCTTTTGGCTATTGTAAATAATGCTGCTATGAACATTCATGTGTACATTTTGTGCAAACTTATGTTCTTAATTCTCTTGGGTATATACCTGGGGTGAAATTGCTGAGTCATAAGATAATTCTACTTTTGAGGAACTGCCAAACTGTTTTCTACAGTGGCTGCACCATTTTATATCAGCAGTGCATAAAGGCTCTAATTTCCCTACATCCTCTCCGATAGCTGTTGTTGTCCTTTTTGATTATAGTCATCTTAGTAAGTGTGGTTTTGATTTGCATTTCCCTAATAACGAATGATGTTAAACAACTTTTCATGTGCTTATTGGCCATTTATATATTTTCTTGGGGTAAATCACCATTCAGATCCTCTTGTTTATTTTTTAATTGGGTTAACCTGTGAGATTTAAAAAAAAATATATATATATGTTCTGGATGGTAGATCCTTATCAGACATGATTTGAAAATTCTTTCTGTAGGCTGTCTTTTCACTTTGTTGATAGTGTCCTTTGATGCACAGAAGTTTTTAATTTTTACGAAGTCCAATGTATTTTTAATTTGGTTGCTTATGTTTTAGGTGTCATAGCTAAGAAACTTGTTAAGCATCTTTGATAAATGTTATGGCAAAATGTACCCTGGTTTTGAAGCTTCCACCTGGTAGCTCCACGTATTACTGATGATCGCATTTTGTTGGCCACAGAATGCCACATAGTTTCACCTAAAAGGGCAGAGAAGCACAAATCTTGACATGTTTCTGGAAATGGGGAAACTACAAATATTTGGTAAATAGCCCCCTAGTGACTGCCATGATTTAGCTCATGTTTTGGAATCATCAAAATTGGAATCACCTAAAAACAACATATCTGGTTTATGTTAGAATCAAAAGATTTGTCTTCACTGAAATACTAGATCTAATGTCTTTGCCTTTTCTCAAGGGCCTTTAGGATAAATGGTCAAATGAAAAGTTTTATATCTTCAGCAAGTTTGGCCCAAAGTATACTCTTTGTTGTGTTACTTGGTGCCTCTTATGTAAGGAAATGCATGGCAATTCTTCTTAGAATTTAGCAACAGGAAGATATTTATTTCTAGATAAACTTATGTGCTTTCCTTTTGTTTTAGAATGGGAAATATGCTTCTATTTTTACTTTTGTTGCTAGGAAGCTCAGAGCTGAAATTAATGACCACCGCATATCTTCCCAGTATAGCTAACACTCTCTTCTGAAATATTAAGATCTTTTTTTCTTATACATTTAACTGTCTGTCATGGTTTTATTCTGCACTACCTCATTTTTTTTGGTTAGTATATAAATCATAAATAAATTACAAATTTGATTACATTTTACAAATACTACTTGGAGAAATATGCTTAATTTTCAAATTTACAGCTTATTCTGCTATGTGTATCAAAAATACAATAATTTAAGATGCAAAAATGCAACATGACTAAGGGTTTGAGAAAATGGATAGAGGCATCTTTTAGAGTAGACAATTTGTATAATACTCTCAATTTACACTTTTGTGTATATGGGGTAGTTTGGTAATTATAAGTCTCAAAAATGTGCATGCCATTAGATTCAAAATTGAACTTCTGGGTATTTATCTTAAGAAATAATTTGGAATGTGGGCAAAAATTAAAGATTAATAGCAATATAGTAGCTAATGCTTTTTAAGCTCCTAGTGGCCAGGCGCGGTGGCTCACGCTTGTAATCCCAGCACTTTGGGAGGCTGAGGCAGGCGGATCACTTGAGGTCGGGAGTTTGAGACCAGCCTGGCCAACATGGTGAAACCCTGTCTCTACTAAAAATACAGAAATTAGCCGGGTGTGATTGCACACGACTGTAATCCCAGCTACTTGGGAGGCTGCGGCACGAGTATTGCTTGAACCTGAGAGGCGGAGGTTGCAGTGAGCTGAGATGTCATGCCACTGCCCTCCAGCCTAAGCCATAGAATTAATAAGCTACTAGTTAGTGCTTTATATGTATTGTATCATTTAAAATGTAGGCACCACTATTATCCCATTTAACACACGAGAAACCCAAGGCTCAAAGAAGTTAAACTCATCTCTTCATTCTAGTACTGAGTTCCAAGTCCCAGGAAACCCCCCAGTCCTGAGCAAATGGAATGGCTGGTCACCTGTTCCTGCTCTGGTGGGCACTCTCATCTCATGCCCTCCACTCAGGCTCTGAGCCAAAGCAGTGCCAACCTTTCCAGGTGAGCTCTGCTTTTCATAACCACCTAACCCAATGTGGGGAGGGAAGGGGGAAGCAAACCACATCAGTGTCTTCTCCAGGGCTAAAGTACCAAGGAGAAATATTTTTCCTTTTTCCATGCCTTTTGTTTGGAAGAAGGAAGATAGCTCTAAGCCCGATGGTATCAGGATTTCTCTTTTATTTTGCTCTGAGCTGTCCAAATGGCCTTAAATATGTTCAATGTTCTAATCTATGGGAGAGTTATGGGTAATCTTGCTGAGTAGTACATTTATTTAATGTTCCTGAACCATAATATATGTCTGTATGTTAGAGGCCTGCCAGCCAGCCTCTCAATGTGACTTACCTTCCGTGGGGTTTTGTGAAAAGTTGACCTGGATTTTGCTTAAATGGCTTTAGAAATGGAATCCATCAAAAATATATTTCTTCCTATCTCTCTCTTTCTAAATTACTGTTTGATCTTGTCATAGTCTGCTAAATCTTGGCACTTGCTTCAAGTTGCACATCACCCTTTTTATACGGTTTGACAGATATAACCAACTTTCATTTGAAATACATACAATATATCAAACATTATTGGTTATATATAACACCATTGCACATATGTAACTCATTTTTTAAATTTAGTGCATCAACATAAAAAGGAATGAATTAACGGCATTTGCAGTGACCTGGATGAGATTGGAGACTATTATTCTAAGCGAAGTAACTCAGGAATGGAAAACCAAACATCATATGTTCTCACTGATATGTGGGAGCTAAGCTATGAGGACGCAAAGGTGTAAGAATGATACAGTGGACTTTGGGGACTTGGGAAGCATGGGAGGGGGGCGAGGGATAAAAGACTACCAATATGGTGCAGTGTATACTGCTTGGGTGATGGGTGCACCAAAATCTCACAAATCACCACTAAAGAACTTACTCGTGTAACCAGGCCATGTGCGGTGGCTCATGCCTGTAATCCCAGAACTTTGGGAGGCCAAGGCGGGTGGATCACTTGAAGTCAGGAGTTCAAGACCAGCCTGGCCAACATGGCAAAACCCTGTCTTTACTAAAAATACAAAAATTGGCTGGGTGGCGCTTGCCTGTGGTCCCAGCTATTTGGGAGGCTGAGGCAGGTGAATCGCTTGAACCCAGAAGGCAGAGATTGCAGTGAGCCAAGATCGTGCAACTGCACTCCAGCCTGGGCAACAGAGAGACTCTGTCTCAAAAAAAAAAAAAAAAGAAAAAGAAAAAAGGAACTTACTCAAGTAACAAAATACCACCTGTACCCCCAATAACCTGTGGAAAAATAAAAAATAAATAAATTTAGTGGATCAAAAGTTTATCTATTCATTTGCAAAAATGCCATCTTTACCCATCAATTCCCACTGAATGATACACAGCTGACCCAAATTATTTAAACAAAAGTGTCTTTGATCTGTTAAAAAGGCATAAGAACCAAAGCTCCATTCCCAAGCTGCAGTAAGATCTAGTTTGTCAGACAGAACTAAAGATTCAAGGCCAAGGGTTGTGTTAGGGATGATAGGATTGTATGTTCTCTTTACAAAAACAGAAATTAGCCAGGGCACAGTGGCTCACACCTGTAATCCCAACACTATGTGAGGCCAAGGTGAGAGGATTGCTTGAGGCCAGGAGTTTGAGACTAGCTTAGGCAACATAGCAAGACACTGTCTCTGTAAAAAATTTAATAATTAGCCAGACATGGTGGTGGGCACCTGTAGTCCTAGCTACTTAGGAGGTTGAGGCAGGAGGATTGCTTGAGTCCAGGAGTTTGAGGTTGCAGTGAATTATGATCATGCCACTGCACTCCAGCCTGGGCGACAGAGCGAGACCCTGTCTCTGGAAAAAAAAAAAAGAAAGAAAAGAAAAAAAGACACTGGACATCATAATTGACCAGAATGGGGCTAAACATTTGCCCTCCTTTTGCTATAGCTACTCACTTGGGAAAAACTGATTTCATTAGGCAGAATTTCCCCAGCCCTGTACTTTCTTCAGATAGCCTTGGTATGTTAGGAAATGTTTGCATTTACCAGAGACTAAATGGCTGTTTTTTCTCTAAAACTTGTAACATTTCCTTCAAAAGGTGAATGCAAGACAACCAGCCCCTCCCTGCAATTTGCTGAGCTAGTGTGCTGGTAATATGGGTCAAAGACTGTGATCTCTTTCTAGAAACACCTGGCTGGTTACAGACACACAGGAAGAAAAATTGGGTAAACACAACTAGCTTTCTGTCAAGTTCTGGTGGGGGCCACCCTCACCACTTCGACTGAGAAGACACAGTTTCCTCCCAGAAAGTTCTGGGGGGTAGAGGAGTGAGTATCCTGGAACTTGGAACCATTGGCTACCTCGCACCTCTCTTACCTGCGCCCTTAAGAAACGTTTCTGTTCCATTTCCGGTTCCTTTTGGAGGAATGCTGTGGTTTTAATGCTAATGACTCAGCAAACATTAGTTCTTTTCCTTAGTTATGGATGCTTTTGCTCCTTTTAATTTCTAATCTTATTTCCCAAAGATTTTCCCCACCTCAGCCCCCCACCACAGCAGGAATAACTTTATTTAGAAAAAATATTGGGGCCGGGCACGGTGGCTCACGCCTGTAATCCCAGCACGTTGGAAGGCTGAGGCGGGCAGATCATGAGGTCAGCAGTTCAAGACCAGCCTGGCCAACATAGTGAAACTTTGTCTTTACTAAAAATACAAAAAAGTTAGCCGGACATGGTGGCAGGTGCCTGTAGTCCCAGCTACTTGGGAGGCTGTGGCAGGAGAATTGCTTGAAGTCAGGAGGCGGAGGTTGCAGTGAGCTGAGACTGCGCCATTGCACTCTAGCCTGGGTGACAGAGAAAGACTGTCTCAAAACAAAAAAAAGAAAAACTATTGGGTACTTTCTAAATGACTAAGATCTACTTTACATCTTTAAACCTTCACTGTCGGCGGACCTTGTCCAGTTACCGAGAGTGAGGCCACCTAACCTGATGGCCTTCTTTCTACCCACCTGAAAATCTCTTTTATTACCCATTTCCTCTCCCTTCCTCATATCTGAGCAGAAGTGTCCATCTTCTTTACACAGTTAATATTTTCCTCTGTATCTTCTGTCATCTCCCACCACGCCTCTTTTGGACCTTGCAGAGTCCCTTTTCTCTGTATCTTTAGTCTCGTGTTTTCATTCTTTCCTTCTCCACTGAGTCCTCATCCTACAAACAAGTTCCAGCTTCCAACTTTTATATTTTTTAATATTTTTTTTTCGAGGCAAGGTCTGTCTTTGTCACCCAGGCTGGAGGGCAGTGTCATGATCACAGGTCACCATAGCTTCGACCTCCCAGGCTCAAGCGATTCTCCCACCTCAGCCTCCGGAGTAGCTGGGACCACAGGTCTGTGCCACCATGCCTGGGTAACTTATTTTTACTTTCTGTAGAGACAGGGTCTCCTTGTGTTGCCCAGGCTGGTCTCAAACTCCTGGGCTGAAGTGATCCTCCAGCCTCAGCCTCCCAAAGTGCTGAGATTACAGGTGTGAGCCACTGCATCTGGCCAGCTTTCACATTTTAAGGAAGTCACCTGCTCCACTGTTGCTGCCCTTTCAAGCTACTCCCCTTCCCTTCATTGCCAATCTTCTCCCTGTGTTATCTGGAACATTCCATCCTTCCAGACCCTGCTCAATTGCTCAAAAGCCTCCAGGTGGGAAGGACCTTGTGTTGCTGCTCTCTGCTCCCTCTTTACGAAAATCTCTCTTCCTCCACAGGAAAAACTCATCCTCAAGACAGCCTGCCCGTCCCCCAGTCCTTATGACAGTGTGCTAAATCCAAGAGGAAAAACCCAAGGTCAAGTTTTCCCTTAGTAGAGCCACCAATGGGAACAGTAGTCTGTCTGATCCCTGCATTGGTTGACCTGTTCGACTTAGGCATCTTCCAAGGACAGATGCTAGTTGGGGATGAGGTTGGTGAATAATTAAATCTGAAATTACATTAAGAAAAGAAACAGTAACTCCTTTAGCAAGGAATCTAGTCCAGTTTCAGGGAGTTACTAGGCTTCCTGTATCATGTGGCTTAGCATTTGGTTTCTATCCATTTAATTTCTATCTTGGGTCTGGCTGTGGTGGGTAGGGGAAGGATCTCCCAGTGTAAAAGAGGAGCTACACCGGTCTTTAATGGATCTTTTGTTACTCAAAGAAGGGCTCTGGGCATTCTGTTAAATATTAAGATTCTTTCTGTTTCATTTAATTGCTGTTTCTCAGCATCCTGTGACCCTATGATTTGTTCAGGACAGTTCTTCCTTGACCACTATAGGATGTCAGGTATCCTTGTTTTCCTCATGTCTCAATGGCCCCTTTGGGGCCGCTGACAACAATGGTTGAGAAGACACTATTTTCCCATAAATGTTTACATGCTGTGGCAGGCAGAATTCTCAGATGACCCCCAATGACCCACCCCAGTATGCAGTCTGCTCTCCCTGAGTGTGGGAAGCACCTGTGAATATGATGCTATTATGATTGTATTCTATGAGATGGTAAAAGGGAGAGTATCCCGGTGGACTTGACCTAATCTGATGAGCCCTCTAAAAGCAGAGAGTTTTCTCTGGCTCGTTCCGAAAAATAAACTCAGATTTGAAACAAAAGAAGAATTTGACATGGAATTGCTTGTTTGAAGGTAAAGGCCACATGGCAATGGATGTAGGTGGCTCTCTGGGAGCTGAGAGCTGGACCCCAGTCTTATAAGAAAATAAATTCTGCCAATAACCAGTGAGCTTAGGCAAGGACTCTGAGCCCCAGATAACAGGTGAACAGACAACCTTGTTCTGTGCCTGGACTTCTGGCCTACAGAACTGTGAGATAATAAGTTTGTGGTAACTTGTTGCACAGCAACAGAAAACCAACACCTATGTGTTTGTCTTTTAAAAGCATACAGATTTCTTCAATACATTGTAATGTTCTCAATTGTCAGATTGGCCCTTGCTTTATGATGGTGTCTATCACCATGCCCCGGGTGATGTCTAGTGGCAGAACTCAGCTAATACTTGTCTAGTGAATGAATGACATTTTAAGGTTCACCTGGGTGGAGAAGGTGGGGGCAGTGGGGGAGAGTAATAAACATTCTTTAAAGTTATCCCAATTCAGCTGAACAACATTTGTTTAGTATCTACTTCATTCGAGGCACTAATTTAATGTGTTTCATCCTGATTTCTTTCAGCGGCTGCAGGTTTTTCATTAAAATTGATTTTTCCTGGACTTTCCTGAAAGGTTTCTTTCTTTGGCAAGGATTTAACAAGAGCCATATCAGCATATAATTTTATTTGTGTTGTCTTATCAACACCCTGCAGCATGTGTACAGTCTACCAGACTGTTTGAAATGGCAAAGTAATAGCTTGTTTTTTTTTTTTTTTTTGGAGACAGAGTCTCTGTCTGTTGCCCAGGCTGGAGTGCAATGGTGTGATCTTGGCTCACTGCAACCTCCACCTCCTGCGATCAAGCGATTCTCCTGCCTCAGCCTTTCTAGTGGCTGGGATTACAGGGGCCCGCCACCACGCCCGGCTAATTTTTGTATTTTTAGTAGAGATGGGGTTTTGCCATGTTGGCCAGGCTGGTCTTGAATTCCTGACCTCAGGTGATCTGCCTGCCTCAGCATCCCAAAGTGCTGGGATTACAGGCTTGAGCCACTGTGCTCAGCCCAATAACTTTATCATTGTTTTTTCTACTTCCCACTGTAGACTCAGGGCCCTGCGGCAGGACAGAAAGCCAATGGTATCTGAGGCGATGACTGACCATGAATTTGGCCACACCAGTGCTCCTCATCCTTGGACATGGTATGGAGTGATTTAGGGTTTGATCCTGGAGTTAGAGTGCTTCAATTCCAGTTGCTGCTCTACTCCATACTGGGACATGCCTTTGCTTCCCTACTTGAGCAATGGAATAATAGTATTACCTCAGGGCATGGCTGAGGAGTAAGCGAGGTCATGCAATGTAGAGAGTTTAGCATAGTGCCTGGCATAAGGTAGCTCTCAAATATTAGCTATTATTGCTCTTATAAAATGTGAAAAGTTGATTCTTGTAAATTCCAAGAACTGAGCTTTCGCTTCTATAGTTGGTACTGCAAAAGTAATAGGTGTTTGGTTTTCCAAATATAAAATGGCATATTACACTTTTTCAAATGAAACATCCTTTTGGATTTTCTCATACCAGCTCCTCTTAGGAGAGGCAGGCTCCCTTGCTTGAGAATCACTGGTCCTGGGCCTGGATAAGAGTAACTGTAACTGCCTCCAGAGTCATCCAAGTTTCCAGGTCACCAGGACCTTCCCCCAGCCCTGGAGCTCAAACTAACGAAACCAGTCTGTTAGGAAACTAGAGGGGGCTGTCTTTTACAGATGTGGGTAGCCTGGAGAATTTTGGCTTGTCCAGAGGAAACCAGGTTCAGGCTGTTGGCCCTAAGTTCTTGCAAAATCAAGCGCTGCCTTTTGTGGGTATGTGGTGTGGATGTTCTTAGAGATAAGAGCCAGGTAGGAGAGGCCATGCAGAAATCCGGTTTCAGAACTCCATAAGAACTAGGGGAGGCTGCTCTTAGGAGAGTGAAAGTCTTCCCACAGAAGGTGAGCTGGAGGCTGAGTATCATGCCTTACACCTGTAATCCCAACATTTTGGGAAGCCGAGATGGGAGGATTGCTTGAGGATGGGACTTTGAGACCAGCCTGGGCAACAACAAAGGGGGACCCCCATCTCTACAAAAACTAAACAATTAGCTGGGTATGATGGTATGCACCTGTAGTCCCGGCTAGTCAGGAGGCCGAGGCGGGAAGACTGCTTGAGACTAGGAGGTCAAGACTGGAGTGACCCATGATCTTGTCACTGCACTCCAGCCTGGGTGACAGAGAGACCTTGTCTCAGAAGAAAAGAAGGCAAGCTGGGAACATTGTGAGGTTTGTTTCTCTGTAGAGCATGGAGGAAGGGAAATAATTTGGTGCCAGGGAAACACGCTTACTGCTCTTTCAGAACTTTGTTTTGAAATGGCATCTAGATTTCAGCAACATGCTCGCACTTGAAAAATGAAAACATTGGACAGAGTTGGTGTTTACGAGTGTGAACTTGCTCTGGCATTTAGTGTAATTTTTTTGGCTACGTAACTGCCATTCTTCCCATCTGCTCCCCGAAGCAAATCTTTGCGAAAGAGGAGTTCCAGCTGGAGGAGATTTTAGTTGCTTGGTTCAAAATATGCTGCTGGTGGGAGAGGGAAGGGGTTTCCCTGTCTCCATCTGAGAAGTGTTACATGGAGACTTACCTGTTAACAGGAATGAAGAAAGGAACTATGAATTTGCAACCACAGAGATCAATGTGATGTGGACACATTTGGATTTTTCTTGGGGGTAATTAGGGTTTAGCCCAGGCTCCTCCTGGTGGGAGGATGCTCTCACCAAGCCCCAAGCAAGGGCTTTAGAAGTGTGTGCTTACTTTCCCTGGGTCTTAATTAGGGGCCTAGGTGGCTTGTTAAATCCCAAATACCTTCTGTGTAATAGTTTCTGACCTTCACTAGAATGCTTGTTTTTTTGAAGAGAGAAGTGCTGTACTGGGGGCCCTTGTAGGGGTTACTGAAATTCAGGTAATCAACAAGTAATATTTTAGAATAAGCATTCACAAGATTGCATGTGACATACTTGTACTACAAAAAAAATCCATTGTTGATCTGAAATTTGAATTTAACTTGGGTCCTGTTCTGTTTTGTTTTGGCTGAATCTGGCAACACTAGTTCCGTGGGGCCAGGTGACCTGAGCTAGGGTGAGGTAGGAAATGCCAGGATGATAGAGTTCATTTCCTGGCAGTTTCTGATGGTGGCTTGTGATAAGAAAGTGGCACCAAGGAGCTGCCTTCCTGAGAAGTCTGCTAAATTACACAAAGCTGTTTGGAATCAGAAAGGAGCCAATAACCTGATTAAGAGCACCCTTGCATTTCTTCCTCATCGGGCAATGGGAAATTGCCTGGGAGGATCCAGCCGTTACCATCAACCTTTCCTTCTTGGAGGACCAGCTCCAGTGGCTTTGACCAGTTGTGTGGTGGCCTGGCATGCCGTCATCTGTGCTAGCCACTTTCCTATAATGTCTGCTCTCATGCTTCCAACAAAGAGGGGGGAACCAAAATGTTGTTGTTTTGAGGGCTGATAGCAGGGAGTCAAATCAGAAATCCTGTGTGAAGGTTAGCGTAACTGGGAGATTGAAGGATGTAGTGAGAAGGGAAACTCCATAGCCAGACAGACCTGGTTTCAAAGACTGGGACCAGCACTTGCTGATTGTTGGATCTTGGAACAAGGGCTCAGTTTTCTGGTCTCTGAAATGGGGTTGCTAGTGATGCTTACCTCACAAGGTTGTGCTGAGGGTTAAAAGAGCTAGTATAGTCAAGGCTTTACATAGTGTGTGTTATTCGGTACAAGATGAATTAATGACAGTGCTTCCTCATCAACATGTGAGTTCTAGGTACTCCGTGTCACCTACATGCTCATGTTTGTCTTTTAAATCTTGCCACTTGCCCATTGAAATAGGATATCTTGCATGCCTCCTTTTTGACGGAGAGCTGGCTGGCCTTTGAGGCTCCTTCTAGAAGGACTCTGGAGTTTCTTGGCATCATAATCAATGGCTGCACTTGACCTTATTGGCAGCAGCTCCAATATGCGGGTAGGGTTTTGGGTTCCTCATTATTTCATGACCTTCTACTCCAAACCTCTACATATCAACATTAAATATCAGTACATGCAGCGTGATTGCTCTGCAAAGCCAGCTTCAGACAAGCTCCTAAGCCCCCAGTCAGACTGCGGCCCCAGGTCCCTGAGTAAAGATCTTGGGAGCCACCACTGGGCCAGATGAGAAGTACTTGAGAGACCCCGCATGACCAGCCTCTCCTGGCAGGAGTCCCCAAAGTCTTTGGAGCACAGACTGTGTAAGAACGCAAATAAAACAAATACAGAAGCCATTCTGAACGTGTCAGCATTTACAAGAAAGGTACTGTTAATATTCTATAGATAGCTCTGTGGCTCATGGAATGTGTTGATGTATGTATTGCAATAAAGGAAGCATGGGTAGATTAAAGGGCAGATTTAATGGAATGGCTAGGCTTTTAGAAAGGAAGTTAAGAGAAAGTTCCAGTGAGATTTTCACATAATTGATTACACACGAGGATGGAGGAGGCTTGTTTAGTGGGCTGGCACATAGGCTGTGGGCCGTAGAGGCCGAGGCTGCCCAGGAATTCAGGCCCTGGGAGAGGCAGTGCCGGTGCAGGTCCCTCGGCCTCATCGACCTATTCCTTTACCTGGCAGCTGCATCCAGCCTTGCTGCTCGGCCTGCCGCTGCCCCCAGAGAGTCAGCTGGCTGGTGGGTTGGCTGACAGCAGTGTTGTGTGCTGAATTCCTTTCCAAGGAGGAGGAGGAGATGCCAGCTATTCCATACATCATCCTCTGCCACCTGCCAAGGAGGCGAGATACTGCTGGGGAGAAAACAGCTTTTACTCATTCCTTTGTACTTGGGCCTGAATACCAGCCAGAAGCAGTGGGGTTTGGTTAATAAGTCAGTCGCAAATCATGCTAATGGAAGTGCTGTGTAGAACATCAGGGCTGGGGAGTGTGTGATTGTTGAGAATTTCAGGCAGGGTGTTATCCTCCCCAGTGTTCCACTTAAGGAGCTGCTCTGCTGCAATCACATCATTGTGGCTGGGTGTGAGCAGCCTGCTCTGACAGGAAAGGACAGGCAAGGTTCAGGGTGGGGAGCACTCGGAGGTCTGTTAGCGGAGGGTTAGCAGGGACAAGCTGTTGGCCTGGTCTCTTGAGTAGTGAACCCAGATGGTAGAGACAGTTTGCTGAATGCACAAAGACCAAGAAGAGCAGGACAGTTACAAGTGCCACCCTCAAACTCCATCAGACGGTGCTAGGTGAGGTTTCCCTTGGACTTATACCATCTGACAAGATGGCCAAATTAGACATCATATGCAACGAAAGGGCCCACCATGTTCAGGGAGAAATCTTTCAGTCCTGGGGCATAGAGGTTTGCCATTGTGTTCCCTCTGCCTGACTTTGGTGCGTCCTGGCACTCAGCTCTCACGGGTGGCCAAGGTCTGAGTTTCATGTTGCTCCCATCTGTCCCTTTCGCCTGGAGAACTTGTTATACTCCATGACCTGCTGACATTCTCCTCCAGCAGGTAATGTGTGGTGCTAGAGGGCCTTGATTTTATCAGTGATATCAGAGGTGTACTGGAGACAGAAGAGTCGCCCATAGCAGAATGGCTCATGGCGAAACCTGCAGAGGTTATCTGAATGATTCCTTCCTGGTTTACATGAGCTATCTTTAGGAAAGCAGGGGCTTTCATTTTTCCACTAACCATTGCCCAAATGCCTCTCCTTTCCCACCTTGCCCCAAACACACACCTGCACCCCTCCTTGGCTCCCTTCTTCTCTCCCTAGGTGACTAGATTAGTAAATCTGAGTTAAATACACTTGAAAGGGCCTTGGTGTTTTTTAAGCCGTGGTGCTGAACCAGCTTCTCCTGCTGCCTGCCCTCCTGAGTCATTGCCCGGCCTAGCTGCCAGTAAGAGTTGGGAGGAGGGAAAGGTGACTAATAACAAGCACGGGGGAATCTTTAGCCTGGAGAGCGATTTTCCTGCTTTCTTTACACCAAGTCATTGTGTGGAAGGAATGTGTGTGTGTGTGTGTGTGTGTGTGTGTGTGTGTGTGTGTGTACGTGCTGGGCCCTTTTCCAAAAGCAAGTGCTTTCTCAGCATCACCTGGGGCCCTTGCCACAGGAGGGTGTTCTGAGGTCATGCTCTTTTCCTTCTTGTTGTCAGACTCAAGTCCAACATTAGCTTTGTTGTTCTAGCCAGATGAGGAAGGAGACCATTTGGAAGTCATTTTTCACCATGTTCTTGGGCTTACTAATCCGATCACCTTTCTTGTCAGATCAAAGGTGATCATTAAGTGTACTAAATTCTTCACACAGGACTTTTGCCCTTTTTTCAAATTTCTGTTTCTCCAAAACTGTAAAAATGAGCATAGTTGCCTTCAAAATGAAAGTCCCTCCACAAATAACCCTAATGGAAAGGAAAACAACATCCTTCGGTACACTCCTTGCTTTCTGGGCCCTCAGAGAAGGGATCGGTTTGGGAGAAAGGGATTGTGTATCCAAACTGGACACCTCCAGCCAGCCAGAAAAGAGGATCTGTGCCTTTATTTATACTGTATTTACACAGCTCGGTGACCATTGAAGAAGTCTGTTTAATGAAATGCTGGACTCGTTTTTAGATGGGGCTGTTGGAATCATTATGAGTAAAAACGTGTAGAGATTTATTTTCCTTCTCCCAGAGGTCTCTTGCAGGTCCCTGAAGATAAATATTTGCATGGTTTCCAGTTTATACTTCCCCAGCCTAATGTGGTGCTGAGGCAAGTGGTTTGCCTCCTTTCACTGAGCTTGTTAACATGCACAGGACCCCTGTCCTCCCAGGGCAGGCTGTGACATTCTAACCCTGCCTCAGAGACAGTGCCTGGGCGGGCAGCCACTTGACCAACCTATAGGCTGGTGCAGGCGTGGGCTTGTTGCTGTTCCAAGCAACCACACGCGGTAGTTGGTGGAGTGGACCAGCTTGAATCTGATGGTTTACCTTGTGTTCATGAAGCCAAGTCCTGCGTGAATCTGCATGGCTGCCCCAGTGTTATGGAATGCGGGGGCAGTGGACATAATTATCAAGTGTCCTGAGAAATGCAAATCTCTGGAATTCTCAGTGTTCTCTTTGGGAAGCTGATTTACACTTTCTTTTCAATTGTTTTCCCTTCAGACCCTTAATCCAAAACCAGGAGATGTTACCAAAGACATGGTTTAAACAATTTTTTTGATTGGTCTTTGTCTCCTTTCTTGGTTTAAAGTGAGGGGACAAGGAATTGCAGGGTGTTTCATGTTTATACTATATGCATTTTATTTAACTACAAATTAGGAAAGTAGATCCAAGGTTACCACATAAAAGACATGACTGGTTATTTTAGAGTATGTTATTAGCATAAAATGGGGTGAGGAAGAGGTCTGGGACTGTTCAATTTATTTTGTGGCTCCCTACTGGAGCACAGCAGAGATCTTAGAAATTGATGTCTGAATAAATTTAAGAAATATTTTCATCTCAGAGTCAAAATGTTCTTTACCATAAGGTAGCAATAGTATTTAACCTAAGAAATACAATATGCTCATGTCTAATCTTCAGTTGGGTACACAAATTCATGGACAGGCTTAAGGAAGACTGAAGTCACCTTTCATTCAGGGATTTGGGAAAAGGTTATGGCAGCTTTAATTCAGCATTATAGATATGTCAGTCTAACTATGTATTGCCCCTGCAAGCATGGCTACTGCATCCTGCAAGATTTTGCAGCTGACTTTTTTAGCTTGTTGTTGGATATCCAGGGCTGAATGCTGTCATGAAATTCTGCTCCTTGGTAGCTCACCATCCACTGTATGTGAATTGTCCCTAAGCGAGAAAACAGAGTGCAGCAGGCCAGTGGACATTTTGAGAAACTGGCTGACCAGCAGACATTCTGGCGCCAGCAGGACACCAGTGGGAACTGAAGGTCTTTGTACCAGGAATAAAACAGTGCTTCTTCCTTGAAGGAGAGGGAGCCTTGGCACTTGGAAAACCCTTGGTAGGAATTGGGTAGTGAAGCTTGAGGGAAGGGCCTGGAGACTGGTGAGTAGCTCTATGTGTAACCGGGGAGAGGAATTTCTTCTCCTGGGTGAAACAAGGGATGTAGGGATGAGAAGAGAGTGGGGACGATAGCTGAAAGTGTCGGTCAAGAGGTGTCCTCTCTGGGTGGAAACTCTCTCGTTTTCAGTGAAATCTATGAGGAGCTGCTTCATGGCAGCAGATTTTAAGAACAAGTGAAAGGGCTGCGTTTTGCATCAGGGTCGGTGGGGGAACTAAAAGAATCACAGGCAGATGCAGGGCCTGGGAATTGGCACGATTCAGGGGTAGGGGAGTGAGGAGGAGTTTCGGACATTCCTAGACTGCAGAATTGGTGGATTCAAGACAATTTCACCCAGATCTTACAGGGCAAAGAGATCCACACCTGACATGCAGGTCATGTGTTTGAAACAAGGTCCACAAGCAACCCCGTGGGTCCATTCTGTTTTCCCCGAAGAATACTGAATGGGACGGGAGGTTCCCGGGGAGCGTGCTTTGACCCTGGGACAGCGCATGGGAGGAAGGCCCGGGACAGTCTGGCTGCCTGGGGGTCTTGTCGCCTGGGGGCGGCGGAGAGCGCCAAGGCAGCCAAAAGAAGCGTGTGTCGTGGAGCAGCGGTGGGCACGGGGGACACTGGGGGGAGCAGCGGCGGGCATCTGGAGGCATTGGGGGACAGCGGGGGACATTGAGGGGCAGTGAGGGCAGTGGGGGCGGCCACGTTGTCGGCGGTGGGCGGCGCCGGGGGAGCCGCGCTCGGGGACAGCTGGCGGCTCAACGGCAGCATCGAGAACGGTGACCAGTTCTGCAAATAACAGCTGCGGAGCAATCGTTATGTTTGGACAACGTGGGAAGGGCCATTGTTCACAAATTGTTCTCTTCAACAACACCTGCATGCACAGATAATCATTGTCGGTCTCCGGCTTCAAAGACAAAAGGCAGCCGCGGAGGGAGGAGTCAGCAGAGCCTGGAGATAACAGGACCACCTCAGGACCACTTTGCAACGGGGGAGAGTGCAAACGAGGACTCCAAGTCGCGTCCCGGGTCTGCCGCGACGGTCGCTCACCGCAGGGGTCTCCTTCCTTTGCTGGCAGCGAGTGCGACCTCTTTTATCCTAGCAGGCCACCACCTTCGCAGCAGCAAATATCATTTCCTATGCAGTTGCAAAGCGTGCTCCCTTGCAGTCAGCGATCAATACTGGCAAAGTGGCTCCAGGATAGGAAAGGTCGCACGTGTGTTTGTAAATCGAAAGGTTTATGAGGCGCAGGTGGTCGTGCTCCGCGGAGATTGTGGTATTAGCATGTCAAAGACAAAACGGAACCAAAGTATACAGGCACAGAGGCTCTTCCTGGGGCTCCGGGAAAGCTTGGCACAACCCTCTTGAGCCTTCAGTTTAAAATGAAACGCTGGCGCCAGATGTGGCCACCACATTGCTGATAAATCCAGTACCTTCCGTTTGTGCAATGCTTTGTGATTTAAGGTTAAGTAGTTTTGCTTACTTCTCTCATTTGAGCCTTATAAAGACAGTGTGAAGTCTGTAGTGAGTAAAAGCCCTATTTTAACAGAAAAGGAACCAAGGGACCAAGTTGGAACTTGAATCTGGGGTCTACTGATGTTCCATTCACTACCCTACTTGGTATAACTGCACATCAGGTTATTTGGATTTTATTTTTTTCTTTTTCAGCCTTTATTCAGTAGCTACTACCAGATTAAGTAATAGGCACATAGAGACATGAGACATATATTCCCTACCTTGCTATGCTGTTCAACATAGTAGCACATGGTAATTTAAATTTAATGAAAATTCAATAAAATTTAAAATTAAGTTTCTCAGTACGATTAGCCATATTTAAAGTGCTCAGAAGCCATATGTGCCTAGTGGCTACTGTATTGGGCAGGGCAGAAAGTTCTACCGGGCTGCACTGTGTCTAGAGGCTAACAATCTAATGAATATTAAAGACAGTCTCACTTCTTTTCTGTCCTATTTGCTACATCCTTGCAGTTCATTTGTTCCTTGGTACATGTGTGCCTCTTACTTTCTAAAAGACAGCCTGAGCAGTTTCCAGCTTTATTGAGGTCAAATGTGCATGCAATGGATGCATCCATTCTCATGCACAAGTCAATGAATTTTGACTCGTGAACAATTGTGTGAACACCACCATAATCAAGACACAGGACATTTATATTTTAGCAAAATATTCCGTGTCCTTTCCCACTCATTGTGTTACCGGAAAGGGGTCCTGATCCAGACCCCAAGAGAGGGTTCTTGGATCTCGCACAAGGAAGAATTCAGGGCAGGTCCGTAAAGTGAAAGCAAGTTTATTAAGAAAGTAAAAGAAAAAAAGAATGGCTACTCCATAGAGCAGCCCCGAGGGCTGCTGATTGCCCATTTTTATGGTTATTTCTTGATTATATGCTAAACAAGGGGTGGATTATTCACGCCTCCCCTTTATAGACCATATAGGGTAACTTCTGACGTTGTCATGGCATTTGTGAACTTATGGCACAGGTAGGAGTGTAGCAGTGTGGACTCCCAGAGGTCACTCTCCTAGTCATCTTGGTTTTGGTGGGTTTTGGCCAGCTTCTTTACTGCAACCCGTTTTATTAGCAAGCTCTTTATGACTTGTATCTTATGCTGACATCCTGTCTCATTCTGTGACCTAGAATGCTTTAACTATCTGGGAATGCAGCCCAGCAGGTCTCAGCTTCATTTTTATCCAGTCTCTATTCAAGATGGCATTGCTCTGGTTCAAATACCTCTGACAATTCCTCCCCCCAACCGTTGTTCAGGCAAGACTGCCCTATTTTCTGTCATTATATATTAAATTTTAGTTTCTAGAGTTCTAAATAAATGGAATTATATAATATTTATTCTTTTATCTGGCTTATTTCCCTCAGCATAATGTTTTTGAGATTCATCCATGTTGTTGCATGGATCAGGAGTACCTTTTTATTGCTGAGTAATATTCTTTTGTATGGATATATCACAATTTGTTTATTCACTCACCTGTTGATAGACATTGGGGTCGTTTCCAGTTTTGGCTATTATGAATAAAGTTGTTATGAACATTTACATACCAGCTTTGTGAGGACATGTTTCCATTTCCTAAGAGTGGAATTGCTGGGTCATATGGTAAATATATGTTTACCTTCATAAGAAACTACCAAACTGTTTCCAAAATGGCTATGATATTTTGCATCCTGTTTGGCAAGGCTGCAGGATACAAGGTCAACATATAAAAATCAATTCTATTTCTATATGATAGCTATGAACTGTCTATTTCAGAAATAGAATTTTTAAAAGCATCATTCATAGAAGCATAAAAATATGCAATAGGGTGAAATTTAGCAAAATATGTGTATGCTCTGAACATTGAAAATGACAAAATACTACTGAGAAAAATTTTAAAAGACCTAAATAAGTGGAGAGAAATATACTGTGCTCACAAATTGGAAAGTTGATCTTCTTTTTATTTTTTTACTCATTGAGAGAGGGTTCTTGCTATGTTGTCCAGGCGGGTCTCAAACTTCTGGACTCCAGCAATCTTCCCACTTCTGGCTCCTGAGTAGTTAGGATCACAGGTGTGAGCCAACACACATAGCTCTAAAACTTGATCATCTTTTTTTTTCTTTCTTTCTTTCCATGACAGGGTCTCACTCTATCTCCCAGGCTGGAGTACAGTGGCATTCTCATGGCTCACTGCAGCCTCAACCTCCCGGGATCAAGCAGTCCTCCCATCTCAGCTTCCCGAGTAGCTGGGACCACGGGCATGTGCCACCATACCCAGTTAATTATTTTTATTTTTGGTAAAGCTGGGATTTCACTATGTTGCCCAGGCTGGTCTTGAATTCCTGGGCTCAAATGATCCACCCACCTCAGCCTCCCAAAGTGCTGAGATTATAGGCATGAGCCGCTGCACCTGGCCTTGATCTTTTTAAGACGTCATTTCTCCTCAGATTTTTTTTTTTTTTTTTGTGAAACTGACAAACTGTTTCTAAAGTTTACATGGAAATCCAAAGTCTCTAAAATAGTCAAAAAAAGAAAAGAACAAAGTTGGGAGATTTACAGGGCTGAATCTGAAGACAAAAAGCTATGATAATAAAAATGGTATGGTTCTGGTACAAAGAGATTCTAGACAGAAGGTATTGGAGGAGAGCTGGAGGAGGAAAAGATATAGTTCTATGGGAGAGAATAAAAATAGCAGCTTTGGGCTGGGGATTTGTGGGGAGAACAGAAAGGTGTAATGGGGATTTTTACTAATTTGCTTGCTGTCTCTGGTATGTGATGTAATTCTTCCTCTGGTGACAACCCTAAATCTTCAGTAAAGTTCTTAAGGTCAGAGGATGCTTAGGTTAAGTAAAATTTACATAGAAATCCACGGAAGGTAGAACCAAGATAGTAGACTCAGATGAAGGAAGGGGGATTGAGGGGCAGGGAATATCAAGAAGACATAATAAGATCCAGAAGTATAAATACCATAGTAAGTAAGTGCCTGAAGTAAGATGAGGCATTTTATAAAAGCATGGGAAGGCTTTTGAATGTTCCAAGCTGTGGAAGGAGAGTTAATACCATAGTCAGCCAGGTTCTCTATGTCTAGGTGAAGACTTTTTTTTTCTTTTCTTTTTTGAGACAGAGACTCACTCTGTCATCCAGGCTAAAGTGCAGTGGCGTGATTTTGGCTCACTGCAACCTCCATCTCCCAGGTTCAAGTTTCTCCTGCTTCAGCTACCTGAGTAGCTAGAATTACAGGCGCCTGCCACCATGCCCCACTAATTTTTGTATTTTTAGTAGAGACGGGGTTTCACCATGTTGGCCAAGCTGGTCTTGAACTCCTGACCTCAATTGATCCGCTCGCCTCAGCCTCCCAAAGTGCTGGGATTACAGGCGTGAGCCACCGTGCCCGGCCAGACCTGTTCTTATGTGAAGAAGAATTTCTGAATCCAGGGCTGGTATCTTACAACTCTAGGGCCACCATTTTCAGGTTCTCTGAATTCCAGTGAAAGCTGGTCCCCGGAGATGTGCAGCCCACCTCAGCAGCCCACGTTGACTGAGTCTGAGAACGAGCATTTTACAAAAGGTTATGGAGTGTGAAGTTTATAGTACAATCTTCAGAATTACATATTGTCTCTTTTATGTTCCTCAGCTGTGTCCCTAAAATACGTTCCTTACTTTCCAAACTTCTCAAAGACCCACCAGGAAGTACAAGGAAGGGACACAGTGTGGCCATATTATAAAATGGGGCTCACAAAAGGAATTATCTTTTTTACCTTCAATCTTCTCCAATTTGAGGAGTCAGAAAAAGGAAGGAGGTCTCTTATTGACACAGCCTGGATTAAACTGCATGTCTAGTTCTATTGTACATAGGTTTCAATTTCATATTTCAAACCACTTACGAAGTGTTCTCCATCTGGACATTCCAAATAACGAGGTATGTCCAATGCAGAAAGTAAAGCACTTTTACTGCTTTTCAATATTCAGCATTCTTTTCTCCTTCTATAGTGTCGGTACCCTGATTTCCCTCTGGAGAATCACCCTCACCCTCACTCCTGGTGGAGCTGGCTCTTCTTCCAGTACTAAAGTGGCTCACTGCCACTTGGCCCAGGGACAACGGGCGTCATATTCCTTGGCTTTTCTGACTGGTTCTCAGGTGGGCACATGACCTAAGTTGGGCCAATCAGAGCTTATCTCATAACTCTGTGGAAAGACTTCCTGGAAAGCCACGCTAAAGTGAGAAGCATTGTCAATAACTCCTTTCTCCCCCTTTAAGTTAGTTTAGGTCCAGTTTTGTATTACTTCAAAACAAAACAACTCTAGCTGAAACACTGAACTTTTTAGCACCTCCTCTAAACCCATCCCAACTCCCTGTATTTGTTCTTAAAGTGGCATGACTATTGTTTGGGTCTTAGGATAAGTTAACTGCCAAAACAAATGACTCCAAAAAGTGAGCAGCTTACCACAGTAAGCCATGGAAAGCTTCAGTGGTGTTCCTGTTTTGTGGGCAGGCTTCCATGTAGTCATTCGGGGACCCAGGCTCCTTCAGTCTTGTGGATATGGCCTCCTCTTCAGCCTCAGCAACCTCTTCATCAGGAGAATGGGGAAGGAGAGCAGAGAAGCATGTGTGGGAGGGTGTCATGGACCAGGCCTGGATGGGGAGCACATTACTTCTGTTCACAGTCTTTGCTCAGAACTCAATTATATGGTACATCCAACCTCATGGGAGGCTGGAAGAAGTGTCCTTGCTGTGGGCCCAGGAGGGAGCAGGAACTAAAGCTGCAAGATATGTGTAGTCATTGTTATTTGTCCCCCTACTTGAGTTATTGTATTTAGCCAGCCACCAAGTCCTGTTAGTTTTTACTTAGCAATGTCTCTGTCATCTTTCCTTTCTCCCCGCCACTTCCTGAATCCAGCCCAATGCTTTCTCTCCTCTGTTTCATCCCATTCTGCATTCCCCTCTGCCAGACTCCTCAAGGGCAGCTGCTGCATTTTCCAGCTTTGTATTCTCAGTTGCTTGCAGGCACCTCATAAGCATCAAGAAATATTTGCGCTGTGAAAACCTGACAGACTCATCTTCCTTAAACACCAATTTCAGCATGTCATTCCCTTGCTGAGAAATCTTCAGGAGATCTTGCATGTGCCCATCAACCCCATATTTGTCTGCCTGCCTTTAAGGACGCAGGCCCTTCCTTGCATCGTATTCTACAACCTTCTCCTCTGCACCCCGGGCCCAACTCCAAACCAAGTGGGTCCTGGCTTCTGGGAGCCTGAACGCATCACTATGCCTCTCCTGAAATACTCTCCTCATTTTCCTCCTCCCTCTGTCTTTCCAAATACCATCTTCTCTCGAGGCCTGCCCAAGCCTTGCCTCCTCCACAAAGCTTTCCCTTTATGTTCCTGCTTTCTCTAACAGCCCCTCCTCTGAACTCTGGCAGCCGGTATTGTTGGTAACCAGGATACTCTGTCTTGGCTTCGAGAGGGCCCTGAATGCAAATGATGTGCCCCGTTGTTAGACTCTTTGGACTCAGATGCCTGACATGAAAAAGAGACAAAGAAGGAGCTGCCTCGATTGCAGGGATGTGGGCAGAGATCAGTCCTTTAGTACCACACCTCCTGCTCCAGTATCTTCTTGCAGCCCTCTGAAGAGTAGAGTTTAAAAACTATTGATTAAATCCAATCCTTTCATTTTACAGATGAAGAAACTGAGGTATTCAGAGAGGCAAACTTGCCTAAGATCCTGGTTGCTTAGTGTCAGAATCAGAACCTATACCTCCTGACTCTTAGTGCTGGTCTTCTTTCCTACCAGCTGCCTCCTCTATATTCTAGCTTGCTTTTGGTCTCTGGTACACTGTGTAAGAGACAATAAACACTATAGGGCATAACTTGCCTGGTAGCCGTATCCATGGCTGAAATTTACACGATAGTGAATGCCTCATTCATACTTGTTGATTTGAATTCATAACAGAGGGTTTGAAATCTAGTGAAGTTAGCCAAGGTCTGTGACTAAAACTATGAACTCATTTTATATACATATAGACAAAGATTAGAAGGGAACACAGAAAAAAAACTAATTAGATATCTGGCAGGACCCCAGGTGAGTTTCTTTTATTTGTGCCAGATGTAAGGTAACAATGTAGCCGGGCGCAGTGGCTCACGCTTGTAATCCCAGCACTTTGGGAGGCCGAGGCGGGCGGATCACGAGGTCAGGAGATCGAGACCACGGTGAAACCCCGTCTCTACTAAAAATACAAAAAAATTAGCCAGGCGTGGTGGTGGGCGCCTGTAGTCCCAGCTACTCCGAGAGGCTGAGGCAGGAGAATGGCGTGAACCCGGGAGGCGGAGCTTGCAGTGAGCCGAGATTGCGCCACTGCACTCCAGCCTGGGCGACAGAGCGAGACTCCGTCTCAAAAAAAAACAACAAAAAACAATGTAATAAAATTAACTGGGGTCCAAATATTCTCTATGCTTTTTTTTTTTTTTTTTTTTTCGAGACAGCGTCTCGCTCTGTCGCCCAGGCTGGAGTGCAGTGGTGCAATCTCGGCTCACTGCAAGCTCCGCCTCCCGGGTTCACGCCATTCTCCTGCCTCAGCCTCTCCGAGTAGCTGGGACTACAGGCGCCCGCCACCACGTCCGGCTAATTTTTTTTGTATTTTTAGTAGAGACGGGGTTTCACCGTGGTCTCGATCTCCTGACCTCGTGATCCGCCTGCCTCGGCCTCCCAAAGTGCTGGGATTACAAGCGTGAGCCACCGCGCCTGGCCTTCTCTATGCTTTTAATGCAACTGAGGAGAGCCTTTTTTTCTTTTGCTCTGATTTCAGAGTTTACTGATTCCAGTATTCTATCTTCTCTGAAGTTTCCCTCTAATCTTTCTTTTTTCCATTCAAAACCTCCTCAGGCATTTGACAGTCTAATTCATACCAGAAATTTATGATTAATAATATCAGTAAAATGAAACTTGTAATTATTTACACCATAATTTTAAACATGGTGAAGCATTTGCAAAAGCAAGGACTTTGCCTGAAGGGTTTTAATGTGCAGACTCCACATCGATATGCAACATGAATAAATCCCTTTAGATAAGATGGCTGTTGGATCTCAAAGGTAGAAAATTCTTCAGTTATGTCCAGTAATAATATAAATCAATTTTTCAAAGAGAGAACATCCCCCAAAGGACAGAGAACAAAGGCAAGAAGGAGGCTGCTTTGAAAACTGGCTCAAAAGAGATATGGGCTAGGCATGGCATGTGTCTGAGAACTTAGGCCATGCTCAAGCCAAGGAGTATGAAGATGCTGGCATCTCAGAGCTGACAACTTTGGAAACAGAAGATTCCATGCTTTTTCTTCACTAGAATCTGGGACAAGGACCTGGAGCTGAATGTCTGAGAGAGAGATTGGCTTGATGTATTTTTTCTTAACTCTTTTTTTTTTGGAGACAGAGCCTCAATCTGTTGCCCAGGCTGGAGTGCAGTGGTGTCATCATGGCTCACTGCAGCTGTGACCTCCTGGGCTCAAGTGATCCTCCCACTTCAGCCTCCCAGGTAGCTGGAACTACAGGCATGGGCCACCATGCCCCACCTCTCAATTCTTAAGAGGCAAGTTTGAAGAGCTATTATAAGGAAAATTCGCCAGATCACAATCTGGTACCAAAGGGGCAGGGGTGGGAAATACTACTTTCAAATACTTTAAATCACAAGGAAACTGAAAAGTCATCTACAAGTACTTCTTATGGTCCTTGTTTAGAATCTTGTTGCAGAGACCTTGCAGGATGGGAGCCAAGGCTGCATGGGAGGTTGGGCAGTTTGTGTACTGCACAGAGGCCCAGGCTGAGGTAGTGAGTACAAAGTGAAATCCAGCCTGGTTCCACCTACTAGGTGGCATGAGGCTGTCTCAGCCCAAAGGAAGGGCAATTTCTTTTCAATTTATTCAAAGTTGGTTTGCTAAGCCAAGTACCCACATGGTGTAATCTTTTTAAATTTGTGCAAAGGCACTGAGTAAACTCACAGTAGCCCAGAAAAGGGAAGGGGAAGCAGAAAAACATCCCCAAGCTAATGAAAGGCCAGAGGTGAACATTTGTTTTTTAATTTTTTTAGAGGTGGGATCTCACTGTATTGCCTAGGCTGGTCTTGAACTCCTGGCCTCAAGTGATTTTTCCTACCTCAGCCTCTCAAATAGTTGCTATTACAGGTGTGAGCCACTGTGCCCAGCTCTCAGAGGTAAACATTTGACCTAAGCTCAATCAAGCCATTGGCTGACTGTGACCTATATAGCCTGCTCAAAAAGTTTAGCTGGGTCTATCACGTGTTACTTGGGAATTTGAAGTCCAAAACATGGTAAGAAGTTACTAGTCGGAGCAGGGGAAAAAGGTGAAAAGATGCCAGGTGATAGTTCCAGGACCCTAGCCTGCTAAATCATGGATAAATTGCTGAAGTTAAAAGCCTGCAAAGCTATGAGTGAGCAGGGGAGGCCAGCTCACAGAGATGGAGAAAGCAGCAGAAACATGGAGGGGAACAGCTCTATTTAGTGGCGGGGACCAAACAGAGGGAAGCTTGAGACTTTCTGCTGCTAATGACTCTAAGGCCACCTCAGATACAGAACATGCTGAAGCTCTAGTTCCCATGAGGATTGGCTGTGCTATGATTCAGTTGCCAGATCTTGTGACATCCCTGTATTCTTCCTTACTACTTATTTATTCTTAGAGCAACTCTGCCCCTTCTTCCCTTCACCCCTCTGCCCCGACAATCAAGTTCAGTGGATCTCTGTTCTTTCCACCCCAACAATGTGACCCATAGTAGGGGTCTGAATAGTACTCCTTAAATTGAACTGGTAAAATATCATAGGAATTTTTTTTTAAAGGGAAAGTACAATGTAATTTGCTGTGGTCAAGTAAGGCTTCATAGAAGACCTAGAACTTTAAGGTAGGGGAAGGGAAGAGGGAGATGTTCCAGGCCCGAGATGGAGCACATTAAATTATCCTGGGTCATGCCAAGAAAAAGCCTGGTTAGACAGCAGTAATTTGAGATTGCTTGGGAATGCTGAAGGCCTGAGAGTCCTCTCTTGATTCTTCTGGCTGCCAACAACAACCCCCCTCCCATCTCCCCAAGTCATCATCTGGATTAGTCTGACCCCCAAACTCAGAAAAGACAAAGAGTGACTACTAAAGAAATCTCACTATGCCATGGAAGATGGAAAGGTAAAATTGTGCTGTAATAATCCTGCAGACAGAATAAGTGTTGTAGTGGATTATTATGTTGTCTAAAAACAGTCTTTGTGAATAGTGAATGACATTTGTGAAATTTTCGGCTATTTACTTTGCAGTGCTTCCATTTCCATTCTATTTGGAGTGATGGTTTCTCTTTTCCGACACCTCCCCTCTTCCTTCAACTTGGCAGTGGGGGATGACCTGACAGGGTGTATTGAGGAATCCTTTCAAGGTACAGCCACTCAAAGTTCTCCAGAATTCTGGAAAATTCCACTTCTTCAGTTGCATATGAGTGTGCATGTGACAGGAGGAGAGAGAGAGAGAGAGAATGAGACTGAATGAGAGCTAGAAAGACAGAACATCACTGGCCAGCTGGCATGGAGAGAAACATTTGTGAAGAGGCATTTGTGAAGAAACAGCCCAAGGGTTGGGGAAATACTTGAGGATAAAGTAAAATCCTTTAATGTGCTTCAGCTTTGCAGAGCAAACCTCAGTGTGCTGGTGCAGCCTTCTAAAACCTCAACTTTCACAGCATCTTAATTTTTAATATTTCATGCCAAAAAATAGGTCATATACCCTTGGTACAATATTTAATATTTCTGTGTGTTTATCATGAATACTAAATGGCTTTTTCACTCCTATGTCCCAGCCCATCAGGATCTTTCTTTGGAGACAACTTTTCTTTTTTTTTTTTTTTTTTCCACTTAACTTCCAAAGATTGTATCAACCAGCATGTGTGTCCTTTTTCTTTTCCTTTTAAATGCAAATGACAGCATGCTGTGTACATCATTTTATACTGACATTTATGTTTTTACTACTTTATATATATCTTGGAGATAAGTTCAGGATTTATAGTTTTCTGTTTTGTTTTGTTTTGTTTTTAACAACTACATGGTATTCCATTCTGTGAATGTGCCATCATTTGTTTAACTTGTTTCTGTTGAGAGCTATGGACTGAAGTGTGTACTTCCCAAAATTCATATGTTGAAGTTCTTACCACTAGTTCTTCAGAATAAGACTGTATTTGAAGATAGGTCTTTAAAGAGGTAACTAAGGTTAAATTAGGTCATTGAGTGGCCCCTAGTCCAGTATGACTGGTGTCCTTTTAAGAAGAGGAGATTAGGACACAGGCACACACAGAGGAAAGACCATGTGAAGACACAGGAAGATGCTGATCTATAAGCCAAGAAGAGATGTCTGCATATTAATGGAAGGCTGTGCCTGAGTCCACAAGAAGACTGGCTGATCCCAGATTCAGAGCGTTGTTGAGTTTGCCTTGACTGAGGTTTCATTGCAAAAATATTGTAGGTGTACCTAGAGACATCATCCACCTTTACAGGAACAGAGTGTATGACTGATTCTGTGCAGTTTGCAAAGAATGTTGTGTGTCTGAGAGTTGCTTTTGTAGAAACATAACACTGTTTGTGCAGGTTATTGTGGGAAGAGACAGAAAGCTCCCACCCACCTTTGAGAATGGCAGGCCACTGATACCCGGAACACATGTTGAATGGCAGGTTGCCTTTGATCATTTTGGATCTCTCTCCTGAAGTTGCACAGCATGTGGCAGAATTGGAAAGGGAAACACAGCCTGCTGGACTTCAAAGTGTGTGTTCTCAGCCACCTCATTTTACTGCTTGGTGATAAAAATAACCTAGGATACTTCTGATTATTCAGTCCAGAGCACTGTCATTTAAAATGGCAAAAAAAAAGTATTATAAAAGATTGCTAGTTTCCCTAAGATAGGAGTTTTTCTACCCAGGCATCAAGGATCCCAAGAATCCTTGAAAATTGCATATAACATTTGGGTTTATGTTAATATCTGGAATTGTTTTTTCGTGATCAGAGCCCCTAACTTCCCATAGAATTGTAAAGGGTCCGTCTGTGCCTATTGCCCAGAAATGTTTAGTGCTGTTTCAGAAAACCAACTGTAGATCCTCCCTTTTCCCTCCTAGGCCATTTTCTAAGACATCAACATGTAAGTTTTATTTAAAAATTTATTTAGATGTAAATGGAAACTGTCATTGTTCTCATTTTGCTCTACAAGGAATGGAAGTGCAAAGAGGTTAAGATGATTCAGCACCAGTGTGTTCGTCCGTTTGCATTGCTATAAAGGAATACCGGACTCTGGGTAATTTATAAAGAAAAGCGGTATATTTGGCTCACAGTTCTGAGGGCTGTACAAACAAGGCACCAGCATCTGTTTGGCTTCTGGTGAGGCGCAGGGAGCTCTTAGTCATGGTGGAAGGGAAGGGGAACAGGAATGTCACATGGTAAGAAAGGAAGCGAGAGAGGGAGGGAGGAGGTGCTAGTCTCTTTTTGGTAGAGTCTTTTTTTTTAATTATCATACTTTAGGTTTTAGGATACATGTGCACAATGTGCAGGTTTGTTACATATGTATCCATGTGCCATGTTGTTTTGCTGCACCCATTAACTCGTCATTTAGCATTAGGTATATCTCCTAATGCTGTCCCTCCCCCCTCCCCCCACCCCACAACAGTCCCCGGAGTGTGATGTTCCCCTTCCTGTGTCCATGAGTTCTCATTGTTCAATTCCCACCTATGAGTGAGAACATGCGGTGTTTGGTTTTTTGTCCTTGCGATAGTTTACTAAGAATGATGGTTTCCAGTTTCATCCATGTCCCTACAAAGGACATGAACTCATCATTTTTTATGGCTGCATAGTATTCCATGGTGTATATGTGTCACATTTTCTTAATCCAGTCTATCGTTGTTGGACATTTGGGTTGGTTCCAACTCTTTGCTATTGTGAATAGTGCGGCAATAAACATACATGTGCATGTGTCTTTATAGCAGCATGATTTATAGTCCTTTGGGTATATACCCAGTAATGGGATGGCTGGGTCAAATGGTATTTCTAGTTCTAGATCCCTGAGGAATTGCCACACTGACTTCCACAATGGTTGAACTAGTTTACAGTCCCACCAACAGTGTGAAAGTGTTCCTATTTCTCCACATCCTCTCCAGCACCTGTTGTTTCCTGACTTTTTAATGATGGCCATTGTAACTGGTGTGAGATGGTATCTCACTGTGGTTTTGATTTGCATTTCTCTGATGGCCAGTGATGATGAGCATTTTTTCACGTGTTTTTTGACTGCATAAATGTCTTCTTTTGAGAAGTGTCTGTTCATGTCCTTTGCCCACTTTTTGATGGGGTTGTTTGCTTTTTTCTTGTAAATTTGTTTGAGTTCATTGTAGATTCTGGATATTAGCCCTTTGTCAGATGAGTAGGTTGGCTAGTCTCTTTTAAACAACCAATCTCATTATAGCAGGGAGGGCACCGAGTGCCTATGAGGGATCTGCCCCCATGACCCAAACACCTCCCACCAGGCCCCACCTCCAACATTGCGGATTACATATCAACATGAGATTTGCAGGGGACAGAGATCTAAAATGTACCAACTAGGAATCCTGGTGCATGGTCCTGCCTCTGAAACTGCTCTTTGCCCAGGGTCTGTCATCTCTACTTGTAAACTCTTGGTTACATTTTCTGGCCAGGCTTCCAACTCTTCCTAAAAGTGCCTCCCATTTTTCTGCCTTTGTGCTTTCTGCTCGAGCCATTTGCTTTTGGGAGCTTTTCAATTCTACCCACCCTGCGAGGCCCAGCCAGGGCTGACGTCGTCTGAGCAGCTTCTGTAACTACTCCAGTGGAAAGTGTTCTTCTCTTCCTCCATATTAGGGTGGTACCTAACTCTATATGAGCTGTCACAGCATGAACCTTGAGTCATTTCTCACATTCTTTTCTTAAGCCATCACCTGTACCTTGTGTTTGTAGCCTGCGATTGCCAGGCACAGCCATCAGGGCTTTTGTGGAAAGGGAACAATGAGTATCATATTTCTTAGGCTCCTGCTGAGGCAGGTCCCTCTACCTCCCTTGAGGTCACCCTTGTTTCTGAGAGTCCCTGGGGTGGCTCGTGTGTGGCCTGCGCAGGGTCCCTTTCCTCCTGCTCTGACTCTGGCTGGTGGTGGGGGCTCCTCCTGAGGCCCCCCGGCTCCCAGAGCTCTGGGAACTTGCTGCCTGATGACAGCACCAGGGCCGCACTGAGCTGAGGCCACTTTGCCTGTTCTACTCATGCTGCAGCAGTTCCCTCGGCAGGCTGACCCAAGTTGGCCTCTCAGCTGGGTCGGGGGCAACCCCTTATCTTCACCTCTGTTTTGTTCTTTGTTTCATGGGTTCAGAGCAGTGAGACATGGCTCCCAATGTCTTACAAATTTTTAGGCCAACCACTCTTTCCATCTTATTTGGTGTTCCTAGAATGCAGCTGGTTGTCCAGGGCACTATATCCTCTGATTCCAGGTCTCAGTCACTGATCCAGGTTATATATGCCTGACTCTCTTTCTCTTCGGGCGGACTCTTTCCTAGGAGACCTATTGGTAATAATATGCTGGGGGCAGGCACTGGCTATAGGCTTTGCCCCTTGACCTTACAGAAACCTTGCAATAACCTTATGAAGTCGATAGAAGGAAGAAGCACTAGGCTGGGGATCGGGAAGCCTGGAAGCCCTCTGGTAGCTTTCCAGTTGCTGTTGTTTTTAGTTTAATATATTACTTTCTTCAACTGAAATGATTCAAGAAGCCCAGCATATAAAACAAATATGGCTGGAGCTGCTCTGGATGCAAACAGGGTCAATGTGGGGACTCCTACAACTCAGCCACCCTTTCCCTGGGCAGCTGGGCCCTGAGTTTTTTCTGGGGAAGTATAGCCAAAACACAGCTCCCAGAGCACCCAGTCTCACCCAGAACACAGGGGAGCTCCTGGGTACATCAGAGCGTACATTACCCACCCAGAAGTGATGCAAGTTCATTTTCACACAGGCCAACAAGAAACCCAGTTTTATCTGGTGGTGATTTACTCTTTCTCTTTCTCCCCAGCCACTTCTCTTGAGCAGAGTCTCCAGCCTCTGTGGGTTTAATCTCTTACTCATCCTCCACCTCCCCTGCAGCTCCTTTAGCTGACACTCTTTCCTCCTGGCAGATGATCACCACAAGCCTTTAAGGGGTGGTAAAATGAGCCGGGAAATAATCAGAGGCCCCAAGGCTGCTTTAGGTGATGTTTGTTGGGTCTCACCCCCACTTCCTCGGAGCTTCGGGTTTTCCATTCAAGCCCACGGATGCCACACCCGGGGCATTCCAGCTGAGCTCTCTGTAGCTAGCTGAGCCAGAGTTTGTAGACAGCTGGAGAAAAAAATGTGCTGAAGAAGCAAGACCTCCATGCTGTCATCCTGTTGAGACTCACCCCAATAGCCTCAGCAGGCTCTAGCTTTAGTGGGTGCTGAGATGGTCTGCCCTGAGCAGTGAAAAATGTCGGAGGAGTGAACAACAACAAAAGCCTGTGTCCTTTCTCTCATTCCATCCCGGAGTTGAGAATGACTGCAGAATGAGCAACTATCCAGGATACAGGATATACTTGTCAAAGTGAGAAAGGTACCTATAGGCCATTTGGAATGACTCATGAGATTCCTACCTGATAAAGGAATGTCTCCGCCCTTCCTGGATACGTATTAGGGGATGCTTAACTCTAGAAAACCCTCCTCAAATGCCACAGATGGCAAACTCCAGGCTGTGTGTGTTTTCCAAGTAGGGAAAACCAAGGATATAGAAGGCGAGCTGCATTCTAAAATGATACCGAGACACATGTTTTCAAGTGCAGATTCTGGATTAAAATAGTATTAAATGAAATAAGCAGGAGGCTATTGGCTTGAGGCTAAGTCTGTACTTTGAGTCTCTAATTAACAAACTGCAACCTAGTTTAGTAAGTAAACAAATTGGAAATCTAATATGAGCATAACAGTGGAGTCTCAGCCAATCACAAGCAGCCATGCTTTAGCCAATCACAGGAAGCTGATTGATCAGACCATGTCCAAACAAGACTAATGCTGAGATGTAACCAATAAAGCTCTTTCTGTCCTTTACTTCCTGTTCTGTTTATAGATACTGCCCACAGTGCAGAGTGAAGTTCTCTGAATCTCTTCTAGTTGAGTGCTGCCCAATTCATGGATCATTCTTTGCTTCCAAAAACTCTGTTAAATTTAATTTATCAAAAGCTTTTCTTTTAAAAATGTCTGTTGGCTGGGAGCAGTGGCTCACGCCTGTAATCTCAGCAGTTTGGAGGCTGAGGTGGGCGGATAATGAGGTCAGGAGATCAAGACCATCCTAGCCAGCATGGTGAAACCCTGTCTCTACTAAAAATACAAAAAAATTAGGCAGGTGTGGTGGCACACACCTGTAGTCCCAGCTATTCGGGAGGCTGAGGCAGGAGAATTGCTTGAACCTGGGAGGTGGAGGCTGCAGTGACCTGAGATCACACCACTGCACTGCAGCCTGGTGACAGTGAGACTCTGTCTCAACAAAGAAACAAACAAGCAAACAAACAAACAAAAAAGCTGTTGACTCTGGCGAGACTGTTCTTAAGAGTGTGGCCACTTGTCTGCTCTTCCTGAAACTCCATGACTGATGATGCTTTTCATGGCCCCTCCTTGGCTGGAAGCTCTGGGCCCTTGATGAGTAACCATAAGTCACATTTCCATAGCAGTTTGTAGTTCTAGAAGCGCTTTCTCATACTTACTGGGCAGTGTTAAGTGCAGATAATGGAGATCACTTAAGTAGTTTGAGCAGAAAAGGACTGATATAAGGAATTAGGTACTTACAACATGGCTGGAAGGGCTGGAGGAGCAGGCTTCTGCATGGGCCTCCAGGATGATTCCCACAGCTGTGTTCCAGAACTGGCCTGCCATGTCAGCATCTGCCTCTGCCACAATCAGGAAGCCACTGCCAGAAATGTTGGGTCCAAGAATGCATTACCTATGTTTTGAGTTGGAGATCAGTGCTGTTGGCTCCATAGCCATGTGACTGCAGCTCTGATCTATACTAGCAGAATGCATACTTCATCCCTGCCCCTCTCCCTTCTCAGCTATCTACATTTCAGCCCTGTTCAAGGATATTTGATTGGTAGAACCCAAATCACCTAGGAGACGTAGTTGCAAGGGAGTATGGAAACTAGGTTTTAGCTTGCTAGTCTCTTCAGTACAGGAAGGTACACTAGAAAGCTGGAATAGACATACATTCTGCATCTGCCATCCCATAGATACCTCACTTAATATTTGCAGAAAATCTAGAGAGCGACAGGAGAGGTGTTAGCCTCATTCAGCACATGAATAAAGAGGGGAGTAATGAGACTAGAAGAGAATGGCAGGGAGACAGAAAGACCCAGACTGTTGCTTTGAGCCAATGATACTCGTGTTGGGGGTTGAAGAGTGTTAGGGGTTAAACTAGATGAAGGGCTGAGCAGGAACAATATTCTAGGCAGGAGGAATGCTTGCACGTAAAGGTGCTGAGACTGGAGGGAACATGATACAGTCATGGAACTGAAAGACAAAGGGGGCGTGACTGTAGAGGGGGCAAACTGGCTGCAAAATGAGGCTAGAGAAGCACCAGAGAGAGAAAGGCAAGCCCCATTAAGAATTTGGTCTTTTTCCTAGAGCAATGGGAAGGCATTCAAAGGTTTATAGATGGGAAAGCTGTGTATGGGACTCGATCATGTTTGCACTACAGGGTCACTGGCTGTTCTGTGTCTCCTGACTCCATGCATGTACTCACCATAGTCCACAATTTGTCACCAAACGGTCACTCTCCTGTATTACTAAAGTGGTTTCATTTTTGCATCATTCCCACTTCTTTACTCCAAGCAACAGGAGGAAAAAACAACAGCAAGAGGAGGTCTACAAATCTGGGAAGGTATAAATAGGAGTTTTTGCATTTGTATAAATAAAAATCTCTGAAGGAAACTATTAATTTCCTCTGTAGCTGCTTTGGAATGTTAGTGAGGGCATTTGGTGTGAACTGTTTGAAAATGCTTCTACATATTGTTCTGTGGGTGGAGATCAACGAGGTATGGAAATGAATCAGCAAGCAGGGCCTCTGATGGTGCTTCTGGTCCTGCAAAAATTGACTGGTTGCTGGGCTGCCTCGGCTCTCCACCGTGAGGGACAGGTGCTGTTTCAGCTTGGTGGAGTGGCTTCTCTCCTCCTGCCAGTCACCAACCCAGGGGCTTGGGAACATATGGTTGAGGCCTGTTTCAAAGAGATAAAAAATCAGAAATTTTAAAAACCTGTCAGATGTACAACTTTACTCCGAAAAGGTCGCACCTTTTTGAAGGAACCTGCCCCTGAGAGTCTCAGGACTCAGCTTCCACCTGAAGCTAGTCAATTCTGCTAGCACCTTCTTCACCAAGTATGAACGCAGGGTATGAACACGGTATCCGGCACAGTTTCACCTAGCTGGGGACTTAGGCTCTGAGTCCTAGCTTCCTAACCAGGCTGTGAGCGCTTTGAAGGAAGGGCTCACTCCATTTATATCTTCATATTCCTTAAACACCTAGGTCAGTGGATTCATAGTCTGAGCTCAGAATATTCACTAATCCCGAGACTGTTGGCTTTCTGTGGTCATGGTTGCCATTGGGTGGGGCGTCCAAGGACCCCAGGCTAAGCACTTTGCTTACGCTAAGTTCCCAACAGTGCTGCTCAGCAGTGGACCTCTTTCTGATTCTCTCGAGCCTATACACTGAGGGGTTGTCCACACTGCCCCTGAGAGCAGTGGGCAGGCACAGGAAGTGTGCTTTGTGAGGTCACCCGTGGGGACTGTGAGTGGAAGCAGCTGCCGTCCTCATGGGCCGCCAGCCTCCCGCTTCCGGCAGAGGCGCCCAGAACTGGAGCTGGTCTGCGCACGCGCTTGGAGGCACGGTATGAACAACCGCAGAAATGCCGGCCAACTATGCCAGTTCCCAGAGCCCAGCGTTCTCCCCGCTCCTCTTTCATTGGTTTCCCAGGAAAGCTGCTGAGGGCGGGAGCCCCAGATGCACAGTTTGGCTCACAAGCGGGCTGCCTTTCACATCCACCACTACCCACCCAGGGAGAGCACTGGATTGTGGCTCTTTGTGTGAGCAACCAAGGTGTGTTGGGTTTGGTGCCCCAAGGCAAACTTCTTTGCTCAATTGAAACAGCCCCTGGTCATCTCTGCTTCTCTATCTATAGCCACCCTGTGAGAATAAAAACTCCAGAGAGTACTTTCTATTTATATTTAGGGAATTCTTTTTTTTTTTTTTTTGAGATGGAGTCTCGCTCTGTCGCCCAGGCTGGAGTACAGTGGCGCAATCTCGGCTCACTGCAAGCTCCGCCTCCCGGGTTCACGCCATTCTCCTGCCTCAGCCTCTCCGAGTAGCTGGGACTACAGGCGCCCGCCACCACGCCCGGCTAATTTTTTTTGTATTTTTAGTAGAGACGGGGTTTCACCGTGGTCTCGATCTCCTGACCTCGTGATCCGCCCGCCTCGGCCTCCCAAAGTGCTGGGATTACAAGCGTGAGCCACCACGCCCGGCCATATTTAGGGAATTCTAACAGAAATGTACAGGAAGCCAAAGGATTATCCGTGTTTGTCCTTAGAAAAAGAGATAACAATGAAATTTTTAAAACCCTAAAAGATTAATGAAATAAAACGTTATAGATAGATACAGCAGTCAAATTCAAAGAAACAGACAATAGTGGTTACCAGGGTCTGGGGGAGAGGGGAATGGGGAGCTATTATTTAATGAATATGAACTTTGAGTTTAGGAAGATGAAAAATTTCTGAAGATGGATAGTGGTGATGTTTGCACAGCAGTGTGAATGGACTTAATGCTGCTGAACTGTACACTTAAAAACAGTTAAAATAGTAAATTGTATGTTATGTATATTTTGCCATAATAAAAATTTTTTCAGAAACCATTATGAACAGAGCATTGTCTCAATGAGGAGACACTAAGCTTGTTGACTTTTATCTTGGGTGCTGTCTGTGTATGTGTATTTATATTAAAAGTAACCAGTTTCCTGAAAACACAAAACCCATTCCTGGCCAACAGGCTCTTTTCCTGTGCTTTTGTGCATTCTGAAGCTGTCTCCATAGTGTGTTGGTCAGGAAGTGGGTGACTCATGGGGCCTTTATGACAGACCCTTGAGTCACACACACACACAGACACACACCACAAACACACACACACACACGTGAGTCACCCCTACAGGCTTCTAGGACAGGCAGGGATTTAGATGCCAGAGTGATGTGCCGGGGGCATGGTGGGAGGCAGCCTGGGGCCCATTGCCAGGCACATTCCTGGGGAGCCTCTCCCATGGTTTAGTAATAAATGGAAGCTGTGGCCACAGCCCCCAACTCCAGGCCCAGCAATAGCTGTTTCTCTGGCTTTTTAAGGACAACCTGAATGGTGGCAGGAGGGGAGAGCAGCTGGTATTGGAAACGCCCAGTGGCCCCTGGGCTGCTGTGAGTGGCACCTGTTTCAGGAGCCTCTCCACACCCTGGCCATGTGAGTGGCACTGGGTGTAGGCCGCTGAATCTGCTGGTGTGTGGTGGCAAGAGCAGGTCAATCACAGGGTGGTCTTACTTCTTCCTGGGGGTTGTGAATCGGTTGGGAGCCACCCGATATATATGAATATATTGTTCATATATTATATGAACAAATGGAGGACTGATCTAGACCTTAGGAGACCTGGTTTAGACTTTGATCTGCCACTAGCTTGTTTTGTTACCATGGTGAATCACATAAACTCTCTGGCCTTGGGTTCCTTGTCTTTAAAGTGAGGGAGTTGGGCTAGATCAGGATTGGCTGGCACACAGCTCCTGTGCCACCCGTCCCTCCAGTTCCTGAGGCAACAATGTTCACTGCCCTCTGAGCCCACACGGCAGCTCCTGGTCCTTCTTAGACAGCCTTCTGTTTCTATTCTCAATTGGAGTTAGCATCGGAAATGACACCTATTTGCTATCCTAAAAGCTGATATGTTGGTTTTCGACCTTGCCTATAAATTAGAATCACTGAAGAGCTTTTACCAAATACAAGTGTCTGAATCCTACCCATATGGATTCTGATTTAATTATTCTGGGATGAGACCCAGATATTGATAAATTTTAAAAGCTCTCTAGGTGATTCCAGTGTGTAGCCAGGAATGAGGGCCACTGGACGAGATGACCACTACAGGGGCCTAAAAGTCAATCACTTTGTGATCAGCTGTTGGCATGAAGATGACAGGAATGATTGGGCTGGTTGAGCCGAGCTCTGCTGGCAAGAACATTAGGGGATCAGGAGACCTGGTTCTCATTTCTAGTTTGCATTCCTAATTTGCTCATGATTTTGGGTGAGTTATTCATTCTTTTTAGCTTTAGTTGCCACATGTATAAACTGGGAGTAATAATCTCTTGAGCTTCCTACCTCACCATATTCTTAAGAGGAAGAAAGAAGTGTTAATGGATGTATAAGAGAAAAGTGCTACAGAAAATGCTACGTAAATTATTCCATTTTTATAACCCACATACCCCAAAATACTCTTCTAAAATTTGAAATATAAAAGTTTGAATCCATCCCTTGTGGGGAATTATGAAGATTCAGTGAGGTGGCATATATGACAGTCCCTAGCACAATGCCTGGTAGGTGTGCAAGCAATGCTTGTTTGAATGAACATTTTGATGGAGGTTACTGAAACAACAAATCACAAATAGAGTTCTGTGTGCCTTCAAAGGAAGAGGAAGCTCATTTCTGAGGCTGTTTTGTTAGAACTGGTCTTTTATTTGAGTTTTCTAATGTAAAAAATTATGCATGTAATGCCTGAAATATTTTCAGTATGAAATATTCAGGCTAGGCACAGTGGCTCATGCACTTTGGGAGGCTGAGGCAGGCAGATCTTCTGAGCTCAGGAGTTCAAGACCAGCCTGGGCAACATGGCCAAACCCTGTTTCTACAAAAAATTAGCTGGGTGTGATGGTGCATGCCTGTAGTCCCAGCTACTCAGGAGGCTGAGCTGGAAAGATTGCTTGAGATGCCCAGGAGGTGGATATTGCAGTGAGCCACGACTGCACCACTGTACTGCAGCCTGGGCAACAGAGTGAGACCCTGTCTGAAAAAAAAATCAAATGATAAATAAAAAGGGCAAAATTTGAAAGCCCTCTTAACCTCCTCCACCCCACCACTCCCCTCTCCAGAAGCAATCACTGATGGTGATTGAAGTGTATCTGTTCAAGCTCTATATGTTTACAATGCACAGCCCCATATTAAATATTTTTAGAAATGGGATCATACTGTTATTCTGCGTTTTGCTTAACAATATGTTTTAGGGCTCTTTCCATGATCTCTGGCAAGTTACTTAATCCTTCATGCCTTAGTTTCCTCATCTGTAAATGGGGATAATAATATAAGATCATTATAACGATTAGTTAATATTTGTAAAGTGCTTAAAATAGTGACTACCACTATTCCATGGTTAAGCTCACAATAACTCTTACAGAAATTTTCTTCCCCTCAATAAATGTCTATTAGGTAACAATTTAAAAATAAAAATTTCTGTATTCTCATTTGTGCTGGACTTAGATCGGATTGTAAAAAATACCATCAAGTTGAAATTTGGTAAAGAGTTTGTTTTGAAAGTAGGTAGATAGGTTACTGACCTTTCATATTTCACATAATGAATGATGGACCCAAGAGCATCCTTAGAGACCTTCATTCAGCTTCTGCAGCTTGGTTTCTCTGCTGGAAAGTGAGGTATGATATTATCCACTAGGCAAGAGGTGCCGGGGGAACTGGACTCAAAGTGGTGACCAGCTCACGGTGGGCAGCTGGTGATGCCCCAAAGCATTGGCCTGCAAGGCTGTGGAGCATTAGGTCGTGACCTTGTTTCCAACCTCTCTCGGGGTTTTCTGAAGGAAGGTACAAAAGAGGTGAAAGTGTTGGCATTTTGCCTCTAGGAAGAATTTTGATTAAGGATAAACATATTCCAAGATGCTGTGAAGTTGAAGTCACATGAATGCTAAGTGATTTCTTGGCATCAGAAATCAATCTCTTTCATGTCAGTCCTAAAAAAATAAACACTTTTACCTTCTTTGGTACCAGGAATAGCCAGAGAGGCTTCAGCTATTACAGCAAAAGCTTTTAAAATAATTACTTCTAGAATACGATAATATTAATGATTAGCTTTGTGTGAAAATTGAAGAGATAAGTAGTTAAATACTAGGAATAATAAATCTTGGAAGTGTCATTGTGTAATAAGTTTGCCCTTTAAAAGTATCACTTTTCAATGATTTTGTTCATAGTGAATCGTTCAGAAAAAATTAAATTCTTCACTGAATCCTTTTTCTATGATTAAGGTGACTTCTTAAAGTGATCTTTGATTTTCATACATTAGAGTCAGATTCCTTCAAAACAAGATTTTGTTTTAAATGGTAATTGCACTCTCATTTATGTCAGTCCTAAAATAGTGCTTAAATAGTACCTTTCTATGTTCTGGCCACTATGCATGCACAATCTTATTAACTCTGCAAATAGCCCTATGGAGTGAGTATCACTATTACCACCCCATACTAGAGACGGAGAAACTGAGGCTTAAAGAGGTTAAGAAAGCCAGATCTGCCTATTTGGGAACAAAATTTTCTAACTGGTTGTTCCATGAGCCAGAGAATTATGTTAATGAGATAAATTACTGCAAGGGTCTGGATTTGCCACATTGTCAGATTAACCCCCTGAATCACCAGTTATGTATAGTAAAAAGTGTGTGTGTAAAAAAATGAAGGATAAATGGGGTGGGAGGAATGGAAATCTGGTAGACCTTAAAAAATACAACTGTACTGGAAAAGCTGCCTCTCCAAGTGACTTGCTTTTCCCGGGGCACAGATTGGCTCAGAGAGGGTGGAGGCAGCTGGCAGCTTCTCTCGGCAAACAGGGCTGGCTGTGGGGAGGCCCTTAGGAAGAGCAAATCCCTGTCTGTTGGGAATGTTGGTTTTGTAATTAAATTAAGGGTAAGGGAAACTATACTGAAAATTCTGCTTGGTGGCTCAGAATTTGAACTTCACTGCTTCTGTTCATTGTTGCTGCAGCTAGTATAATAAAATCAGAATTTTTTTTGTCTTTTTTTTTTTTTTTTTTTGAGACCAGAGTCTCTCTTTGTTGCCCAGGCTGGAGTGCAGTGGCACGATCTCGGCTCACTGCAAACTCAGCCTCCTGGGTTCACGCCATTCTCCTGCCTCAGCCTCCCGAGTAGCAGGGACTACAGGCACCTGCCACCACGCCCAGCTAATTTCTTTTTGTATTTTTAGTAGAGATGGGGTTTCACCACGTTAGCCAGGATGGTCTCGATCTCCTGACCTCGTGATCTGCCCGCCTTGGCCTCCCAAAGTGCTGGGATTACAGGCATGAGCCACCGCGCCCAGCCTCAACAGACTGTTTTCTAATTTTAAATTCATGAGACTCAGTTGAGACAGTCAAGTGACCTAGCTGGCATTTTTTATATATGTATTATTTACATGCAAATATAAATGTAGAATGGTATACCATAAAATTCATGTAAGTACATGATAAGAACATTTAAATGATTTTAAAAAGTACAAAGTAACAAGAGAAGTTCCTTTGTTAATGGTGACAACATTAACAGGTTTTTGTGTTCTATCCTGAAACATTTATGTATCTACCAGCCATATCCATCTCCATGTTTAACAAAAGGAGCCGGGCAATGAAAGGCACAGACGCTGTGGTCCAGTAAGGGGCAATTCCCAGGGCAGAATGAACCTTGCAGTTTTTCCTGACTTGATGAACATCGCATGTGACTGCTTTCCATCCCTGTTGTGAGAAGCCTTCATGGGCTTGTATTGAGAAGGCAGCCTTTTGCTACTAATATCAACCAAGGGCAATGTACATGATATTACCTAATCAAATATAACCCTTATGGGGTTGATTAGAGAAAACTGGTAGTCAATTAACTCTGAGAAGCATTTAACTAAGCACAAGATTATAAGCTGAACTCAGGAATGGCAGCCTTTGCTAAAAGGGTTAGGATGGTTTCCTTTTTTTTTTTCCCCCCCGAAAAACCTCAGGCTCTCTTTAAAAATATGATAAAATTCATGACATAAAATTTACCGTCAGAGACATTTAGTACATTCTCAATGGTGTGCAACCATCAGTGTGATCTAGTTCCAAAATATTTCCATCACCCCAAAAGGAAACCTTGTATCTGTTAGGAGTCACTCTGATTTCTCTCTCCCCCAGTCCTTGTTAACCAGGAATCTGCTTCTATCTCTGTGGATTTGCCAATTTGGCATTTCACAGAATCATACAATATGTGGCCTTCTGTGACTTGAAAACACATAATATTTTCAAGCTTCATCAATGTTGTTGCATGTCTCAGCACTTTATTCCTTTTCCTGGCTGAATAGTGTAGCTAAATGTGGCATGGATAGCCACCTTGTAAAATCCATTAATCAGTCGATGGCCTATTTCTAAATATTGCTGTAAACCTTGGATTGAAGGGAGCCTCCTGCATGGGAGTTTTAAAATCACAAAATCATGAACTGTCAACAATCTCCTTAGGTCAGCAATTAAGTATGCCAAAAAATAAATTGTTTAAAAATCATCAGGTCCCTGCTACTAACAGCCGATAGCTCTCTGAAAGGTAAAAGGCAGAAGGACTTGACCAGAATGTAGGGGCTTTAGGATTTGTGACAATAGTGATCTGTCTTCTTACACCACTAACCTCCCCTGCAGCCCCTCTTGGGTGATAGGCCCTGAAACAACCAAGCTGCTGAAATAATCCCCTGAGTCTTGAGTCAGATGGAGCAGAATGGTCGCTCCTTACAGGGCAGCTTAGGGAAGGGGCAGCCACAGGCACCTCAGGTGATGCTGGCTCCCTCGTTACTGCAGAGATGTGCTTCCCTTTTCTGTGTATCATTAGAAAAAAACCCAGAAAACATCCTCCTCTTTGAACAAAAGATTTAAGAATTTCTCTTGTGAATAAGATATTGCTGGCTGCTTACTTCAACCTAGATCTTTACTGTGGTTGTATGTGTGTTTAGAACCATCTAGACAGGGATTAGCAAGAAACTCTTTAAGAATTCATGTGCTGGCTAATGATGGAAAATCCCAGGATTTAAAAGGAGCAGGGGAAAAACCGCCTGACTTGCTTTCCAGACAGATGCAAAATCTTCACCTTCCCTAAAATTAAAGTCTTGAGTCCCGTGGTGGGGCAGGGAGTGAAGGAAGGCCAAGCCCTGGGAGCAGGAAGATATGTCAAATTGCTGAGACCTCGGTGGCCCTGAGCATTGTTTGAGAGAAGAAATCTGACAAAGAATAATCGATTGCCCCTCTTCCTCCCCAGCTTGTCTCAGCTTTTCCATACTTAGCATTTTAAAGACTTGAATAAGAAAGGAGAGCCTGCAGGGAGCCGAAATCAGTGTAGCTGGCCTTTCATATCATCGAGTTCTGCATCCCTGGATTCAACCAACCAAGGATTGAAAATATTTGAAAAAGAGAACTGTGTCTATACTGAACATGTACAGACTTTTTTCCTTGTCATTATTTCCCAAACAATATACTACAACTATTTACACAGCATTGACATTGTAATAGGTATTATAAGTAATCCAGAGATGATTTAAAGTATACGAGAGGATGTATATATGTTATATGCAAATACTACACCATTTTATAGAGGGAACTTAAGCATCCTTGAATTTTGGTATCTGAGGTTGCGGGTCCAGGAAACGATCAGACAGTGAGGGATGATTCTCTAGGCAACAAGAAAAAGGGCATCCTGAAAGGGGGCCTAAGGCCTGCTTTCTGTACTTTTGATGGTGTAAATCTGATGATCTGGAGAGATTGTTTTTTGTTTCCCCAGCCAACTGTGCCCTCCTCACCCACGTCCATTTCTCTCTCTTGTCATTTATCCACCCCTTCTTTTCTTTTCAAGTCCTTCTCAAAATCCTGACAGTTACATCCCTCCTTGGCTAAGATATTCACTAGCAGGTGGGGCTTTCTTCCTTCTCCATGGATCACAGCTGCCCACGACCAATACATCAAGTTCCATATCTGTTGTCTTTCCAAGGCCTCTAGGTCAAGGCCAGCTAGTGCAGAAGGAGGAAAATACTTTCTGGTTACCTGTCTTTAGCTTTAAAGGTTCTGGAATATTAAAAACAATCAGCACAGGCTTTTCTACAGCATGTTTTTGAGACCCACTTGAGAATTTAGGTGGGGTTCGAAGAAACCAAATGTCTGGCCTATCCCAGGGGATATTAGTCACCCAAATGATGTTTCAGGATATAAAAACATATTAGACAAGTTCATACATGGGAGTGTCAGACTGGCCACTCCTTGTTGAAGCTTGAGGTTTTGAAATTCTGATCTACTTTCTCAAAGAGTTTGTTTGTTTTAAAACTAAAAAGGCCAATGGAGAAGAATTCTGGGAACTTTTAGAAAGTAACTTTTTTACTAAGGTGTAATAACAATCGAGAAAAAGGGAAGGGGAGTGCAAGAAAAAGGTAGGCATGACAAATATAGGTGTAGACCCCAAACATCATCTCTGCATTAACTTGTGCACCATCTGCCGTTGGACGGCTGGGTTGGACTCTGGTCTTTGTATGTCAGGAGAGACTGAGAAAAATTTTAGAGAAAGACAAGCCTGGAGCCAAAGGGGCCATGGGGCTTTGGTATATACAAAAGAGGTTGCATTAGTATAATCTCAAGTTCTGAAAAGTTGGGCCTCTTCACAGAGTAAATTGCTGGACTTATTAAAGGCTATGAAGCAAATCAGTTGCCCCAAAGGCCCTGGAAAAGTTGACAGGCTCTTAGTCACCAAATTCCAGAAGACTCAAGCAAGAAAGTCCTTGAGTCCTGATGGGACTAGATTCAGCCAATTAGAAAAAAGTTTCTGTGTATAGAGACTGCTCAAATGTAAACGAAAAGATCCCAAATAATTGTGCAGGTTGGACAAGGAGACCTTCTAAAAGAAAAAGTGGCTTTTATTTAAAAAAAAAAAAAAAAAGAAAAAAGCTTATATTCTCCCAAGTCAGCATTGAGAGATGATTCCAGCAGCTAATGTTCCCGTTCCTCTGGAGTTGCACCATCCATTATGGAAGCCATTAGCCACACGTAGTTACTGAGCACTCCAAATTGATGTGCATTGTGAGTATAATATACACACTGGATTTCAAAGACTTACCATGAAAAAAAAGAACGTAAAATGTCTCATCAATAATTTTTTCATGTGGATTTGTTAAAGTAACATGTTAGAAATACTGGGTTAAAACTATACTAAGATTAATTTCACCCCTTAAGTTATTTTAACATGGCTACCAGAAAATGTAAGACTTACTTATGTGGCTTGTGTTATATTCTTATTGAACAGCATTGCTTTAGAGTCCTTTGTTAATAATCACTCATAGTCATGCTTAAGGGGAATGCTTCTCCTTTGTTAACATCAACACAAGCATGTGTCGTATGGGCCTACAGCATGTCTAGAATGCCTGAAAGTTGATTTGCTGAAGGTCAGGGTCATGCCACTAGGGCAGAAACACAGAGGGTCTTGTTGATAAAAGCAATGGATTTTAACCTTTCTGGAGCTGCTTTAATTATGAGCCAGCTCCCCTCGCTTGCAGGGTTCTAGTAAGAGAAGTATCTAATAGTAGCATTGGGTTCTATCATTTATAGCACCTAGAACAGTGTCCATGGTAGACACTTTATAAGCATTCACGATTACACTTTTCTCAATAAAAATGAAACTCTATATAAATGGGTTTCTCTGACACGAATAGAATTCCCCATGAGTGTTTTTGCCCCAGTTTTTAAATGTAGGGAACAATGGCCCCTACTTCGCCTATCTATGAGCCATCAGGGCCTGCTATTGACTGAGTCTGGTACTTGAACCAATGCTGGAATGCAGATGCTCTTCTAGGGAGTAAGATTTGGACACAGTCTGTGGTTCCCCATTCCACTCACTGGGTGCCTGGGATGGATCTTATTTCTGGGGCACTTACTTAAGCATTTGATGTAGTCTCCTTGTCTTACTTCCCTCATGTCCTCTCTGAGACCCTTGTCCTTTTTTGCTCTGGACATGTTGGGTCATGGTGTTTGTCATGCTTTGGATCCCCCTTTAGCTGAAATGCCACCCCACCAATCACATGGCCCCTGCTCAATAAATGTGGCCATGTCCAATGGCAATTAATTTAAAATGATACAGAAATTTGGTTTTTAGCCAGCTATTAGTAACTAGGTACTGTGGATCTCAACCATTCAGCAACTATTAACATCATCCAGAGCAGTGGCTCTGAACGAGAGAGAAACTTTGTAATGACCTGGGTGCATCTTCAAAGGACCCATTCTTAGAAATCCTGGGACCCATTCTTAGAAATCCTGATTTCATGGGTCTGGGGTGCTACCTTGGGATCTGTACTTTTAAAAAGATCCCAAAGGCCGGATGTGGTGCCTCATACATATAATACCAGCACTTTGGGAGGCCAAGGTGGGAGGATTACTTGAGCCCAGGAGTTCAAGACTAGCCTGGGCAACATGATGAAACCTTGTGTCTGCTAAAAATACAAAAAATTAGCTGGGTGTGGTATTGCATGCCTGTAGTCCCAGCTACTCGGGAGGCTGAGGTAGGAGGATCACTTGAGCCTGGGAGGCAAAGGTTGCAGTGAGCTGAGATAGCATCACTGCACACCAGCATGGGTGACAGATGAGACCATGTCTCAACAACAACAACAACAACAACAAAAATCTCCCAATATGACTCAGGTGAATGTACCTGATTAAGAATTACAAGTGAGATAAAAATGGGAATACATATTTTCTATCATTTTGGGTGTTAAATAATTTTTGGTGTGAAGATTAGATGGCTAATATTTTAGTTCAAACTTCACAGCATAACCATTTGTAGATTTTATAAATTAGCATACTCCCTGGCACATAGCAAGCAATAACTAAAAGACTGCTGAATTGATGACTGTTTTAGTCCATTTGCACTGCTGTAACAAAATGCCTGAGACTGGGCAATTTGTAAAGAACAGAAATTTATTTCTCACATTTCTGGAGACTGGGAAGTCCAAGGTCAGAACAGCAGTGAATTTGGTGGCTGGTGAGGATCTTCTTACTGAGTCCTCACGTGGTAGAAGAGTGGAAGAGCAAAAAGTGGACTAGGCTAGTTCCATTCAGCCCTTTATAAGGCACTAATCCATTCATGAGCCCTCACTGAAGTGGCATCATTGTCTGGAGTAAATACCTGGGGTTCATCCTCTCATGCAGAGAAAGTTAATAACATGGACGTAGACACATGGAGTGACTTAAAGAGTAGAAAGTTTAATAGGCAGAAGAAAGGAGAGAGGAGAGTAGCTCTCTTTCTTGTGAAAGAAAGCTCTCTGATAGGGAAAAGTGGCAGACTGCAGCAGATTTTATAGGCAACGTTGAGGAGGCAGTGTCTGATTTATGTAGTACCCACAGATTGGTTCAACCCGGTGTCACGTTTGTTTATTATTTTTTTTTAAATTATACTTTAAGTTCTAGGGTACATATGCACAACGTGCAGGTTTGTTACATAGGTATACATATGCCATGTTGGTTTGCTGCACCCATCAACTCATCATTTACATTAGGTATTTCTCCTAATGCTATCCCTCCCCCAAACCCCTACCCCCTGACAGGCCCCGGTGTGTGATGTTCCCCACCCTGTGTCCAAGTGTTCTCATTGTTTAATTCCCACCTATGAGTGAGAACATGCGATGTTTGATTTTCTGTCCTTGTGATAGTTTGTGGAGAATGATGGTTTCCAGCTTCATCCATGTCCCTACAAAGGACATGAACTCATCCTTTTCTATGGCTGCATAGTATTCCATGGTGTATGTGTGCCACATTTTCTTAATCCAGTCTATCATTGATAGACATTTGGGTTGGTTCCAAGTCTTTGCTATTGTGAATAGTGCTGCAATAAACATATGTGTGCATGTGTCTTTGGAGTAGCATGATTTATAATCCTTTGGGTATATACCCAGTAATGGGATCGCTGAGTCAAATGGTATTTCTAGTTCTAGATCCTTGAGGAATCGCCACACTGTCTTCCACAATGGTTGAACTAATTTACACTCCCACCAACAGTGTAAAAGTGTTTGTATTTCTCCACATCCTCTCCAGCATCTGTTGTTCCCTGACTTTTTAATGATTGCCATTCTAACTGGTGTGAGATGGTATCTCATTGTGGTTTTGATTTGCATTTCTCTGATGACCAGTGATGATGGGCATTTTTTCATGTGTCTGTTGGCGCATAAATGTCTTCTTTTGAGAAGTGTCTTTTCATATCCTTTGCCCACTTTTTGATGGGGCTGTTTGTTTTTTTCGTGTAAATTTGTTTAAGTTCTTTGTAGATTCTGGATATTAGCCCTTTGTCAGATGGTTAGATTGCAAAAATTGTCTCCCATTCTGTAGGTTGCCTGTTCACTCTGATGGTAGTTTCTTTTGCTGTGCAGAAGCTCTTTAGTTTAATTAGATCCCATCTGTCAATTTTGGCTTTTGTTGCCATTGCTTTTGGTGTTTTAGTCATGAAGACTTTACCCATGCTTATGTCCTGAATGGTATTGCCTAGGTTTTCTTCTAGGGTTTTTATGGTTTTAGATCTGATATTTAAGTCTTTAATCCATCTTGAATTAATTTTTGTATAAGTTGTAAGGAAGGGATCGAGTTTCAGCTTTCTACATATGGCTAGCCAGTTTTCCCAGCACCATTTATTAAATAGGGAATCCTTTCCCATTGTTGTTTTTGTCAGGTTTGTCAAAGATCAGATGGTTGTAGATGTGTGGTGTTATTTCTGAGGCCTCTGTTCTGTTCCATCGGTCTATATCTCTGTTTTGGTACAAGTACCATGCTGTTTTGGTTACTGTAGCCTTGTAGTATAGTTTGAAGTCAGGTAGTGTGATGCCTCCAGCTTTGTTCTTTTCGCTTAGGATTGTCTTGGTAATGCGGGCTCTTTTTTGGCTCCATATGAACTTTAAAGTAGTTTTTTCCAATTCTGTGAAGAAAGTCATTGGTAGCTTGATGGGGATGGCATTGAATCTATAAATTACCTTGGGCAGTATGGCCATTTTCACAATATTGATTCTTCCTATCCATGAGCATGGAATGTTCTTCCATTTGTTCGTGTCCTCTTTTATTTCATTGAGCAGTGGTTTGTAGTTCTTGAAAAGGTCCTTCACATCCCTTGTAAGTTGGATTCCTAGGTATTGTATTCTCTTTGTAGCAATTGTGAATGGGAGTTCACTCATGATTTGGCTCTCTGTTTGTCTGTTATTGGTGTATCAGAATGCTTGTGATTTTGCACACTGATTTTGTATCCTGAGACTTTGCTGAAGTTGCTTATCAGCTTAAGGAGATTTTGGGCTGAGACAATGGGGTTTTCTAGATATACAATCATGTCATGTGCAAACAGGAACAATTTGGCTACCTCTTTTCCTAATTGAATACCCTTTATTTCTTTCTCTTGCCTGATTGCCCTGGCCAGAACTTCCAACACTATGTTGAATAGGAGTGGTGAGAGAGGGCATCCCTGTCTTTTGCGTTTTCAAAGGGAATGCTTCCAGTTTTTGCCCATTCAGTATGATATTGGCTGTGGGTTTGTCATAAATAGTTCTTATTATTTTGAAATACATCCCATCAATACCTAGTTTATTGAGAGTTTTTAGCATGAAGGGCTGTTGAATTTTGTCAAAGGCCTTTTCTGCATCTATTGAGATGACATGTGTTTTTTGTCATTGGTTCTGTTTATGTGATGGATTATATTTATTGATTTGCATATGTTGAACCAGCCTTGCATCCCAGGGATGAAGCCAACTTGATCGTGGTGGATAAGCTTTTTGATGTGCTGCTGGATTCGGTTTGCCAGTATTTTATTGAGGATTTTTGCATCGATGTTCATCAGGGATATTGGTCTGAAATTCTCTTTTTTTGTTGTGTCTCTGCCAGGCTTTGGTATCAGGATGATGCTGACCTCATAAAATGAGTTAGGGAGGATTCCCTCTTTTTCCATTGATTGGAATAGTTTCAGAAGGAATGGTACCAGCTCCTCTTTGTACCTCTGGTAGAATTTGGCTGTGAATCCGTCTGGTCCTGGACTTTTTTTGGTTGGTAGGCTATTAATTATTGCCTCAATTTCAGAGCCTGTTATTGGTCTATTCAGAGATTCAACTTCTTCCTGGCTTAGTCTTGGGAGGGTGTATGTGTCCAGGAATTTATCCATTTCTTCTAGATGTTCTAGTTTATTTGCATGGAGGTGTTTATAGTATTCTCTGATAGTAGTTTGTATTTCTGTGGGATCGGTGATGATATCCCCTTTATCATTTTTTATTGCATCTATATGAGTCTTCTCTCTTTTCTCCTTTATTAGTCTTGCTAGTGGTCTATCAGTTTTGTTGATCTTTTCAAAAATCAGCTTCTGGATTCATTGATCTTTTTTGAAGGTTTTTTTGTGTCTCTATCTCCTTCAGTTCTGCTCTGATCTTAGTTATTTCTTGCCTTCTGCTAGCTTTTGAATGTGTTTGCTCTTGCTTCTCTAGTTCTTTTAATTGTGATGTTAGGGTGTCAATTTTAGATCTTTCCTGCTTTCTCTTGTGGGCATTTAGTGCTACAAATTTCCCTCTACACGCTGCTTTAAATGTGTCCCAGAGATTCTGATACGTTGTGTCTTTGTTCTCATTGGTTTCAAAGAACATCTTTATTTCTACCTTCATTTTGTTATATACCCAGTAGTCATTCAGGAGCAGGTTGTTCAGTTTCCATGTACTTGTGTGGTTTTGAGTGAATTTCTTAATCCTGAGTTCTAATTTGATTGCACTGTGGTCTGAGAGACAGTTTGTTGTGATTTCTGTTCTTTTACGTTTGTTGAGGAGTGCTTTACTTCCAATTATGTGGTCAACTTTAGATTAAGTGTGATGTGGTGCTGAGAAGAATGTATATTCTGTTGATTTGGGGTGGAGAGTTCTGTAGAGGTCTATTAGGTCTGCTTTGTGCAGAGCTGAGTTCAAGTCCTGGATATTCTTGTTAACCTTCTGTCTCATTGATCTCATATTAACAGTGGGGTGTTAAAGTCTCCCATTATTATTGTGTGGGAGTCTAAGTCTAGGTCTCTTAGGACTTGCTTTATGAATCTAGGTGCTCCTGTATTGGGTGCATATATATTTAGGATAGTTAGCTCTTCTTGTTGAATTGATCCCTTTACCATTATGTAATGGCCTTCTTTGTCTCTTTTGATCTTTGTTGGTTTAAAGTCTGTTTTATCAGCGACTAGGATTGTAACCCCTCCTTTTTTTTGCTTTCCATTTGTTTGGTAGATCTTCCTGCATTCCTTTATTTTGAGCCTATGTGTGTCTGCACATGAGATGGGTCTCCTGAGTATAGCACACTGATGGGTCTTGACTCTTTATCCAATTTGCCAGTGTGTGTCTATTAAAAGACATTAAATGCCCCATTAAAGGGGGCATTTAGCCCGTTTACATTTAAGGTTAATATTGTTCTGTTTTAATTTGATCCTGTCATTATGATGTTAGCTGGTTATTTTGCCCATTAATTGATGCAGTTTCTTAATAGCATTGATGGTCTTTACCATGTGGCATGTTTTTGCAGTGGCTGGTACCGGTTTTTCCCTTCCATGTGCTTCCTTCAGGAGCTCTTGTAAGGGAGGCCTGGTGGTGACAAAATCTCTCAGCATTTGCTTGTCTGTAAAGGATTTTATTTCTCCTTCACTTATGAAGCTTAGTTTGGCTGGATATGAAATTCTGGGTTGAAAATTCTTTCCTTTCAGAATGTTGAATATTGGCCCCGCACTCTCTTCTGGCTTGTAGGGTTTCTGCCGAGAGATCCGCTGTTAGTCTGATGGGCTTCCCTTTTTAGGTAAGCTGACCTTTCTTTCTGGCTACGCTTAACATTTTTTCTTCATCTCAACTTTGGTCAATCTGACAATTATGTGTCTTGGGGTTGCTCTTCTTGAGGAGTATCTTTGTGGTGTTCTCTGTATTACCTGGATTTGAATGTTGGCCTGTCTTGCTAGGTTGGGGAAGTTCTCCTGGATAATACCCTGCAGAGTGTTTTCCAACCTGGTTCCATTCTCCCCATCACTTTCAGGTGCACCAATCAAATGTAGATTTGGTTTGTTCACATAGTCCCATATTTCTTGGAGGCTTTGTTCATTTCTTTTTACTCTTTTTTTCTCTAATCTTGTCCTCTCACTTTATTTCATTCATTTGATCTTCAATCACTGATATCCTTTCTTCCATTTGATCAAATCGGCTATTGAAGCTTGTGCATGTGTCATGAAGTTCTCGTGCCATAGTTTTCAGCTCCATCAGGTCATTTAAGTTATTCTCTACACTGTTTATTCTAGTTAGGCATTTGTCTAACCATTTTTTGAAGATTTTTGGCTTCCTTGTTATGGGTTAAAACATGCTTCTTTAGCTCAGAGAAGTTTGTTATTACCTACCTTCTGAAGCCTATTTCTGTCAACTCGTCATTTTCCGTCCAGCTTTGTTCCGTTGCTGGCAAGGAGCTGCACTCCTTTGGAAGAGAAGAAGTGTTCTAGTTTTTATAATTTTCAGCTTTTCTGCTCTGTTTTTTCCCCATCTTTGTGGTTTTATCTACCTTTGGTCTTTGATGATAGTGACCTACAGATGGGGTTTTGGTGTGGATGTCCTTTTTGTTAATGTTGATGCTATTCCTTTCTGCTTGTTAGTTTTCCTTCTAACAGTCAGGTCCCTCAGCTGCAGGTCTGTTGGAGTTTGCTGGAGGTCCACTCCAGTCCCTGTTTGCCTGGGTATCACCAGCGGAGACTGCAGAACAGCAAATATTGCAGATAAGCAAATACTGCAGAACAGCAAATATTGCTGCCTGATTCTTCCTCTGGAAGCTTCATCCCAGAGGGGCACCCACCTGTATTAGGTGTCTGTCGGCTCCTACTGGGAGGTGTCTCCCAGTTAGGCTACATGGGGGTCAGGGACCCACTTGAGGAGGCAGTCTGTCCATTCTCAGAGCTCAAACACTTGTGCTGGGAGAACCACTGCTCTCTTCAGAGTTGTCAGACAGGGACATTTAAGTCTGCAGAAGTTGTCTGCTGCCTTTTGTTCAGCTATGCCCTGCCCGCAGAGGTGGAGTCTACAGAGGCAGTAGGCCTTGCTGGGCTGTGGTGGGCTCTGCCCAGTTCGAGCTTCCCGGCCACTTTGTTTACCTACTCAAGCCTCAGCAATGGTGGATGCCCCTCGCCCCACCAGGCTGCAACCTCACAGGTTGATCTCAGAGTGCTGCACTAGCAGTGAGCAAGGCTTCGTGGATGTGGGACTTGCCACGCCAGGCATGGGAGAGAATCTCCTGGTCTGCTGGTTGCTAAGACCATGGGAAAAGTGCAGTATTTGTGGGAGTGTACCAATTTTCCAGGTCCAGTCTGTCATGGCTTCCCTTGACTAGGAAAGGGAAATCCCCTGACCCCTGTGCTTCTCGGGTGAAGTGACGCCCTGCTCTGCTTCTCTTTGCCCTCCGTGGGCTGCACCCGCTGTCCAACCAGTTTCAATGAGATGAACCAGTTACCTCAGTTGGAAGTGCAGAAATCACCCCTCTTCTGTGTCGATCATGCTGGGAGCTGCAGACCCGAGCTGTTCCTATTCGGCCATCTTGGAATGTTTATATGTGGAGCAGTGAAGGCTGGTCATCCCCATCCTAATTTTATTATGCAAATGGGCTTTCCACTTGGCTGGTGCCACCTTGTCTGCTCCTTACTGTACATGTGCCTGGCAAGGAGAAGATGGAGCCACCATTTTGATCATGCTTAGTCCCAGATAGCACGTTTTTCCTATTGGCACAACCACGAGCATTCGCCTGTGCAAGTTTCCAGCTTGCTTGTTTATGTCTACAGCTCAATTTTACAGGCTGCTCTTTGTTAGAAAAGAAAATGATTTGGGGACTGCTTTTCATTAAAAGGAAAACCTTACTGAGGACTTCCTTACCCTCACTATCTGCCTAGATAATTTCTTTTTAACTCCTGTATCATGATGACTTAATCACTTCCCAGAAGGCCCCTTCTCTTAACACCACCAAATGGGGATTACATTTCCATCCAGGAATTTTGGGGCAGATTCAGACAATAGCAATAAATGTGAATATCAAGTACATATTTGTAGAGAAAATATTTTTTAAATGTATTTTATAAAGTGTTTTTCAAGATACCTTTTTAAAATTTATTTTTAATTTTTATAGATTTAGTGAGTATAATGGCAGATATCTTTTTTCTTTTTCTTTTTCTTTTTTTTTTTTTTCCCGAGATGGAGTCTTGCTCTGTTGCCCAGGCTGGAGTGCAGTGGCACAATCTTGGCTCACTGCAACCTCTGCCTCCCAGGTCCAAGTGATTCTCCTGCCTCAGCCTCCAGAGTACCTGGGACTACAGGTGTGTGCCACCATGCCCAGCTAATTTTTGTATTTTTAGTAGAGATGGGGTTTCACCGTGTTAGCCAGGATGGTCTTGATCTCCTGACCTTGTGATCTGCCCACCTTGGCCTCCCAAAGTGCTGGGATTACAGGCGTGAGCCACTGCACCCGGCTAGATTTCTTTCATGTGCAGATTTCTTACATTTCTCCTGCCCTTCTGCCTTTTGGAGTCTCTAGTGTCTATTATTCCACTCTGCATGTCCATGTATGCCCATCATTTAGCTCCCACTTACAAGTGAAAACGTGCAGCATTTGCCGTCTGTTTCTCAGTTATTTCACTTAGGATAATGGCCTCCAATCCCATCTATGTTGCTGCAAAGTACATGATTTCTTCCTTTTTTATGGCTGAGTAGTATTCCATAGCATATATATATATATATATATATATATATATATATATATATATATATAAAAAATGTAATTTAAATATAATATATATATATTACATTTAAAAATTATTTTATTTTAATTTTAAGTTCTGGGATACATGTGCAGGATGTGCAGGTTTGTTACATAGGTAAACGTGTGCCATGGTGGTTTGTGCACCTATCAACCCATCACCTAGGTATTAAGCACCCTGCATGCATTAGCTATTTATCCTGATGCTCCCTCTCCCCCAACCCCGATAGGCCCCAGTGTGTGGTGTTCCCCTCGCTGTGTCCATATGTTCTCATTGTTTAGCTCTCACTTATAAGTGAGAATATGAGTATATACTACATTTTTAAAATTCAGTCCTCCATTGATGGATACTTAGATTGATTCCATATCTTTGCTATTGTGAATAGTGCTGTGATAAACATGCAAGTGTGGAATTTTTTTGATATAATGATTTTTCCCCCTTTGGGTATATACCCAGTATTGGGATTGCTGGATAGAATAGTGGTTCCATTTTTAGTTCTTTGAGAAGTCTCCATACTGTTTTACATAAAGGTTGTACCAATTTACATTCCCACAAAGAGAGTAAAAGTTCCTTTTTCTCTGCATCTTTACCAACATCTGTTGTTTTTTTCAACTTCTTAATGATAGTCATTCTGACTGGTGTAGTATGTTATCTTATTGTGGTTTTAATTTGCATTTCTCTGATCATTAGTGATGAGCGTTTCTTCATGTTTGTTGGCTGCTTATATGCCTTCTTTTGAAAAATGTTTGTTCTTGTCCTCTGGCCCACCTTTTAGTGGTGCTATTTGTTTTTTCTTGTTGAGTTCCTTGTAGATTCTGGATATTAGCCCTTTGTTGGATGCATAGTTTGCAAATATTTTTTCCCATTTTGTAGGTTGTCTCTTTATTCTGCTGATTGCTTCTTTTGCTGTGCAGAAGCTTTTTAACTTAATTAAGTCTCATTTGTCTATTTTTGTTTTTGTTGTGTTTGCTTTTGAGGACTTAGTCATAAATTCTTTGCCTACAGCCAATGTCCAGAAGAGTTTTTCCTAAGCTTTTGTCTAGGAATTTTAGTCTTGGGCCTTAAATTCTTCTTGAGTTAATTTTTGTCTATGGTGAGAGCTATGGGTCCAGTTTCATTCTTCTGCATATGGCTATCCAATCTTCCCAGCACCATCTATTGAACAGGGTATTCTTTTTCCAGTGTGTATTTTTGTTGACTTTGTCGAAGATCTGTTGGTTGTAGGTACGTGGCTTTATTTTTGGGTTCTCTATTCTGTTCCATTGATCTATGTGTCTATTTTTATACCAGTACCATGCTGTTTTGGTTACTATAGCCTTGTAATATAATTTGAAATCAGGTAATTTGATTTTGATGCCTTCAGCTTTACTCTTTTTTCTGAGGATTGCTTAGGAGCTATTTGAGTTCTTTTTTGGTTCCATATGAATTTGAGGTTTCTTTTTTCTTTCTTTCTTTCCTTTTTTTTTTTTTTTTTTTTGAGACAGAGTCTCGCTCTGTCACCCAGGCTGGAGTGCAGTGGCACGATCTCAGCTCACTGCAAGCTCCGCCTTCTGGGTTCATGCCATTCTCCTGCCTCAGCCTCCCGAGTAGCTGGGACTACAGGCACCCACCACCACACCCGGCTAATTTTTTTTGCATTTTTAGTAGAGATGGGGTTTCACCACGTTAGCCAGGATGGTCTCTATCTCCTGACCTTGTGATCCGCCCGTCTCGGTCTCCCGAAGTGCTGGGATTACAGGCGTGAGCCACCGTGCCCAGACAAGGATTCTTTTTTCTAATTCTGTGAAACATGATGTTGGTAATTTGATAGGGATTGCATTGAATCTGTAGATTGCTTTGGACAGTATGGTCACTTTAACAATGATTTCAAGATATCTTTAGCTTTAAAAACGTATTAAGCATGTAACTATAGTTAATAATAATGAATTGTATTTTTCAAAATTGCTAAGAGAGTAGATTTTAAATGTTCCCACCATAAAAAAATGCTAAGCAGATGAGGTGATGGATATACTAGTTTGATTTACTCATTCCATAATGTATACATATATCAAAGTATTGCATTGTACCCCATGAATATATATATTATTTGTCAATTAAAAATAAAATTTAAATATGTATTGAATGTTTCCATCAAATTTCATATGCCCTAAATAAGTGAGAACTGTGCCTCTGAAGAGTCTGGCAGGTGGCCCCTTGGAGGAGGCCACCTTCAGAGCTGTCTCCTCAAAGAAGACGTGGATGGGATAGTTCATTTGTTTTTGAACACAGAAAGGATACAGCTGTAGGAGGGGCCTTATCAACAAGCAGTCCCACTCTGCAGCAGTTAATTGCCACTTCCTGTCTAGAGAATGCAGCACAATAGACTGAGCCCATCTGCTGTTTGCATCCCCCATGCCACCCACATGGGCATTGTTTAAGGTGGTGGAGGTCTAACAAGCAAGACTGACAGGGAGTCTGCCAGTGGGAGACTGGTCCTTGGGTCTCTGTTAGCCCCAGGAATGGTTTCCACAGGTCAGGCTGACCTTCTGTGGCTGCCCTGCAAAGGGCCACACCTGTGCCTGCAAATACAGCTGCTGGCGTCTTCACACGGCTCAGCTCCCTGACCTGTAAACCTCTAACCGGAATGTTCTTTGGTGGTTAGGTCTGATGTTTCTGTTACAGGAAAAGGTTCCCAATCCAGACCCCAAGAGAGGGTTCTTGGATCTTGTGCAAGAGAGAATTCAGGGCGAGTCTGCAGTGCAAAGTGAAAGCAAGTTTATTAAGAAAGTAAAATAATAAAAGAATGGCTATTCCATAGACATAGCAGCCTCGAGAGCTGCTGGTTGCCCATTTTTATGGTTATTTCTTGATGATATGCTGCACGAGGGATGGATTATTCATGCCTCCCCTATTTAGACCATATAGGGCAACCTCCTGATGTTGCCATGGCATTTGTAAACTGTCATGGCACTGGTGGGAGTGTAGCAGTGAGGACGCCCAGAGGTCACTCTCGTCACTATTTTGGTTTTGGTGGCTTTTGGCCAGCTCCTTAACTGCAACCTGTTTTATCAGCAAGGTCTTCATGATCTGTATTTTGTGCTGACCTCCTATCTCATCCTGTGACTTAGAATGCCTTAACCACCTGGGAATGCAGCCCGGTAGACGTCAGCCTCACTTTGCCCAGCTCCTATTCAAGATGGAGTTGTTGTGGTTCACATGCCTCTGACATTTCCACAGGCTGCTTTGTGTAGACTTTTAAAGAACAAACAACCCACGAACCTATCTAAAAACAGTTGAACTGATGCAAATTCTAAAAATGACTGAAAAATAACCTTTATGGGGTAGGAGCCCTGTCCAAAGCAGTGCTTTCAAGGGCCCTGTGGGAAATCCACACCCACGTAGTTAGCTGGTTGCATCTCTTTACCCACATTAGATGGTGATTTTAATTTGTTTTTAACTTAGCAAGAATTTGTTCAGTGATGTTTCACTTTCACCAACCTCCATGTCAGAGAAGGAAGACGGGTCACGTTCTCAAATTGTCCTCCCTTTTCACTCTTTCATAAAAGTCCTGTTGTCCCCTTCCCTTTCTCCCCTGCTCAGCCATGTCCTTGCTCCCTCCCAAGCCTTCAGGAGTCTTTGTATCTGCAGAGAAATTGGAGCTCAAATTAGTTAGGCAGGTCAACAGAGGCAGAAAGAGGAACAGGGGTGGGCAGAGTTTCCACAAGTGGCTTTGCACGTCCCTGAGCTGCACCTTGCACCAGCAATCCCCTACCTATGCTTCACTGCCAATGACAGCGGGTCAGTGCAAAATAATCCAGGAACCACTGGCTGCCCGGGGGCTGCTGCTGCCTTTTGCTCAAATGAACATTATTCTCTGCTGGGAGCAGGGAGTCTACAAGCATGGATGAAAACATCATGTCTCAGATTCAGAGTTTGAGAAGGAGCAAGAAAGGAAGTCATCACAGACACAGAAGTATTGGGAACCTGAACGAACTTATGTAGTGGACATTGGAGCATTCTTTCTTTTGGTGCTGGCATTCCCAGTTTTAGAAGGGACACTGTTGAGTCAACACATATTTATCAGGTACTAGCTCTGTGTCAGGCTTCTGTGCTAGCTGCTGAGGTGCTGTGAGTGACAGTCCTGCTTTCACAGAGCTCATAGTTAAGAGCAGTAGTCTCCAAACGTTAGTCATTTTACATCCCTATAGGCAAAACATTGAGCTGAACTATTCTGTTTTTTATTTACAAATTATGTAATATATTGCTATATTATGCACATCAAGTAAAATGATTTGTGTACATTACAAAATGGACAGGCAAAATAAATTAATCCAGAGGAGATACAAATGTCTATATCTATATAAATTTCTAATATTTTCTTCTCACCCTCCAATGGCTTATTTTGCACAAGTTCTGGGATGCAGGCACCCACTGTAGAGATGACAGATGGGATTAAGAATGTGATCTAGTGTGAGATTTTTTGGGTTCTGATGTTGGCTCCAGCCCATACTTTTTGTGTGACCTAGGATGTGTTTCTTAAGTGCTCAGTCTAAGTTTCTCCATGTGTAAAACGGGTTTTATAATAATACTTTCGTTAGGGTTTTAGTGAAGATGGAATGAGGTGATGCATGTAAAGTGCTTAGTAGTCTTCCTGGCATTTGGAAAGAGTGCAATAAATGTTATTATTTTGGTTATTACAGTCTCTTCAGAGAGAAAAACACTAACCAACTAAGTATTTAATTTCAACTGTGGTGAGTACCATGCAGGGCTAGTCTAGGATGCCAGGAGGGTGTATTGGAAAGACTTCACCTAGTCAGTTTTGAGCTGTGTTTGGAGTTCAGGAGGGAGCCAGGGTTAGAGCAGGGGCAGAACATTCCCAGCTGAGAAACAGCACCTGCGAAGGCTGAGGCAGGAGAGAACTTAACTCCTTGGGGGAGGAGACAAGGGCCCAGTGAGAAGGGAAGAACACTAACAGGTCCAATAGGAGAAGCAGGCTGGCTGGAGACCATGCAGGGCTTCGTGGACGTTGTATCCGTGAAGGATCTGTTACTAAAACCAAAACCCATTCGCAGTCATTTCAGCAGAAAAAGGAGTTTATCAGAGGATATGAGGATACTTTCAAAATTTCTAGAGGGCCAGAAAGTCAGGCTTGTAGGCCAGGAGGTCAGAACAAGGCTCAAACCAACCACACCCTGGGAGTGAGTCAGAAAGGGTCTCTGCAGCTGCCTCCAAGTCTAGACCCCCTCAGCACAGCTCATGCCATTGTTGCCCCTAGGAGCTGGACACACCACTGCCACCCTTTCTAGCAAATGGATTCTGCACAGTTGGCTTGCTCATGGGCTCAATTCCAAATGAAGCTGTTTGTTAGACTATCTGATTGGCAGAGCCTGGGTCACATGGTGAGGTCTAGCTGCAAGGGAATCAGGGAAAGTCAGTTTTCTGGCTTCAGCTGTGGGGAGGTAAGAACCCCTAAGGTGTGAAAGTCCCCAAATATGGGAATGATGTCAAGGATTTTGGGCTTACCTGCTTTCACATCATCACATGGTCTGCTGTGGTCAGGAGGGCTGGAGAGGGGCAGAGAGGGTCAATCATCTTTGTAGAAATAAAAAAGAATAAACAAGCCTCAAATAACCAAACCCCAAACCCAGCCATTTGGGAAATTAAAAAATGCTACCTCCTGAAAACTTTGTCCATTTATTTGCAATAAGTCTAACAAACACTCTCAAGAGGTGGTGCTTAAGGGAGCTGTGCAGTGGGTTTGGATGAATGTGCAACCAACGCTGAACAAATATCCCTATTAAAGGGCGTGTTGTTCCAGGTTACAGTTTCTCTCAAGCTAAGGGCAGATCCTTTCTCTCAAAGACACAAACTGGAAAGCCCTGACTCAGGTGCCCAAATTAGGTTTGTAGGGTCAAGGATTGGAAGGACCCAACAGGACAGAAGTATGAGATGGAAGCATTTTGGCATGTCCAGAGGGAGATGGGTTAAGGAAGCAAGATGAAGGTCGGGCAGAGAAGCTGCTTTCTTAAGAAAAAGCTGGCAGGCACAGTGGCTCATGCCTATAATCCCAGCACTTTGGAAGGCCGAGGCTGGTGGATCACCTGAGGTCAAGAGTTTGAGACCAGCCTGACCAACATGGAGAAACCTTGTCTCTACTAAAAATACAAAATTAGTCGGGCGTGGTGGCACATGCCTGTAATCCCAGCTAATTGGGAGGCTGAGGCAAGAGAATTGCTTGAACCTGGGAAGCGGAGGTTGCGGTGAGCTGAGATTGTGCCATTGCACTCCAGCCTGGGCAACAAGAGCAAAATTCCATCTCAGAAAAAAAAAAAAGAAGAAAAAGCTGCATTTTTTCTTAAAGCAACTCCTAATGAGATCATGATTTTCATTGATACAAGAAGCTGGTTGAGTTGGCAGAGTGTTTTTTTGTATTAACAGAAACAAATTACAGCTTAATTCAGATAATAAATAATGCACTTCTACACACAAAGCAAAATGTATTAAACAAATGGCTGTGGAATAGAAGGTCAAAATGAAACTGTGGTAAGATGATTTCTATGCAGCTCAATATTTTCTGTTTATAGCCTGACTTGGAGCCAAAAATAGGATTCTCATTCAGTTGTATTATTAAAAATAAAATGATCTAGTAATTTAAAAATGGAAGTCTGATGAATCCTCTAGTATTATGTATATAATATAGGCATGTCAAGAGAGAAGATCTTAACTATTTTAACGATTTAATAAAAACCAGAATTTCTTAACTGATTATCTAGCAAGTTAAAAACATTGCACACCACTTAAACGTAACAAACTTTTTCTTATCCACATACCTACACACGTGCCACCTGACATCATTTGACTATGTTTTTGGTATCAGCATCCCTCTGAGACTTGTACTAATTTTATTTCAGTGCTTTTCTTCTAAAACGGTGGTTCTTAAACTTTTGGGGAGCTCATAAATCCCTTTAGTATTTGACTGTCTCCCTTAAAAATTGCAGTCTCATCTTACTCCTGCAACAAATTTCAAGGAGTTTCATGGACCCCCAGTTAAACTTCTGCCTTAAACCTCAGCTTTCTCACCATAAATCATGTCAAAGAGAGACAGGGAGCTCAGGCTGGTGTCGGTGATGATACCTGCAAGGATGGAAAGTCCCCACTGGGACTGCTTGTATGTAGTCCCCTGAAATACTGGATTCAGTGGTGCCAGCTTAATGGCCAGGAGAAGTTTTGTACCAGGAACTAACCGATTAGTTTTTTTTGTTCGTTTTTTTTCTTTGAAACAGGGTCTTGTTCTGTCACCCATGCTGGAGTACAGTGTACAATCTTGGCTCACTGCAGCTTCAGCCCCCTGGGCTCAAGTGATCCTCCCACCTCAGCCTCCCAACTAGCTGGGACTGCAGGCATGCACCACCAAGCCCAGCTAATTTTTGTATTTTTTGCAGAGACAAGATTCGCCATGTTGTCCAGGCTGGTCTCAAATGCCTAAGCTCAAGCGATCTACCCACCTCGGCCTCCCAAAGTGCTGGGATTATAGGCCTGAGCCACTGCACTGGCCTGATTGGTTTTTAATAACTATAGTGTGCTAGGTAGAATGGAAGTGGAAATGGCTACAGCACTGCTGCCTTCTGGCTGCCTGGGACCCTCTATGTCTGCCCCACCTCCATAACAAAACAGACCCTGCCAGCACCACTACAACGCCTTCCCCCCAGGAATCCTGCAGTGTTAGTGCTTTTGAAACATACATTCTTGTTAAGTTCTTAATGATGACGAATAGCTTCCTCATTGAGTTTCTACTTCTAAGTATACATATGCATTTTGAGAGGAAAGAGCTTTTATGTTTTAACTCAAAGGGTGTCTAATGGCAAAGTCCTCTCTGACTGGTCTGGGCACAGGGGACAGCAATTGGGAGCAGAGTTTGGGGATGGGTCCTTTCTAAAATCCCTAAAACTCCTGAACAGAAGATAGTCATTTAATTGCAAAATTACACATAAGGATGAAAATGAAATACCTTTTTGGAGGATTAACAGGAAATATAAATTTCTATAAGGAGGTAGTGGATGTTCTTTTCCAAAGAGGTTGTGGTAAGGCTTCAAGGTTTCAGGTAAAAAGTCTGGTTCTAATCCTGATTCTGCATTTTACTAATTCAGTGGAGATAGAGGAACTTTAGGGCTCCTCAAAAAGTTCAGGCCTCACTTTGTGGCTTTAAGTTTTGAATATTGCCAGTGTAGCCATGGCAGTAATTTGGGAAAATTTCCAACTTCCTGAGCCCACTTTCCTCATCTGTAAAATGACACACCTGCCTCCCAGTGTTGTTATGTGGAATTAAGGAAATAATACCTGCTATGTATTTAATCAGGTCTAAGGTTCTTATTTCCACCCATACTTTAGAAAGTTCTCTGAAATTGGGATGGCATCCAGGGGTCTAGACAACCCCAGTTTTATGGGGCCTGAACTTTATATTATTCAGGGACCTTTATAAAAAAGATAAAATAATTCGTGCAAAATTAGGTAAGAACATGAATATTTGTTTAAATGGGAAAATCACAACAAACCACAAATTTTAAAAAGCTGATATAAATCACAAACAACATAAAATACCATAAAAATACTATAATATTTGTAAAAATTAACTGCCTGGCCCACTTCTGTTATACTTCTTTGCCCTGCATTTTTGGAGGGGAGTGGGCTGTATGACAATGAATTCGTTATGTCTGTTTTCTGTAGAGAGAATAGACAGTTCAGTCTTCCTTCTCAATGGTTGATGAAAATTTATTTTTTACTATCAACAGTAAAATGTGTGTTTTCCAGCTTCACAACTATTTTTGGTAATGTCATATAAATCTTGAGAGTTTTTTTGTTAAATTTGGGGAAAACCTCTATGAAGTTTCTTTCCTATATGAACTATGAGATTTGGGAAAATTTTCCACAGACCAACTTCTGGCTCACACACTTCACACCTTATTTATTTTCTGCTACCCAGGCCATATGCTGCTGGCGAGTGTGGTGGGATGTGTTTATATTGGATGCAACCTGGAGCCCTGCACCAGAGCATCTTACTGCCAGGAGAGCTGGTGTGGTGGAGGTGAGAAGCAGTGAAGCCATTTCTATCCCAGCATGCCCAGCAGTAAGTTAACTGCACAGACCACATGGAAACGTCCCACTAAACCCAGACTAAATGTATCTCCAGCTCAACTTCCCCTTTAATAGGATCCCCAAGTTGCCCATGGCCACTCCAGTGCCACCCTCGTAAGGGGAAGTGTGACAGAGGGGAAGTCAGAGTGGAAAGAGACAGTGGTCTAACCGATTGCAGTTAAAATATCTTTTGCAAATTTTACAAAAATATATGGCCACGTGAACACACTGCTGGCCCCTCTCCCAGAACATTGGAAGGGCCCATGCAAATGAGGGGCCCTGAGGCTGAAACTCTCTTAGCCTCCCAGTAAATACACCCTGGATGGCATCCTTCAATTAATCGGCAGTAGGTTTGCTCTCCTGCTGGGCGTGTTACAGTTGGTGGCAACTTAGATTTGGTATCATATATGTAAAGCACCCCATACGGTGCCTGGCACACACTGGAGGCTCACTAAGTGTTCCTTCCTCCCCTCCCTTGGTGAAAAATCAGCAAACAGAGCTCCATCCCTGGCAGGGGACTATGTCCTTCAAGTGTGTTATTGAAGAATCAGCCTTGTAGAAGTTGGTATTCCATTAGTTTGCCTATAAAAATTTTAAATTGCAGTTTTTGAATTTATGGATCTTAGTTCAAGGTCAATAAAAAGTGATTGATGGGTAACCAGCGCATGCCCAGGGACAGAAGATGTCCTCCTGTTGCTTTGTCAGTGGTCGATGATAATGTACTTGTTTCCAGCCAACCACTAAAAAGGCAAGCCCATCTCTAAGAAACAGAAGAAAAAAGAACAAAATGGACTACACTGTATTAAAGACACCTGAGTTCTGTAGAGGAGCGTTTTCCCAGAATCAGCCCAACACTGCCCTATCGCCTACCTGAAGGGCATGTGCCAGACAGTCTGAGCTCATCAGATTCAGGACATGAGGAAAGTCGTCCTGGTTTTCCTTTCTACTCTCCCTTCTTCCCTTCACTCTTTCCTTTCCTCCATCTTGTCCACATTTTCTAGATTGCTTACTGTCACTTTCTGAAACAAGAAAAAGATTCCACTTTTCATTGCTTGTTAATGCTGAATGACTCCCCATTCCCTCGAAGCTATTAATAAAGAAGTAGGGCACGGAGTGCTGAAATGCAGCTGTGTGTCACTTAACGATGTAGATATGTTCTATGAAGTGCATTGTCAGGCGATTTCTTTGTGCAAACATCATAGAGTGTACTTGCATAGCTCTAGATGGTACCGCCTACTACACACCTGGGCTATGTGGTATAGCCTATTGCTCCTAGGCTATAAAACTGTACAGCATGTTACTGTACTGAATATACTATAGGCAGTTGTAACACAATGATCAGTATTTGTGTGTCTAAACATAGAAAAGGTTATGGTATAAAAGATAAAAAATGATATACTTGTAAGGACACTTAACCATGAGTGGAGCTTACAGGACTGGAAGTTGCTCTGGGTGAGTCAGTGAGTAAGTGGTGAGTGATTGTGAGGGCCTGGGACATTACTGTACATTACTGTAGACTTTATAAACACAACACACTCAGGCTCCACTAAATTCATTTTACTTTTTTTTGAGACAGTCTCACTCTGTCGTTCAGGCTGGAGTGCAGTGGCATGATCTTGGCTCACTGCAACCTCTGCCTCCTGGGTTCAAGTGATTCTCCTGCCTCAGCCTCCGCAGCAGCTGGGCTTACAGTTGCCCACCACCATGCCTGGCTAATTTTTGTATTTTTAGTAGAAATGAGGTTTCACCATGTTGGCCAGGCTGGTCTCAAACTCTTGAACTCAAGTGATCTGCCTGCCTTAGCCTCCCAAAGTGCTGGGATTACAGGTGTGAGCCACTGTGCCTGGCCTAAATTTATTTTAAAACTCTTCTTTCTTCAATAATAAATTAACCTTAGCTTACTGTAACTTTTTCACTTTATAAACTTTTTAATGTTTTAAACTTCTTTTGGAATAACATTTAGCTTTAAACACAAAGGCGTTGTACAGCTTTGCAAAAATATTTTCTTTATATCCTTATTCTATACATTTTTTCATTAAATAATTTATTATTATTATTTTTACTTTTAAACTTTTTTGTTAAAAACTAAGACAACTACACACACATTAGCCCGGGCCTAATCATCGGGGTCAGGATCATCAATATGTCAGGGGATAGGAATTTTTCAGCTCTATTCTAATCTTATGGCATCACCATCATACATGCAGTCTGTTGTTGCCTGATGTCATTGCATGGCACATGACTGCAGGGGGTGTGGGAAGCCCATTTCTGAGTCAGTTAGAGGGCATATATATTTTCTTCCTTTGCTGTCACTTTACGTTTGTAATTCTGAGGCTCTCTACACGGTTCACTTGGGACTGTATGTTAAGACTGCTGTTAACTATAAAACAGGTTAAACTGTATTTCAGAGTAGGCATAATTTATGAGGATGTTATTTCAGGAACAATGATAGGGATTGTGAATAGTCAAGATTCATTCTAGAATGAGCAAGAAATTTGCTGGAAAAAAGAGGTGTAATGAAAAAGGAAGCCTCTTTCTACTTCTGATGAGGAGCTTGGTATGTCTGTAACTTGATTTTGTAACAATTGTTTTCCCTGAAGTAATTTGGAGGCTGCATTAGTCTGATTGTTATGATTTCCTGTTTAGAACCCAGATACCTTCTCAATATGCCCCCAATAGCATATTTCTGGAAATGACTTCAACCAATTACATTAGCTCTCATCCCCTTGGTTTCTATGTGGTTCACCAGACAGGAATCAGGCTGCCCGAGTGTGCAACCCAGATAGCAAGAGGCAGTTGGTAGAGAGAGTTTGAAATTGCCCTGAGATACTGTGTGGTCTGCAGGTGGGTCCAAGTGAAGGAATGTGATGCAGCTGAGGCCTCAGGGCTGGGGCCGCGGGGCATATTTTTGATGTCTGAAATATCTTGACCAACTGGCCTTTCAGGGATAATTTTGATGACCATGTTTCATCTGGTGCTGAGTCTACTTCTGGTGCTTGACTCATGAAGGTATCAGTGGTGACAAGGATAATGAAATTTATCTTCAAACCTACTCCCCTTCACTGTAGTAGATGTAAGCACTGGGACAAATCTGAGAAGAGTCTTCAGCATCTCCTTAAGGTTACTACTATTATGGGTAACAGTGCTGTATCATTTACAAAACCGTAGCCATATCGTGCAGCAGGTATTATTATTCCTGTTTTACAGATGTGTAAACTGAGGCACAGAGAGGTTCAGGTATATACTAATGTTGCCTACTGAGTGAGCAGTGGAGGTGGGATTTGACCCCAGTCACCTGAATCCAAATCATCCCGTTCCCAACTTCTCCCCTAATGATGTCATGCCCTGTGCTGCATCGGTGGAGGAGCTTTATGGGAGAGTGACAGGAGCCTTCAGCCCCTTCTGTGGTACCCCTTGCACTCTGTGAATCCACCAAGGGAGGAACACACTCCAAGACTGCCCCAAAGGGGTATGTGCCCTTGTCTGCACAGATACTGGCTGTCACAGGACTGAGGAATTTCCCCAGGGGGAGATTTTCCCAACCACTACATTAACCTGTTCAAAGATCCTGTCCAACTCTGCAAGATTAGCCGAGATCTGAGGCATTTAGCATGGAGAGAACACATTCTTCTAAAGGGTCATTTCAGCCATTCTACCTGTGCACGTCTGAGTTTAAAAAACATGAGAGAAAGAGGGCAAACCTACTTCAAAGTGGCCTATTTGGCAGTTGACCATTGGAAAGCTAATGATGACAAAAACTGAAAACAGGAGGCACTCTCTTATGGTGTCTTGTCTTCTAGACATGCATAAGAAATGCAAAGGCACTATGGAACTTGATAAAACACTCAGCCTGCAAGAATGCAGTGGGGGACAAGATACTCAGAAAGTAGAGACTGTTTTATTTATGGGATGAGGTCTCACTTTGCTCCCCAGGCTGGAGTGCAGTGGTGCAATCATAGCTCACTGTAGCCTTGAACTCCTAGGCTCAAGTGATTCTCCTACACCAGCCTCATGAGTAGCTAGGACTACAGTGCATGCCACCATGGCCACTAATTTTTTAATAAACATTTTGTAGAGACAGGGTCCTGCTCTATTGTCTAGACTGGCTTCAAACTCCTGGCCTCAAGCGATCCTCCTGCCTCAGCTTGGTTGCTGAGGCAACAGGGGCACCACACTGGTCTTGGCCAACATTTTAAACTATTTGGCAAAACCAATTCTTTTGCTACTTCCCTACTGCACTCAGGATGGGGACACAGGAGCTGGGAGAAATTTCACCAAGGAAGAAGTGGTTATGTACAGCACAGACAATAGGCTGGCAGGTTTCATTTCCCCCCAGTCCTATAAAAGAAAGCATGTAACTTGAAACCAGTTTAATGAAGTAACTCGGGGATTCCAGTAGCTGGTTACTCTGGGCCAGAAAGCCTGGAACCACCAAGATTCCTAAGGATGTGGTGGACAGGGGCTGGGCACCCACGAGGCTGCAGCAGCTGTCAGCCATTATCCCTAAAATAATGCTTTTCCAGGCCTGGGAGCACAGAGGCCTTTGAGAAGGTCAGTGAGTGCAGCTGCCAGTCACAGCCTCAGTGGCTTTGTGCAGCTGGGCTCCACTCTGGAATCTGGAATCCTCAGTGCAAACTGTCAGGGCTAAGTGTCTGTGCTGGGGCTGCTGAGAGGCAAAATGAGTCCTTTGGGATTTGAAATCTAGCAGTTTTGGATTAGGTGAGACTAGGAGTTCTCTGGTTTTAGCTGAGTCCAGGGTGCTTATGTATGGGCAAGAAGTTCTCCCTTCCAATGAATGAAACCTGTGCAGTGCCCCTATCCTGCTCTTCCACAGGGGCACAAAAGGCTGCTGGCACAACATGCTGTTGGTGTGGGTGAGGTCGGGGAGTTTGGAGTCAGATCAGCCTAGTTTCAAATCCTGCCGTCCCTCCACTTCTTCTGTGATCTCGGCAAATTACTTAACTTGTTTTGTACTATTGTTTCTTTCCTTCCTTCCTTTGATCTCTGCAAATCACTTAAATTTTTTTGAACTACTGTTTCGTTTCCTTCCTTCTTTCCTTCCTTCCTTCCTTCCTTCCTTCCTTCCCTCCCTCCCTCCCTCCCTCCCTTCCTTCCCTCCCTCCCTCCCTCCCTCCCTTCCTTCCTTCCCTCCCTCCCTCCCTCCCTCCCTTCCTTCCTTCCCTCCCTCCCTCCCTCCCTCCCTTCCCTCCCTCCCTCCCTTCCTTCCTTCCTTCCTTCCTTCCTCTCTGTCACTCTCTCGCTCGCTCTCTCTCTCTCTCGTCTCACTCTTCACCCAGGCTGGAGCGCAGTGGCATGATCTTGGTTCACTGCAACCTCCTCCTCCCAGGTTCGAGCCATTCTCATGCCTCAGCTGCCCCTCCGACACAACATCTGGTTAATTTTTGTATTTCAGTAGAGACGAGGTTTCACCATGTTGGCCAGGCTGGTCTGGAAATCCCGACCTCAAGTGATCTGCCCACCTCAGCCTCCCAAAGTGCTGGAATTACAGGCGTGAGCGACTGCACCTGGCTGATCAGGTTTATCTTCTGTAAATGGGACGCCTTCTAATTATTGCTTGTAAACTGTGGAATGACTGAAGTGATCTTAACATTTCAGTTAACCAAGGCAACAAGTAATGCAGCTGTGTGATTTTGAGACAAGTTACTTAGCCCCTCTGTGCCTCAGTTTCCTTATCTGTTCATAAAACAAGTATTTTAGACTAGAGATTATTTTCATTCCTAGATTTTGTGATGTTATAGGGCTGTGTCTGAGTGAAATTTCACAGAGGAAAGGATGTGCCTCTCAATGGCTGCCATAGCTCATATTGTGGCTTTTATATTTGAAAAGAGACTTTCATTTTGGAAGGTGGGCGTGGTGGTGGTGATGTCCTGCAGTTTGAAGGAACAGGGCTAACCATCAGAGGGCCTGGATTAGGTACTGGCTCCACTATTTAGTGGCCAGAAAACCTTATAGGCAGCATCATTCCCTGGAAATAAAGCTCCCCTGGATACTATCTGTTCTGTATGAGCATCTGTTCCTCTTCCATGAAATGGACATAACTGTCAGTACCTTATCTGTTGACTTCCCAAGGTGGAGTGAGAATCACGTTAAATCGTTTACTCAGTCAGCTTGCGCTATGCAGAAGATTTTTGGCATTTTGGTGATATAAACCATAGGTTTGCATTTAGCTCAAAAGATTCTATGCTATGATTCTAATGAACTCTTAAACTCTTTAGATCCCAATTTTACACTGGAGCAGTGACCGTGCTTCTTGGCTGATCTCTTGGCTCTCCCTCTCCTCCATGTCCTTCCTCCACCTTCTAAAGGACGAACTGTTCATTGCTTAATAGTAACCACAGTCCACAATTTATATTCCAGAACTTTTCTCACTTGCTAATAAATAACTTCCATTGTTTCTATAACAAGGGAAGTAAGCAAATGACTTGAGGGGCACAGAGGTGAGTTCCGAGTTCAGTATAGGCCTGCCAGGAGTTGGCTTTCCATGAGCAAAACCCAAATTTTCATTCAGATAAGAGTATTAGCTCAGAAATCAGAACACCTACTGATCCTCAGTAGGCAACATGAATTAGGCATAAATAAATAAATAGGCTGATTTATTGTTCCCTGACAATGTGGTTTAGTTTTTAAATCAAAAGGAAATAATGACTATTTCAAACTAAATGTATGGACTCTTCCTGTTTTTTTCCTCTGATATAAAATTCCATAGGTCTTACTCATTCTTGTTGGTGATCCAATTTGAAGTACCAATAGATTAAATGATTTTCCTAAACTGGTGAGTGTCTCTCACAAAATCCATCAGAGCTGGGGCCTGATCCCTGGGCTCTGTTCCTAATGACCATCCTACATGTCTCTATAAATAGACCATTATCAAATGCTTTTTACCTAGCTTGGATTGGACGACAATCATGACTCTCAATTTTCCTTCCTTCCCTCTCATCTGATTTTAAATTATCTCTGACAGTCAGGATGTGATAAGTCTACTGTGTTCAGAGTTCAGAGTTCTGAACACAATTTTCCAACATAAGGAAGGCTAGAAATACATATTTCAGACAAAACGTGGAAATCCTACCAACTGCTGGTGAATTCCCTTTGAGTTTCTCTCTTCCCTTTCAGGAAACGTTCCTTGGGTCTCCTGTCCTTGTTAGCACCAGCTTCTCCGGTCTGGTTCCAAATGATCACCTTGGCAACATCACTTCCCACGGTACACAAAGCTTTGGACAGCCAGTCTCTATTTTGCCTTAATCGCCTATATGTTGGCCAGTAGGGTACAGAAGTCCATGACCTTGCTCATCCCAGCTTTGTTTTGTCCAAACTCTTTTGTGCAAAGAGGAAAACCAGGATTTTAAATCATGCACTGGGCTGTGCTGACACAGTGCCCAGCAAAATAAATCACAACCCCTTTATTTTAGAGCAGCTGGAAATGGACACTTTTAATGGACAGGGGAGTCTGGCCAAAACAGGACTGGGATGAGACAGGATCATCATTTTAGAATGCTGATTTTGGAGGGAGAATGTCACTTCTCTGTTTTTATACATCCTGAGTTTTCTTCCCTTATAGGCAGTTGCTGAGCTGAAGGTGTTTCAGCAGCAAGCATCCCACTCTGATCTGCATGCTGACTGCACAGACTGGGCAAAGTCTGTATCTTTCCAATCTGTGTGCAGACAGGCTAATTTGTCATTAGCTCTGCAAAAGTCATGAGAGGAGGTTTAATTTAATAAATTAAAATATAATCCCCAAACACAAGTTTATAACCAACATTTTCATGTGCATTGAGCAAGGCTTTTTCACTTAGTTGTAAAGGGGAAAAGGACTAACACTTATACTGAGGGCCCACTAAGTCTCACAACATTATGAGACAGGTACTATTTTGTCCCAACACCTAGCTCCTCTGGGCATTGTGCCAAATGGTGGTGGTGATGATGGGTGTTGATACTGGCAAGCAGCAGGAAAGGGGTTTCAAAGACTGCCTGCCACTGAGTCATCCTGGGAGGCATCTCTGGATAAATGGGTATGACCAACAGCACTGTGATGGTCAAGGGTACAAGCATAACACCCGTATAACTCCATCAAATTATGTTGGACTCAATTTTGTGCCTACGTTGAGGGATAATGTTGATTCAATCACTCATATCTTGCAGTAACATCTTTTTTTTTTTTGAGACAGAGTCTTGCTTTGTTGCCAGGCTGGAGTGCAGTGGCGCGATCTCGGCTCAGTGCAACCTCCACCTCCTGGGTTCAAGGGATTCCCCTGCCTCAGCCTCCGGAGTAGCTGGGACTACAAGCGCGTGCCAACACGCCTGGCTGATTTTTTGTATTTTAGTAGAGATGGGGTTTCACCATGTTGGCCAGGATGGTCTCAATCTCCTGACCTGGTGATCCGCCCGCCTTGGCCTCCTAAAGTGCTGAGATTACAGGCGTGAGCCACCACACCTGGCCACACCATGATTTTTAAAATAAGACCAGGTTTCAATGTCTCTGAGGGTATCAGATTCATCAAAGGGGCTTGGACACTTGAGTGTGGATGCACCCATGAAACCTGACTTTCCATTTTGTCTGGCTGATAACAGCTTAGGGGTGGCAGAAAAAAATCATCCTCTGCAGAAAAGATCTACACCCAAGAGGCAGTAAGATATAGCAGTTATAAACACAGATTTAGGGTATAGAATTTGGATTCAGATTGAGATTTATCATCCAAATTCTCTTACTTATTTCATGTGTGACATTAGGTGAGTTATTTAACCTCTTGGTGCCTCACTTTCTTCAGCTATGAAACTGAGATGATATATATAGTGTTTATCTTCCATAGGAGTTACAAATATTAAATGAATTAATATATATAAAGCATTTAAAGCAGTGCCTGGGCAGCCAGTCTCTATTTTTCCTTTATTGGCTATATGTTAGCCAATAGGGTACAGAAGTCCATGACCCTACTCATTCCAGTTTTGTTTTGTCCAAACTCTTGTGCAAAGAGGATAACCTGGATTTTAAATTATGTGCTGGGTTGTGCTGGCATAGTACCCAGCAAAATAAATCACAACTCCTTTATTTTAGAGCAGCTGGAAATGGACACCTTTAATGGACAGGGGAGTCCATTTAGCAATGTCAATATGTATTTGCTATTATTGTTGTTATGACACCGGTATCAGTTTACTGGGGCTCCCATAACAAAGTACCACAGACTAGGTGGCTTAAATAATATAAATTTGTTTTTGCACAGTTTTGAAGACTAGGCATCCAAGATCAATGTGTCAATAGGGTTGGTTCCTTTAAAGGTCCACAAGAGAAGGATGTGTTCCAAGCCTTTCTCCTTGGCTTGAAGATGACCATCTTTCCCTGTCTTTTCATATCGTCTTTCTTCTGCATGCATCAGTGTCCCAATTTCCCCTTCTTATAAGGACACCAGTCATATTGGATTTGGGCTCACTCTTGACCCTATCTTCAAAAAGGTCACATTTTGAGGTACTAAGGTTTAAGACCCCAATGTATGAATCTTTGGGGTACATAATTCTGCCTGTAATAGTGCCTAAGCAAGGCTTTTGGTGAAACTCACTTTCAGAGTAAATTTTGTTCTTACAGTGTTGCCTGTTTTTTCCTTTTTTGAGTAATCATTGTAAATTTTGGCTGCCTTTCTCATATTATCCCCTACTTTTAAACTATTTTAAAAAATCTAAATAAGTATCTTGGTCAAAGTTCTATAGATGCTGAGCTGGGTGTGGTTTTGGCATCTGTAGTCCCAGTTACTTGGGAGGCTGAGGTGGGAGGATCTCTTGAGCCCGGGGGTCCAAGAGCAGCCTGGGCAACATAGTGAGAGCTTATCTCTTAAAAAGAAAACAAACATTCTATGGGTGTTGAATAGAATGGATTCAATGGTATCTTCCCCATAGGAAAAAAATCCATGAAATGGATTTTTTTTTTACCATTCAAATGGTAACCTAATACCAAAATTTAGGGACAGGGTCATTTTAATACATTTAAACTTTTTTGTTGGATCCAGCTTTATTATGTTATTATTGATAACAACCATAAGTAATCACTTTTTCAATGGATTTCTTAATTAATTCAGTTAAAAAATGCTATGTCACTCCAGTCACTAAATGTTGGTGGCCTGCATGATTCATTACCTGTGTTTGTGAGCAGGGACTGGTCAGGTCTGGTGAGTACTAGGGGAATTCACCTGGGATTTGACTGGTCCACAGATTAGCCACTCAGGCTGTGTGTGTTAGGTAAGAGTTTTTGAGTGGCAAATATCAGAAATCAACTCCAGTTAGCTTAAGCAGAAAAAGGACTATATTGGGAGGATACTGGGAAATCTCACTGAATCCCAGGAATCACTAAAGTCCCAGGCCCCCAGGAGGCTGAGGACCAGGGTAGGAGTTTTGGGCGTTTGTCGGGTCTCTTCCATTTGTCCCTCCAGCTCCACTCTCTTTCTTTCTCTCCTGCTCGATGCTTCCGTGGACTGTATTGATGGGCGTTATGAACTGTAGCAATAGGCTCCTGTGCCCTTTGACTTCTGGTTGTGTTTGGGCAGTGATGTGTTTTGTCAGAAGATCAGAGGAAGAAAGGGGAGTGAGGCCAACAGTTCATCTCCTACCTTGGCTCCTACCTTGGATAATGCCTTGGGCTAGTCAAGTCCCTTGGCCAGTAGTCACAGGTTGTCTGCAGATGGCCTTCTGGGCATGACTTTCTCCTTCCAAGCTCTAGTAACCAGTCCTGTGTTTTATCCCTTTGGCCCTAGATGTGATAACAGCTCTGCTTTTCCCATCCCCAGGGTACTGTACTATCCCTTATGGTTTCTCTATACCTTGATTAGTTCTATGCTGGGCTATGTTGGAGCTTGAAGCAAAAGGAAGTATCAGTGATATGGTTTGGATCAGTGTCCCTACCCAAATCTCATGTTCAACTGTAATCCCAAGTGTTGGAGGTGGGGACTGGTGGGAGGTGATTGGGTCATGGGGGTGGAGTTCTCATGAATGGGTTAGCACCATCCCCTCAGTGCTGTTCTCATGACAGTGACTGGGTGAGTTATGAGATCTGGTTGTTTAAAAGTGTGTGGCACCTCCCCTCTCTCTTCCTTCTGCACTCGTCCTGTGAAGTGCGTCGCTCTCCCTTCACCTTCCGCCATGACTGAAAGTTTCCTGAGGCCTCCCCAGAAGTTGAACAGAGGCCAGCCTCATGCTTCCTGTACAGCCCACAGAACTGTGAGCCAATTAAACCTCTTTTCTTTATAAATTATCCAGTCTCAAGTATTTCTTTATAGCAATGTGAGAATAGACAAGTACAATCAGTAATACTAATCCTTTATTTAAAATGTTAATATTTTGTTCATCATAGATTTTTTTACAGTAATTTTGACTTTAAAAAATTATTACATTGAAGTATTATTTATCTTGATTGCTAAAATTTTTGGTGTCCCCTTAAAATTTTTTACCTTGCGGCAATTACATCACTCACTTTACTGTAGTTCTAGACTGGCACTGCACTTTTGTAAATCATCCCTTTATAAGACCCTCCTCTCCTGTGAGCTATGATCACACCACTGCACTCCAGGCTTGGCAACAAAGCGAGACCTCATCTCTAAAAAAGCTAAACAAAAACGCTCCTCTCTGAGCAAGCAACTTGTTTACTGATAGGACTCTGATTGATATAAATGTCTTCTCTCAAAAGCATAGATTGTAAATCATTGGCCCTTAGGCAATATTTTGTCAAGAGACATAATTTATTTGGCCTGTACAGTTTTGAAATTTAGTTGATCACTTTTAAAAGTCAGAGACCTTCATATAAAAATCTAGATTTCTGGTTTCTCTTGAAAAAAGAAAAAGTCAGACAACATGGCAACACAGATTCCTTTCCTGCATGGCAACAATTGGGAGAAGCTGAGTAGCAGCTTCTTTGGCCTGAGCACATCTCTCCAAATGGACGTAGTCCCCACCACTCCCTATTACCTCCCCACAACACTGAGACTTACTGTTAGTCAACATTTTTTTTTAATCACAGTGGTTCTGTTTTTTTTTTTAATTATTATTATTATGCCTGGCCTGCTTGCCTAGCTGACTCCTATAGGCTGCTGAGTTTGAGACACTTGCTCTAGTTCTTTGCTGTTATTAGGACTCCATTCCCGACCTATGCAACTTCCAGCTCAAGTTCTACCTTCCCAGGATGATGAATCAGATTGGTTCAACTTGAGGCAGATATCCATTTCAGCACCAAGCAACAAACCCAGGGGCCAGGATCTTGTGTGAGCACCTGCTGGGGCCCACCCTTGATAGTGGAGAGTGGGGATTTCCAGAAGAGAGGAATTGTATCTGTAGGCCATAGGAGAGGGACCTACCGCACTGCAGTGCTGGCTCTTGAACAAAAGTGTAATAGTGTATGCATTTTATAATTTATTTAGTCTTGAATTGTTCAGAGTAAATACCAGATAATGTCCCATTCAGCAGATTCTGCAGATTAAATGCTTCCAAGTGCAAAAATGGTAAAAATGAACGCAATTTAAAATGTATTCTTTCTGTAAGCAACATCTGTAAGAAGGGAGTAGGGACGTATTCACAAGCCACAGTCTGGTCCTCGAAAAGTCCATGTAAGACAGATCTATTTTGGTCTAGTTTGAGGATGATGGTCTAATATGGCTCTTGCACATTTGCCATACCCAGGCTAAAGACGGTCAACGTGTGGACCCATGAATCTATCTCTTGCCTGGCTCATTGCAGACATTGCTAATATGCTGCAGAACTCCTTACTACTAAGCTTCAGGATTCTTCTCAACGCAGTTTTCCAGGCCACCAGTACTGAGCAGGTGGCACATGAAATGAAACCCATTTGCCACCCCTGCCTGGAGGCTTCCAGGGTGACTTATCATGGAGCTTCCTTGAGCTACTGGAGCCAGCATTTTATTGCATGTGTGAAAACTGGGATGGAGGCTGCTCTGCTGAGCAGATTAGAAGCAGCTCCCCCTCAAGTCCTCAAGATAACTCCCCCATCTGTGATCTTGTTACAAACCCAAGGAGCCTGCTCTAAACCCTTTCCCCTGAGAAGCCTCAATTGGACGCAGGATGACTTCTTGTTTAGTTCTAAGGCAGGGAAGCGATTCTCTTGGGCCACAGTTGGGAAGGCATGCGAACAACCACAGGCCTCTGGAGTCAGACGGCCCCTAAGGGGACTTTTCAGGTCCAGAAAGCATTTATTCCTGAGTCCTGCGCAGGGGCCAGCCAAGGAAACACCAACGGCAAAGGCTGTTTTCTTCATTCCCAGTTCCCCAGGCCTCCATCCACGGCAGTGCAGTGGCTGACTGAGCCGGCAGGCTTCCAGACACCAATATTGCAAAACTGGTTATAAAGCCAAGCCTGATCTCTTTATGCCTTCCCTCCTCTCGACTCCCTGCTTCCTGATAGTTTAGTAAATAATCAAATTTAGATGGATTTTGTTTGAATGAGGAACCTCAGAATTAAACGTTTGCTCCCCCTTAGGGCTTTTGTGTGGGAAGATGTCCTATTATTTAGGGGTCGCCTCTTGACTTCATCAATGCCCTTTCATGTCAGCTGCTCCATACCCTCTGCTTTGAGAAAGAGCCTGGAACAGACATGAGGAGACCTGAGCTGCCTCCACCAGGCTGGGTGCCCTGTGCCAGCCCCTGGCCTCTCCAGCACTCAGGCATCTTGTCTTTAAAATGGAGGGGTGAAGATTGCTGGTGACTAAGTTCCCTTTCAGCTCTCAAAGCTATCATTCTAAGCTCTGACCCTCTCCATCACTTAAAAGTAAGGATAAACAATACTGAGACTTCCTGTGTGCTTGGAAGGGCACTAGGAGTTTTACATACATTCTTTCACTTAGTTCTTACAGAAAAAAATGAAGCAGTTACTTCACGTTATACCCATGTATCAGGTAGTATTCGGTGCAGCTGCTTACACAGAATGCCCTGAAAAATAGTGGCTTAGATAAGATAGAAGGGTTTTTTTATCTCCCCCACTGGAGGCTTTTTATTTAAAAAGAAAAAAAAAATAGAGTTTTTCTCGTATGTGAAAAACAAAACGTCTGGAGGTGGGCCCGGCCACTGTTGTTTCAATGGCTCCACAGTGTCATCAAGACGTCTACCTTTCTCCTTCACCATCCTTGGCATGTAACTTCAAGGTTACTTCTTGGTCCAAGACAGCAGCAGTAGCTGTAGTCATCACATCTCTGTTTCAGGTAGCAGAAAGCAGGAAGGGATGGTAAAAGGGCCATCTTCTTTTGTTCCTAGAAATCCGAATACTTCTGCTTCCATTTCATTTGTCAGAACTCACATATTACGTATTCATATCTAGCTGCGAAGAGAGGCTGGGAAATGCAGTCTTATTGTTTCCCAGTCACAATGTAACACAGGTAAATATTTGAGTTCTGTCATAAGACAAAAAATGAGAGTAGATATTAGAATAGATACCACCAGTTTCTTCACATTACCTTTGACCAATGAGGAAGCAGGGTACACAGAGGTTAAACAACTAGCCCTTTATTTTATTTATTTTTTATTTCAACAGCTTTTGGGGAACAGGTGGTTTTGGGTAACATGGATAAGTTCTTTAGTGGTGATTTCTGAGATTTTGGTACACCCATCACCCAAGCAGTGTACACTGTACCCAGTATGTAGTCTTTTATCCCTCACTCCCCTCCCCCCACCCTGAGTCCCTGAAGTCCATTATATCATTCTTTTGCCTTTGCATCCTCATAGCTTAGCTCCCACTTAGAAACGAGAACATATGATGTTTGGTTTTCCATTCCTAAGTTACTTCACTTAGAATAATGGTCTCCAGCTCCATCCAGGTTGCTGCAAATGCCATTATTTGGTTCTGTTTTATGGCTGATGAGTATTCCATGGTGTATGTATACCACATTTTCTTTATCCACTCGCTGACAACCAGCCTTTTAGAGATGTGCTTGGTGGCTGAGGCAGGTGTGGCCCCGGGCAGCCTGCATCCAGAGCCTGTGCTCTTACGTGCTGTGCCATTTGTCCTCCCTGGTGTTCCCTTGCTGCTGCTTTTCCCTTCTTATCAGAAGCTTCATGCAGTCTCCTTGGCTCTAAATTTAGTTCTCCCTCTCTATCAGGAAAGCTTTATTGAGGCTTCATGTTCAACCACCTCCAAAAGGCAGGAAAATTGGGCAGGACTACGAGCCCACAGTGTGACTGCCCTTCAGCCAGGGTCCTCCTGTCACCTGTGGAAGGTACAGTACACCTGTGGAGTCTCCTCTGGCCCCCAGGCTCAGTCCTCATTCCAGATATCCTTGGTCCCTCCCCAGTTCCGCATCCCTTAGTTCCCTCCATGATGTTCCCAAACACTGCGGAGTGCTCTCAATTCTGGTCCTGGAATAAATTGTTGCCTCTCTTCTTGAGGCATTCTTATTTGAGAAGATGAAGGGATAATTTTTCTGACTAAAATTTTAGGTGGCAGGGTTTCCCCCCCTTTTTGTAAGTTGGGGATGCTTCCCAAATTAAGCTCTTAAAATCATGTTACAGAGGACTCCTAGTCAGGTTGGTTTGCCACTAAAGCCACTGCCAGGAGCTGTCTCCTCCCTGTCTCTTCTTGTCTATTCAGTGTGATCTAAGAGCCAGACACGCAGAGTGTGTTAGGGGACCGGCAGCATCTGCATTACCTGGGAGTTACTAGGAATGTAGGATCTCAGCACCCCACACCGGGCTCCCTCCCTCCCACCTCCTCCTGGACCTACTGAACCAAACCTGCAGTTTAACAGGGTGCCCAGGTGATTTTTATATACATCACAGGCTTGCAAAACACTGACCCAGAAAATCTAGGCAGTTGGATTTCTAATGAGTCATTATGAACTAAAAAAATTCACCTAAGAGTATGCTTATTAAATTGATTGTTTGTTTTAGAAGACACTGAATTGAGAAAAAGAGCAAGTAAAAATTAGGTACTGAGATTTAAAAATTGCTGTTGATGGTACAGTCTTGGTCCTCATGATCTATCCAGTGTATTATGCAAATATCAGCAGTTCATTGACTGATTGATATATTAGGATGCAGAACCAGAAGAGAGTAGATAGAAATTCTCATGCTTACATTTCACCTTAAGATTCCCTTGTAAAATTACCCAAATCAGTGCACTTTTAAGTCTCCAAATGGCTTTTGCAAACCAGATAAGCTTGGCATTTGGGGTTCACGTAATTGGCCAATTTTGCTAGGAGACTGCCTAAAGCACCGTTGTCTAAACAACTATTTTAGTTTAAGGATACAATCTAGATTTAAAAGCCAACATGTGACTCACTTTAAGATCGTTAAAAGCTCAGAGGAGAGAGCTGTTGTACTCTTGATCTTGTTATTTTTGTATCCTATCATGGATTTCAGACAACTGAAAGAACAACAGAGCTATTTATTTCTATGAGCCCAGGCTTAAATTGTGGACAGCCTCAAAGAATTTCATTTGACACTTTAAAAATACTTCCCCCACCCCAGATCCTTCATGAATTGAGAGGCTCATGCAGAGGTTTTATACTTAGGCAGGCAGCAGGATGTAGTGGTTAAAAGCATGGGCTGCCGAATCTGACCATCTGGGTTTAAACCCAACTTTTATCAACTCTGCAAGGTGGGGAAAATAACCTACCGTCTCTAGGGCTGTCGTGATAATTGAGTGAATAAAGACTCACCCAGGTGGTGGCTGCCCTGTCGTAAGCATTTGCTGTTACTACATCTTCCTACAATACCTAAATGTCTGGCTCCCTCTTTTTATTTTGCACATGAGGACATGGAGAAGGAGAGGTTCAAGGTCTGTCTGCTGCCTGGCCTGGCAGGGATCCTTCCTTGCCAGCACCCCCTGTTCTCCCAGGGCAGCTCTGTGCTGAGTCAGCACCCACCCAGCATCTGTGTGGGAATTCTTTCCCTCCCACTGCATTTCACACAAATGTCCTTGGGTCCCCAGGTAGGGCCAATGACAAGAAAGGAATCTGAGGTTGATTCAGGTCCCGTTTGAACATTGACATCCCCCCTCCCACTCTGCTTACCTGGAGCTGTTTTCACCTTTTCACCCTGGGTGGGTGGTGTATGGTCTGGGATGTTGCTGGAAACCCAGCTGGTCTGTGACATCTGAGAGACAAGGACGGCTACCTCAGCTGTCATTAACAGCAGAACACTTCTAATTGACTACACTCAAAGCTACTCCTTCCCCAGGGTTTTGATAATTCCTCCCACCAATTATAGCACTTTACTCAGATTAACTAATTAATCCTCACCGTATGCCCCAGAGACAAAATTAAAGATAATTCTTTCATAACTGTAAAGCACCTTTTATCTAAGGATTACTAACACTGATGCATTTGTCTCCCATGACAACATCGCAAGTTTCAGAGATGACAAGGAAAATCTTCATTACCATTTCAAGAACTGGGAACAAAGAAAAATACCGTTCCGGGGCACAGAGGAGGAGATGCGGGTAGCTGAACAGAAACTTTTGAAGATTACCATGGGAATACACCTGTGAACTTCCAGGTGGGGCTATGTCCGCATCTGGTCCGTTTTCTTTATGTTGTTTACAATTTCCAGGGATCGTATCCATGATAACGAACAAGAGCTGGTTCACAGGCTAGTGAAGCATATGTTTGACTTCCTAAAGAACCTTCTGTTTTCTACTTGCCCACTGGTCTCCATTACGCTGTTGCCCTGTCGTCTGTATTTGCCAAAGTTCTGTTTGTGATCTAGATGAAATGAAGCTGATAGCCACATGCTACGGGAAGGAGAGAAGCTGAAAAAGACATTATAAACTGAGAATCCTTAAAGAGGAGAGTGGGAGAGGCAGGGTGGAGAATGGGAGAGAGGAAGGGAAAGAAGTCAGTCTGCCAAAGTTCTGGAATCCTCATTTGGGGTAAACGAAGGGAAAAGAGGGGTCTGCACTCTGTGGCCCAATATTAGGTTTGCTATGATTTCTTTGTAATTCCCTTGGCAGCAGATTAATTTTACTTGACTTGGCAGCACAGACAGCTGCTACTGAGCTGCAGCCGAGGCTGGGAACTACATCATTGTGCATTATACCATGGGCGCTTCATAAAGGGGATCTCAAAAACACTCAGGGAGGCACAAATGGTCATTTTGGATACACTTCTCTCATTTTGGCCAAGCAGTTGCATTTGTTCGAAGATTATTGGTGCAAACAACATGGCTAGGTGTTGGTAGTGATTTGCTGGTTTCTCTTCATGACCGACAGCTGTGACTGGAGCTCAGCACCCTGGACCTTCAGGATCTGGTGCTGGTGAGTTTGCTGCAGCCGACAAGCAGCTTGACAGGAGCTTTCTCCAGGACTCTTGGGAATAGGAATATCAGAAGGAAGAGCTCTTGATCAACTTCAAATTCAAGAAAGAGAAGTGAACAAATAAATAAAACGTAAACTTTACACTTTCTAGGGATTTAAAATGGGATCATAGGTCCATGATCTCATTTGAGCCTCATGACAAGCAGATGAGGCTGCACAGTGAATGAACACCTCTTATTTTGCCAGCCCAGTATCCCTTTCTTTTGGATACTGACTTTTCCCCCATTGCGTTCTGGTGGGGCTGCCAGTCACAGGACAGTCCCACCTCTGGGATCCCTTCCCTCCCCCACCCCCAACGTTGAGCAGATGGCTCCAGCTAGGCCACTGAATTCTTTTTGCTGGGGATTTGAATCTTATGGAGAGATGCCCTGGGAGAGAAAGATGTTGGAGTTGTGTATAGAGAATGCCCAGAGCCTGGCTGTTCAGCTCTTCCTTCCATTCTTTGAGTTATTTTAGTTTCCTTCCAGTAAAATTGCCTGAGTTCATGTGGGCTCCCGTCTACCAAAGAAACCCAAATTATAAACACCCCTTAGTTTCCAATTGCCAGGTGTTGAGCCCAGGTCCTCTTATCCCAAGTCAGTGACTCTTCATGATGCTAGGTAAATGCAAAGTCGCATGGGAAATTTAAGGAAGGAAAGAGAGAGAACTGAGAAGTTGAGAAATGCTAGCAATGAAGCCTTTTTTTTTTTTTTTTTTTAAAGAAGTCAAGCATCTTTCCCAATGGTGTCATGTCAGGATTCATCCCTGGGAATGCAATTCATTTTTAATGGCAGTTGTGTGAGTTGGCATGTATCCAAGTTCACCCACAGCCAACATGGTCAGGCCAAGCCTCTTTTTAGTTTTATTCTTGTTATGCTTTCGTAGGATGTGTGTTTGCTGGTAGGCTGATTCTTAAGTATATTTACCTACGAGTGTGTCTTTGTGTTTTCTCGACTCTATTGATTTGGCAAATAATCAAAAGTAGCTGGTGCAGTTCAGATGGAGAGGGAGGGAGGTTGTTGGGTGTGGTTAGCAAAAATTTAGCAGCAGGTAAAATTTTGGCAGGTAGGAGAACTCTTTTCAGGTAGCATATATGCTGAAACATATGACTTTGCTTTTTACTGGTTCATATCAAATAAAATTCCAGATTCTGTGCTTATGAATATACATGAATTCTATGTTAAAGGCACAAGGCTCTCTCTCCCTCTTGAGGCTGTTCTGGTACTTTCTGCAGTGGCATGAAATTAAGTGTGGAAGATCTCTTTTGTGAGAGGGGTCTCTTCTAGGTAAAACTAAGAGGTACCAAACTGCTGAACTATTAGCCTATTTAGATTATTTCCAGCCGAGGACTTACATCCTAAAGGAAGCCACAGGTAATCTTAAGGCTTTTGGAGTTTCTCATACATGATGGTTGAATGGCTGAGTGAATGAATAAACGGGATAAAGAGTGAGAGGAAGCCTAGAAGCCTAGAATGCTGCAACTAAAAGGGAACCTGGTGGTCACCCAATACAACCCTGCACTAGTTATTCATAGCTGCATAACAGATCACTTCAAATTTCAGTAGCTCAAAACAACAATAATCATTTACTATTTCTCTTATCGTTTCTCTGGGTCAGGAGTTCAGAGCAACTTGGCTGGATAGTCCTGTATTGAGGTCTCTTATATGGTTACAGTCATATGTCAGCTGGGCTGTGGTCATCTGAAGGCTTGACTGGGGCTGGGAGCTCTGATTCCCAGGTGGTTCATGCCTATAGCTGGCCAGTTGGCACGGGCTGTTGGTGGGAAGTTTCAGCTCCTCTCCATGTGGGCCCCTTCGTAGGGCCTCTTCAAAGAGCTGCGGGTGTCCTTTGGTGTGGCAGACAGCTTTCCCTTGGGCAAGTGATGCAAGAGAACAAGCCAGAAGCTGCAATGTCTTTTATGACCCAGTGTTGGATGTCACATACCATCACTTAAGCAGCCTTCTATTGTTCAGGCGGCCCTGGTATGCGGGAGGGAACTACACAGGGTGCAAACACCAAGCCAGGATCACCAGGACTATCTTGGAGGCTGACTACCACAACCCCTTCTCTTTCTTCCAGTTTTATTGAGGTATAATTAACAAACAAAATTGTGTCTATTTAAGGTGTACAATGTGATGACTTGATAAGTGTATACATTTTGAAATGATTACTACAGTCAAGTTAGTTAGCACATCTATCATTCACATCGTTATTATTTTTGCATGTGTGGTGAGAACATTTAAGAGCAACTCTCTTAGCAAATTTCAAGTATACAATACAATATTATTAATTATAGTCACAATGCTGTACATGAGATCCCCAGAACATATTCATCTTACAACTGATAGTTTGTACCTTTTGACCAACATGTCCCCATTCCCCCTACCTTCTATGAGTTCTCCATGAGTTTGACTCTTTTAGATTATAAATATAAATGAGATCATGCAATATTTGTCTTTCTCTGACTTATTTCACTTAGCATAATGCCTTCCATCTCATCCATGTTGTTACAAATGATAGGATTTCCTTCTTTTTTATGGCAGAATAATGTTTTCATGACATAAGTATATCATGGAACATAATATTTTAAGACAGATAAAAAGGATAAAGAAATAAAATTGATACATATATACTCACCACCCTGTTCAAGACATAAAAGAGTATCAATTCAGTTGACCCCCCCACCCCATATACCTGCCCTGATTGCATCTCCCTCTTCCTCCATCCCTTTATCCTTAGGAAACCATGTTCTGGATTTTGTGTTTAGGCTGCTATGCATTCTTTTATACTTCCACTACAAGTTTATGTATCTTTATATGTGGTGTTGTTTGGCATATTTTGAAACTTTCTGTATGGTATCATCCTGTATGATTCTTTCACAACCTACTGTTTTTATTCAGAACTATATCTGTGATATCCATCTATGCTAATCTATATAGCTCTAATGTATTTTTTATTTATATTTTTATGTTTCAAAGACAGGGTCTCACTCTGTAGCCCAGGCTGGAGTGCAGCAGTGCAATCATAGCTCACTGAAGCCTCAAACTCCTGAGCTCAAGCAATCCTCCTTCCTCAGCCTCCCAAGTAGCTGGGACTGCAAGCTAATTCATTTATTTTAATGACTATACAAGTGGTCCCCAACTTACAGTGGTTTGACTTTGGATGTTTTAATTTAGGATGGTATGAAGGCAATATACATTCATTATGCTCCTCGACTTACGATGAAGTTACATCTAGTCAAACCCATCATAAACTGAGAATATCGTAAGTTGAAAATGCACTCGTATGATATTTTCAACCCAATAATGGCTTTATCAAGATGTAATCCCATCATAAGTTGAGGAGCATCTGTATAGTATTTCACTGTATGAACAAATAATCTGTTTATCCATTCTCCAGCTGATTGACATTCAGGTTGCATATAATTGTTTTTGCAATTACACACATTAATTACTATGTGTGTTCTTGTAAACTCTCCTTGTAGCCTTGTACAAGAGTTTTTCTAGGGTATAGGTCTAAATGTGGAATGGATGGATCATATGATAGGCACAGCTTCAGCTTTACTCAGTCATGTCAGTTTGTTTTCCAAAATGGTTGCACTCATTTATACAACGACCAGTAGTGATGGAATTCCATTGCTCTTGATTCTAGTAATGTTAAACTAAAAATTTCATGCAAAGCTGATGGATATGAAATGGTATCTATTTATGGTTTTAATTTCCTTTTCCCTGACTATTAATGAGGCTCAGCATTTTTTTCCCTTACATTTGGCCATTTGGGTTTCTTCTTCTGAGCAATTTTTGTTTATATACTTTGCAAATTTTTCTATTACAATTTTTTTCTTATTCTTTTGAAAGAATTATTCATAGATCCTGGATACTACTTTTTGTCAGTTATATATGTTACCAACATTTTTTCCTGTTTGATGCTTGTCCTTTTTACTTTTTTGTTGTCTTTGTTGAGTAAAATTTTAAAGTTAATGCAATTAAATATATCAGTCTTTTCCTTTAGGGGTTGTTTACTATGGCAGAGACTACTGGTGTCCACTCAAATTCACCCCTTCTTTCTTTTATAGTAGAGTGAAGCGGACTGTGGCTGTGGAGTACGTCTGGAAGTAATGTGTGCAAAGTCTACTTCACTTGTATCAGAGGAAATCTGTTTCTAAATGTCCACTCTTTCTCCCTGCAGTGGCCTGAAATGGCAGCAACCAAAGAGCCTGGGAAACCTCACACTGAGGTGCTCAGAGCTGCCAGCCACCTGCATCTGCCACTACCTGCAACTACTGGCCCGGAGGCCTTTGCTGAACTGGGAGGGAGATGTAACTGCCTTTGTTTTTTCAGCTGTTGAATTACGGGGTCTTTCAGTTATTGCAGCTTAGCCTACTGAGGTCACAAAGATATTTTCTGTTTTCTTCCGAGAATTTGAAGTTTTGCTTCTTACATTTGAGTCTTTAATCTGCCTGGAGTTGATTCTCATTATGGTCAAAAGTTATACTTTTAAAAAATGGATTACCAACTGTTCCAGTACCCAATATTTTTCTTTTTTTCTCCCAGATGAATGAGGCCCAGAGAGGTTAAGACACTTTGTCAAGATCACACAGCTGGTTAGTGAATTATAGGTTGTATGGAGAGCTGGCATTTATAATAGTCTTCCCCAAAGCCTTACAAAGCAGGAATTATCATTAGTATTTGATTTTACATAGAAGAAAATCAATGCCATACTGACAAGGTGAGCAAGTCATCTCCATGCCCTGGCTCCTCCTGTTGTGCCCTTTTACTGTGTGACCATGCCATGGAGAGATAATTAAACCTAATCAAATCTAGTAAGTATTTATTAAGCACCTCCCATATGCAAAGCTCTGTGATAAGTGCTGTAGGCACACCAAGGTGAGTAAGGCACAGGGACACAGCCACTGATCCAGGGACCTTACAATCTGGTCAGAAATAAGGCAGAGCCACTTAGGAGTCTGAGAGAGAAAAAGGAGCTGTGGAGTTTGGGTTGTGTGTGTGAGAACGCGTTCTGCTCAGGGGATGTGGAAAGTCCTTGTGATATTTGAGAGCCCATCAGGCAGTCTGGGGGAAGAGTTTCCTAGGGGCAAGGAACTGTTTGAACAAAAACACACAGGCCGGGTTGGGTGCAGTACTCCTGGCACTGTAATTACGCGTGTAATGCCAGTACTTTGGGAGGCCGAGGCAGGCGGATCACCTGCGATCAGGAGTTCAAGACCAGCCTGGCCAACATGGTGAAACCCCATCTCTACTAAAATACAAAAATTAGCTGGGTGTGGTGGCACCCGCCTGTAGTCCCAGCTACTTGGGAAGCTGAGGCAGGAGAATCACTTGAGCCCGGGAGGTGGAGGTTGCAGTGAACCAAGATCGCACCACTGCACTCCAGCCTGGGTGACAAAACAAGACTCCATCTCAAAAAAGAAAAAAAGAAAAGCACACAGGCTGGAAAGCCCAAGGCATGCTTAGGGTACTGGCAGGAGTTGAGTTTGATTGGAGCGAGGTTGGGTGAGGGGCTGCGGGAGGTGAAGCTGGACTGGACCCAGCTGCATCTACCATCCAGCTGTTTCTATGAAAGAGCAGTAATGGCGACCAGGCATGTGGGCACCTCAGGTTACAGGGATTGCAGGTAAAAAACTTGTGGGAGTCAGTAAAATCATTTTTGCTTTAATCACCTTTTAAAATGTTAGTACAGCGTCTATATCACTATATTTTGTAGGGTTTTCAAACTTTATAGAACCTTATGTGAAAAGCAATTCAGGAGGTTGCAAAAGACATGATCATCTTAGGAGTCCTTTCCCAGAGCCACCATCACCTCTTGTGGAGCTGGCATTATATGTGTCCATTCACAGACCTTTAGAGACATGGCTATATCTCAAGCTTAGTATCAGTTCCTTCCAGCAGATTTTCATAGCTCTCTGAATTTCTTCACCATCTTGTGCTTATAAACTTTATAACTTGACTGATATTCTTCAGAAAAAGCCTTATTCATTGTTAGGTCCCCAAAGCCTGTGTCCCCTACCAGGCACACAGCAGGTGCTCACACACATTTGGGGAATGAGTAGCAGATGTTGGGAGGGACTAAGGAATGAATTCCTCAATGCTGCATGTGGCGACTGCTGTGCACAGGACAGGCAAGACAGGATGCCCACGTGACTGCCTTCTGCTGACATGGCAGGAGGCCAGAAAGAATTCCTGAAACTCTTTGTTTGTTTGTTTGTTTGTTTGTTTGAGACGGAGTCTCACTTTGTTGCCCAGGCTGCAGTGCAATGGTGTGATCTCAGCTCACTGTAACCTCTGCCTCCTGGGTTCAAGCGATTCTCCTGCCTCAGCCTCCTGAATAGCTGGGATTATAGGCACTCGCCACCATGCCCAGCTAATTTTTGTATTTTTAGTAGAGACGGGATTTCACCACGTTGGCCAGGCTGGTCTCGAACTCCTGACCTCAGGTGATTTGCCTGCCTTGGCCTCCCAAAGTGCTGGGATTACAGGTGGAGCCACTGCACCTGGCTGAGTTCCTGAAACTCGACGTTAATTCAGATCCACACCCAGGTGCTGTCACAGAGACTTGGCCTATACAACATAGAGGTTTATTTCTCTTTCACGTTGAAGTCCAAGGCAGTCTGCGGCTTGGCTTGCTAGAGTTGTCAGAGACCTAGGCTCCTTGTACTCTGTGGCTCTGCCATCCTGGGGGATGTCGCCTTGCCCACAAACTGCTCCATCACATCCACATTCTAGGAAAAAAGAAGGGGGAGAGGAGGAAGGGAAGGACATGATCCTTGTAGTAAGTGCACATCTTGGAGGTGCACATATCCCTTCTGCTCACACCCTGTTAGCCAGAACCTAGTCATGTGGCTACGCCTCACTGCAAAGGAAGATGGGAGATGTGTAGTTTTGTTCTGGATGGCCAGTATCAAGTAAATGATCCAAGTTATGGATTATTCCATGGAAAGGGAGAATAGATATCCATGAAAAACTTGCCATTCCCACCACAAGCTGATTTTATCTAATGTAGTTCAGATGCATGTACTCAAGTAGGCAGAGAGGCAGATAGTCTAGTCTGGTTGGATAGAAAGGATTTACTTGAACACATGTTTCAGTGTTGGCTAAAAGCCACAGCCTGCAATGCACCAAAAGTAGCATTGTCTTCAAATACAAAGATCAGTGGCTGTTCTTATTAGTTTGGTTTGGTCATTACGAATCTTCCAGCACCTCCCAAGAGTAAAGGAAATGGTCAGTCTCATAGGCTGGTGCATCACGACCTTAAGAACAATAGTGACGTGAAGGAGGAGAAACAGCACTTCAGCACTTGTGTAAGTGTATCATTGGACGTATTCCTTTTTAAGTGATTGGTCCTCTCGTGACATTTTCTACTTAAGGGGGCACAGCACAACCAATATTGGTAGCTGTCCACCAACTCTGGTCTCCTCTTCCTTTCGGGTAGATGACTAGCTACGATTCCACGTGGTGGAATTTCATGGGGCCATTAAAATTTTACACCGTTGAAGAAAATGTATTGAAGTAGGGAAATGCTCACAATATAACAGTAAGTGCAACAAAGCAGAATACTCAGGGGCCTGCAGGCCTTCCGCGACCTGAGTCTCTCCAATCCCCAACTCTCACCCCGTTTCTCACCACATTGCCCCTTATTCACTCCACTCCAGCCACCCTGGACTCCTGAACGTTTCTCCAACATGTCCAGTCTTTGCAGCCCTGGGACTTTGCTCTTGCTGGTCCCCTCTGTCTGAAACAGTGCCCTGAGATACTGCATGGCTGCTCCTTCACTTTCTTCAGTCTCTGTTTGCATCTCACTTTATCAGCAAGACGGTCCCTAACTAGTCCATGTAAAGATAGTAACCTCGCCTCACCTGACCTGCTGTACCCCATGCTCCAGCCTTTTACCCTGCCTTTTTACCCTACTCTCTACCTGGCACATGACATACACTCATGTTTATTTGCTTATCCTCTATCTTCCCATGAGGATTGCAGCTCCCTGAGGACAGGAACTTTGATCATTTTTGTATCTGTAACACATGGTAGGCCATCAATCAATATTGTGAGATAGATGGATAACATATGTGACTATGATCAACAATAGTATAAGACTTTTGTACAAAAACCTCATTCCAACGAACGAGGAGGTGATATACCGGATGTTAACTGTGGTTGCTCTTGGATGGCTGGATTGCTGATGATTTTGATTTTTTCATTACACTCTTCTACAGTTTTGAAACTTTTATGGCAAATATGTTATAATGAGAGAGAAATCAATATGTTGTTATTATTTTAAAATTCCACTATTTACAACAATCACTAATACCTATGCTGGTCAAATGTTCAAAATTGTAGAACAATATTTTTTTTTTTTTTAAGAGAGAGTCTTGCACTGTCACATAGGCTGGAGTACAGCAATGTGATCAGAGCTCACTACAGCCTCAGACTCCTGGGCTCAAGTGATCCTTCTGTCTCGGCCTCCTGAGTAGCTGGGACTATAGGTGTGCATCACTACACCCTGCTAATTTTTTAATTTTAATTTTTTACAGACAGGATCTCACTACGTTACCCAGCCTGGTCTTGAATGCCTGGCCTCAAGCAATCCTCCCAAAGTGCTGGGATTACAGGCGTCAGCCAACACATCCAGCTGCAATTCTATTTTTTTTTTTAGAAGTTCTCACTTTTTCCATTTGACAAATCTGGTGACTCTTCCACAGAGCTACATTTTATCAGCTACTGCCTCCTGGTATTTCCTTCCTCTGCCTGTTCCACTTCAACAAGCACCTCGAGGCTGCGGAATTTCTTTCTGGGCTCTACATCATTTACAAAAGAGGCTTATTACTCTCTGCATCTAGTGTGTTTGTCCCAGTGCCAGAGAGATCTGCCAAGCCTTCCTTCTCCTCGTTCTCCCCAGCCCAGCCTCTTCCTGGAGTTCCTTCCTGGGACCTGCAGTGCCAGGTGCTGGGGGAGATGAGGGAGTGGCCTTTCAAGTCCATCAGGCCTCCAAGGCAGAAGGTGAAGGTTACTTGCGGGGATTAGCTGAAAACAGAGGAGCCTGATTTGAGACAATGCATTAATTCCCTGAAGAGAGTTTATCACAGGAGCTACCTCCACAAAGGCCCACCTGCATGGGGATCTGCAGCTAGCCCTGAGAGGAAAACATATCCCAGCAGCCATGCGAACTGAAAGAATCTTTCCTTAAAAGAGAAGTGACTCTTGGCTCAAAACCTTAGGGTTCCCTTTATGGGTCTCCTCGCATTTCTTCCTAGTGTGGAATACCCAGCCACACAAGGTGAACGAAGGGTTATCATTCAGAACAGACACTATTGTTTCACTTGCCACAGCACCTCATTTATTTAAAAATACTGATCTAAATACAAAGAGTAGCCATCCTCTTGAAAACTAGACGCACATCCATAATGACCAGCGGGTGCACAGGCCTGGGATTGAAGGAAGGAAATCATCAGAAACAACAGGATAATGCTCCTCCCTCAGGGCATGGGTAGTGGTGAGCATTTTCAAGGTGAGGTGGACGACATTCAGTTATTATTTATAGACCCAGTGGGGAGGGCTTTGGGGCTGCTAGGAAGCCTGTGGCAGTCGGGGACAGCATGGGCTTTGTTTGAGCAAAGATACCTAAGTGCTGGGTATTGGGATGGAGTACCCGCCCCAGGCCAGCAGCTCCAGTGCACGCCCAGGAGGAAGCTTCCTCTTGCTGGCCTCTTAAACATGGCTTGCAATAGCAATAGTTGTGCCTTCTTAGAATGTTCAGCAGTGTGCTTAGGAATCCTGGGTGTCTGAACCATAGCTGCCCAGAAAAGAACTTCAACATGCACCCTTTGTCCTAGGCCAATCTCTACTTCCATTTCAAAATCCACAGACCTCCAAATTGGGTCCCTCCTCTGCAGTCTGAACACAGTGGGGTATGTCTTTATTTATCACCCTCCATATTGTATAAGAATGATCGGATCAGGTGTCTGTTTCCCTTACTAGAGAGCAGAGTCCTTAGAAGTAGCACCTGATGTTAACTCATATTTGTAGTTCTAGTGCCTGGCACACATAGGTGCTCAGTTAATAGTTCATGAATCGATTTGTGGAGTCTGTCTTTGAAAAGCTCATTTTAAAACATTCCAAATGATGGTGATTCCTTAGAAAAGTTGCTTTCCTTTTTCTTTCCTTTTTTTTTTTTTTTGAGACAGAGTCTCACTCTGTCACCAGGCTGGAGTGCAGTGGCGTGATCTCGGCTCACTGCAATCTCCGCCTCCCGGGTTCACGCCATTCTCCTGCCTCAGCCTCCCGAGTAGCTGGGACTACAGGCGCCCACCACCATGCCCAGCTAATTTTTTGTATTTTTAGTAGAGAGGGGATTTCACCACGTTAGCCAGGATGATCTCGATTTCCTGACCTCATGATCTGCCTGCCTCAGCCTCCCAAAGTGCTGAGATTACAGGCACAAACCACTGCATGCCTGGCCATTTTCCTTTTTCTTTTGAGAAGGGGTGTCGCTCTGTTGCCTAAGCTGGAGTGCAGTGGCGCAATCATAGTTCATGGCAGCCTCAACTTTCCGGGCTCAAGTATCCTCCTACCATGCCTGGCTAATTTTTGTATTTTTTGTAGAGACAGGGTTTTGCCACGTTTCCCAGGCTGGTCTCAAACTCCCGAACTCAAGCGATCTACCTGCCTTGGCCTCCCAAAGTGCTGGTATTATAGGCATGAGCCACTGCCTCCAGCCTGGAAAAGTTTTTTATTTAGGGCAACATTCATGGGCTATTTCTCAGGAATTATCTAGTTCTGAATCTTTAAATGCTGAAGAGGGAGGGGATCTCTAGGTCATCGGGACACTCAGGACCTCAGATGGGGTTTGTTAGTATTATTTGATACAATGATTATCACAATAGAAATTTCTTACGTCTTCAGCACTTCACAATTTATTATTTATTTTTACTTATTTATTTGTTTATTTATTTTTGAGATAGAGTCTTGCTCTGTGGCCCAAGCTAGAGTGCAGTGGCCTGATCCTGGCTCACTGCAGCCTTGAACTCCTGGGCTCAAACAGATCCTCCCACCTTAGCCTCCCAAGTATCTGAGGCTACAGGTACACACCACCATGCCCTGCTAATTTTTAAATTTTTTTTTTGTAGAAACAGGGTTTCTAAACATACAAAAATTAGCATGTTTCCCAGGCTAATTTCAAACTCCTGGGCTCAAGTGGTCTCCTGCTTTGGCCTCCCAAGTGCTGGGATTACAGGTATGAACCACCACGCCTGGCCTACTTGACAATTTAAAACCCTTTCAATTTTATTGTCACATATTATCAAGTGTACTTCTTATCTCTATGTCTGGCGAGACATATTTTTAAATCTCATAAAAATCAGATTACCTTGGGAAAATGTGGTGGCTCACAATTTTGGGAGGCCGAAGCTTGAGCCCAGGAGTTCAAGACCAGTCTGGGCACTATAGGAACTCATCTCTATTTAAAAAAAAGAAAAAGAAAAAGCTGAGTGTGGTGGTATGCTCCTATAGTCCCAGCTGCTCAGGAGGCTGAAGTGAGATGATAGATTGAGCCCAGGAGTTTGAGGCTGCAGTGAGCTATGATCGTGCCACCGTACTCTAGCCTGTGTGACAAAGTGAGACCCTGTCTCAAAAAGAAAAAAAAAATAGGCTTTGTGACTTGTCTGAAAGCCATATTTTTAGAATTAAGTACCACGTTGCATGCACTTGACACATTTATTGCATACCTACTATATGCTAGGCACTGTAGAAGGCACTGGAGATACAGAGATGGAAAATTATGATCCTTCTCATATTCAGTGCATCGATACAAAGTGATGAGGACTCTATTAAAGGTGTCATTAATGACTCTAGGAGCAATAAGCAAGAGGGCTTGATAATGCCTGGAGAGATATGAGGGAGGTGTTAGACCAAGATGATGGTAATGTGGATGAAGATGGGGATGGTGATGATCTCATCAGCAATATACAGTGCTTACCAAGTGCCAGGCACTGTTCTGGGCGTTTGCACATATTAACTCACTTGATCCTCACAACCACCCTATGAGATAGGGGCTCTTAATATTTCCATTTTACAGATAAGGAAAAATGAGGCATGCAGAGAGTAGGTAAATTGCTCAAGATTGCACCAGCAAGTGGTAGAGATTGTCTACTATTTCTTGAATTTCTGAAACTCAAGAGCAAAACAGCAATGATAATACTGGCAAAGAATGGGGCCATCTGCTGCCGCCAAAACCCACTTTCCCTGGTCCCCTTCCTGAGATGCAGCCCGTTTATTTCTTGAGCCAATCCTTGAGTTTGGCAGGGCCCTTCCTGTCCACACGGTGAACCTGGTTTGTGGCACTGGCCCCAGGTATCCAAACGGTCCACCGTGGATAGAGGGTCATGGTTAAGATCTGGGATTTCAAATCAGACACACTTGGGCTGGACTTCTGGTTCTGTCCATTCTCAGCTATATGACCTCTGAGCCTTAGCTTTACCATCTATAAAATAGAGATAACAGCCATGTCTGTGCCTCTATGGCCTCTCATGTCAGCAGCTTTTTGCCCACCCCACACCCCTCACACAAGACGAGGCCCCTGAACTAAACAGACACTGAAAGGAAGCCAACCTGGAGGCCTGCGGAGCTCCCTGGCATGATTGGAGCCATTGTTCTGTCGCTGGGGAAGGCCTTCTGGAAGAGAGGGCAGAGGGCTGCAGCGCCTTCGGCAGACATCTGCCTCAGAGATTTCCTCTGCCTTGCTGTTTGGAGACATAAGCTTTTCCTTCAGAGGGTGAAGTACGTGGAGTTGAAAGAAACTACTTCACGGAAACAACAGTTGTGACTGGCAGGAGGGCTGGCAAGAGGCCTGGAAGCGGGCTCAGCCCAGGGTTGCGTCCCTGGGGTGCACCTCAGAGAACCTGGGCCAACAGCATGCTCTCTGTTTATTCAGGGGTTTCCTCACTGAACCCTCTGAGGAAACAGCTTTGTAAGGAAAGGGAAAACATATGGGTGAGACAAGGTACTCGGTGGCCCAACGGAGCCCAAGTGGCTGCCTACAAATTGGCTCCTATCTTGATACCAAGGGGGAGAGGATCTCTCCAGTTCCTGCCCTGCGTGGGCTCAGGGCCAGTTATACAGTGCCAGGCCCTTGTGAGTGGCTGGCCTATGGCCACTGCCTTCTGGGAGACCTGGTACCTTTAGGGAGGTCCATTTACTCTTCCTGGCCTTTCAGGCCCCTTCAGTCATTTCTGAGAGGCATTAACTTGCCTGTTTGTAACAGAAATATCCATCTCTTCACTCACTTTGCTCCACCTCTTCTTCATCCTTGGTGGGAAGAGGTTTTTAAAGCATAAAAATATACCAAAATTATGCTGCGAAAGGTTATAATGTTAGCAGGTGAGATGTTTGTTTTTCTAATGAGGACTTTACTTGGAAAAAAGAATTGGCTGGGCGTGGTGGCTCACACCTGTAATCCCAGCACTTTGGGAGGCCAAGGTGGGTGGATCGCCTGAGATCAGGAGTTCGAGACCAGCCTGGCCAATGTGAAACCCCGTTTCTACTAAAAATACAAAAATTAGCCGGGCGTGATGGGGAGTGCCTGTAATCTCAGCTCAGGAGGGTGAAGCAGGAGAATTGCTTGAACCCCAGAGGCAGAGATTGCAGTGAGCTGAGATCACGCCATTGCACTCCAGCTTAGGTGACAGGGCAAGACTTCGTCTCAAAAAAATAAATAAATAAAATTTATGCCTCTTTCCCAGAACAAAGGGCAGGCTTCCGGGACCTCATGGCTGTGAGGTCTTGGTGATGCTGGTGATGAGTTAGGTAGGCACGAGCAAAGCTGAGGGTGAAAGGAGGGAGGGAGACTAAGGAAGCAGGACTTGCTCATATTCAGAGTTTGACCCCATAGGGACTGCAGTAAGTCCATCCTTACTGGAAGTCCATACTTACTGGAAATTATTTTACCATCCTCTGGGCACTCAGCTACCTGTGATCAGCTACAGAAAACACTGGGTTCTTTCAGGAATTGGACTGTGGTGTCTAGGGGAGGATGGAACAGCACAGTCTTTCTTGATTCAACAGCCCTGGTGTTTCCCACATGCCAGCAGCATGCTTCATGCGAGAAGAGACCAAGGAGCTGAGTGCCTCACGCTCTTGCAGAGGAGACAGTAACCACAGTAACAGTCACAGCAACGATTGAAGGGTGATAGAAGTGACAGCCTCCTGTGGGGGTGGTCAAGAGAGGCTTCACAGAGAGGCAGGTCTTCCCCTGGCCTCGAAGAATGGCAGGACAGAAATGGAATGGGACGCAGTGCCCGGACAGGGAGAGGATCTCCAGGGACACAGCTGCCTAGAGCTGGTTTTAAGTGTGGCTGTAGCAAGGTCTCTGAGGGAGAGCTTAACTCTGCCTTGAGATCCTTCTTTCACCATGGACTACTGGCCCTTGATCAATCAGTGCACACAACTGGACCCAGGACTCAAGGTTAAACTGAAGGGCCTGGGCCAGCCTGGGTTTTAGGGCCCAGGAGATTCTCTGGACTCTGGGCTTCTTGGCATCCTGTTACAGAAGCACCATTTATATATTTATATTGAAAAATAAGCGCAACGGAGGGAGATCTGATGCCCTCAACAAAGCTCAGAAAGACTTTTCTGGTTGAAGAAATAAGCATTGCACACACCACAAGTGCAAAGCCTTCTGCCTAGACCCTTGATGGAGAGCTGTGCTGAGCAGAGGGCAGGGGCTTGTGGTGCAGGCTGGGCTGCGATCGGCTGGGCTCAGTATGCAGCAGTGTTCCGAGAGTGTGGGTTCTGCTGGCGCCCAGATGGCTTCGGGGCTCCTGATAAACTTCTCCAGCTCTGATTTTCAGGTCTGCAATCCTCTTAGCTGCCCCCTTCAAGGGCTTCCACCAGAGGCGGCATAACGTAGCCTGGACTGTTCTACTCTGGGCCTCACCTCCCACTCCACCCACCTTGTTTATCCGACCTTCTTCCCCCGGGGACATTAAACCTCCCAGAAATATTAATATGTTTGATTTTTTTCTCCTTTGTAGCTATTTAAAAAATGTTCTCCTTTTTGTTTTCTCCTTTAAGAATTTATAGGAAAGAAGGATCTTGGAATGGTTGGTACAGATAATGAGAAAAGATTGGGAGCTTGTTACAATGTCAGGAGATTGGGAAGAAGAAATACTTCTTTCCCTTTGTCATTACAGCCAGTGGAGAAACAGTTTACAGCCATTCCGAGAAATGTGAGCAATGTGGAGGGATTTATGCAGCTCAGTAGCCGGGTGCATCCTATACATACCTCATAAGGTATACTGTAGAAATCTTCACCAGAAGATTTTATGAATAATCAGGAATATCATTTTGAAATGAGAGAAATGTGCCAGAGATGGATCTTACACTATTTTAGCTAGGATTTGCTATGATGCCTACAGTGTACATGGCAAAGTTGGTGTCAGAACTGAGAATACTCTGGTCTATAGGATCCAAGGGGAAGAATCCAGAGAGGAAGGATTTTTCACCAGTTGAACAGTGGTCCTTGGGTCCAGTGCTTGATTCTGCTTTAATAAGACCATTATTGCCATGTTCTCCTACACTGTGGACTGTTTAGAATTTACAAAGTGTGCTTCTAATAACACATTTAATGTGTGCTCTGATAACACATTATTCCATTTCTAGGTTTCTTTTTGAAATCTGAGCATGTTTAACTCAATTTCTCTGTGTAGGATCTGTGTTAAGGTCTTTGCATGTTTAGTAGAATTCTATTTCCAACTGGAAAAGTATTTTTAGCAGAATCTTTTTTTTTTTTTTTTTTTTTTTTTTTGAGACAGAGTCTTGCTCTGTTGCTCAGGCTGGAGTGCAGTGGTGTGATCTTGGCTCACTGCAATCTCCGCCTCCCGGGTTCACACCATTCTCCTGCCTCAGACTCCTGAGTAGCTGGGACTACAGGTGCCCGCCACCAAGCCCGGCTAATTTTTTTGTATTTTTAGTAGAGATGGGGTTTCACCGTGTTAGCCAGGATGGTCTCGATTTCCTGACCTCGTGATCCTCCCGCCTCGGCCTCCCAAAGTGCTGGGATTACAGGCTTGAGCCACCTCACCTGGCGGCAGAATCTTTTCTTTGTCTTCCTTTTATTTAAAAAAATCAAAATGAAGCCTTTTCGTGCAAAATTTTCAGAAAAATAGCTCTCTTTTCCATTGCCACATTGTGCTGAGAACATGCATGTCTTGAATCTGCCTCTATTCTTCAATGCATGGCAGCTACCTTAGTTCAGGTTCTTATCATCTCTTTCATTATTGTAATTACATGGCTACTTTTCTTACCTCCATTCTCATTGCCCTTCCTATACATCAACCACACTATTGTTAAATTGAACTTTGAAAGTACAGGTCTAAGAAAGTTGACAACACACAGCCAATGATGTGTAGAAGCAAGCAATCTCATAGATGTTGCGGGAATGAATTAGCGCAGCCTCTTCGAAAGGCAATATAGTAATGTCTATCAAAGGTACAAGTATGGTCACCCTTTGACTCAAAGTTCCACTTCTAGGAAATTATTTTACAGATATTCTTGTACCTGAAAAGATGTATGTGTAAGGATGTTCATTACAGCATTGTTTATAATGACAAAATATTGGGAACAAGGTAAAGGTCCATTGGTAGGAGCTATACAACTTGGGAGTTGGATAATGGAATTTGCAAAGGCCATCTACTGGTTGCTACCCTAGCATTCATTCCCTCATGCTCCTCCTAACTATTGATTGGTGTTGACCTCACTCTTATCTCCAGGGGTGGACACCAACTGGTGGAAGCCACTCACTCAATCCATCATATTTCCCTGGCCACAGTAACTGTTTCATATATAATGACATTCTAAGTAGGATGAATCAGAATGGATATGAGGCTTGAAATAGTTGTAGCCACATGGGTAAATCCTGGAGCTTCTGGGAGGCCTGAAGATGGAGACACTCATGGAAGCATAGCCTGCTGATGTCAAGCTGGGTGGCATGCTGACATTGGGTGAATTCCCTTTTGGTTTTGGTTTTAACTGGTGAGAAGTGAGTTGTCTTTCACAATAAAGACCCTAAGAGCTTAAAAAAAAAAAAAAAAAAAGCCAAGTGGCCGTGAAAGAAAATTAGGTGGATCTTCTTGTGTCCCTGTGAATGATATCCGTGATACTTGATAAAATAAAGGTATTATACAATGAATATAGAATATATTCTCTTTCATATAAATAAAAAGCTGTGAAAATGGGTGAGTGCCTATGTATACACGTGCATGTGTGTGATGTATATAAATGGCTTCAACTAGCCTATGTAGTACCTTTGTTTTCTGATTTTTTTTTCTTTTCTTTTTTTGAGACAGAGTCTTGCTCGCTCTGTCCCCCAGGCTGGAGTGCAGTGGTGCGATCTCGGCTAACTGCAACCTCTGCCTCCCGGGTTCAAGTGATTCTCTTGTCTCAGCCTCCCAAGTACCTGGGACTATAGGCGCCCATCACCACACCCAGCTTATTTTTGTACTTTTAGTAGAGACGGGGTTTCACCATGTTGGCCAGGCTGGTCTTGAACTTCTGACCTCGGGTGATCCGTCTGCCTCGGCTTCCCAAAATGCTGGGACTACAGGCTTGAGCCACCATGCCCTGCCACATGTAGTACCTTTGAACAAATTAGGAAAAATGTCCTCTCTGGTATATGCAGCCCCATGCCAGTGGCAAGCAAGTGTGCAATGGATTTTAACCTCCTCTAGTCTCCTTGACTGGTGGCCTCATGCAGTATACAACCTGCACAATAGTATGCTATGGTCATTTGTGTATAAATATATATGCCTGCCTGTGATGCTTCTGGTTGGATATATGTAAAACTAGAAAGAAAGATTGCTTCCAGGAAGGGAAGATGGGGAGCTTGGTAGTAGGAGGTGGAAAGGAGGCTTATCTCCATACCCCATTTGGAGAGTGTTTAATGTTACTATGTTCACAAACTGTTTTTCAAAACTAGCTTATTTAAATAAACAAAAGGAAAGCAAACGAAAAATGACAGGTTTTTTTTGTTTTGTTTTGTTTAAACCACAGGTTTGATCTCAGTTACTCCCTTACTTGAAGAAGGCTTCGATGATTCCTCATGGAGAAATCCCAGATACTTCTGCACATGATTCAAAGGTCCCTTACAACCGGCTTCAGCCTGCCTTCCAAGCCCTGTCCCTCGCCTCTCCCTTCCTTCACGCCGTGCTTCAGCGAGGTAGGAATGCTTGTGATTCGCCTTCCGGGTCAAGATGATTGGCCCCTCTGTCTTCACATATGCTGTTCCCTCTGCTGTTCCCCATGCTGCACCCAGGGAGCCGCCCATCACCCGCCGGGAACTTCCTGCCCTGGGTGAACCCATAGTGCTTTGTGCCTTTCTCTTTCTTGCCACTTGCCACATTTTACTGTAGTTATTTTTTTATAATTACAAATATAAACCTGCTACTCTAGGAGTAAGCTCTTTGAGGGACCAGTGTCTCCCTGGACCTACGACAGTCAGTGCTTGTGACACTATGGGAATAGGCGCCTCATAGCTGTTCCATGAATGAATGGAGGTGGCTTCAGATTCCAGCTGTCTTTTTACTAAGCTGCTCTATCCCTTTCAGATTTCTTTCTTTCTTTCTTTTTCTTTTCTTTTTTTTTTTTTTTTTTTACAGCTGCAAATTCTTATCTATTCTTTGCCTCTCGGCCCAGTAGCAATTAACCAGGTTGTAGCAGATCTAGAGTTTCCAGCTCAGCCCGGATTGTGTTTCCTTGCCCTTAGCAGGTCAGGGGAATCTTTTTTCACTTCACGAGGGATGCATCTGAGATTCAGAGCAGGTCCAATGACCCTTTTATTAATTGTTTGTCTGCTCCAACATGCACAGTCTGTCATGAAGTATTCATCCAGTTCAGAAAATTGAAAAAGCCAGGGAGAAGAGAAAGAGAAGGGAATTTGTGAGAATAGAGTCAGTCACTTCGGCATCTATCCCACTCAGCAGTCTTGCCCCCTTGGTGAGCCTCTTAACCTAGAGACTTGTTCACGAGCTATTCCCTTGGAGCCGTCTTTCCCTTTAAATAATAATCAGGCCCAGTAGAAACCTGCGATGAGTACATGAAATCAGCGAGGCTGAGACTTTCCAGGAAACAGACTCAGGGAGGCAATGGCTCACTCATTCACACAGAGGCACTAACCAGGCTTGCCCAGGGAGGACCAAACCACCTGGGGGCTGACCATGGCTGGGAGCATCCTAGGTGATCAGGAAGACCTGATGGTGGTTGACTGGCTGATGGATAAGGAAAATGATGAGCCACTAAACCCATTTCTGGAGCAAGGATTGGTAGAGGGTGCTCGCTGTTGAGGTCTGGGGAAGATAAGGTGGCCAAGGAGTCAAACAGCAGGTTCAGGGCTACTACTAACCTATATAGTGTCCTTGATTAAATCAGAAAAAAAGCAGCCCTTTGGGGCTGAATGGACCCCTAGAGCACAAGGCTTGCAAGTTGGAAGCACCTCTGTCCAAAGAAAGAAGGTTCATTACTCTGGGTAGACACAGCCCCATGCCGCCAGGCACCTAGATCCCGGCTCCCATTTGCCTTTTCAGTTGGTAGCTGTTATATAGCACATCAACTGCACAACCATACCTGTGGCATACAGGGTATCATAGTTCTGAGGGCATTGAGAAAGGAAAGGTGAGAGAAAAGTGAACTGATTATGGGTAGCAGATTATAACTAGCATTGTTTAGGGTTGTTTATTTTTAAACTGTGGAACTCCCTATTAGAATCACCTAAGATACTTGATGGGTAAGAACGCATATTCCTGGGACTCACCTCAGACCAACTCAATCAGACGCTTTGAATGGTGAGATCCAGCAGTCTGGATTTTTAACCAGCCCCCTAGGTGCTTCTAGTGCCCACTAAAGCTTAAGAACTGCTGGTGTAGCAACTCTTCCATCAGAAGTCCTTGGGGCTGGGCATGGTGGCTCAGCTTGTAATCCCAGCACTTTGGGAGGCTGAGGCGGGCGGATCACCTGAGGTCAGGAGTTCAAGACCATCCTGGCCAACATGGTGAAACCCCGTCTCTACTAAAAATACAAAAATTAACTGGGCATGGTGGCGGGTGCCTGTAGTCTCAACTACGCAGGAGGCTGAGGCAAGAGAATCGCTTGATTCTCCTGGAGAATCAAGGAGGTGGAGGTTGCAGTGAGCTGAGATCACACCACTGCACTCCAGCCTGGGTGACACAGTGAGACTCCATCTAAAAAAAAAAAAAAAAAGTCCTTGAGATCTGTCCATCTGGGAATCTAGAACTATCTGACTGGACCGAGAAAAAGCGATCCATCCATTCCCTGAGCTCTGCAGTGTCCACTCCTCACATGTCCTTGAGACATTTCCTAGAGGTTGCTTCTCTGGAGTTTGTGGCTGATGTAATTGTTTTTCCTGGCTCTACTGCTTTGCTATTTCTAAGAAACACCTTTAAAAGTAACAGCTTTTGGCCAGGCACGGTGGCTCATGCCTGTAATCCCAGCACTTTGGGAGGCTGAGGTGGGCAGATCACGAGGTCAAGAGATTGAGACCATCCTGGCCAACATGGTGAAACCCTGTCTCTACTAAAAATACAAAAATTAGCAGGGCATGGTGGTGTATGCTTGTAATCCTAGCTACTTAGGAGGCTGAGGCAGGAGAATCACTTGAACCCGGGAGGCAGAGGTTGCAGTGAGCCAACATCACGCCACTGCACTCCAGCCTGGATGACAGAGTGAGACTCTTGTCTCAAAAAAAAAAAAAAAAAAAAAGTAACAGCTTTTAGGATAAAAACTCTAGGAATCTTGAAACAGAGAGTAGTACGACTCATAATTCCACATTCACCCTTCCTTCTTTGGCTCCTTTCCTGTCTACTGGTCCTATGATAGAGAATGTTTCAAGTTGATCCATTTCAAGGAAATTGCCTGGAGATGCTGCATTTTCATTTGGTTTCCAGCCTGTATGAAAGTTAAGTTACATTTTGCTGAATTCCAAATGTCCAATTTGCTTTGTTGAATTGCTTATTTCTGCCATTTTGAGTAATGCTTGAAATATGAATGTGGGGCCGGGCTTTCGTGCTTGTAATTCCAGCACTTTGGGAGGTTGAGGTGGGCAGAGCCCTTGAGCCCAGGAGTTGGAAATCAACCTGGGCAATGTGGTAAAACCCCATCGCTACGAAAAATACCAAAATTAGCCACATATGGTGGTGCATGCCTGTAATCTCAGCTACTTGGGAGGCTGAGGCCAAGGATTGCTTGAGCCTGGGAGGTGGAGGTTGCAGTGAGCTGAGATTGCACCATTGCACTCCAGCCTGGATGACAGAGAAAGACCCTGTTTCTAAAAAACAAAAAATATTAAAATAAAGAAATATGAATGTGATCAGCCCATGCCCGGCCATCTTTCTTTTATTTAGAGAGTTTTGCTGGATCAGTGAAATTTTAGCTGAAACCATAGTGCTTACAGCTTATGTTGCAGGCACCCACTGTTCTGGGCCACAGGTCAGTGCTTATATAACTCCCTCCCTTGGGGGATGAAGTCATTCGTAGATGCTGTTCACATTGTTGCTCTTGTGCCAAGCAGGGTACAAGATACACTAGTGTGAGACGTTGAGCCCATGCCCTGACTTCAGGAAATTTCATCTCAGCCCTTGTTTTGCAATATGGTAGCCACCAGCCACGTGTGACTATGGAGCACTTCACATATGCTTAGTCCAGATGGAGATGTTCAGTAAGAGTAAAATACACACTGGATAACGAGGACCTAGTAGGGGGAAAAAGCATGTATAATATCTCATGAGCAATTGTTTTATATTACATGTTGAAATAATATTTTGGCTATACTAGATTAAATAAAATATGTTATTAAAATTAATTTCAGGCCAGGTGCGGTGGCTCACACCTGTAATCCCAGCACTTTGGGAGGCCGAGGTAGGCAGATCACCTGAGGTCAGGAGTTCGAGAGCAGCCTGACCAAGATGGAGAAACCCTGTCTCTACTAAAAATACAAAATTAGCCAGATGTGGTGGCGCATGCCTGTAATCCCAGCTACTCGGGAGGCTGAGGCAGAAGAATCCCTTGAACCAGGGAGGCGGAGGTTGCAGTGAGCCGAGATCACACCATTGCACTCCAGCCTGGGCAACAAGAGCAAACTCCATCTCAAAAAATAATAATAATAATAATTTCATCTGTTTTTTTCTTCTTTAATGAGACTACTAGAAAATTCAAAATTAATATATGGCTGGCACTATATTACTATTAGACCATACTTGTCTAGAGGGTGAGAAAGATAAGTCCTTGATGGTCGTGAAGCAGTGTGATTACTGTTGGGACAGGGAAGGAGAGGGTGAGCTAGGAGCGGTTCCAAAGGGCCTTAACTGAGCTTTGGCAGCTAGGGAAAGGCTTCCGGGAGGAGATGATATCTATTTCAGATGATGAGTAGGAGTGAAGTGAAGAGTGAGATGGTGAGGAGTGTAGGAGACAGTGGGGCGCAGTGTGTTTGGGGAGCTGTAAGCAGTTCAGCATGGCTGTAGTGGAGTGTGGGGGAAGTGGAGAGAAATAGGCTGGAGGGCAGGAGGGGCCAGGCCGTGCAGATGGGAGACTCTTTCTTTCTGCTGGGGCGAGCTATGACCTCCTTTTCCTGGAAATGGGATTGGAGTTGTTAGAGATGAATGGATATTTGGTTTCCTTTCCACTTGGCCTGGGCAACCGAGTTGAGGAGGAAATGCTCAGCAGTACTGAGGGTGGGGAAAAGTGTTTAAATTGTTGCCCCTTTTTCCAAGGGTAGAACTGATGAGTTAGAGCAATTCTTACCAATGAGATGAATTCTATCTTTATGGAAGTTGGAATCTTTGGAATATTCCAAATATGTTAATATTTTGAATATATTAGGTTAAATAAAATATTAAAATTAATTTCAAATTCGAATTAATTTTAAATTAATTTGATTTCATTAAAATCTGGCATATCCAGATTTTAGCCTATTTTATTGTCAGAGGAGGTGTGATTTGCAATAACAATGCTCTTAAAAAGGATTACCATCATCATCATCTTCATCATCATCATCTTCATCATCTTCATCATCATCATCCTTTTGAAGCAAAAGAATCCAAAAGGAGTAACAGGGATGACATTTAAGGTTCAGAATTCTATAGGGATGGTACAGCCCAGGTCATAAAGCAAGGATATTGTACTATTTTATCATCTTGTAGGGTGCAATGCATCCAGAAGATAAAAGCCAAAGATTATGCATCAGAGAACCACCAGAATCTTTCTGTTCTTGCAGGGAGCATCTTTACTCACATGGCTATAGTCATCGAAATTCCAATCAAGTAATAAACTAAATGCCTGGGTGTGGGATATTCAGAAGTTTCACTTCTGTGTGTGGTTTGGCTTTGCTCTTAACACACAGGAAAATTGTTAGCATCTGAGAGTTCACTTATCTGGAAATGGTTAGTTTGCACATTGCCTTCTTTGCCTTGGGGTTTCTCTGGGGGAAGGTGGGAGGGCAGATTTTGTCCAGAGCAGTTTCCCACAGATGAATGTTCTTTGGCCCTGGAAGACTCACAGCTGCATTACTTCTACCTAAGAAGAGGAGATTCTCCAAGGAAGGGGAAGTTTTTAGACGATTGTTCATTTATTCTTCCCATTTATTGAGCACTTACTATGTGCCAGGGCCTATACTAGTCACTGAGAATAGATAGATGAGTTAAAGGGGAGCCCTTACTCCACTGAGCTAATAATCAGGTCAGAGAGACTAACATAGAATGAAATAAGTTGGCTATGGTGTGGTTCAATGTTATAGGAAAGTTACGCCCAGCAAGCTCTGCAAGCCCAAGGGAGGAAGACATTCAAATTCCATGTGGTTGGGGGAGAAAGGGCAGGAGAGTCTTCACCTAGGAGGTAACATTTCAGCTGGGCCCTGAAACGTGAGCAGAAGAAGGTAGACATGGTGGGAAGGCTACCGAGGTGGTATGAAAGCACAGGACTTGCCTGGGGAGTTGTGGGCCTGTGCATAAAGTGTTGAGGGATGAGACTGGACAGATAGGGGCTGGAAGAGCCGGGAAGAACCTGGAATGGCATCCCTATGGATGTGGGCTTCTTCCAACTTTTCAGTTGGAGGGTGACAAGATCCAGTGTCTTTTTGAAAGGACTCCAGCAGTGCTGAAGCCTAAATTGGAGGGGAAGGAATACTCAACAGTCTGGGGCCAGGTGAGCTGGAAAACTACACCTGTCTGCAATTCCTTCCTCCTCTCTGGAAAATGTCCAGCAAGTCCCTTGGACCACCAGGCAAAAGTGAGATTCTTAGAGTGGAATAACCTTCTAGCTCCTTAAACAGGTAGCCTATGGGGCACGTGTCATTGGGATTCACAGACAACTTACCCTTTGTCTGCTCATGACAGACTTTCTCTTTGTCCACACTCCAGGGTTGGAAAGAGCCTTAGTCACCAAGTTGGATGGTTCATTGCATCCCACCATCCAGCCCACTGGGGCCAAAGTTGCCTGGCCGGGGCTTGGAGAGCCTGGCCCTTTCCTGGTGCCTGTGTCTTTAGGGCTGGCTGGGAGGCTGGACTGTCTCCACTGATGTGATGCTGGCCTTTATAACCACTGCGAAGTGGCAGGAACCTTCGTGAAACGTGAAGTTTCCGTTGGCCACCTGCCACTGTTCCCACTGCACACTGACGCTCCACCCGAGGCAGGATGCCCCACCCTGCGGAGTGGTTGGAAGTGATAAATACATTTGTTTTTGAATTAAAACCTTTCCTGGCATGGGGAGGAAATGCATCTGCAGCTGGCCTGGTCTCACTGCTCCCCAAGCCTCCCCAAGCAGGCTGCCATGCCAGCCTGCTCTCCGTGAGCCTGGCTTTTGCACTGGAGGCCTGGGTAATGATTACATTGGCTTACTGGAGCCCAATACTCCAAGGGCAGGGGCACTGGGATGAAAGGCCGTCGAAACAGCTTATCAACATCAAAGCTACCCTAATCACACCACTCCAGTTATCAAAGCCCAGCCCAACCCTGCTCCTCATGTCCCTTATTATGGCAATATGCTCTGTTGATTTCCACCCTGTGAGTGGCAGGAAGTCAGATGGTCCCCAGATACCCCTCAGGAGGCTGGACACTTACCCAGCTGGCGAAGCAACATTTATTTCACTCTTCACCTGCTTAGCAAAGTTGAGCAATTGGGTGCCTTTTTAAGAGGTTTCTGTGAACTCCAAACCCCAGATGCGGCCGTGACAGTAGGAGTGCCGATGGCAGGAGCAGGTGTGCCCAGGGAGATGGATGGGGTGGGTGAAACTAGGACAGGCCTTCCCTGGCCGCTCCACAGGGCAACTGGCTGCCTGTATTGTGAGCACTCTTATACAACACATCCATGGACAGGTGTTTGCTAAGCAACCTACATGTGCCAAGTACTATTGTCCATTTTGTGAGCGAGAAACTATAGTTTTAATTTAAGCTGCATTGTATGGTAATAATGAGGAAATTGTTTGGCTAGCCAATTCTCTTTGGTTGATACATACCGGCTAATTTCTGGGGAGACAGAAATTATGATATTAACAATCATTTGCTCTTTATTGTCCCAGCCTGGTAAGATATGTTATCCTTCCATGAAAAACACAACCCAAAAGTTTACCCTTAGTTGTCTGTTTAGGTATCACTTAAAGAGGGCTGAGGGCTATGGATTTGCTGAATTAACAAACAGTGTAATATTGCAGTTAAGATAGTTCAGTCTGGAGACACATCAACTGGGTTCAGATCCTCCCAAAGCTGTGTGACTTTGGGCAAGTTACTCCACTTTCTCGAAGCTCGATTTCTGCATCTGTAAAAGGGAGACACAAATATGACCAACCTCATTAGGTCATTGTGAGAATTAAAAGAAAGCCCAAGAAAAGGTACTGAATGACTATTCAGTAATATTATTAAGTGCCTACTCTGTGCTAGGAGTAATAGAGGAGAATATAGTCCCTATCTGCAGGTGTTCCAAGTCTAGTGGGAAAAATAGGTATTGACACAGGATGCTAAGCATGGAAATACAGGCATGTACAAAATCCCTTCCAACCTGAGTATCTAACTTCATGGAGAAATCGAGGAGGGATTTGCAGAGAAGGCAACCTTTAGCTAAACATTGAAGGGTGGTTAGGAGTTCACCAGATGCAAAAAGGTCTGAAAGAAACTTCTGGACAGTGACAACAGCTTTTACAAAGGCAAAGATGCAGGAAAGAGCATGGCCCAATCTGGGAACTGTAGGAACTGGTAGAAGAGGAAAAATTTTTAAGGATAAAATTGTGATTTTCATAGTATTATAAATTGTGTATAAAATATTTTATTTAACTCAATTCATGAGAAAACAAGTAAGATATTAGAAATAGTTCAAAGAAAAATCCAAAGAATGCTCATATATAGGTGATCAGAAATGCTGAACAGAATTTAAAAATAGATGCAAAAGTGGTCCATATCTACAGGGCAATAATTTACTGCATCTTGAGGGATGCATTTACACATTTAAGGCCAAAAATCATTTGCATCACTTTCACTAATTTATAACTTCTAGTAATAAAATATAAAATGGCACAGAGCAAGGGAAATTGAAGATAGCCTGGTAGGGAGCATTGGACCGGACACCCAAGAATCTTAATTTCACACTTCAAAGTCTTCCACGATTTTTCCTGACAGAGTGGGTTCTTTTTATTGGAGAACCAGAGGGCAGGGTGGGGAGGGGATGAGAGCGAATTGAGGCCTGAACTATGGGCGGGGACCAAATCACAAGGAGCCTCGCTGGCCATGCTGGGGAGTCTGAGTTTTATTCTGCAGCCCACAGTGTGAAGGATGGATGCAGTGGTGCTGAGGCTGGAAGACTGGGCCCAGGGGAGCAGTGAGGAGGTCCTGAACCAAGGTGGCAAGAATGGAGATGGAGGCATGGGGTTGAACTGGGTATGAAGCAAAGGGGATGTCCAGGGTGTCTTAGGTTTCAGGAGGAGAGGTACATAACCAGGTCATCTGAGGGGGCTCTAAGGAAGAGCTTTTCTTTATGTGCACCCCATGGGTTATGTTTTCTTCGGAGGCCTTCATTGCATTTGTTGGAAATTTGGACCTTCAACTCTGCCCAGACTTCTCAAAGACAAGGAATTTTCTTATAGGTAGCTTTCTTGGAAAAGAATGTACATCTTGATTTTCTCTCTTGGTTTATCTAAATACTCTGATTTCCAAAATATAGCAATTTCTATCCCAAATCCATTTGGATCTCTTGATTCAAGTAAAGAGATTGGAATGTTTTCTCTAATTGCCCCTGTAAATACACACACACGCACGCACGCACGCATGCACGCACGCACCCACCCTATCCATTCTCCTCCCTTCTCTGTGATTTCCCCAAATGGTATCAGCTGGCTCCCTTGTCCTCTGTCCTGATTGGGTTTGGTGCCTGGAGAGTGGGATGAGAGAGAGGTTAAAGTCATGTTTATTTCGCCAGCCTCTGCCTGCTTTGGTGTGGTGCTGGCACAGCTGTGGTGGTCTCTGATGACAGCTGTTGCCGGGCTTCAGGGCTCGAGTAGGCTCCACAACACCTTCTTTTCCATCTCCTCTCAGGCTTAGGGGTATGTTACGGGTTGAATTATGTCCCACCCAAATTCATATGTTGAAGTCCTAACCCCCAGTACCTCAGAATGTGATCTTATCTGGAAACAGGGTCGTTGAAGATGTAGTTAGTTAAGATGAGGTCATTCTGGAGCAGTGTGAGCTCCAGTCTTCTCTTATGAGAAATATTATGTTCCTGGTCTTTATATGCTTATCTGAGTTGTTTTGTATTGGAATTGTTGTTTACGTAAACTTGGGAGTAGTATTATAGAGAACAGTTTGCATTTTTTTAGCCCACAACTACTATAAATGGCAGCAGGCCAGAGCAAGAGATGGTAGTAGAAAACACACACACACAACCCTACTGCTGCTTTCCAGGGTGGCAAAGCTCTTGCACGTTAATGCCTACAGTCTGGGTGACTTCCTGGGCAAGCTAGGCCCTCATACTTCCATCTCCATATTGGGACCACATCTGTGTAGGGGCCTTCACCTTAAGCTCCAGGAAAAGCAATATTAGATCTAACAGACACACTTGTCTGTCTCCAGCCTTAGCATATTAGAAGGGCTTGTTGTATGCTGTGGAGTGTTGCATTCTGACGGCCACTGCAAGTTGAAAACACAAGTATCTCATTATCCCACAGCCCTTTTCTCTCCTTCACACTAGTGTCTGAACAAAGGTTAGACTGTATTCTTTGGCTGGGTTTCCAGATTTCTCCTCTGACCAGTAGAGAATGAAAAGATCTCTTCTTAGCTTAGTAGTCTCATTTATTTTCTCCACTCAGGAAAAGACATATCACCAGTTAATATCAGAGGTGATAAAGTGACACTTGGGCAAGGTCATACAAATGGCAGATATCCACACTGTTAATTTTCTCAGAGCTGAAATGTCACCATCTGTTCTTTTAAATGTGTGTGGCACTTTGTATTTAAAAGCCCATTCAACATATCCCATTCTAGAACTTTCTGTCTACAGAATGTTGTGCCAAACAGGTGGGTCTGTGGTGGTAAGAGAATCCTCACAGCAGTACAATACGGTACAATACAGCAGGACAATAAAGTTTACAATAGAAATTTCTTCCATATTGGGATGTAAGCCAGCTTTTCCAGTAGTTTTCAAAATAGTTCTATTCATAAAAACTCTCTTGCCTATCAGAGTAGCATTGATCCTGCCCCTGTTTACCAGGCAGCTTTTCCCTGGCCAAGGCATTCCCTGATATATTAATATAAATATTATAATAACCAGGCAAATAATTTTTATTTTTACTTTTTATTTTTGGCAGATGATTCTGGCTTTCCATTTTGGAGAGTATAATAACACTTATGTATGTATATTTATTTTTGATAAATAATAAAATAATAATAAATATATATTTATTTTTGAGACAGGATCTCACTCTGTCATCCACGCTGGAGTACAGTGGCACAGTCCTAGCTCAGTGCAATCTCAAAGCCCTGGGCTCAAGCAGTCCTCCAGTCTCAGCCTCCCAGAAACTGGGGCTCCAAGTATGTGTCACCATGTCCAGCTAATTTTTAAATGATTTTTTATAGAGATGGGGTCTCACCACATTGCCCTGGCTAGTCTTAAATTCCTGGGCTCAAGTGACCCTCCTACCTCAGCCTCCCAAAATGCTGGGATTACAGGCATGTGCCACCATGCTTGACCACAAAACTCTTTTTTATTCTGTGTGTGTGTGTGTGTGTGTGTGTGTGTGTGTGTGTGTGTGTGACAAAGTCTTACTCTGTCACCCAGGCTGGAGTGCAGTGGTGCAATCATGGCTCACTGCAGCCTTGAACTCCCGGGCTCAAGTGATCCTCCTGCCCCAGCCTCCTGAGTAGCTGGGACCACAGGCACAAACCATCATGCCGGACTAATTTTTTAACTTTTTGTAGAGATGGAATTTCACCATGTTGCCCAGGCTGGTCTCGAACTCCTGGCCTCAAGCAATCCTCCTGCCTCAGCCTCCCAAATATCTAGGATAACTGGCATGACTCACTGTACCTGATGCTAAAATTCCTTTTGAAAGGCAGTGGTGCTATGTCCATTTGACATTTTGAACATGGAATGACCAAAGTGTAGAAAACCCTGGTCTTTGAAAATGCAAGTGATTCTTCACTCAGCAAATAGATCCAATCCTTCACAAACAAAAATTGCAGTGCAATCCAAACAAAAGTCGAATAGAAAGAATAGTCAAAGGCATTCCCCTTTGCCCAGCCCTAACAGATCCCATGTCCTGAGCACATGGCTCAGTTCTCATGGCTGTGGCTCAGCCACGCTGGCCAAACCCAGCACCGTCAGGGGTCCCTCCCCAGGCCTCATTTGCATGCCAGGGGAGAGACTGGCTTGTTCTGTGAAGACACTGTCTACTCAGGAGCTGAGGCTGTGCCCCTCTTCTGGTGGCTCCTTAGCCCAGCCTCGTGTGTGCGGGGGTGGAGGCAGCAGCAGGTTGTACCAGGCTCTTGCACCTTCTTCACATATTTACACAGTGGACTCATTCCTTTTGGCTGCCATGACAAATCACTACAAACTTGGTGGCTTAAAAACAACTGAGGTTTCTTCTATCACAGTTCTGGAGGCCAGATGTCTGAAATCAAAGTATTGGCAGGGTTGGTTCCCTCTGGAGGCTCTGAGGGAGAAAGCACCCCAGGCCTCTCTCCCAGATTCTGGTGTTTGCTGTCACCTCTTGGCCTTCTTTGGCTTGTAGATGCATCACTCTGATCTCTGCTTCTGCCCTCACACAGCCTTCTCCTCCACTTGTATCTACAAATTTCCCTCTTATGAGAATACCAGTCACTGGACTAGAACCCACACTAATCCAGTGTAATTTCAAATTCACCTGATCACATGTGAAAGACCCTATTTCCAGACAAGGCATATTCACAGCTACCAGCGGTTAGGCTGTCAACATAACTTGCGGGGGGACACAGTTACACCCAGTACATACATCACAGCCTTTCTAAAGAGCCACAGCATTTTAGAATTGAAGAACAATTTCAAACGTGTCCAAGAGTCAAATCCCGCCTCCCCACCCTCCTGGGTTAGGTGCTGATTACATTCAATCAGTTTCCTTATCAGCAGGGTGAGGAGGACAGTAGTGCCTGCCCTGTGAGTTTATGTGAGGATTAGCTGGGGCAATACACATGAAATGGCGCCTGGCACAGAGCAAGCTGCAATGCATGTTACATAATCTTCTAACAGCCTCCAGATATGTGCAGTCAGACTCACAGAAACCAGTCGGTGTTCCATAGGATCCTTGACAAGAAAAAAATGACTTTCATGCTGGTCTGGAAAACAGAATTAAGCTTTTGGGATCAAGAATAAGTGCCAGGCAGGACCAGGCATGGTGGCTCAAGCCTGTAATCCCACACTTTGGGAGGCTGAGGCAGGTGGATCACGAGGTCAGGAGATCGAGACCATCCTGGCTAACACAGTGAAACTCCGTCTCTGCTAAAAATACAAAAAAAATTAGCTGGGCGTGGTGGCAGGTGCCTGTAGTCCCAGCTAGTACAAAAGAAGCTGCTGGCTGCCCACCCAGTTGGTACTTTCCTTGTTAACAGGACCCCTGAGTAGTCCAAGATGCCTTTGCTAGCAGGGCTGGCTAGTGACATCCAAGCAGTAGGGATGGGGCTTCCAAGACCACTCTTTAAAGGAAGCCTATTCATCTGACAGGGCTGTTTTACAACCAACCTACCAACCCCATCCAGAGGTGGGTGTGTGTGTGTGAGCTTTCATCTAAACACAGGGCATGTTGGTTAATCTTTGAAGTCCCTAATTAGGAGCCTATCTTCCAGGGCATGGTGAGTACATTTGCAGGGCTCTGCTTGGAGTCCACTCTCCAAACATGGCTGAAGACCACCACTTGAATCTACACATGGTCTGTTAATTAGCATAAGAGATTTTCATGGACAAAATGTGGGTTGGCTACAGATATTGTAAAGGTAAAGGCACCTCTCACCTTGCATTAATGGATGGCCAGCTTAACCCCCTTTGCAGCAGTGTTGTGGAAGGGGCTGTAGTTGTGTTCTGGGCCCCGACAGATAGCAGAGGATTCAGTCAGTAACGCCACTGGAATTTGAACTGACTCTGCTGCTGGAGCTTATACGTTTTTGTGCCTGCTTATTCATAAATGTTGGTATGTGTGGCAGAATTCTGAATGAAATCTGCCTTCATTTTCACACACCTCCTCACAGTAGGTCATTGGGGAGGGGAACTGTGGCTTTTATAGACCTCTAGCTATTGAAGATGGCCATTATCTGCCAAAAATGAACCTGACAGATGTGAATAGCCAAATTGACTTGGGTCAGTTGTCAGCAGCCTAGCCGCCATGTTTGGATGGGCAACTGTCCCACAGTTGTGATTACTTAGAGCAGAAGGGGATATTGGTCTAAGCAGTGGCAATGGTTTCTTTCTCCTGCCAGTTTGGAATTCAGGCTGAGAAATAGGAGTCTCAGGTGCTACTTACTGCTGAAGTGGAGGGAATGTAAGCCCACGAGTGATGAGGAGGCCATGTGGATGGCCAGGGAAGAAAGATGGTCTGCCGAGAGAAAAAGAGGGAGTGCACATGCAGGCAGGGATAGAGACCACGGGGCCCCACCAAGAGGGAGGGTGTGAGGGGCGGGAGTGAGGCTGCAGGGAGCTCCCGTGGCTCCTGCTGGCTTTCTGGTTCCAGGTTTTCAGCTCCTTGGGATCATCTGACTGGTCTTCCTGCCCTGAGGTTCCAGGATACACTCCTGTATCCCTACAATAAATGACTCCCTATTATTGATTAAGTCAGGTGTGCCCATCTGAACTCATTCAGGTGACCCTAACGAAGGCAGCACTAAGATCAGAGAGCAGAGGTCACTTGGGGCCAGTTTTGTCAGGTTTAAAGAAGTAAAGACTCTGAAGGTACACAACATAGTCAGTATCCAGGTAGAAAACGTGCACACCTATGGCATGCTTCATGAGAGAACAAATTAGTGGAAATACGTTTACTAAAGAGAGTAGTTTTGATTATGTATTATATTAGAGTACATAGTTAAATCGTCTACTGTGTAAGGTCCCAGCTCTCTTTTCTCTTGATGTAATTAGCTATTAGGTTTATGTTAAGCCTTATTGCTGTTTTGTTTTGTTTTGTTGTTTTGTTTTGTTTTTAAATCCACCAGCATTTAAAGAAAAGAAAAAGCTGGGCTATAACGGAGAGAACACGAAAGATTAGGCTGTGTTGAGAACACCAAATTCTGACTAAACATCTATTCTGGGCAGCCTAGTATAGTGGAAAGCACTAATTCTGAGCTGAGAGGCCCACGTCAAGTTTTGGTTTAGTCTCTTCCTCAGAGTTCTCAGGCAAATAACTTCATCTTGTTTGGGCTTTTCTAGATTGTCTGTAAAACAAAGGGGCTGGAGTAGATATACTTTAAGATCTCCTGTATCTCCTAAGGGCTATGATGTAGGATGTGCTGGGCATCATGCTATATTTGGTGGCCAACAGAAAAATGGGGACAATCCCAGGCCCTCATGGAGGTCAGTGTTCAGCAGGTAAAATATGCATACAACCTTATTTAGTTTACAAAGAGGCAAAACACTACAGGAAAACATTTAACTTCCTCCAATAATTGTTGACTTAAAATACAAACTAAATACCTTTGAAATTGGATGCTGAGAGGTTGATCATTTAAGTAAAGAAAGATCATCTAAAATAAAGGTAAGGCAAGGGCCCAAGAATACCTCCTCTTCACAGTTAGGGACCTTAGTTTTCCTTCCTTCTGTATTCCTAAAAATAAATAACCAGATAGAACTCTTTTGCTTCCCTCCACCCCAAATCACCACATTTAACTTTTCACATGGGAGAATCAGCCATTTAATGGAAAATCTGAATTTCGCATGGAGGTTGAAACATAATAATGGGAGAATTAAATCACAAGGCACCGAACAATTATCCTCTGACCCCTTAGAGAGACTAGGTCTCTTTTGTGTAGAATTCATTTGAAAAATGGGGTACTGTGTGCCTACCCCACTTGCTTATTATTATGAACATTATCTTTAACACAATAGGCAATTTAATTCTATTAATGATAATTTAATAATTTACCAAAAAATATTTAATGCACAGGAGCCCTCCTTTATCTCCAATTTTTACATGAAGAAATGAGGCCCAGGGAAGTGAATCAGTTAACCTAGGGCCACACATTTGGTGCCTGGCAGATCCAAGGTTAGAACCATCCATCTATATAAGCCCAGAAAATCCAGCAGACTCCATGGACTACAGGCAAGCAGATTTCTGCAGAGCACATGTGAAATCTACATAGTGGGACAAAGCTTTTGGTTAAATATGGCAGACCTAAGCTTCTGCCTTCCAAAACCCCAACTAAAAATTCTAGTAGAGGAACAAAAAGGTACCAGTGCACAAAACCAGATACCAACTAAAAATTCTAGTAGAGGAATAAAAAGGTACCAGTGCACAAAACCGGATACCCTGGAAGAGGAGCTACACAGATTTTGAATTGGCTCCATGGTGTAGACAGATGGAAAGCAGGTGGAGGGGTGGTGATTGGTTTAGTCTTCAGAGGGCATTCCAAGGAGGAGTGTGCCATACCCCCCCCTTTTCCTCCCAGCAGAACCTCAGAAAGGTTGAGGTTCTGGGGCACCAAATGCTGCAGGAGGCAGGAAGGAGTTGGGCAACTGAATGCAGGGGGCTGCTTAGAAGTCTGGAATTAGATCCCTAAGTGTTCTCCCCAACTGGGCAACCACACAATTCCTCTCCCTCCCCTTCCTCTGCCACCTGCTTGCATAAGGCTGGAAGTTTTTCTCTAGAGATGTGGAACCAAAAAGGCTATGAACATAGCCACATTAGCACAGAGGAGGGCAGGAGTGAGGTTTGGAGCTGGTACTGGGGGAAAGTGAAAGTCAGCACTGACAATGATTGAATGGAGATGATGACACCAGCCAGCCCCTGCCTCTTTGGCAGCCAGGCAGGCATCCTCTCCAGCCAGAGGGCAGGGATTCTGTCTGCCGTGGGGGAACTGAGCTGTAGAGAGAAGACCAACCAAAGTCCATTTGGGGCCCTACTCTGAAAAGGCTGCCTCAGTATTAGGTTTCTGTTAGTGAAATTCCCAGGTGACAAGCCTGCCCACGTGTCTCAAAGCAAACCCATGAATCAGAGTTTTGGATCTTCGTCTTCAATATGAATGGGCATGTGAGGGCCACCTGATTCTGGAGGAAGGCTTCAACATAAAAGAGATCAAAATCATTCAACTGGGAAAAAATACTTAGGAGGAACAAACAATGAAAGGGAACAGAATTTATAAATTTATAAACATACGAAAACTTCTTTGATATTGGTAGGGAGATAAGAGAGGGTGCTGTACCCATGAATCCAGAACGGGATGCTTTAATTCAGAAATCATCAAAGGACAAGAAAGAAAGGTCTTAAAAGCCCTAAAAAATAAATAAATAAATAAATAATAAAAAATAAAAAAACTCCCAGAAAAAATGAGCAAAAAACATGGACAACAGGGAAGAAATGATAAGAAAATGAAAGGATTAGTGCTGGAGGACTAACATTCACCTAAGAGGAATCCCAGAAAGACAAAGAAAATGAAAGTGAAAGAATGGGCAAAGAAATATTACCAGAATATTTCCTGTGAATTTGAAAACACCCATGCCAGCTTATACCACTTTGAAATTTCAGAAACCATGAATGAAGAGAAGACCCTAAACATTTCCCTAGAGGGATAAAACAGGTTCTGTTCAGAGGAACAGAAAGTAGAAGGGCATAGGATTTCTCAGTAGCAACCCTGCACACCAGAAGACAAAGGAAGTAAAATTATAGTGCACTCCTGTCCTCAGCATTGAGCAATTATCTAATCATGGAAACACAGAGGATAGATTTAACCAAAAATTATAATTTATCTATATCGAGAGAATAGAGGGAGGCAAAATATGGAGGAAAGTGTAAGAAAGAGTCTCCTAGCCTAATGGGAAGCTTATTGATGTCCCTACTGGATAAATCAATAGCAGCATAAGCATTTTATTTAGAAATTTGAAGGAGAATATAAGAAACAGCTGAAAGCGGACAGGTCAGGGGAGGAAAGCAGGAGGCTGGCTTTGTCTTTTCCATGATAAGACTCGGACTTTCTAAATCACTTGCATGGACTACATGGTAAGATCCCTGTAAGGACTTTGAAGAAAAGATGCCTTTTTTAAATTCCCTGATCTGATTGCTTCGACTTCTTGGAGCACACAGACTGACCCCCGCTATCTTACAACCTCTTCATCAATAGGGGATCTGGGTTCCCCTCGCTTGGGGGTATAGGACTTGTCTCTTGGAACAATGAGAAAAATAAGACTCCAATGGGGCTTTATGCCTGCGCTCACACGGGCAGATAAAATATATGAACTTTGTTCATTGTTCTCATGGGGATATTTACACAGAGTTCTTTTCCCTCTTGCTGTTTATCTTTTGGCTGGGGTTCTAAGCGGAATGGACTCAGGTGGTGAGTAACGGCTGAATCTCATTGTTCCCCTCCCTTGGTGACACACCCTGAGCCTGTAACCCAGCAGCAGCTTTCGTGCCATGTCTACTGTCCAGTGGAGTAAAGCTAGTCTTGCCTTTGATGTCCTACTGGTTGTAAGGATATTTTTTTTCTTTTTTTCTTTCTTTTTTTTTTTTTTTTTGAGACAGAGTCTCTCTCTGTTGCCCAGGCTGGAGTGCAGTGGTGCAATCTCGACTCACTGCAACCTGTGCCTCCCGGGTTAAAGCGATTCTCCTGCCTCACCCTCCTGAGTAACTGGGATTACAGGCACATGCTACCATGCCCAGCTTATTTTTGTATTTTTAGTAGAGACGGAGTTTTACCATGTTGGTCAGACTGATCTCGAACTCCTGACTTCGTGATCCACCCACCTCTGCCTCCCAAAGTGCTGGGATTACAGGCGTGAGCTAGTGCGCCCGGCTGATTTTTTTTTTCTTGACATTAACATGAACGTGGGTTTGTAAAAATCAATGTGGGACAAATATATTATGAAGAATGAAAGCTTAGGAGTTAAATGTAATGGAAATAAATCCTTGGAAAAGTTGGAGTGAATGAGTGGGGGAAGCTAGATTAGGCAATGAATTATTGTGGTTCTCTACTGCTGTTTTGTTTTGGTTTGTGTTTTGGATTCTAAGCTATGAGAATCTTACAATTTAGATTTTAATAGACCTCTTATAAGTGCTATAGCTCAAGGAAAAGAAGGAATTAAAATCTATTCTGCCGATTCTATCTCTTCGGAGTTTGTGTTCTCAAACCTACAAGCAGTGTCTCCTTCTGTAAATCACAAATTCCTGGAATGCCTCATAAAAGGGTCATCTTCCTTGGACCTTTTATCTGGTGGGAGCCAGCCGTGTGCACCACTGAAGGGAGGAAAGGAGGATGCTGCCAACAGTGATCAGTGACCTTCGGGAGAAGCAGAGGCCACAGACCTCCCAGCAAAGGAGTGGCCCTCTGCCAGGACACAGGGCTCACTGCCTTCTGCCTCGGCTTCCTTCTCCTCCCCTTGGTGCTTCCTTTCTTTTCCCATTAGGGCTTGAAGTCCATTTTCATCTGATTAAGAGAAGGAGCCCTCACAGACTGCACCTCCCAGGAATGGCCTAGGCTCCACTCGATGAGCTCCCTCCCTCTCCCTCCTCCGCCACCTCCTCCTCCTTCTCCGCCACCTCCTCTTCCTCCTCCGCCACCTCCTCTTCCTCCTCCTCCTCTTCCTCCTCCTCCTCTTCCTCCTCCTCCTCTTCCTCCTCCTCCTCCGGCTCTGGCTCCTCCTCCTCCTGCTCTTCCTCCTGCTTCTCCTCCTCTTTTTCCTCCTCCTTTTCTCTCTCTCTCTCCCCCTCCCTCTCCCTCCTTTTTATAAGATCTAATAAATACATTTTTCAGTTAACTGCTGAATCGTTTAAGGAAAATAGATGTGTACCTCTATAGTTTTGTTGAGACTAGGGGAGATGGGGAATTTATATTTCCTCAACATGTTTTATTTACAATCCTCCTGGTGCTTGAGAAGAAAAACACATGAAGACTGCCCTTGGATAAGATCCGTGCTGAGTTTAATCAAGTGCACTCCAGTCTAGCTCAGCCTCAAACTAAAGTGTGTGGGAGCAGAACTTGCGGTGAAAGCCACGTTTGATTAAGAACACTCATTAACATTTGAAAAGCAAATCCATGTCTCCACTGGGCTTCTACATGTCCGATTTCAAGAAGCTTATCCAGGCCCTGACTTTCTCTTCCAGAAGACCCCTCTGATGACTGTTTCTGCATCTGCCAACAAAATTAATTGTCCTCATCTCTTGCACACTTACAGTCTAGAAAATTCTAGAAGATGCTGATGTTTTTTTGGTGTTTACCACAAACAAAAGGCCAATGCTTTCAGCAGCTGCCCAGCCAGAGGGGTTTCGGAGTAAGTTTCAACAAATCCAACTTGAATTACAGGCCACCTTCTCTCTCTGGGGCTGCCCAATCTTCTTATCAGTAACCTCAGCTTCTGAGGCCAAGTAGGGTATTTTACTTGTCAAAGTAAGTTTGCTTCCTTAAGAAAAAAGGCAAAATAATGCACCACTTTCTTACCTGATGGGAAAATAAATCTTCAGTTTGCAGTTTGGGGAAAATGGTATGGTATTTTACATCTTGCAGAGTTTTATGTTGCATTTACAGTATTGCTTATGGAATGCAAAAATTTTCTTGTTTCTTAATGCAAAGAAACTAAGGACAAGAGAAGTTCTGTCCCATTCAGTTCATACAATATTTCTTAAACATAACTGGCATCAGGATTACCTGGAATGCCCAGGCATCCTGATTCCATAGGACCATAGGACCCCATTTAGAGAAACACTGACCCTTATAAGTGTCACAAAATTAGAAACGGCCTTGAAGCTCCTGATTCCCACCCTTCATTCTACAGAGGGAAGCCTAGTCCAGAAACCCGAAGAGGTTCTCCCAGGCTCCTATATCCCACACAGCTCCTGACGCTCACCAGAGGCAGAATCAGGCCCAGATTTTGATCCTGGGCCCTCTAGGTGTCCTGCCCTGCCCAGCAGCCCTGGCTGTTCTGCAACCTCATTTATTTCCTGCTCTCTTCCTCTCGCCCCTGCCCCACAGTTGCTTCTTCCTCCCTGGTCCCTGTTCTTAGTCTAACCAGAACCCTTAACTTGGGTCTTTCCTTTTCTCTGATCTCATCCTACTCCTGGCCCTGCCCATCTTACCATCCTTTCTTATGTTCTACAAAGTTGCATGGCATTGAAGTGATGAGAGCCCTCTTTCTTCTACCTGGTGAACTCCTACTCATTCTCAAAACCGAACTCAACTTTTATTTTCTTTACATTTTTTTGAGACACTGTCAAACTCGGTTAATTTGTCCCCTCTCCTAAAATTTTATGTGAAAATGGTATTTATATAGACAGCACTGTATTTAATTAATTTTTGTTTGGCTTCTAGTGGCTTCTCCACTAGAGCATGAGCTCTTTGAAGGCAGGCACCCTACCCTAATAGATCACTCTATCATTGTATTCCTCCGTGATTAGCTATTCTGGTTAAGTATTGTTGTAGGGGGAAAAAAAACCCTCAAAACTTAGTGCCCTAAAACAAAAAATATTATTTAATTGGTACATGAATCTACAATGTGGGCAGGGCTTAGCAGGGATGGCTCATCTGTGCTCCATTCAGCATCAGCTGGGGCAGCTCCAATGGGGCTGAAGTATCTCCTTTCAAAATGTCTTACCCACCTGGCTGGCAAGTTTTTGCAAATTGTCAGTTTCTCTCTGTATGGGTTTCTTCACAGGGCAGCTTGGGCTTCCTCATACGATGGTGTCTGGGTTCTAAAAGTGAGAATCCCTGGAGAAAAGGCCAAATGTCTCAAACCTTTGCAGCATCAGAAAGAGCAGTAGCTCCTGAGGGATTCTAGATTAGATTTCTTGAATTTTCTCTTTTAGATAGTTATCTATAGTTTTCTCAATTGTTTTGGATATATGAAAGTTTTCATACAATTGGGAAAGAAATGGATTCGGAGAATCCCAAGATACATTCCCTTCTTATTCTGAGACACCAGTGTGTGGGCCCTAGGCAGGAAAGGAAGACTTACTTTTAACAGTTTTCCCTTTTGTGCACTTTAGGTTTAGTACCATGTACAAATCCTATACAAGTATCTTTTTTTTTTAATTATACTTTAAGTTTTAGGGTACATGTGCACAATGTGCAGGTTTGTTACATATGTATACATGTGCCATGTTGGTGTGCTACACCCATTAACTTGTAATTTAGCATTAGATATATCTCCTAATGCTATCCCTCCTCCCACCCCACAACAGGCCCTGGTGTGTGATGTTCTCCTTCCTGTGTCCATGTGTTCTCATTGTTCAGTTCCCACCTATGAGTGAGAGCATGCGGTGTTTGGTTTTTTTGTCCTTGCGATAGTTTGCTGAGAATGATGGTTTCCAGCTTCATCCATGTCCCTACAAAGGACATGAACTGTGGCACAAGTATCTATTTTTTAAGTGTTTAAATTACAAAATGAAATTTAAATAAAAATTGTACATAATGGGCATGATGGCTGCAACTTTCAAATGATTCAGAAAGAATAGTAAATGTGTATGAAGATTATGTACCTAGGTATACATATACACATACACAGAGAAAGAGAACGAGGCTGGTTGCAGTGGCTCATGACTAATCCCAACACTTTGGAATGCTGAAGCAGGTGGATTGCTTGAGCTCAGGAGTTGGAGACCAGCCTGGACAACATGGTGAAATGCCATCTTTACAAAAAGCATAAAAAATTAGCCAAGTGTGGTGGCGCATACCTGTAGTCCCAGCTACTTAGGGGGCTGAGGGTAGAAGGATCACTTGAGCCCAGGAGGTGAAGGCTGCATTGAGCTGAGACTGCACTACTGCACTCCAGCCTGGGTGACAAAGTGAGACCCTGTCTCAAAAAAAAAAAAAAAAAAGAAAAAAATAAATGAGAAAGCAAGTGGGCAAAATGTTAACGGTAGGTGAATCTGGGGAAAGGGTGCACATGTGTACTTAGTGCTATTATTCTTTGTGCTTGCAAGTTTTCTGTAAGTTTGACATTTTCCAATAAAAAGTTTTCAAAAATCACGACAAAATGAAAGTGGGCCACAGCTGCTGGGCTACCAGCATAATAGCTTGTTTTTGGGAAGGAAGAGTGTTCTGAGCCATTCTCTTTGTTACTTGCTTGATACAAATTTAGGTTTTCATTCACAGACCCTTTTAAAATCATTTCCTGGAGCAAATTCTTTGATGAGTTTAACAATAACAATAATCAGAAAATCATGGTTAATGCAATAATTATCTCAAAATTGGCAGCATCAAGTTTAGCAGGTGACATCATGAACAGTTCTATGAACTTTGAATGTGTTGAACTTTGTCTCCTTGGTTTTTAACTGGCAAATTCCATAAGAGAGGAAAGGAAACTCACATTTACTTAGCATTTCCTAAGACAGGCACTGTGCAAAGGGTTCTAAGTAGATTATCTCATTTACTGCTCTCAAAACCCTTTCAGACAGATGTTACCATTCCCGGTTTTACAATTCAGGAAATGGAGACTCATGCAGTGGTTGTCTCAATGCTGATGCTCTTGGCTGCAAGTAAGAAACTTCCATTTGACTAACTCAAACAGCAAGGGTGTTCATTATCTCACATGACACAAGTCTAGGAGCAAGAAGAAAGGATTGAGTACATGCCAGGGATTCTGCTAGCCCCAGCAATATGAAGATGAGTAAGACCTAGCTCCTGTTCATGGGGGAACTCACATAGGGATAGAAAGGTAGGCAGATCCACAGTCTGTAGATTTGTTCATAGTGCCATTAGCTGGTAGTCAATCTTTATTTTTATAGGCACATGTGATTCTTATTAAATAAACACATGGCTTACAGACAGCTATTAAATAAGTCATTGCTTTTTAAGAGAAATATTTATTTGTGCTTCAAACCAATGATGTATTTTCTCATCAAGATTAATAATATTTCTGTATATCTACATATGACTTTATTGGCTTGCATTTTGTATAATCTTACGTCATCTTGCTTTTTTGGCCTTATTTGCAAATAGGGCAATTTTCTGGTCATAAGAATCATGTTCGTGTTAGATCAAAAAAACAGTTTGAGTCATTTTAACACTTTTATTATGAAAAATATTTTTAAAATAAGTATTTCATCTATTTTATTGCAGATAATTCTTTCCTTTGCACAAAAACTATTATTAGTCTCATGAAAAATAGATGTGTTTAGAACTAGCCCCATGATGCATCACTGACATTCTTCAAAAGTTCACATCTGATATCCTGTTCAAATTCTTGATTTTTTTTCTCATAGTTTTCTACAAGCCTCTCTTTATTAGACTCCAGCTTTTGTTGTTTTCTACTTTTTCTTAAACTTGTGTTGTAGAAAGCACGTTGGATTAGCAACCAGGAGACTTTAATACTAGTTTTAGTTTAGTACAATTTGTTCTGCACTTTGGCCTCAGCTTAATAAAACAAGATGTTTGACCTGGGTCAGAGATGAAAAAAAAATTTTTTTTCCTCCCTGCAGCTCTAACTCTGATTGGTAGTAACTGCCTGAATGACTTGTTTGCATTTCCAGGATAAACCCTATTTGGTCATAATGCATTGTCCTTCTTATATGTTATTGGATTAAATTTGCTAAAATTTTGTTCAGAATTCTTGAGTCTTATTTATGAAGAATATGGGTCTGTAGTTTTCTTGCAGTGTCTTTTTCTGGATTTTGTTATCGTACTAATTCTGGCCTCATGCAGTATTGGAAAGTATTCCCTTCTCTTTACTTTTCTGGGAAAGTTTGTGTATAATTGGTATTTTTTTTTCTTACATGTTTGATAAAATCCCCAAGTGAAGGAATTTGAGTCTGGAGCTTTCTTTGTGGGAAGATTTTAAACTACAAATTCAATTTATTTAACAGAGCTATTTAGGTTATCTGTTTCTTCTTGAGTAAGCTTTTTTAAGTGAGACTAGGGCAGTATTTGGTCTACGGTTAATTTCACCCAGTGCCAAGTGAAGGCCCTTTTGAGTAGTCTGCCTGATACCCTGTGAGTTATGAGGTCTGGCTGGTGAGAACAGGCATTGTTCCCAGCCCTAGGTGAGCTTCCTGTACTCCTTATTCCTTAATTTTTTTCAGGTAATTCTTTCCTACTCTCAGGCAGTTTCTTCTCATGTATATTGAACAAATAGTCAACTGAATATTTAGGAGGATCCTCTGCAGATTTCCAGAGTCCTCTCTCTGCAGCTCTCTCCTCTCTGGTATTCCACCCTGTGAGTTCTAGCTACCTCAGTCTCCCCAGTTTCCTCTACTCAGAGAGACAGCTGACTCCATCTGGGTTTCCCCTCCTTGCACTGTGGCCTGGAAACTCTCAATGCAGTAAGCTGGGAAAATCTTAGGGCTCACCTCATCTGTTATCCCATCTTTCAGGGATCACTGCCCTTCATTGCCTGATGTCCAATGTCTTGAGAACTATTGTTTCATATATTTTGTCTGATTTTTTAGTTGTTTCGAGTAGAAGAATAAGTTCAGTTTCTGATCATCCATCTTGGTCTATAACGGACATCTCCAGATTGGATAATTTTTACAAGTTCATTTAAAATTGTGATTCCAGACCTCCAAAATCACCTTCTTTGGGTCATTTTTAGATAGACTTTGGTTACTTAAATTATGTTTTTAATTTTGTGTTTGACAGTTTCTTCATTCTAATATCTGCTGTCCTACAGATAGGTTTTGGCATTCCGCTTGCTTCAGAAAAATCCAGGCCGGGCGCGGTGGCTCACGCTTGTAATCCCAGCACTTTGGGAGGCCGAGGCGGGTGGATCACGAGGTCAGGAGATCAAGACCATGGTGAAACCCCGTCTCTACTAAAAAAAATACAAAAAAATTAGCCGGGCGTGGTGGCGGGCGCCTGTAGTCCCACCTACTCAGAGAGGCTGAGGCAGGAGAATGGCGTGAACCCGGGAGGCGGAGCTTGTAGTGAGCCAAGATCGCGCCACTGCACTCCAGCCTGGGCGACAGAGCGAGACTCCGTCTCAAAAACAAACAAACAAACAAACAAACAACAACAACAAAAAACAACAGAAAAATCCAAAGCACTTCCACCTGTCTCTGTGTGTCCCCTGGCATGGAGGAGGGCAGACATCCACGATGTTCCACAGGTGACCCTTCTGAGGCGAGAGGAGTATGTGATTTTTTCAAGGTAGTATATTTCAGTAGTAGCAGAATTCTAGAAATTGATTAAGGTACTTGACCCTTGGGTCAGAGAACTGAGCCACCCTGTTTCTGCATAAAGTCACCTTTTGGGTACCCAGGACATTTTAATCTTGTTGGCATTCAGTCTGCAAATAAAGCTAACTCACAAGTAAATCCATTAAACACATTTTAAAAAGAATACTTGGAAGTTTCCTATCCTGCTAATGTCTAAAATTTCAAAATCAACTAGTCATTTATTTGGGTAAAGCAATCCTCTTCTAAGCATTTCTTCTATAATCCAGTTGCATCTCAGGGAAATAATATAAGTTAACATTCTATTTTAATTAACTACTTAGATTTTTTTTTTCCTATAATAACAGGAACAGGTGAAAACCCTCGTGTCAGTAAGCAGAGTATAAAAGGTGGGGAAAAGCATCTGGAGATGGCTGTACCTGTGAGTCAGCTTTATTTGCAGACTGAATGCCAACAAGATTAAAATGTCCTGGGCACCCAAAAGATGACTTTATGCAGAAAGAGCGCGGCTCAGGTCTCTGACCCAAGGAGTAAATCACCTTAATCAATTTCTAGAATTCTGTTGTTACTGAAATGTTCTACTTGCACAAATCACATACTTCTCTGGCCTCAAAAGGGTTATCTATGAATCAGGGTGGATGTCTGCCATCCTCCATGCCAAAGGACACACACAGACAGGTGGAAGTGCTTTGGATTCTTCAGAAGCAAGATGCAGACACAAAATATGTGTAGGATGCATTGTCAGCTTTTTGCTCATGATTGGAACAAGGCTGCAGACTTAATAATCAAGTTTCATCCCTCTGTCAATGGATGAAGAGTCATCTTGGGGACAAGAACAAGATCTCATTTAGTTATCTAGGTATTTTGGATGACACTTGGTTTTTTAAGGAAGGGATGATTTCTGCATTCCTGTGGACTTCTTTCTTAAAGTCAACCTGAAATGAAGTCTCAGAATCCTCATGTCATTTTGTTTTCTAAACAAGTAAAGTGGAAGTCAATAGCTCCAGGGACCTTTGCCACACAAAAAGAAACACCCGGCCAGGTGCAGGGGCTCATGCCTGTAATCCAAGCACTTTGGGAGGCCAAGGCAGGTGGATCACCTGAGGCCAGGAGTTCAAGACCAGCTTGGCCAACATGGTGAAACCCTGTCTTTACTAAAAATACAGAAATTAGCCGGGTGTGGTGGCAGGTGCCTGTAATCCCAGCTACTCTGGAGGCTGAGGCAGGAGAATCACTTGAACCTGGGTGGCGGAAGTTGCAATGAGCCGAGATGGTGCCATTCTACTCCAGCCTAGGCAACAAGAGTGAAACTCTGACTAAAAAAATAAATAAAAATAAAACAAGTTTTTAAAAAATCCCATATTTGTGTTTCCACAGTGGTCACTAAACTTTGAAATCCATCTCACAGGGTTTGGTGGGGTGGGAGTGGGGGGAACTAAAATTCCATATGGAAAGGAGGTGGAAGGTGGTCTATGAGCCTCTGGTTTTAGGTATCCTTCATGGATAATTATCCTGTCTACTACTGGGGCTTGATGAGGTGAGGTGAAGTCAGAGCAGAAGAAATGGACCCCTGCCTCCAAGAAATAATAATCTTAGTCATTAAGTTAGCATTTTCACAATCTTTTACCTTTTTTTGATAGAAATCTAGAAGACAAGACCCAGAGGACACAGGGAGCACAATTATTCCGTACTGCAAGGCATAATTGAGTCAGACTCACTGATGTACATCACATTCACTGGGGGACTTTTGTAAAACGTCGGATTTCCAGCCACTACTCCAAGAGATTCTAATTCAGAAAGGCTGGGATAGGGCCCTCAGCCTTCATTTTTAACAAAGGCCCAGTGTTTCTGATGTCTGCCTCACTTTTAGAAAGATTGACGTAGGTCTTTTAAGCTACAGTCAATGACTCTACTGGATGGTCCAAGTGTTTCCTAGGAGAGAAGCTTTTCAGGAAATGGGAGAACTGTAATAATTGAGGCACAAAAAAATAACTGAGGCCGGGCACAGTGGCTCACACCTTTAATCCCAGCACTTTGGGAGGCCAAGGCAGGCAGATCAGGAATTCGAGACCAGCCTGGCCAACATGGTGAAACCCTGTTTCTACTAAAAATACAAAAATTAGCCAGGCGTGATGGCGCATGCCTGTAATCCCAGCTACTCGAGAGGCTGAGGCATGAAAATCACTTGAACCCTGGAGGCAGAGGTTGCAGTGAGCCGAGATCATGCCACTACACTCTAGCCTGGGCAACAGAGCGAGACTCTGTCTCAAAAAAATAATAATAAAATAAAAAGAATAACTGAAAACATCCACTGGCAGGCAAACATGGAAGGTGATTCTGTAAAGAGAAGAGGGTGCTGGGACTCTCTGATGACCACAGCTTCCTCTTCTCCTGTGGTCCTTTGTCCTCAAGCCTCAGGCATGGGCCACTCCAGGCTCTGGGTGACACAGACAATGTTAAGATGGTGCAGGTATCACAGAGAATCAGAATACCCTCTGTCTTAGTAGGAGGACTTGGAACTCGATCACGTTCATCTGCCAAACAAAAGCAAGACCTGTGACTGAAGTCACCAGCAGCCAAACTTATACAGCTCTCCTACAAAGAGAGGTGGAAGCAAGGGCAGCCAGAAAGTCATGGGAGAGCCCTGCCTGTGGATAATGAGCCAGGGTGAGGTCGGAGCTTGGCAACCTTTCTGCTGGGCACTCATGAGGCCTGTTGGCAAAACCTCGCATGCTGGGGCTGGGAGCTGGGCCAGGCTGGCCTGTTCTATTAGACTGAGAGACAAAGAAAAATCTAGCCAAGGCTAGAAGGTGTTACTTTGGACTAGGGTCATTTTTTGGCAACCACACTAGGCCTTAGTTTCATATGGACATGGAGGGAGCTATATTAGAAGGGAGCTCCCTGAGGGCCCTCCATGCCTTCTTGTTCTGTGATTGAATGAAATAAACAGGACAAAGTCCTTGGTGAACTGGAAGCTGCTCCTCATGTGCACATTTTCAGGTCCCCAATGTGATCTCAGGGCATGTTGGTATTCAATAGGCGCCATACCCTTCTTCGGACACGTGTTGGGAGGCAATGAGGGCAACCCTCAGAACATGCGGTAGAGTGGGTGGTGCTGTGTGTGAGTCTATGTGTGTCTCTGAATGTGTGTGACTGTGTGTGTGAATGTGTGTGTGTGTGTGTTTTTAACCTAGTTTTGCTCATGAGGAGCTGCCAACAGGAAGAAGGAAGGATTATTTTGCCACAAGGAGAGCTTGAGTTACACAAAGAAATCTCTTTTTAATGCAGTTGCTGGATTTTGTTTCCAGGAATACAGGGCCTTACCCAGGCTTTGTAGCTCCTGCTCCAGTTCCTGCCACCCCCACCCTTGCTCACACACTCTCATCACCCAGACAATTCCCTCTTGTCCCCTCAACAATTTTATTCATATGGATCCTCAAACAGGTTCCTTTCTCATGGCTCTTCTTTGAAAATCTCTGAACCACACTTGAGACCCTCAGTGGCCAGGAAGCCACTCAGGGCCTCTCTGGCTTCTCTTGCAGGCTCTGTTTGTTTCTGCATCATCTGAGGTGCGATGGTCTTCCCAAAGCAGTCTTGCCTCTTCTAGTGACTATTTGCTCAGGCTGCCATCTCTTTTGCTTGCTGCTATCAAGAAGGGCCTTTAAAAATACTATCTCCTAGGGGCCGGGCGCGGTGGCTCACGCTTGTAATCCCAGCACTTTGGGAGGCTGAGGCGGGCAGATCACCAGGTCAGGAGATCGAGACCACGGTGAAACCCCGTCTCTACTAAAAAAAAATAAAAAAAATAGCCGGGCATGGTGGCGGGCGCCTGTAGTCCCAGCTACTCGGAGAGGCTGAGGCAGGAGAACGGCGTGAACCTGGGAGGCGGAGCTTGCAGTGAGCCGAGATTGCGCCACTGCACTCCAGCCTGGGCAACAGAGCGAGACTCTGTCTCAAAAAAAAAAAAAAAAAAAAAAAAACTATCTCCCAGGAAAGATGTGTCAGGCTGAGCTTGGCATCAGTGGAGTGGCTGTGGACATTCTGGGGAGATGAGGTAGAGTAAGGAAGGTGGGAGGCGAGGCTACTCAGGCCTTGTAAGGACCAGAGAGCAGAGAGGAGCAGAGCCTGAGGCAGAACAAGGGTAATGGATGGGCTTTGCAGGTCTGGGCAAATCAGGTTAATGTTGCTGTGGGTTTGTACCTTCATCAGAGGTGTTATGAACTCCAGCAATTTAAACATACTTGTTTTACAATATCTTCCATAGCCAGAAATGGCTTTATGGATTATTGACTGTTTTTGATTATCTACATCTGTTTTTATATGAACCGGGGCATGTTTATGCTCAAGTCCTCATCAAGACTGTTTGGGACGTAACAGCAAATGTACCTGAGTCAGGGGAAGGAGAAAGGGGGAATGTCTCATAGGATACAAGGCTGTATCACGATGGTAGGAATGTTGCCGAGGCCCCACAGGAGTCCAGAACCAGAAAGGACAGAGCATCCGTGGGCAGGGCAGCCATCTTCTCAGTATCTGTGGATAGGGACACACGGGGTCTGGTGACTCTTTGTCTCTTGTTCTATTTGTCCTCCTTTTTCTTCTGAGATATAGATGGCCTACATTGCCTGGGTTTACAGGTGCTCTGAATCACAATTCAATTCTCAGGAGAGAGAATTTAGCTCAGCTTGGTTAGGTGTCCACTCCTGGTCCAACTGCCTCTGGCAGAGCGGGGGATAGGTGATGATGTGTAAATATGGCCACCGGGTGCCATAGCTGTGAGAGGAGGTATTTCTCAGAGAAAGCAGATCACTCTGGGCTGGAGAGGTATCCCAGATGTGTCTATTATAGCTGTTCAAAAATACGTGTAACCTCTGCATGCCTTTTTCTCTCTTAATACCCACATTAATCATTTGCTCAGCCGGTTTCTCCTCCATGTTGAAAGTTCCTGGAGGCCAGGGATTTGGTCTGTCCAGTGCTAGAAGCCAGCAGGTTGACTTATACGATGTTCTGCATCTTATGAGAGTTTGCAATAGAGAATATAAGCAGGATATTTAACATCTTTTCAAACTTGTGCTTCACCAAGGTTAGACACATCTTGTTCTGTTCTAAAATTTAGAATCAGTAGAATTTTAAGAGACTTGTGATTCGCACAAGGATGAGACTTGTTCCTAATCCAAAATTACAATAATATTGTAAGAGGCTTTCTCTGATACTAACCTAGGGGAAAAGGGCAGCTATTAGTAGTGACAATGATATGAGCTTCCCCATCTGGCGGCCAGGTTCGAGGACCTCACATAACGACCTGTACCTGGAGAAATTAAGTAATGAAGAAACTAGGAGACATGCTTTTGCGGGAATTGTTGGCAGAGCTGAGACACAAAGGAGATCCTCTGCTCAGATCTTGTGCTCTGGCCTCTGGTTGGCCCCTCGTGGGTATCAGCGCAGACAAGATTGTGTTGTGAGATGTTCCTCATAGACACAATGCCCTCATAGGCGAGAAAATCAACTTTGGGGCTGCTTGCTCTTGCAAACTGTGTGACCTTTCTAATATGACACAACCACCAGGCAAAGAGAGTTCCATTTTAGAAAAGAGACCAAATTATCGCAGCAAGCAATAGTATATCACTAAAGTTGACCAAAGTTATTTGACCTTAAATATTTGTTCCCTGTAACCACTTAAAGGAGCAAGATACTATAGAGGAACGAGTTAAGCTCCATATAGCTGAGAATACACTGATAAAGTTGTTGATGGCCACTTTTTTGTTTGTTTGTTTGTTATTGGGTGGTCATCTTGCAAAAATTGTTGATGGCTATTTTTATTTTTTTTTGTCATTGGGTGGTCATCTTGCAGATTGCTTCTGTCAAAAACCTTTGTTTCAAATTCTAATATTTGAGTGGTAGGCTTGGCTTATTGACCCTGTTCAAGAGAATGAATGCGTATCAGTTCCACGGAAGGCAAATTTAGATTCAGACAGCCTTAGGTCAGATCACAGCCCCTGAACATAATTATATATAGCAAAAGGCTGATATCAAGCTCTGTGCTGGTAAGGCTGGTATCTGTCTTGTCCCCAGCACCACTCCTGCATCTGGAACCCCTAGCACACTAACCCAAGTAAATGCTGACACATCTCGCTCACTCCACTACCCAGCTCACCTAAGTGACCTCAGAGGTGTCTGCTGATCCTGGAGATAGGTCGTCGTCGTCCCTGTCCCCCGCCTGTCCTGGAGGCATGCTGGAAAGCCACAAATAGGCCTTCGTAGCAGCAAGAGGCAGCAGAACAGCACCACTGCAATGTTGTCATCACTCTTGGTGTCTCAAGCTCTTTCCATCCTCAGCCACTCTGTTCAGGTTTGGGTCCTTCAAACTGATTCTCAAGTGTGGCCCCACTGATAAGAGCCAGAGGTGCTGCTGTCTTCATTGCAGCAATTTTAAGGCAAGTGAAGAGTGATTCAGGCTCTTTCTGTTGATAGAAGGTTGTGAGGAAGATGATGTGGCAGGCACTGCGAGGGGCTGACCTTGAGGGTATCTGGAGGAGGAATGTTGTACAGCTTGTGTGCTCGGAAGCAGGCAAAGGGAAGATAAACAGAGATGAAGATGTGGTTGGTCAGGGCACAGTGATCCTCCCTGACGACCTCCATCTCTGTATACCCTATCATCAGCATCTTGAGGCAGGGAAGGGCTTGAAATGTCATATAGTCCAGTAACCTACTCGATACTTATATCCTATCTATTCCATACCTGTGGTGGAATACTTCCAGGAGTGGGCAACTCAATACCTTCCATAGCAGTCTATCTCTGGAGACGATAGCTAGAAAGTGCTACATGTCCAAAAGTAGGGGAATGGTTGAATGTGTAATGTCCATGTGGGATATTATGCAGCTGCTGAAAATAATATCTTCAAGGAATTTGAAAATGATATGTAAAGATACTATAAATGCTAAGTGAGAAAACCAGGAACTAAAACTATTTATAATACACAATTCCACATTTGTGAAAATTTGTGTGTGGGTATATGTGCTTATAGAAACATCTGTATATTTGCATCAGAAAGACTAAGCCAGGCTGGATGTGATGGCTCATGCCTGTAATCCCAGCCTTTTGGGAGGATGAGGCAAGAGGATCGTTTGAGACCAGGAGTTGAAGACCAGCCTGGGCAAAAAAGCAAGACCCCACATTTACAAAAAATTTAAAAATTGGCTGGGCATCATGGCACATGGCACTTGGGAGGCTGAGGTGGGAGGATCACTGGAGCCCAAGAGTTTGAGGCTGCAGTGAGCTTTGGTCATGCCATTGCATTCCAGCCTGGGCAACACAGTGAGATCCTGTCTCAAAAAAAAAAAAAAAGACTAAGCTAATCTATGGGTTGAATCACAGGTAACTTTGTTGTGGGAGACACTGTTGGGGGCAACTGAAAAGCCATCTTCTTATCTTTGCTGGTCTTCTATTGTATAGGCTGGAAAAGCAGATAGTTTTTTTCTAGCCTCTCTTGCAGCCAGAATTGGCTATATAACCCAGTGTGGCCAATGAAATATACAAGGACATCTGAGAAATTATTTTCTTTTCTTTTTTTCTTTTGAGACAGGGTCCCATTGTTGCCCAGGCTGGAGTGCACTGGCCCAATCATAGCTTACTGCAGCCTTGAAGTGTTGGATTCAAGTAATCCTTCCACTTTAGCCTCCCCAGTAGCTGGGACTACAGGCGCTCGCCACCACACTTGGCTAATTTTTGTATTGTGTGTAGAGACAAGTTTCTGCCATGTTGCCCAGGCTGGTCTTGAACTCCTGCGCTCAGGTGATCCACCCACCTTGGGCTCCCAAAGGGATAGGATTACAGGCGTGAGCCGCCGCCACACCTGGCCCATTTATTTTCTTTCCTGACAAAATTATAGCACCATTAAGGAAAAGGTCCTCTTTGCTACCTTGGCTACCCTCTTGCTGTCACCCTCCTCCCTCACTTTGAGTGCAGACTTGTGCTGTTAGAACTTCAGCAGCCATCTTGTGACCATAAGGCCACAGACAGAAGGATGAGGCCAACACTGAGGATGGTGGAGAAGAAGGTTGGAGAGCCTTAACCACAGGCTACTTCTAGACTTCTTTTTAAGTAGCAAAAATTTTTCTTTGGTTAAGTCATTATTAATCAGGTTTTCTGTTACTTACAGTTAAATCAGTACTAATGCGCACATCGGGTTTCTTCATTATACATTACTCCAATTTCTCCCTGAAGTATCCACTCACTGTCCTGAGTTCACTCCTCAGAGCCAGACATGACAAGCCCAGTCTTTCTCCATGCAGCAGAATTGTAGATGTTTATAGATAATTCTTGAGTCACTCTGAAGCTTATTGATATGGTTTCGATGTTTGTCCCCTCCAAATCTCATGTTGACATGTGATCCCAAATGTTGGAGGTCATGGTGGAGCCTGGTGGGAGGTATTTGCTTCATGGGGGTGGATCCCTCATGAACAGCTTGGTGTGCCCTCCCAGTAGTAATGCCTTCCCTTCATGTGAGATTTGATTGTTACAGAGTCTGGGATTTCCTCCTCTGTCTTGCTTTCGCCTCACCATGTGACACACCTGTTCCCTGTTTGCCTTTCACCATGATTGTAAGCTTCCTGAGGCCCTCACTCCAGAGGCAGATGCTGGTGCCATACTTCTTGTACAGTCTGTAAAACTGCGAGCCAAAATAAATCTTCTCTCCTTATAAATTACCTGGTTTCAGGTATCCCTTTTTAGCAATGCAAAATGGACTAATACTCTTGTCTTCTCCAGCTAAACAGCACTATTCCTACATTATGCAGTCCGGGGTTCTGTGAATCACACTAGCCATTTATTCTCTGAATGCACTCTGGTTTGCATCCTTCTAACTGGACAATAGGCAGACCTGAAGTTGATATTCCAGGGGTCTAACCAGGAAAAATGGAACTGATTACCTATTCCCTCCTTTGCATCTCATTTTTCTATCAGAACAGCTTCATATTCAGCTTTTCGGGTGCCCTCATCTGAGTTAAACCCCTGACCCCTTTAAATGTGTTTTGCATGGACAGTTTGTTTTATTTTGGTTTATTGATTTATTTTACTATCTCAAGTGCAGGACATTCCCTCATCCTTATTAAGTTTTCTCTTATTAAATTCAGGCTGGCATTCTAGCTTGTTGAGACTTTTGGGGATTCTAATTGGGTGTTTGCTGTTCCTTTCAGCTTCCTGTCCTCCACAAATTTGATAAGCATGCCTCCTGTGTCTTCATTTCAACTCCTTGATAACAAGTGCAACCCAGATGTCAGTTGACGTCACCCTGTCCTTTGAGATTTAAAATAAAATTAACTCGAGCCCCCGTCACACATCCTGTGGGAAGTTGGAGGCCTCCTCCCAAAGATCTTTGCGAAGCTTCAGGGCTTTCATGGTCACTTGTGGTTCCAAGGCCTCCTCCAGCTGGCCTTGGGCTCACACACACCCCACCTCTGGCTGCTCTCCTCTTCAGTCCATGCCAACCAGACTCTTTCCTTGATTTCTTTAAGGAAACTGCTTGTATAAGACATGTGGGTGGGTGGTAGACTTCACTCAGGACTTGCAGATACAGGGTGCATTTGGAGTAAAGTTGTGGTTGCACAACATGTACTTACATTCAAGTTATTAGGTATCCTTTTTCTGTCCTGGAAAGCTCCTCAGTAATAACAGCACCAGGACCTTCTCCCTAGCTTCCTTTTTCCAGGTGCTCCTCAAAACTGCCCAGAAAGCCCAGATCCCAAGTTTTCCCATTAACAACCCTTGCCCTGGTCAGGGTTTGGGGAGGAGAGCGGGAAATGGGAAATATAAGGGTAGACCCTGGGCAAATTTGTGAAGGAGTGTTTAAGATGCCCCCAGCCTTCCTTTTTAATTCAAAAGTAAATAATAGATTGCATTTAACCCAACATAATCAAAATATAATTTTACCATGTGTTATGGGCCGAATTGTGTTCCCTCAAGATTCATATGCTGAAGCCCTAAGCCCCAGTGCCTCAGACTGTGGCTGTATTTGAGATAGGGCCTTTAGAGAGATAATTAAGGTAAAATGAGGCTCTTAGGGTGGGCCTGGCTCCAATTTGTCTGATGTTCTTATAAGAAGAGAAAATTTGGACACACAAGAGATAGCAGGGTTGCATGCACACATGGAAAAGACCATGTGAAGAGGTAGCAAGAGGACAGCCATCTGCAGGTGAAGAAGAGAAGCCTCAGGGGCACCAACCCTGCTGGCACCTTGATCTTGGACTTCCAACCTCCTAAGTGGTGAGAAAATAAATTCCTGTTGTTTAAGCCAGCCAATCAGTGGTATTTCGTTATGGCAGTCCTAGTAAACTAATGTGACATGTGATCAACATAAAATATATATATGTTAAGGAGTATTAATGGGTTGAAATGTGGTCCTCCAAAAGTTGTGTCCATGTCCTAACCCCTGGAACCAGTGAATGTGACCTTATTTGGAAGAAGGGTCTTTGCCGATGTAATTAAACTTAGGATCTCAAGGTGAGATCATCCTGGATTATCAGGGTGGGCCCTAAGTCCAATGACAAGTGTCCCTATAAGAGAAGAAGAGGAAATACAGAGACAGAGACGCAAAGGCCATGTGCAGACAGAGGCAGAGATGGGAATTATGCAGCCACAAGCCAGGGAATTCCTGGGGGCGTCCAAGAATTAGGAGGCTCTGTTAACGTCTTGGTTTCGGACTTCTGGCCTCCAGAACGGGAAAGAATAAGTTTTTATCATTTTAAATTACCGAATTTGTGGTTTTTGCAGCAGCCCTGGAAAACTAATATGAGGAGGGATTTTGTGTTCTTTGTTCATTCTTTGAAATGTGGTGCATGTTTTTTATTTCTAGCACAGCTCAATTCAGAATAGCCACATTTCATGCCAGTTTATTTGGGAAGTGATCCCAGGCAGTTGGAGTGAGGGAAGGGATGGAGTCATAGGGCAGGAGGCCAAGATGCACGGTCAAGTCTGCACCAGCACACCCACCCCTCCCTTGTGCAGCTCACCTTTATGTCCTTGTGCCCACAATGGCCAGCGCCTTTCAGGTACAAGGGGGCTCCTGGGGCTGTCACTTAAGCTGGAGTTCCCTCTCAAGGCGGCAACCGTTTCATCCATGTGAAACTCAGAGCCACCTGTGCAGTCTCCCTCAGGGTGCTGGCTGGTGATCCGAGCTGAGCCCTGTGGCTGGGAGGCTGGGAAGTTTCCCCAACAATGTCCACATGCTGCTTTTCCCAAGACGGAGGATCCGTGTCCACATTCCCACCATTCTTTCCCTCTTGCATTAGTTTTCTAGGGCTGCCGTGACAAAACGCCACAAACTGGGTGGCTTAAACAACAGAAGGTTTTTACCTCACAGTGCTGCAGGCTGGAGGGTGAAGATCAAGGTGCAGGAGGATTGGTTCCTCCCAAGGGCTGTGCAGGAAGGATCTGCTCCACACCTCTCTCCTTCTCCCAGGGCCGCTTCACATTGTCTTCACTCTATGGGTGTTGATCTCCGTGTCCAAATTCTATTCCCATATTCTTTTTTTTTTTTTTGAGACAGAGTCTCACTCTGTTGCCCAGGCTGGAGTGCAGTGGTGCCATCTCAGCTCACTGCAACCTCTGCCTCCAGGGTTCAAGCGATTCTCCTGCCTCAGCCTCCTGAGTAGCTGGGACTACGGGCGCCCACCACCACATGTGGCTAATTGTTTGTATTTTTAGTAGAGATGGGGTTTCACTGTGTTAGCCAGGATGGCCTCGCCTCGATCTCCCAACCTTGTGATCTGCCTGCCTCGGCCTCCTAAAATGCTGGGATTACGGGTGTGAGCCACCATGCCTGGTGTAAATTACCCCTTTTTATAAGGGTACAAGTCATATTGGATTAGGGCTCACTTTAATGACCTCATTGTAATTTGATGACATCTGTAAAGACCCTATCTCCAAATAAGATCACATTCTAGGTAGCAGGGGTTAGGGCTTCAATATGTCTTTTTGTGGGGAACACAAATTCAACCTATAATACCTCCTTCTGGTTTCACCTCATTATCAGACCCAGTGCCCCTGGACTTTTCCTGGAATCTATGGTCTATTTATTTCTCTAAATCTCTATATTTAGTTTCCTCACGTGTAAAATAGGGGCCATCATATTTATTTTACAGTGTTGTAAGGGTTAAATGTGATAAAATATGAGGCCATGCTATACAATATGAGCTGGTGTTCTTGTTGCTTCCCACCAGCACCCCTGCCCTTCATATACCCTGATTAAGAGGTGGGACAATGCTAGCTGGTCCCTGGAATCTGTCACCAGCAACGAAGTAGCCAAAACAGACAGTGTGACATAAATCTAAGATAAAATTGGATTTTTCTAAAGGGAATCCACCAAGGAATAAAGTTAGACAACCCCGTATGCAAAACTATAGAAACAGATGAGTGTGTAGGATCCCTATAATGATTTTAACATAGGAAGAATGAGTGCAGGTAGTCTTGGCTGGCATGTGGCTATAAAGTGCCTGGGGTTAGCCCATTCCCCTTGCTTCCATCTTGCCTGCCTTACCTCCCTAATCCCCTAGTGTGGGGTCATTGGCTGGTGCTCATGGCCAAGCTCAGTTCTCCAAATCCTGTGGCCTCATGCATAGCCCGTCACCAAAGGGACTGAGCTTAGCATGGGTGCCCCAGCTCGGGCTGTTCCCACATCCTCCCAGGGACCAGGGCCAGCCCCTCAGAAGCCTCATGGTCCAACTCAAGGGATTTCAACAGTGCCTGCTCTGTTATGCATCCACCTAGGATCTTTTCTTGAGTGGAAGGAGAAAGTAAAATCTTTTTTGAGACAGAGTCTCGCCCTGTTGCCAGGCTGGAGTGCAATGGCGTGATCTCGGCTCACTGCAACCTCTGCCTCCTGGGTTCAAGCGATTCTCCTGCCTCAGCCTCCCAAGTAGCTGGGATTATAGGCATATGCCACTATGCCCAGCTAATTTTGTATTTTTAGTAGAGACATTGTTTCCTCCATGTTGTTCAGGCTGGTCTCGAACTCCCAACCTCAGGTGATCTACCTGCCTCAGACTCCCAAAGTGCTGGGATTATAGGCATGAGCCACCACGCCTGATCAATTAAGTCTCCATTTTAATCTTGTGTAACTGGGCCCATTCTCCCACCCTCACTAGCAATATGAAAGATTGGAGAGGAGAGGGGAGCACCTGATAAGACCTTGTATGAGGAGGCATCTCTGAAAGCCTTGGGTTGCTTTGCTGTCTTCCCTGAGCTGGGGTAGAGTAGAAAGAATTAGAGGATGGGGAAATTCACTGCAGTATAAAAGCATAAACCTTTGGCCAACATGAAGATTTTCTTAATCTGATTAGGTGCTTGGCATTCAGAATCATTTAATGCCTATTGTACAAAATGAATAAAAATGTGCTGAACTTCAGCTGCTTAATGGAACAAATAAAATTATAATTTACTAGGCTAATACATCACAAGGAATGGGGTTCTTTCTCTTTGGGGAATCTAGAGACCTGTGATTCAGAGTTCTGAGTCGAAAGACTGATTTGAACACTGAAGAATCCATAACAACAGATAACAAACAGGTCAAAATCCAGCAAAGGGCGCGCTCACCCTTCCCCAAATTCCTCCTCTGTTCTGGTATTTACCATATCTGGAACAACATCAGAACCCTAGTTCTGATGATGTTTTTATAGGATTGACTGGAATGGCAATTACCCTAGAACATTTAACTTTTATTATCCAAGCAATTCCATCTAGAATATATAAAAAGGCAGGAGAAACTGCACTCAACTCCACCTTCCCACTGCTAATTTCCTTCCTTTCTACTCAGTTAATAGGTCTCAAGAGGCTGTGTTAAGACAGTATGTTCAGAAGCTTTCAATTTTTTAAATTCCGTTTGAACATTTTCTACCCAATCTATAATATCACTTCTCCAATAGAAAAGCAACAATTATAATATGGCTATGGCTTTTCTTTGAAAAGGAAAAAGAATGGGGTGGGAGCAAGGGTGGGGCAGAGAGGGGCACGTGGGCTTGAAACTAAGTGAGTACATGTGTGGCCAATACGGACTCACAGAGAGGCAGCCAGGAGTATGCTAATATCCCATCTCTCCTGTTCAGTGCCATCTAGCTCCTAGTGATGGGGAAGAGGCAGGAATGCCTGTCATTAACCTGCTGAAAACTACACCTCAAAGATCATCTTGAACTTGATGTTGATTGAGTATTGATATTAATTTTCCCAACTTATCTTTTGGAGAAGGAGCGTAGACAAATGAACCTGAGGTTAACTTTTTTTTTTGAGACAGAATCTTGCTCTGTCACCCAGGCTGGAGTGCAATGGCATGATCTCTGTTCACTGCCACCTCCGCCTCCCAGGTTCAAGCAACTCTCCTGCCTCAGCCTTCTGAGTAGCTGGGACTACAGGCGCCCACCACCATGCCCAGCTAATTTTTGTATTTTTAGTAGAGACAGGGTATCACAATGTTGGCCAGGCTGGTCTCGAACCCCTGACCTCAGGTGATCCACCTGCCTCAGCCTCCCAAGGTGCTGGGATTACAGGCCTGAGCCACTGCACCCAGCTGAACCCAAGGATATCAATGGGTTTGAGCTATAGGCACCTGATTCCTGAGCACTGCACAAGGACACTGTCACAAAGACACTTAGGCAAAGACAGGTACTACTTCGACACTATGGATTTCACAACCATGGACAGCCACAGAAACCTGTTGTTTGAATGTTCATTGACTAAATATGTGTTAAGAATCCCCTAGCTGGTCAAACCTATTTGGGCTTTTTCTGCCTTGTTTGGTAAATTCAATATCCAAGGACATTTCCTACCACTACCCCCCTTGTGTGCTCCAGCCGTAGTAGCATCCTCGCTGTTTCTTGAACATAACCAGGGTGGCTCCCACCCGGGGCTTCTATACTTGACATTCACGCCACAGTTTCCCGGAGGGGCCATCCACAGTCTTCTGAGTGGCCGTGATGGCATGGACTGTGGTCATGAGTCCTTCCATGATACCAAAGTTGTCATGGATGACCTCGGCCAGGGGTGCTAAGCAGTTGGTGGTGCAGGAGGCATTGCTGACGATCTTGAGACTGTTGTCATGCTTCTCATGGTTCACACCCATGACGAACATGGGGGCATCAGCAGAGGGGGCAGAGATGATGACCCTTTTGGCTCCCCTCTGCAAATGAGCCCCAGCCTTCTCCATGGTGGTGAAGACTCCAGTGGACTCCATGACGTACTCAGCACCAGCATCACCCCACTTGATTTTGGAGGGATCTCTCTCCTGGAAGATGGTGATGGGATTTCCATTGATGACAAGCTTCCCATTCTCAGCCTTGACGGTGCCATGGAATTTGCCATGGAGGGAATCATATTGGAACATGTAAACCATGTAGTTGAGGTCAATGAAGGGGTCATTGATGGCAACAATATCCACTTTACCAGAGTTAAAAGCAGCCCTGGTGACCGGGCGCCCAATACGACCAAATACGTTGACTCTGACCTTCACCTTCCCCATGGTGTCTCAGGGATGTGGCTCGGCTGCCGATGCAAAAGAAGATGCGGCTGACTGTCGAACAGGAGGAGCAGAGAGCCTACTTTTGTAATTTTCATAACTACCACAAGCAATGCTTTTTTAAACACATATTTATTTCCAGGTGTAAGTAACAGAAAATAGGAAATTCATTTGATCATTTAGCAAACTTTCATTGAATATTCACTCACTGTACAATAGATCCTATGGTAGGTCTAGGGATTCAAAAATTAATTAAGACATAATGGTTGATTTCAAGGAATTTCTGGTGAGGCATGGTGGCTCATGCCTGTAATCCCAGCACTTTGGGAGACTGAGGCAGGAGGATTGTTTGAGCTCAGGAGTTTGAGACCAGCATGGGCAACATAGCAAGACCTCATCTCTACTAAAATAAAAATAAAAATAAATAGCTGGGTGTGGTGGCACATGCCTGTAGTCACAGCTACTTGGGAGGCTGAAGTGGGAGGATCACTTGAGCAGGGGAAGTCGATGATGCAGTGAGCCCTGACTGTGCCACTGCACTTCAGCCTGGGCGACAGCAAGACCCTATCTCAAAAACAAACAAGCATACAAAAAAACAAACAAAAAACTTCTACTAGGAAAAGAAAAACAAACCAAAGAAAGAACAAATAATATGTGCTATAGTGGAAACCATGTTACATTCATCAGGGTAAAAGGCTAAGCAGCTTTAACAAACAGACCCAACAATTCTGTGGCTTAAAGAAACAATGAATTTATCTGGCCTAACAGTGAGGGTGGGTAGGCAGGATGCTGTGCTTACACAGTCATTGAGGAATCCATATTGCTCCCCTTCCACCCAAAGACTTTGTCCTTCTCTGCATGATTGAGGTAGATTAGATTGTTGCTCAAAAATAGTTATTTCCTCCCCTAAACCTCCATAAAAGATGTTTTCTGCTCCTCCTCTTGAACTTGGCCTCCACCATGAGACTTGCTTTGGCCAAGGCAAGGTTGGGAGCAAGTGTGGCTCAGGCAGAATTTTGACATGTGCTTGCACAGCTAGGCTCACCCTCTGCCATCCCTGCCATCACAGTAAGAAGTTCCCCTAGGTAGCTGCTGCCCCTTCAGCTTGGGTCTCAAAATGAACGCTTGTGGAACAGATCAGAACTCAACCCCAGCAAGAGTCAGGCCCTGCCAGACCCGTAGCTTGAAGCAGAGCCACTTAGCCAACTCTCCAAGAGAAGAAATGATTCTTATTTTAAGCCTGGGTTTTAGGGTGGCTTGTTACCTAGTGCTAGCTCATTGATGCAATGGTTAGCACTGGGTTTCATAATACATCCATGTTCCAGCTCACAGGAAGGGGACAGAGAGCAGAAAAGCAATGCAGTGAGGTGGGAGTGGCACAAATCACATCTGCTCACGTTCCCCACATGGGCACACAGAGCTGCAAGCTGAGAGTGGGGGTGGTGTGGGAAAGTCAGTCTCTGGTAGGGTGGCCGTGTATTTAGCTACTTCCCTGTTGTTATGGAAGACAGGGAGAATGGATTATTTATTTATTCATTTATTTATTCATTTATTTATTTACTGAGACAGAGTCTTGCTCTGTTGCCAGGCTGGAGTGTAGTGGTGTGATCTCGGCTCACTGCAACCTCCATGTCCCAGGTTCAAGCAATTCTCCTGCCTCAGCCTCCCAAGTAGCTGGGACTACAGTTGCCCGCCACCAAGCCCTGCTAATTTTTGTATTTTTAGTAGAGACGGGGTTTCACCGTGTTGGCCAGGATGGTCTCGATCTCTTGACCTCATGATCCACTTGCCTGGGCCTCCCAAAGTGCTGGGATTACAGGCATAAGCCACGGCGCCTGGCCAGGGAGAATGGATTTTAGGGGCTAGCTAGCAGTATGTGCTACGTGCAAACAACAACCGAAATGGAGAGATGAAAGGGACCATCAGAAGATATTTCCCAGAAAAACAAAATACTTGGGTTGAAGCCTGGGGGTGTGGAAAAGGCAGGGAGAAGAATTCCAGGCAGAAGAAGCAGTGCACACAAATGGGAAAAATATACGGGAAACTATGGCTTGATGAGGGGGCGGTAAAGAGATTGATGTGATTGGAGTGGCATCGATGGTGCTGGAAGGAGAGCCGGTGTAAGCAGAGGCCTAGCATGATTAAGACATTTGGGCAGCTGAGAGGGCACATAGTTTGTTTTACTTGACTTTCTATCCTGATAGATCTTTATGATCTTTACATAGTCACAGAAAAACATAGAACCGAGGCATAAGTTTTACAGTGTGCCAGAGCTGGTTGTGTGTGCCTTTTCTGTTCTATCTGACTTGTTTTCTCCTAGGAAATGGGAGGTGGGGGTGTGCTCCCACCTGGGTGCCCCCATGTCTTTGACATGGTCCTCACTCCTGCAGCTTCAGGAACCACAGTGCACCTTTTCCAGCTTTCTGCATTGCCAATTCAAACTTCCACCTTCCCTTCTCCAAATGCTATCTGTGAAGCACATACATTTTTCTCCCCACTTCTCTAGCTCCTAACTTCCATGCAGAAACTAAACGAAGTCAGAAGATTACCCTAGACTAAGAAATGGAGATTATAATTTTCAACACCTTAACTGTTGAACTGTAGAAATGCTATAATGCAGCCTGCTATGTGGGGTTCATTATCTGGGAATCATGTCCTGGACAGGTGGATGGATGAACTCTCTAGTCCATTATTAGATATTAGCCCTGTCTCTCGATAAGTTCATTATGATGTGCCTTGTCTGTTTTGGACTCTGTTTCTGCTTGCTTCCTTTCTCAGTCCTGGCTAACAGAAGCTGGAGCTCACATTTTATGTGGCTTCCTGGTCTTTATTCCTTTCAAGAGCTCTCCACAGGGCAGGGCTTTATAGAGATATGAAATTTATGTGGTGTCAGCAGAACCTAGTCCCAGATGTCCCAATGCTGGAAAAATTCTATCAGGCAGGTGCTGCGACGAGTCTGCTTCACTTAGGGCCTGATAAATTGCAGATGTCCAAACATTTGCAACCGTCAGCATGAAGTCCGGATACTATCACTCAGGATCCCTAAACTCATCTTCTCAACACTTATAAAACTGCCCAATCTTCAGTATGCTAAGCCAGCGACATTAAGCAAATGGGGAAAATAAAACCTCCTTTTAAGCACATTATTTTCTACAAGAAAGCTATTTTCCATGTGAATTTTTGGAAAAGTTCCCCCTGACATAATGTGCCTGCAGCTATGCCAGGAAGAGGGAGTCGAGAAGCAGCCCTGCTGTCGGTTCCTTCTATAAGCATTTTGGAAGAAACTCCTGGAAACTGGCTTTCAGACAACACTATGGGTTGGCTTCCTCTGATGATTCTTGGCGGCACCTGAGGAAGCAGAAGAAAGTGGGTTGCTTCTTGGGGGCTGATGGTGCAGCAGTGGGAACTCTAGTCCTTCCGGTCCTGGAGGTGTCCTAAGGGTCACGTGACAAATCCCTCTGCATAAGGAGGGAGGCAGCCCAAGGTGATTCCTCACCCCTCACTGATCACTCTGTGGCCCCTGAGAGCTGACTGGACTAGGAGAAGACCTGACAAAAGGGCCACTGATCTATTGGCTGGCCCGTCAACAGAGTTCACCCAATAGGGATAAGGATAGAAACCAGCTGGACCAATCAAAGCCCTTTCTCTCAGGATTTGAATGTAGTAAAGCATCCCGTAAAGCAAACAAACCTGAAGAAAAGTAGAGACAGAGTGAGTGACTGTATCTCATACTGCTGGAGGCCTGGAGTAGGAACCCATGAACTCCCATCACTGAGCTGACAGAGAAATAACCCGGGGGCCAGAGCTGCATAATATTCTAGTCCAAGGCTCTAGCCAGAAAACAGGAAGGATGGCAAAAGCTCCTACAGCACTTGCTGCATGCCAGGCACCGTTCTGAGCACTTTACTTATGTGATCTCATTTAATCCTCACAATAATTCTGTGAGGTAGGTGCTTTTTATCATTCTCTTTTTAAGAGGAGGAAATTGCAAAGAAACTACCTATAGGCATGCCTCGTTTTACTACCTTTTGCTTTACTGTGCTTCACAGAGCCTGTGTTTTTTGCAAATGGACGGTTTGGGCAACTGTGGAGAAAGTCTATCAGTGCCATTTTCCCAACAGCATGGGTTCACTTCATGTCTCTGAGTCACACTTTGGTAATTTTCTCAATATTTTGAACTTTTCATTATTATTATATCTATTATGGTGATCTGTGATCATGTCTTTGATATTACTATTGTAATCGTTTGGGGGTGCCAAGACCTGTGACCATATAAAATGGCAAACTTAATTGATGAATGTTGTGTGTATTTTCTGACTCCTCCATCAATAGGCTGTCCCCCCACCCCCACCCCCCACCATATCTGTTCCTCTCCTCAGGCCTCCCTATTTCCTAATTAGCAATTAGGCTAATTAATAATCCTACAATGGCCTCTGAGTATTTGAGTGAAAAGAAGAGTCGCATATTTCTCCTTTTAAATCAAAAGCTAGAAATGATTACGCTTAGTGAGGAAGACATGTCAAAAGCTGAGAAGGCTAAAAATTAGGCCTCTTGTACTAAACAGTTAGCCAAGCTGTGAATGCAAAGGAAAAATTCTTGAGGGAAATTGAAAGGGCTACTTAAGCAAACAAACAAATGATAAGAAAGTGAAACAGGCTTATTGCTGATATGGAGAAAGTTTTCGTGGTCTGGATAGAAGATCAAACCAGCCACAACATTCCCTTAAGCCAAAGCCTAATAATCCAGTACAAGACCCTAACTCTCTTCAGTTCTTTGAAAGCTGAGAGAAGTGAGGAAGCTACAGAAGAAAAGTTAGAAGGTAGCAAAGGTTGATTCAAGAGTTTTAAGGAAAGAAGCCATTTCCATAACATAATAGTGCAAAGTGAAGCAGCAAGTGCTGATGTAGAAGCTGCAGCAAGTGATCCAGAAGATCTAGCTAAGATGAAGGTGACTACACTAAACAATAGACTTTCAATCGCAAAAATTGCAATTACTTTTGTACCAGCCTAATAGAAGAAATTGCCTTTCACTGGAAGAAGATGCCATCTAGGACTTTCATAGCCCTAAAGAGAAGTCAATGCCTGGTTTCAAAGCTCCAAAAGACAGGCTGACTCTATAGTTAGGAGTTAATGCATCTGGGTACTTTAAGTTGAAAGCAATGCTCATTACCATTCTGAAAATGTTTGAGCCTTTAAGAAATCATGCTAAAACTCCTCTGCCTGTGCTCTATAAATGGAACAACAAAGCCTGATGACAACACATATGTTTAAAGCATGGTTAGCTAAATATTTCAAGCCCACTGTTGAGATCTACTGCTCAGAAAGAAAGATTCCTTTCAAAATATTACTGCTCACTGACACTTTACCTAGTCACCCGAGAGCTTAATGGATATGTACAAGGAGATTAATGTTGTTTTAATGACTGCTAACACAACATCCATTCCATGGACCGTGGATCAAGGAGTTAATTTGACTTATTACTCAAGAAATACATTTTGTAAGGCTATAGCTGTCATAGATGTTTCTCTGATATATCTGGGCAAAGTAAATTAAAACCTTCTGGAGAGGATTTACAGTTCTAGATGCAATTAAGAACATTCATGATGCATGGAAAGTCAAAATATCAGCATTAATAGGAGTTTGGAAGAAGTTGATTCCAACCCTGATAGATGGCTGAGGGGGGTTCAAGACTTCATTGGAGAAAATAACTACAGATGTGGTAGAAATAGCAAGAGAACTTGAATTAGAAAGGGACCCTGAAGATGTGATGAAATTGTTGCAGTCTCATGATACAACTTTAACAAATGAAGAGTTGTTTCTATGGATGAACCAATAAAGTTGGTTTCTTGATGTATAATCTATTCCTAGTGAAAATGCTGTGAATGCATTGTTGAGATGACAACAAAGGATTTAGAATATTACATAAACTTAGCTAATAAAATAGCTCCAGGGTTTGACAGAATTGATTCCAATTTTCAAAGAAGTTCTACTATGGGCAAAATGCTATCAAACACTATTGCATGCTACAGATAAATCTTTCATGGAAGGAAGAGTCAGTCAATGTGGCAAACTTCATTGTTATCTGATTTTAAGAAATTGCCACATCCATCCCAATTTTCAGCAACCACCACTCTGATCAGTCGGCAGCCATCAACATTGAAGTAAGACCCTCCACCAGCAAAAACATTATGATTCACTGAAGGCTCAGATGATAGTTAACACTTTTTAGCAATAAAGTGTTTTAAATTAAAATGTGTGCATTTTTTAGACAAAATGCTATTGCATACTTACTAGAGTATAACGTAAACAACTTTTTTTTGAGACAGGGTCTCGTTCTGTCACTCAGGCTGGAGTGCAGTGGTGTGATCTTGGTTCACTGCAACCTCTGCTTCCTGGGCTCATGAGATTCTCCTGCCTCAGCTTCCTGAGTAGTTACAACTACAGGTACGTGCCACCCGGCCAGGCTAATTTTTGTATTGTTTTTGTAGAGGCAGGGTTTTGCCATATTGCCCAGGCTGGTCTTGGACTCCTGGGCTCAAGCAATCTGACTTACTTTTGTAAAATGCAATAAAATTAATGACCTGGGAAAATAAAATAGGGAAACCAGGTATATAAAGTACATTCCCAATTTTTAAATTATTAGAGTCAATAAACATAAAATTACTTATTTGTTATATGTGTGAATTTGTTATATATGTATAATGTTATCAAGCTTTCTAAACTGCCACTTTCTGTACTTACCTTACAGTAGACTGGTAACAAATATGTAAGCACTTGACAGATTTTTCTTGCCTGCTACACAGAAAAGCCAATTCACTGAGACAGAAGTATTGCAGTAAAGAAAGAATATAATAAATTCAAAGCTAGCCAAATGGAAAGTTGGGATCTTATTACTCAAATCAGCCTCCCTGAGAACTCAGAGGCTAGGATTTTTATGAATAATTTGGTAGACAGAAGGCTAGGGAATGGGTTCTGCTGACTGATTGGGGATGAAATTATGAGTGTGGAAAATGGTCCTTGTATGCTGAATTAGCTTCTGGGTGGGAGCCACAGGACCATGGGAAAAATTTAGTTATCAGCCTCAGGTCCAGGTAAAGTCAGTCAGTCACAAAAAAGCAAAAGCCTGAAAAACATCTCAAAAGACCAATCTTAGGTTCTACAATAGTGATGTTATCTATAGAGGCAATGGGGGAAGTCACAAATCTTGTGAATTCTGGCCACATGACTCCTGAGCAGTAAGGGATTATAGAAAAGCAAGCTGGGAAACAATGGTTGGTTATTGTTTAATTATGCCTATATTTTAGCAGAATTCAGGCATCTCTCATTATCCTAATCTTGTGGCCTTTCATTACTCCTACAAAGGTGGTTTCAGTCCCTAAACAAGGAGGAAGTCAGTTTTAGGGAGGGACTATTATCATCGTTTCTTCAAAGTTAAACTATAAACTAAATTCTTCCCATGGCTAGCTTAGCCTATGCCCAGGAATAAACAAGGAGAGCTGGTCTTTGAGGCTAGCAACAAGATTGAGTCAGCTATGCTGGATTTCTCTCACTGTCATAATCATTGCAAAGGTGGCTTCAAATAGATTTCAAAGACACTTTTGGTAGTGTTGTGCTAGATAATATCAACGCTTTCTTTCATTGTCAGTTAAGATATCACTTCCTCCCAGAAGTCTTCCTGACAACCCTTCCCCACCCCACATCTGAAGTAGGTGGTCTCATAGAATCTTGTGTGTCCCCCTATCAGAACATGAACCAAGCTGTGTTTGAAATGGGTCTGCCTTGCTGATTTGGGGGTGCTGCCGTTGCCTCTAAGTGTGTCAACCTTTTGCAAACATTCAGGGCTCCAAAGTCCGGTAGTCATCACAATCCCTTCTGTAAGCCAGTTGGCCAAAGGAGGTAAGTCTGTGTATGTGAAGGAAGAAATGCTGTTTGTCATTAAGTTTAAGATGCCATAATACAAAAATTAGCTGGGCATGGTGGTGGATGCTTGTAATCCCAACTACTCAGGAGGCTGAGGCAGGAAAATCGCCTGGACCCAGGAAGCAAAGGTTGCAGTGAGCCAAGACCACACCATTGCACTCCAGCATGGGCAACAAGAACGAAACTCCGGGCCGGGCGCAGTGGCTCACGTTTGTAATCCCAGCACTTTGGGAGGCCGAGGCGGGCGGATCACGAGGTCAGGAGATCGAGACTACGGTGAAACCCCGTCTCTACTAAAAATACAAAAAATTAGCCAGGCGTGGTGGCGGGCGCCTGTAGTCCCAGCTACTCGGAGAGGCTGAGGCAGGAGAATGGCGTGAACCCAGGAGGCGGAGCTTGCAGTGAGCCGAGATCATGCCACTGTATTCGAGCCTGGGTGACAGAGCGAGACTCCATCTCCAAAAAAAAAAAAACAAAAAACAAAAAAAACTCCTTCTCAAAAAAAAAGTCATGAATTGTAAAGTGCATACCTAGTTCAGTAATGTGAAAATAACAATTTTAAGACATGGGGCTTGGCATGGTGGTTCAAGCCTATAATCTCAGCACTTGGGAGGCCAAGGTGGGAGGATCCTTTGAGCCCAGGAGTCCAAGACCAGCATGGGCAACATAGGGAGGACCTGTCTCTACAAAAAAATAATGAAAATATCAACCAAACATAGTGATGTGAACCTATGGTCCCAACTACTTGGGAGGCTCAGGTGGGAGGATCACTTGAGCCTGGGAGGTTGAGGCTGCAGTGATTGTGCCACTGCACTCCAACCTGGTTGACAGAGTATTCCAGAGATGGTAAAGTATGTGTGTCTTTGAATTGATAACATGTGGGTGTTAAAATTTCAATCATCTGTCTTTTGAGTAAAGTCTCAATTGTCTGTCGAGAGAAGATTTTGTAGAAAAGGATAAAACGTAAAGTATATTTACATTTACGATTATAAATACCTCTGCCAAAAGAGGGTATTTGTGGCTTCTTGTAATCCTTTGCAGATATTGTCACTAATCTCTCCTTCATTCCTCCAAATTATGCGTGTACTTGGTATTCTTATTTCCTCATTCCCATCTTATCCCTCAAGTAAGTAAAGCCCTGGATACCTGAGTTAGTTATCCAAGACTTTGCAGTGAGTGAGTCAGAGAGGAATGGAATTTCTGTTCTCCTTACCCCCAGGTAGCATTGCCTAGAGCCATGCTGGGAAGATCACTCTGTAAGACAAACCAGGAAACCTAATTAACAGGACAGGTCTGGTCCTGACTCTACATCATTTTCATCTTCATATGGATGACTGATGAGGGGTGGCTATGACAGAGCTATCTGTGTTGTCTGATCTGGGAAACTGTTTCTTTGAAAAGCTCATAAATTGACCTATTAAGACTATTATCTGTGTTCCAGAACTAAATAAAAGCCACAGCTGGCGACTCCAGTAATACGTAAACATGAATCTATATCAATTTGAATGTAAAATTACCCAGAAATCTCTTGATAGACAAATTTTTATGTATGTTTTGCTTATCTATAACTGATCTCATAGCTTCCCTTGCTTACTGGGTATCATTATATAATAATTAGTGTGTTTATATGTGTTGAAGTATCTGCTAACTAGAATGATTTGGGATTTATCCAACTTGATCCAAAAACAAATTTGGCCAGACCTTTGATAATCCCTGCCTTCTAGGGATATCAATATATAAATAGTTCATATTAATATTTAGGAAGACAACAGACAAATGGCTGTTAAGAATGCCAGGACTTCCAGATAGACTAGTGATGCCAGAAATAACGAGTGGAATCTCAGGAGTGCAGAACACTTAGAAAATTATGGATCTAGAAAATGTGTTATTTTCCTGATAGTAGAAAAACATGTTGCCATAGAAACAATATTAAAGTGACCATTAGAGTCCCGAGCCTTCCCACAAACACTTGTGTGGCCTACATTGAAGCTACCCTCTTATCCTGATAGTCCTAACCTGATTTCTGGCTGCTAGGACTCAGGGACTGGGAGGGGGAAGAAGGAGAAAGAAGGCATTTGCCTTGCACCTTCTTTTCTTCATGTCTTTCTCTTCCTGGACCCCCTTCCTGGCAGCAGTGCTCACAAGCTGCCTTATCTAGACCCTACCCAGGCTTGCTCCTTTTCCCCAAGGCCCCCAAGCATCTCAGTGACTTCCCTCCTTTTTGCCCAAATGAAACTCTTATTCCCTCTTGGCAACGGAAAGCAATCAGATTTAATTGATTGGCACCAATCTGTGTTTAACTGATTATTCCCTATATTTGTCAATTCTCTAGGTCTGAATTTTAAAAAATATTTTCCAAACTTTGTCCAGTGGGTGGACTATAGGCAGGGAAACAGTAGTGAAAAATATTTAGTGTGTGTAGAAGGGGGATGATATTTAAACACATACTCATAAACACAACAAAGTATATGAGTTATGATTTTCAGATGTCAAGCAACAGAAACAAATGCTAATTCAAACAATAGAACAAATTCAAACAACAGAAACAAATGCTAATTGATGGCTGTTGAGTAACTCACAGAATCAAAAGGAAAGTTGAACAATTAGACTTAGACAGGAATCGTGAAGTTTGAGTGGAAGAGGAAGATGTGTTCTAAGCAGAACTGATGAGTGATATCTTACCAAATCAACTCCAACAGTCATTTTATCACTTGGTTAAACATTCAGATTCCTGAATAGCCTCGCTTGGGTCAGAGACCTTCTCCTTAGCTGGGACTGGGCAAGGCACCTTGATTGATGGTCCCAATCAAGGGGAGAAGGCGGTTCACTAGGGTAAAACTAGGGTTCCATTCCTAGAAGAGTGGATGGACACTGGTTGGATGGCTCACTCTCTGCTAAGTGCTGTAGGTGCCAATCTCCTTGACCAGCTGTGCCTGGGATGGTGTCCTCGAGTTCAATCTCCTACTCTCTACTTTTCACAGCTTCTACCCTTTTAGAACCCACAGCTGATCCAAATCAGTTCATACAACAGCTCTTACAAAACAGCAACACTGATAAAGTGCCTAGTTAGCTCGTCCTGCCCCCAGTCACCACTGTACAGGTCACTGGAAAGTCTGACTGCTTTGTGGGAGCTAAGGGCAATGGACTGGGTTGGTATCCAGGTTGCACTTTTTATTTTGGTCCTCTGGGCAGTATTCCAGTTAAAATGAGAAAAACAAGATTAATTCTAGTGACGTTTCATCCCCTCATAGAACTATCGAGTCCTTCCTTTGTGACTACCATGGATCTGGCCTCTTAGAATGTGGAAAAACCCTTGCTTTGCCCAAGGTAGCCTTTCTGGCAGGTGGATCTCAGAATTACTGTATTAAACAAAGTCTAATTAATGCCCAACGGAAGGAACAGTGACACAGATTAATATTTAACCTGTTGGAAAGAGTAACTGTGTGTTTGGGGTTTAGTAACAGATCTGCAGCACAGGTTGACTCAGTCTCTGCCTCATCAGCACTCCTTGGGTCACTCTGTTCCCTAGACCACAGTCTTTCCTTGACTTCATTCGCCACCCCTATTCCTCTATGAGGAACTCAGGAGGAAACATGGAAGGCAAGCCTCAGACTGAGACTCGCTAGCCAAAGGCGGAGCTGAGTTTAAGTTTAATATTTACTCAGCCAGGAAATACTCTAATTAAGCCTTGCTCTTTAAATCTTAAAGCCCTACCCTGGAAGGACAGAAGTGAGCTCTCCCAAAGGGTTTCATCCTGGGGATGAGGAATCCTTTTCCCCCTACATCCAAATATTTCTGAGATGGGGTTAGGCAGGTCTTCTTTCCAAGTTCAAACAGCATAACTAGGATTGTGGGTTGAATTTCCATGGGATACCCAGATGGCTTCCAGAATAAGAGCTGGCTGTGTAGATCCCTAATTCCAGACAACCAGAAAGGATTCACTGAATATCTGGAGCAAAAGGAGATTTTCAATGCAGGGAGGCAGTTTAGTATAAATATAAGAGCTGAAGTCAGATGTCCTGGGTCAAATCCTGGTCCCACCACTGTTTTCTGTGTGACCTTTGAGTGTGACTCATATCTCTAAGCCTTAGTTTCCTCATGGGGAAATTGCAGTAACAGTATCTACCTCATTGGACTCTGGAGAGAATTAAACAAAATAGTCCATGTAAAGTGCTTAATACATAGTAAGTGCTTAAAGAATATCTGCTATAAGTTATTTGACCATTCATTCAAAAAAAATGACTTGTGCCTAAAATGTACCAAATAATGTGTAAGATAATGGTACATATAAAGATATAATGGTATGTATAAAACTCCTTTTTTCTGAAGAAGCTCACAGTTTAGTGGGGAAGCTAACATAGAAGTTATTCTTCTATGTTATAATAATTGCAACAATAAAGGTATATAAAAGTACTATTAATGTGCTTATTAAAGGAGAGGGAGTTCCTTCTATGAAGAATTTCGGGAAGCCTTCATGGTGACATTTAAGCTGTGTCTTCAAGAAAGTTTTGGAATTTTTCATACCCAGAAAAGAGGACCAACTATTCCAGAAAGAAGGAACATCCTGAGCAGAAGCACAGCAATGAGAAAAATCTCAGTGTGTTTGGGAAGCAACAGAAAATTTGGCTGGAGTACTAGGGTGCAAGGTGGGTTTGGTAGGCAATGGGGTTGGAAAGTCAAGGTTAAGGATGTCATGGGCCATGTTAAGATGTTTAGACTTTATTTTGCATGATCAGTGTTCCATTTAGGAAGATAATTTTACCGTGGCCATTATGGGGGTATTTACATCATGGGTATTGGCAAGCACTACAAACCTGGCCTTTTTATTCCACAGAGTTGGTTGTTAAACATTTACCAGCATACCACTGCATGTGCACACATGCATGTGAATGTGCACGGACACACACACAGGTACACACACACACACACACACACACAAACACAGCCCCAGGATAGATTTCTTCAATTTTTTAAAATACAGGTGGTGTCACCTTTACCATATGTCTCAGCACAACATGTCAAGGAAAACGCTGTCATGCATTGAAACATTGTAGTATATGCATCATTCACAATTAGAGTTTCTTACCAAGATATTTATCTGTCTCCCTTTTGCAGTAATGACATTACTAGACATATAGTACTTAGATTTCTCCCCAATCTCCCTTTAAGGAATTCCTTATTGTGAGGGGCCTCACCCAAATAAGAAACCTGTACCTACTTTCTTAAGTGTAGTATTTTTTCCCTATTTTAAGACCACAGTTAAGAGCACTTCTGGCACAGAACCAGAAGTCTTGCCAATTTCCTAAGTCCTTGAAAGAGTAATCACTCAGTAGCCAAGGATAAATTTACATTGGATGACTTTTTTGGCCTTTCTCGCTAACAGAAATATATTTATTAATTCAGTGGCTTCACTGTAATATTATTTCCTTGCTTAGTACAATTAAGCCAAGTGTAAGCTTAAAATAGAATCAAATATTGAATACATACTGTTTTAAGGCTGATGTAATATCTTTCTTTTTGCAAGCTCCAATTGAACATACATATCTAACAGACCAGCCATACAGTGTTGGTGGGGGTGGGGGCAGCCAATGCTTTAGACTTTTAATCTACTTAATGGGAGAAAGGTTAGACATAATTAAATGTCTTTAAGCTTGAATCTTTCTGTGCAATAAGTAAATGAATTAAGTCTATCCAGGGGATAAAATAGAAACATTTGTCAAGGTAGCAATTTGGAAAGCATAAGTCTTCTTCCAGTCAAACTTAAAATGTCTTGGCAGCTTGGCCAAATGCCTGAAAGATATGTATCAGCCTTAGCATATTCTTAATAATGGCACTCATAAAAAGAGAGAATGAAAAGATGAATTCCCTCTTCTCTGAGCCCCAGGATTTTCCTTTTTATTTTTTTGGTCTCCATATTATCCTATGAACTTGCTGGAAGAATGTTGGAGGTCCCAAAATCAGCCACACCTTGAGTGGCAAAGGTGAGGCATTCAAACTCGGGCACCCTGAAGAATTTTCTGCACCTGATAGATAGCTAAAATGCAGCATGGAGGACAGGCAAACATTGCTTTGAGAAGATTATATTTTCCTATAAGAAGAAAGCACTTGGTTCCTGAAATGATTAGGTTTCCACTTGGCCAGTAGAGCAGAATTCCAGGAAGGTGCTCGAAAGCATGACATCCTGCTGCCTCAGATCCTATCTAGAGCCACTGTCCCGAGATCCTGGTTCCAGCTCAATGTAGAATTCTCAGTGTTGGTGGAAGCTGACATCAGTCACTCTTCTCTGCTACTTTGCCTGAGAAGACTGTGGTCCAAACAGATGCCTTTGCTAATGTAGCCTTGCATCCTGGCCCTACGCTGTTCTGCCCTGCCTCTTGACTAGGAAATAATGCATCTACTTGCTAGCCAATAAAACAAACCAGGTACACAAGATTCCTTGCAGATAATTCCCTAAGATAGTACTATGTCTGCAGAGAGATCTGCGCTGCTATGAGCAGTGATCAGAAGGCTAGAGGAAGGGAGTGAGTGATAGGGAAGAAGGGAGGGGGCTCAGTAACCAGGGCCCCACATAAAGACAAATCACATGGTGTCATGTGAAAGTAGCAAGAATTTCCATTAGCTGCTCTGATGCCTTGCCTCTAATATCCCAGAGGTCCCCTCTAACCTAAAATTTTAATGTTGGCCGTTTCTTTGCTTCTTAGAATTAGGAAATGGAGGACAGATGGTGACCAAGAGATCTTTCCCCACCTCCACTGCTTGCTCAAGCTCTTGTTCTCTCGTTCTCTCTCTCCTTCTCCCTCTCCCACACATATGCAAATGCACATACACATGACAGACCTACACTTGTGTGTGTGTGTGTGTGTATGTGTGTATATATATATATTTTTGTTGTTGTTGTTGTTGTTGTTGTTGTTGTTAGACTGAGTCTCGCTCTGTTGCCTAGGCTGGAGTGCAGTGGCATGACCTTGGCTCACCACAACCTCTGCCTCCTGGGTTCAAGCGATTCTCCTGCCTCAGTCTCCTGAGTAGCTGGGACTACAGGCATGCACCACCATGCCCAACTAATTTTTGTATTTTTGGTAGAGATGGGGTTTCACTATGTTGGCCAGGCTGGTCTCGAACTCCTGACCTCGTGATCTGCCTGCCTCGTCCTCCCAAAGTGCTGGGATTACAGGCGTGAGCCACCACTCCCAGCTTGTGTATATATTTATATAAGTCCTGATATTAGAGTTTGTTTCTGATTATGTTTTGCATTTTAACAGATATTTTTCTGGATCTCTGCTTTAAGAACACTGTATTATCCTTTCTAATGATGACCTATGTCTGTGATCTTTCATCTCCATGTTTATTTTGAGCCACTGTTTCTTGATGCTAAGTTTTTAACATTTTACATTTTCTTTTTTTTTTTTTTTTTTTTTTTTTTATTATACTTTAGGGTTTTAGGGTACATGTGCACAATGTGCAGGTTTGTTACATATGTATCCATGTGCCATGTTGATTTCCTGCACCCATTAATTCGTCATTTAGCATTAGGTGTATCTCCTAATGCTGTCCCTCCCCCCTCCCCCCACCCCACAACAGTCCCCGGAGCGTGATGTTCCCCTTCCTGTGTCCATGAGTTCTCATTGTTCAATTCCCACCTATGAGTGAGAACATGCGGTGTTTGGTTTTTTGTCCTTGCGATAGTTTACTGAGAATGATGTTTTCCAGTTTCATCCATGTCCCTACAAAGGACACTAACTCATCATTTTTTATGGCTGCATAGTATTCCATGGTGTATATGTGCCACATTTTCTTAATCCAGTCTATCGTTGTTGGACATTTGGGTTGGTTCCAACTCTTTGCTATTGTGAATAGTGCCGCAATAAACATACGTGTGCATGTGTCTTTATAGCAGCATGATTTATAGTCCTTTGGGTATATACCCAGTAATGGGATGGCTGGGTCAAATGGTATTTCTAGTTCGAGATCCCTGAGGAATCGCCACACTGACTTCCACAATGGTTGAACTAGTTTACAGTCCCACCAACAGTGTAAAAGTGTTCCTATTTCTCCACATCCTCTCCAGCACCTGTTGTTTCCTGATTTTTTAATGATGGCCATTCTAACTGGTGTGAGATGGTATCTCACTGTGGTTTTGATTTGCATTTCTCTGATGGCCAGTGATGATGAGCATTTCTTCATGTGAGAACAAAGCTGGAGGCATCACGCTACCTGACTTTAAACTATACTACAAGGCTACAGTAACCAAAACAGCATGGTACTGGTACCACAACAGAGACATAGATCAATGGAACAGAACAGAGCCCTCAGAAATGATGCCGCATAGCTACAACTATCTGATCTTTGACAAACCTGACAAAAACAAGAAATGGGGAAAGGATTCCCTATTTAATAAATGGTGCTGGGAAAACTGGCTAGCCATATGTAGAAAGCTGCAACTGGATCCCTTCCTTACACCTTATACAAAAATTAATTCAAGATGGATTAAAGACTTATATGTTAGACCTAAAACCATTAAAATCCTACAAGAAAACCTAGGCAATACCATTCAGGACATAGGCGTGGGCAAGGACTTCATGTCTAAAACACCAAAAGCAATGGCAACAAAAGCCAAAATCGACAAATGGGATCTCATTAAACTAAAGAGCTTCTGCACAGCAAAAGAAACTATCATCAGAGTGAACAGGCAACCTACACAATGGGAGAAAATTTTTGCAACCTACTCATCTAACAAAGGGCTAATATCCAGAATCTACAATGAACTCAAACAAATTTACAAGAAAAAAACGAACAACCCCATCAAAAAGTGGGCAGAGGACATGAACAGACACTTCTCAAAAGAAGACATTTATGCAGCCAAAAAACATTTTACATTTTCAATTCTATCAGTGTGCTCCACATAACAGAACTTGTTCGGGCCAAATACCCATAAAGAGAGTGTTTGCTTAACAATAGCGTAGATTCTCTGTTTCCCTATTGACTCACCTCAAACCCTGGTGAATGGAATATCTTGGCCTCACGAGCTACCTGGTAACCATCAAAATCACCTTATTTGACTGGGGGTATGAGGAGTGGAGGAAGAAGAATATGGTATTTAAGCTGTGATGACCAAGCCAAGGCCTTCCCTGGGCTCAAACTATATAAGAGACAATTGTCCCAGAGGAAATGCAAGGGTATGCATTTACCATGAGATCCAGAGGATGGAGAGGCAAGTTCCTGAGTGATGCAGGGGAGGGGCAGACAGAACTGCAGTTTGAAGGTGGTTACCCAAGACCAGGGGTCTCCAGGTGGCTCCCCACATGGAAGCCAAAGGATGGCTGTTCCTTTCACCAGCTGGGGAGCTGAATGGCACTACTTTCTGCCCATTCCTGGACCAAGTGCTCCCTATGGCCTGTCCCCATGATGGCATTATCTTTGAATCCCTGGACATCCTATTTCTGGAATGTCTGCCCAGTTTCCTATGGCCTTGAGCATTTTCTTCCCTGTGTTGCAGAGAGGTAACTCAACCCAGTCATCTATTGTACCTTTCCAGCATTGTTTGTGAAGTAACAGATGAAACTAAGAAATGTGTGTGGCTGACACGGTGCCAGAGGGTCTCTGCAGCCATGCATGTCTTTGTCCAGACTAGTGGACATTGCTAGGCCTGAGATACTCGTGAAGGTCCTTGTATTAGTCCATTCTTATGCTGCTATAAGGACATAACCTGAGACTGGGTAATTTATAAAGGAAAGAGGTTTAATTGACTCGAAGTTCCACACAGCTGGGGAGGCCTCAGGAAACTTACAATCACGGTGGAAGAGGAAGCAAACATGTCCTTCTTCATAAGGCGGCAGGAGAGAGAATGTCAGCCAAGTGAAGGGGGAAGCCCCTTATAAAACCATCAGATCAGCCAGGCACGGTGGTTCACGCCTGTAATCCCAGCACTTTGGGAGGCCGAGGTGGGTGGATCACGAGGTCAGGAGATCGAGACCATCCTGGCTAACACAGTGAAACCCCGTCTCTACTAAAAAAAAGCACAAAAAGTTAGCTGGGCGTGGTGGCGGGCACCTGTAGTCTCAGCTACTCAGGAGGCTGAGGCAGGAGAATGGCGTGAACCTGGGAGGTGGAGCTTGCAGTGAGCCGAGATCGTGCCACTGCACTCCAGCCTGGGCGACAGAGCAAGACTCCATCTTAAAAAATAAATAAATAAAATAAAACCATCAGATCTCATGAGAACTTACTCATTATCATGAGAAGAGCATGGGGAAACTGTCCCCATGATTCAATTACCTCCCACCAGGTCCCTCCCACCACATGTGGGGATTATGGGAACTACAATTCAAGATGAGATTTGAATGGGGACACAGCCAAACCATATCAGTCCTCATGGATGGGATCCCCAAGAAACAAGCCAGGGATCTGAGCTGCTGAGAATTCAGACACAGGGATGAGCCACCTCATCCTTGTTTTAACAAACCCTGAGTTTGTTAAAAGCCTATGAGAAGCTGCTCATTTCCAGCTGCAACTTTCACATATCCACTCATCCTTAAAAAAAGAGTAGATGAAACTCAAACTCAAAGAACTGGGCTCTTTCATGCCAAAAGTTCCCAAACCTGTGAAACCCTTCCATGCAGCTTTCTCCACTGGCAGGACTTTGCACTTGGAGGTGATGACCCTGAGCTTGCATCATTTGCAATTTCTATTTAAAGGCAAACCCCAGACAGAGAAATATTTGCCATAAATTGTTACAGCAACGTGACATATGGCTTTTCTGCCACTAAGGTCACACTGCCATCGGCCTCTCACTTCCTCCTCAATTGCTTGTTCATTCCACAAGGTTTCCTCAATTTCAGCAATTCTTGTGGTGCAGATCTGCCTGCCCAGCCATTTATCACCAGTAATAACAAGGAGAGTTGTGATCTTTACATCTCTACACAATGATCTGAGTCTTGGAAGGCTTCCCAAACCCCCTTGCCTCTCTGCCTGGCCAGGAAGGGCCTCTTTTCCTTTCTTAGTGTGACATATCAGCAGTTTAGATGCAGGGCTCTCCCGCTGGGTAGAAGCTTGTCGGTCACAGCGACATCCAACAGATTCATTAACATAGCAATCGCAGGAGAGAATAGAAGGCCAGGCATTCTGGTGAATGCTGAGCCTTGTTCTAAATTCTCATATAGAATCTCCATAGAACCAGGAAGGAGCGAGAGATCTGAGGCTCTGTTTTGCAAAAGAATTTCAGAGAGACACCAGCTTGGAAATGAAGCTTATCAGGATGGAAAGAAAGCCATGCATTGCAAAGCCCTCCTGCAAACACTCTCAGCTCTGGTGAGAAGGATATTAACTAAAATAACAGCACGTGGTAGTCAACAAGTTCCCTAGCTGTAACTTCACTGAAGCAGGTGAAAGTATTTTAAAATGTTGAATGAAGTGGGGGGAGGGGAACCCAAATAAAGTCAAGAATTCCTTTACTCTCTGCCAGTGGTTCTGTGAATTATTCCGTTGGAATACTGTGCCTTCTCTCTAGCACTGTGTTTCAGAATCAAGGGACCTTCCTGCAACCTACAGACATTTCCATAGATTTTGATGAACCTACCCTGGTGTCAGGGGTGGGAAGAAGGACGTGTTAATCAAAAACAAACTGAGAAAATGCATCTTTTGAGGAAGCAGGGCTGTGTGACTTCATCCATCTGCATCCTGCCTGTGAGTGGCCTTCTAGACAGGCACCCATAGCTGGCTGACACAGTGGCCTACGAGTGTTTGCCTGTCAGGGATAACTCTAGGGTAGTCCACAGCCAACAGAAAGCCTCCACACTTAAGGAAGGTCTGAGCAGTGGGCCATCTTGAACTCATAACCACATTTAGGGAACAAAAGCTATGCATAGAGATTTAAGGAATTAAAAACTCCAAAAAAAAGAACAACAATGGGATTGAAATGAAAGGGGACTGCTTTTTGCTACTGTCAAAGGCATGTGAACCAGAGCAGCTCCATCTTGAATAGGAGCTGGGCAAAATGAGGCTGAGACCTACTGGCTGAATTCCCAGAGAGTTAAGGCATTCTAAGTCACAGGATGAGATAGGAGGCAGCACAAGATACAGGTCATAAAGACCTTGCTGATGAAACAGTTTGCAGTAAAGAAGCCGGCTAAAACCCACCAAAACCAAGATGGCCACGAGAGTGACTTCTGATGGTCCTCACTGCTACACTCCCACCATCACCATGACAGTTTACAAATGCCATGGCAACATCAAGAGGTTACCCTATATGGCCTAAAGGGGGAGGCATGAATAATCCACCCCTTGTTTAGCATAGCATCAAGAAATAAACATAAAAATAGGCGGCCTGGAGCGGTGGCTTACACCTATAATCCCAGCACTTTGGGAGGCCGAGAAGGGGGGCGTTGATCATGAGGTCAACAGATCGAGACCATCCCGGCCAACATGGTGAAACCCCATCTCTACTAAAAATACAAAAATTAGCCAGGTGTGGTGGCAGGTGCCTGTAGTCCCAGCTACTGGGGAGGCTGAGGCAGGAGAATCGCTTGCACCCGGGAGGTGGAGGTTGCAGTGAGCCGAGATTGTGCCACTGCACTCCAGCCTGGGTGACAGAGTGAGACTCCATCTCAAAACTAAACAAAACAAAAATAGGCAACCAAGCTCACGCCTGTAATTCCAGCACTTTGGGAAGCCAAAGCGGGTGGATTGCCTGAGATCAGTAGTTCAAGACCAACCTGACTAACATGGTGAAACCCCATCTGTACCAAGAATGCAAAAATTAGCCAGGCATGGTGGCACACACCTATAGTCCCAGCTACTGGGGAGGCTGAGGCAGGAGAATCGCTTCAACCTGGGAGGTGGAGGTTACAGTGAGCCAAGATGGCACAACTGCACTCAGCCTGCACAACAGAGCAAGACTCTGTCTCAAAAAAAATAATAATAATAAGCAACCAGCAGCCCTTGGGGCTGCTCTGTCTGTGGAGTAGTCATTCTTTTATTTCTTTACTTTCCTAATAAACTTGCTTTCACTTTACAGACTCGCCCTGAATTCTTTCTTGTGTGAGATCCAAGAACCCTCTCCTGGGGTTGGGATCAGGACCCCTTTCCTGTAACATTACAACTAATTTTGCCCACAAATTCCAGAAAACTTATGTAACTGTCTTTTGGGTTTTTTTTTTAAACTTTTATTTTTGGTTCAATGGTACATGTGCAGGTTTGTCATATAGGTAAATTCATGTCATGGAAGTTTGTTGTACAGATCATTTTGTCACCCAGGTACTAAGCCTAGTACTCAATAGTTATTTTTCTGATCTCTCCCTTTTCCCACCCTCTACCTTCAAGTAGGCCCCAGTGTGTATTGTTCCCCTCTATGTATCCATGTGTTCTCATCATGTAGCTCCCACTTATAAGTGAGGACATGTGGTATTTGGTTTTCTGTTCCTGCGTTAGTTTGCTAAGGATGACGGCCTCCAGCTCCATCCATGTCCCTGCAAAGGACAGGATCTCGTTCTTTTTTATGGCTACACAGTATTCCATGGCATATATGTACTATATTTTCTTTATCCAGTCTACCACTGATGGGCATTTAGGTTGATTCCATCTCTTTGCTATTGTGAATAGTGCTGCAATGAACATACATGTGCATGTGTCTTTATAATAGAACATTGTATATTCCTTTGAGTATATACCCAGTAATGGAATTGGGCCAGCCACTTCCTACAAAAAGAGTGTACTTTACAAGTACAATATTTGGAACTTAAAAAAATCCAACAAACCAATGACCTTTCCTTACTTTGTGACTACATATAATCAAATACGCTAGAAAGTTGCATTTTTGCTTTCGAAGTCATCCTATTTCTCCCACTTTACAGTTTCTTTTGGTGGTGAGTTATTGTAAGGAAACTTGAATGATAGATGTGACTTGCTCTGTACTGGCCTTCCTTCCTTAGTACCGGCTGCTTCTTTTGATCAAAGAGCAAACCAGGGAGGAGCACAGGAGGCAGGAGCAAAGGAGGACCAAATAGCTGCCCCTGGTCCCTCCCACGGAAGCCCTGCCTCACATTAGTCACATCTCTTTACTCAGAAGGAAGAAGAGTTACCATTTGAGAAAATAAAAGAACTTTTATCTGAGGAATGTGAGTCATTTTAAATTATCAGGTCCAGAAAGACGTTAAAATGAGACAGCAATTACGTTCCACTACCCACTCTGAGCTATGTATTTATCTCCTGAAACTGCTTATTATTGCCACAAGTGACTATAAATTCACCTAATAGTGCCACACCAGACAGTAAACCCACACCCTATAGCTTAACAATCTATAGCCCATCACTAATCAATGTCATTTCTATAAACTATGAGAATTCCTGACAATAGCTTTGTGTCAGCCCACTCCCAGTCCCCACTTTTGCCTTTAAAAATCCACTTGTAATTGTGTATATATTGAGGGCAATTGAATCTATGTTCCCAAGTTGCAACGCTTAAGTTTGGCCCAAATAAACTACTTATGTTAATTTTGCCTGAGCTCCTTCCCTTTAGGTCGACATGTTTGTTAGTGGCTGAGAGTCGCTGTCTGCTCATGCTATTGATTTAGGTCCCTCTTGTGTCACAGCAAAGGGGGGAGTCGTGGGAGTGGGGAATCGGGGGCTGAGCAGGATGATTCGGTGTTTGAAAATGAACAAGTTGGGCTTTCTCTTGGAAGTACAGCAAGAATGGTACACACACAAGAATGGTACATGCACAAGAATGGTACACACACAAGAATGGTACAGAGGGCTGGCCGGGTGCGGTGGCTCAAGCCTGTAATCCCAGCACTTTGGGAGGCCGAGGTGAGCGGATCACGAGGTCAGGAGATGTAGACCATCCTGGCTAACACGGTGAAACCCCGTCTCTACTAAAAATACAAAAAAAAAAAAAAAAAAAGAATGGTACAGAGGGGTTGGGGAAGAGGAAGGCTCAGGGTCTGCAGCTGCTGAGGGCACAGTCATTCTTGCCACTGGGCCTCCCAAAGGGCCACCAAGCAGGGCTATTGTGTTGTACAACTCCAGGGGCCCCATTCACCCTGGGGACTGTCACACTGGCATACTAAGTCTGTGGGTTCCCATTTGGCAGCCTGAGGGGGAGAGGTGACAAGGACAGCGAAAGCCCATAACCCTGCCCCCACCCCCCCCACCTCCCTAGCTGGCCTCGACTCAGTCATGCAGCTGGCTGAGTGGCAAGGGCGAAAGTCTTTGAAGGCCGAGATGTGCCCGTGTGGGAGGGACCCTCTTCATGGCTTCGCTGCATATTAAACATCTGCCATGTAATTCTATTTCCTGAATAGAGGCCGATGACCAAAAGAAGGCTCATGAATGATGTTTGGAACTTGGCCTTCGAAACTGTACATCATGCCTTACACATTGCCCCCTAGACATTTCTTTTATACTCTTGGTGCTTCCTCATTTGGGCCAAGTCCATTCGTGTGATGACTGAGTTTGTAGTTTGGGCTCTGGGATAAAGGGCTGGTTCATCACACCCTGAGGGCCTGGAGATTCTCTCAGGTTGCCTCGAATAACAGTAGATGTAAAAACAGACATGGCGGAAAATGGGGATCCCACAAGAGCCCAGGATGGAGGACACCAGCTGCCCACAGAAGAGAGAGTAGAGTTCAGGAGTTGGAATGATCTAAATCTTCTCCAGGGCTTACTTTGTTGCTCCCTCACAGTGACAATTTTGTATCTCCACCATTACAGTGACTGAGCTCTTTTCGTTTTTCCTTGGCTTTTCCCAGCATCCACCCAGTGCCTTGCATTGTGTTTCATACCCTGTGCCTTGGCTCTGTGTCGGCGCGTTCAGCTGGCCCTTCACTCAGGGAGAGCCATGGCTTCTGCTTACTTATGGTTTCGGTTCATCTGTGGACTCTCACTGCTCATTGCCAGTGAATCAGTGCTCTTATATGTTCAAACTCCACAATGACAGGCCTGGTTTAAACACCAACAATCTTCTGGATTTCATGCAAAGACACTCACCAGGGCTGGGCACAGTGGCTCATGCCTATAATCCCAGCACTTTGGGAGGCAGAGGTGGGCAGATCACAAGGTCAGGAGTTCGAGACCAGCCTGGCCAATATGGTGAAACCCCGTCTCTACTAAAAATACAAAAATTAGCCAGGCATGGTGGCACATGCCTGTAATCCCAGCTACTAGGGAGGCTGAGGCAGGAGAATTGCTTGAACTTGGAAGGCGGAGGTTGCAGTGAGCCGAGATCACGCCACTGCACTCCAGCCTGGGTGACAGAGTGAGACTCCGTCTCAAAAAAAATTAAATAAAGACACTCACCAGTCTGTACATTGCCTTCCTAGACCTGTCCCTTAGCAGGGGGGTTGGGGGTCTTTTCCCTAGAAGAAGACTGTGGGCTTGCAGCACTTGATGGTTCCCTCCAGTATACAAAGAAAAGTGTGAAAAGGGAGAAAATGAAATTTTCTACTATTCCACAAAACCCTGGACGCACCCCTGATGCCGAGGCGCCTTGGAAGCCTGCTCTTACAGAGGCCCCTATTACTCATGTGGCATTTCTACCAGCAGAAGATTCTGCAGGTTGTTGGCCTGAAAGCAACGGCCAGCCATCATCTGCCTGCCATTTTGTAAGAAAAAATAATAATAGGAATAAAACCAAACCTTTGCTCAAGGCTGTGAATACTAAAATTTGCCAGAGAAAGTGGTGGGAGCTGCATTACTTAAATCTTTTCAAAATTGCCTGAATAAAGCATTTCACTCAGATACACAAAGAATAGACTGGCGCTGACCCTGCGGGGCATCCATAAGATGATCTCATAGGGTTTTTTCCTGCATCTGATTTCTGTGAAGGAGAAAGGCTGGAGCTGAACCAATGAAACAAAGAAGTAAGTTCATACCCCCTCTCACCCCAAGCCCTTTAATCTCTAGTTGGGCTCCGATTCCAGATCGTTTCTACCAAAGAAGTTGTAAAAGCATCTACACATAATGTCATCCTAAAATATTGTAAGATCATCCTTTCAATTTTAAAGAGAGAACCATTTCAAATAGCCTTTCGTGCTTCCATTTCTTCTTCCATAATTACTACAGATGTTGTCATGAATGGGCTCTGAGTAAGTCTCCCAATTCCCTCTGGTGCCTCAAAATGCCCTCCACCTCACAGCAGTCAAAGAGAGTATAAGATATTCCCTTGCACAGCTTTTACAGCATCTGTTATTAAGTAAGGGTTGTTTGCTCTTTGAGATCCAAATAATCATATGGCAGCTTCTCAAGCAAAGCTAGAATCCCCAAAAGTTAACAGCAGAAAGAAATGGGCATCTTTTGCAGGAGGTGTAGCTTTGCTTTCTTTTCTTCTTCTTTTATTAATTCTTTCCTTAGAAAGCAGATAAGGAGGTATTATTTATTGAGAAGGAAGTGTGCGCATTAGCTACCATGGTAACTTATGTTACTATCAGCACTGCCCAGGCCAATTAAAGCCCTTTCATAATGTTCATTTTCTTTCTCTGGCCTGAGAAAGCCACTCAAGTCAGAGACAGATAAGTATCTTACAAGCACGAAGCATCAGGCTTCGTATGTCCCTCTATTGACTTTCCTGGAAATCTTACTGTGCACAATGGAGTTGCATTTTCTTCCAAGTCTCTGGGAGGACCCTGGGCCCTGGACTGTGTCCAGCTCTAGCTGTAGGCAGGGAGAGACCTTCTTATGTAGGATTCAGTCTTGCCACTATGCTCTTCTGCTGTTGCCTCCCAGTTGCTCTGCAGTTAGTTAGATTCTATGGATTTCTTCTTTCCCAGGGGTCTTTGTTTAGGCCCAGGAACCTGTTATTATAATCTCTTTGGTACTAAAACTGCTTGTCCACTGAGATCTATCCATTTATCCATCTACCCTTCCATCTATCCATTCATCCATCCATCCATCCATCCATCCATCCATCCATTTATTACCTACTACATACCAGGTGTTGTATTTGGGTCAGAGATACTGAGATGGATAGGACATTGTTTCTATCCTCAAGAAACTTACAGTTTAATAGGTGAGGCAGACAAAAAAGCTGGTGATTTTATATATGAGCATATAAAATTAACATCATATGAAAGGTTTACAGTAAAACATTTTATTTTCACTTCTGTGGCGTATACCCCGGGTTCTTCTCCCAAGTAAACTTAAGAAATGAATTGACATTCTCCCAGGGCTATGTGTACATGCATATACCCAAGGTATCTGAGTTGGAGTGGACATACAGTAGATGTCTTCTGGACATGGGGACTCTAATTGAAGTGGTGAGGATACAGAGTCACTCTAGCAGAGAACTTTTGGAGCTATGTCCCAGTTTTGGTGCCCTAGCAAACATGTTTTCATTCTTTCCAACTCCCATTCGCTCACCTGTGGGTTAACCCTCCTAGGTTACCAGGATATCCATGATGCCTACTAATCCCTAGTTACCTGCTCATCATGAGACTTACTGTTTTCTTAACCACTTCTTTGGAGATGATAGAAGGCACCCTAACATTTGCATTCCAGGTTCTACGTAAGTCACTTCCATTGCTTCTTCGGGAAGGTTTGACTCCATCCTTCACACTTTATCAACTATAATGGGTATTCATCATAATGTAAAATAATGGGCAGGAAGAAAGGCCACATTGGATTAAAAACATGGTTGTCCAACTTGGAGTAATGTAGCTGATGTGCCAGTGGCTTGCAGCCTGGATAAAATACACACTAATAGTGGATTTGTATGCACTGGACAGCCGCGCTTGTTAATAGTTGGTGGATTTCTGATTACTCAGTGTCCATGCCATACGAATTCAAAACTATATCAGCTAAAAGTGTTGATATAAATAAGTACTTCAATATAAATAAGTATTTCATGGGACAGCTTTGAATAAAGCATGCCTGTATTTTATGTATTTTAATATAAGCAAGCATATATATTAGGCCTGGGATTTTAAAAGCATCTTCTGAGCCCCTTTAGCCTTTTCTTAAAGTTTCTCAGGGGTGACTTCCTTGGGTAAACAATGGGGCCAAGTAGGCAGGGCATTGGTAACCCTCCTCCACTTTGTCAAAGCACCTGCTCTTTTGCGTTGGGTTCTGAGTAGGATTTCTTTTGAAGGAAGTGCTCCGTTAATAAGAAAAGTGGTTGAAACTCTATGAAGGTTTTATATTAAATGGTACTCTGGTGGCATGTCTATGGAGCCCATGGGGATTCTAGGGGAGGGGCACCTAATTTAGTCTTGGGGGTGTGGCATGGATTAGGAAAGGCTTTCCATAAAAGTGATTCCTGGCCGGGCCCAGTGGCTCACACCTGTAATCCCAGCACTTTGGGAGGCCAAGGCGGTAGGATCACCTGAGGTCAGGAGTTCAAGACCAACCTGACCAACATGGAGAAACCCTGTCTCTACTAAAAATACAAAGTTAGCCAGGTGTGGTGGTGCATGCCTGTAATCCCAGCTACTCGGGAGACTGAGGCAGGAGAATTGCTTGAACTCGGGAGGCGGAGGTTGCAGTGAGTGAGATCACGCCATTGCACTCCTGCCTGGGCAACAAGAGTGAGAGTCCGTTTCAAAAAAAAAAAAAAAAAAAAAAAGGTGATTCCTGAGTGTGTGTAGAGTAGAACAATTGTGTACCTTCCAGGCAGAGGTAGCAGCATGTGGAAAGCCCCGGAAACAAGGCAAAGAAAATTTAGCTCATTCAGAAAAGTGGCAAGTGGTTCAATATGGCTTGACAGGTTTGGTTGAAGAGAAGCCTGAAGAAGCAAGCGGAGGTTAAGCCTACATTCCTGCCCACTCCACTCTGTCAGTTTCACATCCTTCAACCAATGCTCTGGATCTGGGTGGTGCCTCCCAAACTCTGAACTTCAAACCCAATGCGGGTACCACATGTTTCTCCCTGTCCTTTCTGCACTGCTGAACTTTGACCCCAACCACATGACCTAGCCTAAAAGACTGGACATTGGATCCTGACAGCTCACCTGTCCATTTGCTTTCCAGTAGTCTGCATATACTCATCAACTTTCCGGACTCCTGAGCCCTAGCAAGCCTGAGGCCTCATTTGTCTAAACCAAGTGCTGAACTTTCACTACAATTGAAAATGCCAGAAGTTTCCTCCCCTTGTGTGCCATTGAGCACCACGATGGCTGCCAGCAAGGGAACTTTGGATCTTCACAAAGAGCTCAGTTCAAAGTCTTTAGAAAGCCGTCCTTTCTGGTGGAGAAACCATAAGTCCTCTACTGCTTATTATGGTCTCCAAATTGTCGATTGTGACAAAGCAAGTTTTGTGTACAGGAAACAACAGCTTCCCTTCTCCTTTGGAGGATCTAAAAAAAATTGATCTTAGATAACAAGCCATAAATAATTACAGAAACACTCAGCCTTTGCCTTTTTTCTTTTAATCTCATAATGGTACTTTAGTAATAACATCAACACTACTATTTCCCTTCAGTTTTCACAGTGAAATAAAATAGCAAGAAAATGTAAATATTATAAATACTTGGTCCTTAAGACTTTGTGAGAAGACATTGTTATTATTCATTGCTGGCTCCTAATTTGCTAATTATGCATCACTGAATGCAAATTTTCCCCCCAAGGAGAGAAAAAGACCATTTTACAGGATGTCACAGGGAGCACAAATTTCCCAGGTATAGGAAGTCCTTGGGTTAAAACTGTGCTTTCCGATGTGAACTATAGATTCAATGTTTAGTTTTAAATATCTAAACTTTAAGTTGTCTCAAGCCATAAAGAAGTTAAAAGTCAAGCCACTCTCTAAACAGAGGTTGGAATTTCTAATCTGTTATTTTTTATGGGACAAAAAGAATGGCTATGCGGTATAAATGTTTAGCTGGCTTACCCTATGTAGCTTTTCTGTGGGAAGTTAGGAATAAAAATATGACCCAACAATGTGAGCAATAAATACTTGCCATGTAGTTAGTGATATTAGACATCTACTGTTTGGAAATGTTCTGGGAAAAAAAGGAGGAGTCACTTTACTGTGAAGAATAAGACTACCATTAACATGAGAAAGAATTTCCTAGATTTGAAGTGAAAAATGGTTGATTTAATATTTAACATTGGTGTTATATAGATTTTTAATTTTTTGTTTTTTTGTTTTTTGAGATGAAGTCTCACTCTGTAGCCCAGGCTGGAGTGCAGTGGCGTGATCTCAGCTCACCGCAACCTCTGCCTCCCGGGTACGAGCGATTCTCCTGCCACAGCCTCCAGAGTAGTGGGGATTACAGGTGCGCACCACTGTGCTTGGCTAATTTTTTGTATATTTAGTAGAGACGAGGTTTCACCATGTTGGCCAGGCTGGTCTTGAACTCCCAACCTCTGGTAATCCACCCACTTCGGCCTCCCAAAGTGCTAGAATTACGAGCGCGAGCCACCTTGCCCGGCCTGATTTTTAATATTTTATAACCACGGCAAAACATGATTATAACTTGGATATTATAATGCTGTATAATATGCTGTGACTAAGGAAGCTCATTTCATAAAAATTTTCAAGGTGGAAGCTTCATTTAATGCTCTAAAGCAGTTGTGTAATTGTCCCTTTTATTTAATTAAGCTTATTTGCCTCATAGTAGTAGATTTGATAGCATAAACACCATCTCTATGCCTCCCTATGATGCTTTTGTCATTCATTCATAACATCTGTTGAGCACCTACAAAGGACTAAGCCACTCTGTAAAGCAGGAGAAATCTCTGATAAGTAGGCTGTTGTCTTTGCCCTCCAGAAGTAAAAGATAACTGGAATGGAATGTTTGATGTGCTCTGACATAAGTGTGAACAGGGTGCAGAGGAAAAACAAGGCGGTAGGGGATTGGGTCTAGATGGACAGGGGCCTGGTGTACAGTCCTACAATGTAAGATTGACACATAAAAGATGAGAAGGTGTCATGAAGAAGGCCCTGCACTGGGAATCAGATAGCTTGAGTTTGGCTCCTTGTCCAGCTGCTTACTAGGTTTAGATTAGGACTCTGGGCAATTCACTTCAACTCCATGAGTTTTCTCAGCTATAAAATGGAAGTAATAATGGCTCCTTGGCCATCTCACAGAATGGTGGTTTTAAGGTTTAAATGAGCTGGTGCATATGAACATCTTTTTTAAAAGATTTAAAAGGCTAAGCTATGATATTTGGTAGGCTAGGTGTATTAAATACTTTTTTGACTTACGATATTTTCACCTTACAATGAGTTTATCAGTTGAAAGTGCATTTAATACACCTAACCTATTGCACATTATAGTTTAGGCTAGCCTACTTTAAACATGTTCAGGACACTTACATTAGCCTGTAATTGGGTGGAACCATCTAACACAAAGCCTGTGTTAGAATAAAGTATTGAATTCCCATGTAATTTATTGAACACTGTATATTTTGTTGAAATTGCAATGGTTTTGCACCATCATAAAGTTGAAATATTAAAAGTTAAGCCATTACAAGTCAGAGACCATCTCTATATATACACGTGTACATATATATCTGTTTACTATATAAGGTACATATATATTTATATTATGGGCACTGGCGTCCCGTCCCAAGCATTGTGGCTCCTTTAGGACTTCATAATGAGAGAGGAAGATGAAGAATTTCGAGAGGACTCAGGAGAGATGGATAAGGAAGTAAAAAAAGAATAAAATGAGAAACCCAAGACACCATGTACAATAAACACAGGAAGGGCCCCAGGTGTTTCCTATCTCTACTAAGAACCAAACGAGAAGAAATGGTTTTAAATCCCAGCACGAGAGATTTGGGTCAGGAATAAGGATGGTATTGTTTTCTCTAAAGAGCTGTTAAAACATTAAGATGGCCAGCAAAAAAAAAATGTTCTGGTTTTCCCCTCTGGGAGCCTTTAAAAATAGGGAGAATGGGCAAGGCGCGGTGGCACATGCCTGTAATCCTAGCACTTTGGGAGGCCAAGGCAGGCAGATCACTTGAGGCCAGGAGTTCAAGATCAGACTGGCCAACATGGCAAAACCCCGTCTCTACTAAAAATACAAAAATTAGCCTGGTGTGGTAGCGTGTGCCTGTAATCCCAGCTACTCGGGAGGCTGAGGCACAAGAATCACCTGAACCAAAGAGGCGGAGATTTCAGTGAGCCAAGATCACGCCACTGGGTGACAGAGTGAAACCCTGTCTAAAAAAAAAAAAAAAAAAAAAAAATAGGAAGAATGGTGCTATCTTATGATGGGTCACTGTTCAGTGCCGAGTATATAAATCAGAGGTTAAGTACAAGAAATGCACAGAAAACACTTGGTACAACATTAAATTATTCCTTTGGGGGAGAACTGGAATCCTGAGAATCACATCAGGGCTCCACTCAGCCTCCTGGATGTGGTAGATGGGAAAGATACGCCTTCTCTTCCCTGGACTTCTGTTATTCTTTATTCCTTTGTAAAACTTCAGATGTTTTATGTCATCTCTATACAGACTGAGGCCATGAAAGTCATTTGCTTCAAAATGAACCAAACGTGCAACTGCTTTCTCTTAAGCACGTGGGCTGATTTCCATTCTTGGTGGGATTCTATTATTCCATCCCATTGCAACGTAGAGCACCGTACAGGCTTCGTGGACACTGGACTAACACAAGCCTCTACGTTACAGCCTTTACTTCCATGCAGTCTAGTTCAGGGATTACTGGTATGTGGCTGGCTAGAAACCAGGAACATTGGGACCTAACGAAAATTCTTAATTTGGCTGTTTTCTGGACTCTATGAAGTGAATAAAGTGAACCAGAATCTTCAAAGCAGCCAGGTACAGATGTAGTCCAAAGAGAATAACCAGCTCAAACATACCTTAAAGACATCATTTGCCCTGTTGGAATTGTTCTGGAATATTTTAGAACTGACACCATGATTAAACCTGGCTTCCATTCCAACCACAGATGAGAGGCTACAAATGGGCAGAGGCCTACGATGGGTTTGCCTGTTGTCTCTAGTGCTGCCATTGCTCCTGCCTCTGCCCTTCTTTGGCTGTGAGAGAAAGAATTCGGGGCCAGAGGATGCACCAATGGGTCCTCTTCTTTCCAGTTGTAATATTTGGATCAGACTCGTTCTTGAAATGGCAATGTTCTTCCTTAAACATATTTCCCATCTGATCACACCATAGCTTGGAGCATGGGATGCTTTTTTCCACCCTCCATGATCAGGGACTCTGCGTCTGTGTTTGTGTAGCCAGCAGAGAAAATGGCAGAAGTAAGAGGAAGTTTCTGTTGTAACTGTCTATTTTTAGTGGCTCATAAACTTCTCAATATTCCTTGGCCTGAAGCTACACATGCTTGGTTTCAGCCCAAAGGGAAGTTATTTTGGAAAGTTTGAGCAAAATCCTCTCCATTGCTGTTTGGGCTGGGTAAAGGAGACAGAAATAAATGGACTTTTGGAAAAACAGGTCTGTGACTCTGGGGCTGGTGTGGAAACTGGCCGCTGGAATCCTACCTGGTGCACCCTCCCCCAGGCTCCCATTAGAGGAGGGTGCTGACTGAGGTCCTTTAATCAGCCGTCCTTCTAGCCACAGGAAAATGGCATCACCACTGCTGCTGAGGCGAGTTCTGACAGCAGGGTGGTCAACGGGCTACACTGTGGCATGAAAGGAGAATGAACTGGATCCAAACTCAGGAAACCTGTGATCTACACAGACAACTGGCTCTTACTAGTTGTGTGGCCTCAGACAGATCTATTCCCTTCCTCTAGGTTCAGTTGCCTCCTCTATAAAATGAAGTGGTTAGGCCAGTTCTCCAGCAGACACGTTCTAAAGTTCGAATTCTGATATGGAACAAGAGGATAGGAGTAGATTGAAAATACCCAAATAATTGGGGGGATATTCTCTTCATTCTTTGAAGGCAATGCTGGTCAGAAGCCACTGAGACCAAAAGTCAGGCTTTTCCTGAAGCCCGCATGAGGGAGAATTTAAAAATTGAGGCTCTGTTTTACAAGCGCATAGAATTTCTTGTTTGTGGAGGACGGAGATGCGGGAGAGAGCTAAACAAAGGTGATGATTTATAGGCGGTAATTCTGTGTCATTTCCCAGAAGTAAAGCTATTTATCCATCAAAGCAGATGAAAATAAAGCTCAATTCTCCTTCTTCCAAAAATGCAAAACCATTTGTTTATTTATTCATCTATTTCTTCAAACAATAATTATTGAGTGCCCGCTAATTTTCACCGTTTCCTGTTTGAGTGGGAAAGCAAATGGACAGGGGAAGGGAAAGGTAGGGGAAAAAATGGGTTGACACAGAAGATAGAGCTTGGGGCCTAGGGAGTACATTGAACTTGAAAATGATATCCTCCAGGAAGGACCTCCAGCATCACTAAACTGAGTGGCCAGATGCCCAGATTATATATTTGTACTTCCCACATGCTTCCAGGTTTCAGAGGCAAATCCCCCAACCCAGCTGACTAGCAAGATGCTGGGCAGGATGCCATCACACCTACATCAGCCTTGTCACTTCCTTGCTCTGTCATTCATTCCCAGGGGAAGCTCTGAGTTCCCACACGTCCTCGGCCAGGAAGGTAGGCGTGGACACATCTGTGTGTATCACAGAGCATGGCTGATAAGCACCAGCTGCTGGACCCCATTTGGCCCACAGCACCACATCCTCTTCCCTATCAGCTACTGCAGCAAAACCACAGACCTCATCCAGAGCCAGCTTTTGAGAAAGAAAAGAAGGAATGGTGTGGGGAGTTTGACTGGGTTTCTTGCTAACCAGGCTAGACAGACCTGGTGTTGGTACTGCTGCTGTCAGAAGCTGTAGAGGAGTGGCGGCATCCTTCTTCTGAGGCTTTAGCATGAAACCAAGAGAAAGGAATACCTCTACCTTCATCAACCTGAGAAAGCGATACCAGAGCATTAGAGTGGTCCTTCTCAGGCCTTCATGTGCATACAAATCACCTAGGGATCTTGTTAGAAGGCAAATGCTCAATCAGCAGGTCTGTGATGGCACTGGGAGTTTCCATTTTTAACAAGCTTCTAGGTGATGCCCAGAGACTTGGTCCATAGACCACACTTTGACTAGCAAGGATCTATGATAGTCTCCCCACCATACCTCCCCAGTGGTAGGAACACAATCATGAATCAAGCTGGACCAATGAAAACCTCTCAACATGGGCCAAGGGGTGGGCACATGACCCCTGGAAGGCCAATCAGAGTTGTTTTTAGAGAAAAAAAAGGTGGAGGGGTGGGTAGGGGATGGTCAATACAGAACTGAGAAGCAAAGCTCTATCCTCTAGCTGCTAAAGGGTAAGCCAGAGCCACTACTAGTAATGATTCCCATCTCAAGGAGAGAAGATGCAACAGATATGCAAGAAAAGGGGAACAGAGGAACAGAGAGGATCTTGACTGATTCAATGTCCTGGTTCTAGTTGTCCCTAAGGACAGCTCCACCTTCTTGTGGTTTTCCTCCGTGAGTTTGCTAATTGTCCTTTGTTGCTTAAACCAGTGGTTCTCAACCTGACTGCCATTGGGATCTGATGTCAGGGTCTCTCACCTGGGGAACTGGATTCGATTGGTCTGGGTCTGGGATAGGACTTGGGCATAGGTAGGTTTTAAAGCTCCCCCGGTGATTTGAATGCACTGCCAAGATGGAGACCTGCTGAATTAAGCTCATTCAAGTTGGATATCCATCACAGCGACTGAGAGAGTCTAAAGTGGGTTCTCAGGAACCACCGATCTAGGAGAGGAGTCGGACTCAACAGGAAGGCTGGGACAGACTCCAAGAGCATAGCATCTACAGAGGGCCTGAAGAGAGGGAGGCTGTGGGCAATACTCCAGCTTTCAGTGACCTCTCTGCTCCCTAAACTCTGTGCTGAAAGATGCCCTCTCTGAATCATGTGTAGTGCTCAGTCTTATTTCGGTCTTTGTTTCCAAGGGGTTAGCTCTTGCTTCAGATCCTATGCTCCTTAAGGGCAGGGATGGTATTTGTTGCCTCTTTCCTTTCCTTTCTTCTAAAGCACCAGCCTCTGTTCATTTACTGGCATTCTCACACAGGGGATAAATGGGCATCTGAGCATGTGCCATCATTGGCTGGCTTCAGCTTTCAAACCTGTCTTCCCAACTTCCTCTTTGACTGTGAAGAACTCCTAAGGCTGCTGACTGTGTTTTCAGCATGGGTTTGGAGGAGGGGAGTGGAGGCGGAGGTGAAGGCAGACGTTCATCAAGTGCTTGTTTTATAGTTCAGACCCACATCTTAGTTCAGAGTGGATGGAACATGCCAGAAGTGGGAGATAAAGGGGTTTGTGAATTCCTTTGCCACTTAGGTTCAACAACTTGTTCTCTTGAAATAGAAATAGCTGCTAGCATTTTTTTAGTCCAAGTTCAGGCCCTTTTCTCAGAAATGCAGTTGCCTGTGGAAAACTGACACTCCCTAACGAGTCCTTAACAACTGTCAGCCCCAGAGCAATAGTAATGATTCTGCAGGCTTCTTGCTAAATTCCAGCGATGGTTTCTGCCAGGGCCTGGGAACAGATGTGCACTGGAGCTCTTTGGGTGGTATCCTCTCCCCTTCCCTTGGGAGGACTTGCCCTGGGAGGCTTCCAGGCAGACCTTCCACAGCGGTGTGTGTGAGGAGTCCCAGGGAGTGGGTGTAGAGCTCTCGGGAGCCTCAGGGCACTTCTCCCTGAACTCAAAGAATCTTAAACGCAATAGGGTCCTGAGCTGACAGTTAAACAGACATGTGCTTTGCCAAGAAAACACACACACACACACACACACACACCTGCACGCTCATTAACATGTAGAAAATCTTCCACAAATGTAAACACTGTCGTTCATTGCATGGATGAAGGCAAGAACATACATAAGACAGCTTCCATCAAAGGTCCTCTAGGAGTCCAGAGCTTAGCTATGGTCTTCTAGACTATTATGCTACTACCCTGCTGTGTGATTTGTGATAGTTCAGTTAATTTGTCTGGGCCTCAGATTTCTCATGGCTAGATATCTGTGGTCCATTCTAGCAACAACATTTTTACAATCTGGCAAATTATTCTTTAAGGTCAATAGTCTTCAAATAATAGATGTGGGAAACTAACTACAATTATTGGAATATTAGGGGACTATTTCCAAGTGACTTGATTCTGCATAGATGTCAATTCTTTTATTTTGTGGAGACTTGGCAGAAACAAAAGGCTAATTGGGAAGAAATTGTAGCCTCCTAGTTGTAGCCTTGGTGTATTAAATAGATCCCCTTTGGCTTAGTGAGATAGAGAATTCTTTTTTTCTAGCTCATTTGAGAATTTTGGTTGTGCTTTGTTTCTCTCTCCCTCCTTCTTCCCCCCGGCTCAATGACAGCCAGAGGTGACCTGTCCCAGCACACCAGGGAAGGACATGGGAATGGGGTGGGGGGAGTCTAGTCAAGTCAACAGCTGCTTACTGCGCATGCTAAAAGGGCACTAGATAAATAGCAAGGGATACCTACCCAGAGAACTGCCCCTCCCAGGCCATTCTGGGAGAACTTCCACCTCCCAGAGGTGGAATCCAGCCAGTACTTCCTAGCTGGCTCTGAAATCGGATGCATGGTTTTCAGTTCTCAGTAGGGGGAGTACATTTAATTTCGTGTTCAGAGCCCGAGTTAATTTTTATTAGTATAATCAAATTATTGGTTAATTTTCTTTCTTATAAGTAAAACTCCAAAGTCTTCTAAGATAACATGAAGTAATCCCATGATGCCCTAAATATGTAGAAGTAATAAAGCTTGTATGTTCATTTATCCATCCATAAGTATTTGTTAAATAATAAATGAATTAAAAATTAGTTCTTAATTAACAGAATATATATATTTCCTGTAACTTTCTTTGAACTTTGCCATTTTTAAAAAAAAACCTTTAAATGAGAAAACACAAACCAGTGTTGTGTGTAGCACATAAATGTTAGCTATTTTAATTATTTTAATGTAGATAATGAATGGAATGCTTCCCCATTCAATACAAATCTGAACCCATCCTTCTATAAGGAGCCCACTCCCAAGATAACAGCTTTAACCCATTCAAGAGGGAAGAGCCCTCATTACCTAATCACCTCTAAAAGGTCCCACCTCTGGGCTGGGCATGATGGCTCATGCCTGTAATCCCAAAACTTTAGGAGGCCGAGGCGGGTGGATCACAAGGTCGGGAGATTGAGACCACCCTGGCTAACACGGTGAAACCACGTCTTTACTAAAAATACAAAAAATTAGCCAGGAGTGGTGGCATGCGCCTGTAGTCCCAGCTACGCAGAAAGCTGAGGCAGGAGAATTGCTTGAACCTGGGAGGCGGAGGTTGCAGTGCGCCAAGATTGTGCCACTGCACCCCAGCCTGGGCGACAGAGTGAGACTCCGTCACAAAAAAAAAAAAAAAAAAAAAGGCCCCATCTCTGAATACTGTCACAATGGCAGCTAAATTTCAACATGAGTGAGAGGAATCAAACATTCAAATCACGCAGAAGGGAAATAGGACAGGTGGTGTGCATTTCATTACTGGTGTCTTCAGAAGCCCTGAGGGTATCTGGTTAATTCCATCAGGACTGAGAGGGTTTGAGGTTGTTTTTAAGAACACTGATAAACAAGGTCTCTTTACAGGGCAGGCATTCCCCTCACCATTTACCCAACCCCTGTCCCTACCTCAACAGTGAGGACAGGGCTTCATCACCCACAGTAGCTTTCCTCTTTCCCCCACGCAGGTGGCTGTCCATCTGCAGGGATTAGGCAAACTTTCTGGCTTTATGTTATCCTGGTGTCCCCAAACATGGGCACGAGAGCCACGTCCATTTTAAGGATTGTTTTGCTGTTTCTGAACAGGAAGGCAGGTGACAACCCTTATAAGGTGCATAGAGCCGGGTGATGTGACTGGGGATCAGGGTCCAAATTAGGGTGAGGCAAGTGAGGACAAGGCATGCAAGTGCAGGGCTGGATCTGATCATGTCTTTATTTAACATTTTGATATTTTGTTCATGCTGGAATTTTGCATTAAAATATTCTCTTGCTTTCTGATATCTTTGGTACCCCCTTATACTTTGATGAAGTCAACAGTGTTTCAATCACCAGCACTGTCAGATTAGATTTAGTTGTTGAATTGGTGTTTTTTTTAATGGTTTCAGAGCAGATCAAGGCCTTGGTATTTGTATAACATGATGATGCATCATTACTTCTGAGTTAACACAGATAAATTAACAGTGCCTGGCGCAGGTTAGGAACTCAACAAGTGTAGGTTTCCTTTCTTCCACTCTCAAGGGTAGAAACGTCTCAAAGCTTGAGGGAATCTTCTCCAGCTTAATGAATATGTCCAAGTGAAATGTGATAGGTGAGTAGGTCTCTGTGGATCTATTCTCCACTGCGATGGAAGGATTGTTTTTACTTCTGATGTAAGAAAACTGTTTGCCTGCCTGTGGCCTCCTATAGCACTTCATCTGTCATGGATTACCGCCCTTCCTCTGCTGGTGCATCTGCTCCCATGTCTGCCTCCCACAGGACTGTGAGTTTCTCTATGCAGGGATGTTGTCTTATCCTGTTTCTCCCTAGCAGTGCCCAGTCTAGACCTGCTCAATAAACGTTTATGACGTGAAGGAATCAGTTGGGTAGTGTTTCTGACATATGCAAAATGTTTTTGGGAGACACCTTATTATGGTGCTTTTTTGCTGGCCTAAACCTTTTGTACCAGAAATTCTTTAACAAATCAGAACCAAATGCATTCTGTGAACGCTATCTAGCTCTCTCTTCCTATATTTCCATTTATGAGTGTTCAATGTATGTAGGGTCTGGCCATTTAGGAAAGCCAGTTTTGGGCCAGACTACCTGTCACTTGAAACCATTATTTTAGTGATTGAAAGTTTTCTTCAATTAATCAAGACCTTTTGGGTTTCAAGTGACAGAATCCAACTCAAATTAGCTTAAGTAAAAGTGAGAATTAGCTCAAATACCAGAAAAGTCCAGGATGGATAGCTGCTCCAGGAGTTGAAATGATGTAATCAATCTCCATCTCTCACCACTGGTGAAGATGGTTTCAAGTATTCTGAGGCTCACATGCAACCTGCTTAGCAACTCCCATTGAGGAAGAGCTTCTTCACGTTAAGTCCACCAGGAAAGTCCTGGGAGAGGACTAAATCATATGCTCGCATGTGAACCCATCACTGGAACCGGAGGTAATGGGCCACCTTGAACAGGCCCAAGTCCTATTCCCACACCTGTGGCAGAGGAGAGGTAAGGGTTAGCTCCAGCTGAACTGTAGGGCCTGAGCCCTCAAGGGAAAGGGGGTCTCCTTTACAGAAGAATAGGGTGGGTTCTGGGCAGGCAGAAACTACAAATGCCTACTACATTCTTGTTTTTTTTTTTTGGAGACAGGGTCTCGCTCTGTTGGCCAGGCTGGAGTGCAGTGGCATGATCTCGGCTCCCTGCAACCTCCGCCTCCCGGGTTCCAGTGATTCTTGTGCCTCAGCTGGGACTATAGGTACATGCCACCATGCCTGCCTAATTTTTTTTATTTTTGGTAGAGACAGGGTTTCATCATGTTAGCCAGGCTGGTCTCGAACTCCTGACCTCAAGTGATCCACCCGCCTCGGCTTCCCAAAATACTGGGATTACAGGCATGAGCCACCGTGCCCGGCTGCCTCCTACTTTCTTATATCAGACATTGTATTTGTTACATTTGCTTATTTTCCATTTAATTTTCATTTTTGCATTTTGTCTTATTAATGTATCTTCACTTAAGCCACTAAGTAGATTTATAATTAGAGCAGTTTTATAGTTTGACTTTAATCTTTTTTTCTCTCGGGGAAATTTTTTCAGGTCTGTTCTTTTATTTTTACCTCCGTATTGATCTGCTTTTCTTGATTTGCCAGTCTCTCCCTTTTCATCCTTGGCTCAGTGGTTGATCTTCATTATCCGGGGTTGATCCTGGGCTTCTGGTTATTGACAGCAGTATCACATGTGTGCTGTGTGCATGCATGCATGGGTGGATGCGTGTGTGTGTGTGTGTTGTTTTGAATCTTGACCGTCTTCAAATGTCACTTCTAATGACTTAAGCGAGCTGCCTTGTTCCACAAGGCCTGCTTCTGAGAACCCCCAGGTGCATGTGGTCTGGGTGCTCACTGGGGGTGTTTCGGGAAGAAATGCTGATTCTCTGTTCTCACGCCACCAAGCATTTGCATACTGTTATCTCTCTCTGAAATGCCCTTGCCAGGTCTATTTCTACTTGTCCTTCAAGTGTCTAATCAGGCCTCACTTCCTCTAGGAAGCTCCCGGGCCATCCAGTCTGGGCTGGGACAGGGTTTTTTCCTAATCAGCCAGTGCAGCCATTTATAGAGTCAATTGTTTACTGCTGGAGTCATTTCCGATTGGTGAGTTAAAGATCTTGAGTATTACCTGTGGTTAGAGCCCCTCCTCTGAGCTCCACTGCATCCCATATATATCCCTATTTGCTCATTATCATGCTGTTTGGCATGCACCTGTTTGTTTATCTTGCTCTCCTAGTAACAGGTGAGCCACTTGAAAATAGGGACTTTATTCCTAGTATTGGAGCTTAATAAACCTAGATAAATGTTTGGGGAATAACCCACCACCTCCACTCAGAGCCTCTTGCACTCTGCCGCAGGTCCCTGCTGTTCCCAGCACACATCCATTCCTGCATCATTGCTATTTGTTTGTGTGTCTCATTTCCCGCACTGCATTGTAAAGTTCCTTGTGCTAACCAAATGGTCTTTATTCGTTTCTGTTATCCGGCCCATGGTACAATGCCTGGCATATGTAGAAGGTGCTAAATAAGTGTAGAAAATATATTTTTAAACTTATGTCTCTTTACTCACAGTGGCAGATTATTATATCCCTTTTTGTTTGTATCTTCTGGAGTGCTTGGCTTTTTTTAATGTGATTTTTGTCAACACTTGGTTTAGATATTCCTTAAACGTCCTCGGGTACAAGACTGTTTAGTTGCACAACTAGACTTCTATTACTCTTCATATTAGGAGGAGAATAAACTCAGAGACAATGAGCGCAATCTGGGCATTTTGTCGGTCCCACAGTCCTATTATATCCTGGGATATGGCTTTATTAGGCACCTTGTGGAGAGTGCCCAAGCCTTTCAGTGAGCTGGGATTCTCAGACCTCAGATGGAATGGGGCTGGATTTGGGGTCCATCAGTGAGGGCAGCGGTAGGTCTGTATCAAGTCCACACTTGTAGATGGAGAATCCAGAAGTGAGAAGAAGCCACAGGGAGTCCTGAAAGGGGGTCCTGGAAAGACTCCCAGAGACAATGGGATGCAGCAAGGGCCTTGTCGCTCCCCGCTCACGATTGAGTCTATGGGTGGAGAGGGATTGTCTGGGACCATGAGTGAGCTCTGAAGTAGACAGAAGGAAGCTGGCTCTTGGCTACATGCAGTGGCAAGCCGGGGGGGCCACCACAGACATGCCATGTGTGTCAGAGGATATGGATGGAGTAGGCGGAATACCCAAGACAAATGTACCCTGAACTGGTCTCAGCCAGGCTGTCTGTGGGGCCCAGGGTGGAGGCCATGCATGTAGAGACAGGCTGCAGGATAGGCGTTGTTGCTCTCTTCTGTGTTCTGAGCAGCCTGGATTCTGATAACAGTGCTCCTCCTCATCCTAGAAGGAGGCAAAGCCAGCTCAAATAAATCTGATGAATAATGTGTCAGCTGCCATTCAGATAAAAGAGCACAGACCAAGCCTGGCTATCCAGTCAGTAATTCACACTCACTGAGTGGCAGTGGGCTCAAAACCTGTGCTGGACAAACTGAGGAAGATCGGGACAAAACGCTAGAGAAGAGAAGATGGGAAAGCTCGCATCTACTTTTTTATAATTGCAAGTGAGTTTAGTAAGATTTCTGAGTATGGAGAAAACAGACTTGAACCACTTTCTTCTCGGAAGGAGACACTTTCTTTCCCAGCCAGTTTACGTCAGAGTAGAAGATGAGGCTTTGATAAAACAATGTCTTTGTTTCCTATGTATATTTCTTTGTTCTGAAAAGAGCACTAATGTGTTTTCATGTTGGGTTCAAAGAAGAGATTGTCCTGGAAAAGTCACAGCTCCTTCGGAAGGGCAACCAGGATGTAAAATCATTTCTACTAAATCTTCACCCCGCCACGCTGAGAATTGAATTTCCTGAACCAGAGTGAACTCTGTGGCTCAGGTGGTTTTTAATTAAAGCAATTTCTATTCAAAGAATGTGCACACATGCAGGTTCACATAAAATCAATGAAGTCAAGAGGGGAAACAGAAAAAACTAATTGAGAAGCACTTATGTGGCAGGGCAAAAAAATTTTTTTAATTTAATTCTTGTTTAAAATATTTGTATACATGGCCTACTATCAGCCAAAATTCAAAATGTATTGCATGCTATTTACTATTTTCTCCCTTTCCAGCTCTACCCCTACAAAATAAGGCTAGGTTTCATCCTAGATTAGGCACTACTTCTTATTTTTTCACATTTTAACAAGTATACAGTTTGAATGTCTAGCAGAACACATGGAATAATTTGCTGCCACTTTCTTTCAACCAACTCAATGGGAATGAGTTATTAATCAGTGTCCCCTGAAACAAGCTCCACCGTTTTGTCATTTTCATGAAGTTTGCTGGCATATAAATATAACCCCCACATTCTTTTATGAAATACATAAATGCAATAAAATAGTTGCTTTGGTTCTTTCCTGGAGGCAGAGGGAGAAAAATGTCAAACTCTCATTGTTCAGTGTTTCTAACAGACCCCTTTTGTATAACCAGTATGACTTTCCAGCACAAAGTTCTGAACTGCAGATAGTAGCTTAAAAGGCTATCTGAACCCATTCTGTTATGTAGATGAAAGAAAGTCTTTAAAATTAATCTATGGCATCTCTGAATAAAAAAGAAGGGCACCCATCCAACTCATTTCCTTGGGCCAAAACAGTGAGCAAGCAGACCAAAAATGCCAAGATTCTGCTGCTCAAAAGCCAGAGTCTGACATGGCGCAAGCACAGCAGATTAGCAACCAGATTTTTACTTCTGACCTGTCACTGTTTGGAAATATGCAACAGCGTGCTATTATTCAGTGTTATCAGTAAACTAAGAGGCAATGTAAGGCATCTGACTAAATAAAGCATAGCATATTAATTAAGAACTGTTGTGTAACAAAATATTATTTTATGAGATGTAAATATTTAATGGAGATAAAATAATCCTTATTTAAAAATTAGACCATCTGTAAGAAGACTCTCTAAACCGGAGGAAGTAACTGAAAAACTGTGTTTGTCAAATTGGGATGAACATACTGGGAAATATGCATGACACATCACACTGGAGTATCGATTTTATTAATAAAATAGTGTCTGTAAATTTATATTACAACAAATATTATATTAAGGAATTCAATGCATACATGACCAAAATGAGATATTTATTTATTATTTTTTAAATTTTTGATTCGGGGGTACATGTGCAGAGTTGTTACATGGATATATTGTTGTGATGCTGACGTTTGGGATACAAATGGTCCTGTCGCCCAGGTGGTAGGCATACTACCCAATAGGTAGTTTTTCAGCCCATTCCCCATTTCCTCCCTGTCTCATCTAGTAGTCCCGTGTCTATTGTTCCCATCTTAATGTCTATGTGTAGTCAGCGTTTAGCTCCCACTTATAAGTGAGAATATATGCTATTTGATTTTCTATTCTTGCATTAATTTGCTTAGGATAATGTGACATCCATGTTGCTGGAAAGGAGATGATTTCACTTTTTTATGGCTGCATAGTATTCCATGGTGTCTATATACCACATTTTCTTTATCTGATCGAGCGTTCGTGGGCACTTAGGTTGATTCCGTATCTTGGCTATTGTGAATAGCGCTGTGATGAAGATGCAAATACACGTATCTTTTTGATAGAATGAATTATTTTCCTGTGGTTATACCCAGTCATGGGATTGCTGGGTAGAATGGTAGTTCTGTTTTAAGTTCTTTGAGAAATCCCCAAACTGCTTTCAACAGTCCCAGCTACTTGGGAGGCTGAGGCAGGAGAATGGTGTGAACCCGGGAGGCGGAGCTTGCAGTGAGCTGAGATCGCGCCACTGCACTCCAGCCTGGGTGACGGAGCGAGACTCCATCTCAAAAAAAAAAAAAAAGAGCACCAAGACCCAGCTAATGCCCTCATTCAGTATTTCTCACATTTGGTTAGTTTATAGACAGCTTTTCATGGAAAAAATTATTAGCCCAAGTGATGACTCAAATTATTTTTTTAAGTAACATTACTTCATTACCATCAAACAAAACTAGTTATATACTTCTTAGGTTTTTGACCCTTAAACATGTATAATGCTAAAATGCATTTATCAATTAAATATCCATAATTATAAAAATCAGTGAAATTCAAATGAGGAATATTTTTAAAATGTGATAAATGATATGGAAACGAAATTGCTGGTGTTGGATTGAATAGGAGGAAGATGTGTTTGGTGGTTTCATGTTTCACTAGCTGGTTGATGCTTTTGATCTGGAATATGATGAGCCATTATTTGAGGTTTAATTGTTCCCATCACTATTATTTTTAGCTCTTATGTTTGTTTTTATCCATTGATCGACTATGTTGATTGTCCAGTAAATTTAGTACATTGTCTTGTATACGATGTTGTGTACAGTGTTGCATATGACATTGAAAGTTTAGCACCAGTTCTCTTGGAAACACAAACACAGATAATGAACTCAAGCCAGTATTTAGTTACAAGATGGTCAGCCTGATGGGCCAGAACACTCTGATATGACTTTTCTTAGATCATAATCCAAAGAAAAGCCCCAAATTTAAAAAATTATCTCAGAACTTGTGAATCTCAGTTTGAGAAAACATTACCCTAGCTTACTTCAAGTAGTAACTGATTTAAAAAAAACTTCCAGGATAACAGAAGAAATTGGGTAGTATTTTGTGGTTATTATAAGTGAGACTTTGTGACATTGATCTATATTTTCAACACCCATCTTTGGCATGGACTGGCTGATCCTCCTTTAGAGATGGGCACTGCTAAGCCTATTCTGCAGATGAATAAATTGAGGCAGAAAACAGCACTCCAGGGGCATAGAGAAAATTGTGGTGAAATTTAGGTTCGAGGTCAAAGTTGTGCCTAACTGAGAGGGAAAGTGAGGGGCAATGACAAAAATTGCTCATTCTTGGCTTGCTCTGACACTGTTTAAGCTGTACCTTTTGTCTTCCTCTAGCTAACCAGGACAAGGCATCCCAGACCACAATGCAGGGAGCCTCATCAGGCACTTGTGCTAAACAGGCACTCCCTGTACCTGACCCCCTGTGTCCTATTCAGCTACAAGGGATGAAATGGAAACGAATCGCTTTTCTGAGACCATGAGAACCAGCAGTCAGCTTGCAAGACGTTATCCTCTTCTAATTATAGGTCCACAAGCGGTGACTGCTTGCCAAGGGAAGCTACTATTCTTTCCCAAATGCAGGTGTCCCTTCTTGAACAGCTGCCAGGAGCTCAGCAGCCTTGGAAGCCCTTCAGATAAATAGCACCTGAGGTTACACTGCCTCAGCTGTGGCATGTAGAGACACAACCCTCAGGTATCTGGGCGTGGACTTGCTTTAGTCATAGGGAGACTAGAGAGACTTGTCCTTCAAATCAGACCAACTTATAACCACCTCCCCAAACATCAGGGGAATAGCACCCTGGCCATAGTTACTATTGTAACCAAAGGAAATAACCAGAGCACCAGACTGTGCCAAGTAGATTCATTATGAGTGGTAAATAAGATAACATTTAGGATTAAACCGAACTTTCCTAGGCTTGAGACTTTTCTGCAACTCCACAGAATAGCACTGGAAAATAATTTCGGTTTTGTAGGTCTTATTATTAACTATGGTCAGGGCTGGAGTCCTGTTTTTAAATTACCAGATTTGACTTGTTTGCATGTTTGAGGTAACCTGCCAAAAGTGGTCACAGAAAACCAGGTTGCTCTCATTATGCACTTACTATTTTTGTTTTTAGGACCCCAAAAGTGAGCTTAATACATTATTAATAGGAAGTTTGACATATGATCTTTAATAAGGAGCTTTTAAATGTTAGTCAAAGTTTGAAAGCCAAATACTTATAAACATGTTCCTACAGGCATAAAAGGGAGGATGTAAACCAAACTGTTAACAATGATTATCTCAAGGGAGGGGCACTGGACAGGGTGGAAAATGTCACTTTCTGTTTTATACACTTCTATTGTCTAAGTTTCTTTGTTTAATACTGAGCATGTGACTCATACTTTAACTGTTTAAAAACAGTTTTTATTTAGAATAATTTCATTCACATATGAAAAATTAAACTGGATTCACACTCATGTCACAAGCAAGCATGACTCAAGGCATATTAGAATAAGTTGATTTGATCTGATTGACTTCAGGAGGAATTTGTGGAAATAAACCAACGTAATTTAGGGTAGAGCCTCTTCCTACAGCAGGAGGGGTGATTTTTCTCAGTCTCTTCTCATCCAGACCTCTGGATTGAGAAATGGTGTGAAACCAGTCAGATTGCAAGCCCTTGTATGGAACCTTGCTGGCAGTGACTGGTGATTACTGTGCCCCATTAAGGCAGAGGATCCAGCCTCCGTGGAAGCCATGAAATTGCCTCAGCCTCTGCCAAGTGTTTGTTCTACGACTGCATGATTTGTATGCTACTGCAGAACCCTATGAATCCTAGTGTGTTGCGATGTTGAGAAGAAGAATATGCCACTCTCATTTTAATCGGGTTTTCTGGGGAAAGTGCTTGCTAGGATTAGGGAGACTCACACGCTGGGCCTGGCTCTGCCCCTTATCCTTTATGGGCCTCAGTTTCCTTAACTCTATACCCAGGAGAAGACTGAATTTTACATGATCTCTAAGGTCTCTTTTGTCACAAAAATCCTTATGACCTCTGAAGTGGTTCATAAACCAAGAATTTTGAGTAGTGAGTACCGTATAGTTCCTTTCTTGTCCTTATTGATTGATGGATTGAGACAGGGTCTTGCTCTGTCACCCAGACTGGAGTACAATGGGGTGATCACAGCTCACTGTAACGTTGAACTCTGGCGCTTAAGGGATCCTCCTGCCTCATCCTCCTGAGTAGCTGGGACTACAGGTGCATGCCACTCTGCTCAGCTAATTTTTTTATTTTTAAAATTATTTTTTTGTGGTAGAGTCAGGGTCTCACTAAATTTCCAGGGCTGATCTCAAACTCCTGGTCTCAAGCAGTCCTCCTGCCTTAGACTCCCAAAGTACTGGGATTATAAGCATAAGCCACCGTGCCCAACCTCGTCATTTTTTAAAAAGCCCAACTTCAAGTAAACATAGCAACTTGGTCATAGTCATATATGTAGTCATATAGGTCTATGTTGTATGTTGTATGTTGTATGTGTATGACATGTCAGTCAAAGAAAAGTCAGCCCAACCTGCTTTATAAGGATGGGAGAGGGAGGACCAAGAGACATGGAGGGCTCAGGGTTTCTCATGAAACAAGTATGTATTTGGGATTAAGCTCTTGTACTCCATGCTCCCACATGGAGACAAGTCTGCCTTCAAGTTTCTCTTCATCAGCGCAGCACCTTAGAAATAAGGGCCATGTCGCCCAGTTTCCTTTAAATTACTCCTAGCTCAGGGGCAGAGGTGGTACAGGGTGGCACCCTCGGTGATGTTCTTCTGGCCAAGCCATTCCTGTTCTGATGGAGTCACTCTGGAGCGAGCAGGTGGGTTCCTGAAGTAAGCTGATGACTCACTCGGTCTTGGCCTGATTCCCTCAGATATGGAATCTGTCCCAAGGAGGTCTTGTGGAGAGTGGGGAAGGAAAACTGGACATGAAGTGCCCAAACTCCTTGTCACTCTATATGTCAGGCTCAACTTGAGTCACTTCCAAGCATGGATGTGATTGGATGATAACCAGCCCATTACATACTACATTGTACAAAATAAGAGAGGTCAGAGTGGCCTTCAGACATCATCCTGAAAGTGAATGCTAACTTGAACACCTCCTCTGACAGCCTTCCCTTCTTTGCTTGTTTCTTTTTCCTTGTTTTATCTAATCTCCAGTTCTTCCTTCTTATCTGACTCATGACTTCCCATGGCATGCATGGATGGACGTTGTGTGTTTTCCTATCTGCAGCTCAGATCCAAAGACAAAAAAACCCAACTGAGCCCTATCTGCCAACCATCCAAGTCTTCCAGGTGTTTCTAAATTCTTTTCTGAATGTCTGTCTCTACGACTAAGAAGTTCTGGGTCTTCTTTTGCAGGCTGTCAACAGATTCCCCCTCATGTTTGACAGAAAAGCTTTGACCAAAGCTCAGTTTTACTTCTATGAATAAAAGAGATAATTGTGATCAGTGATTAAAACCATATATATATATATATATACGTGTATATATATATATATATAGTGTATATATATATACACACACATATATATACACACATGTGTATATATACGTATATATATACATATATACATGTATATGTATACCTATATACATATATACGTATATAGGTATACATATATACCTATATACGTATATGTATACATATATACATATATACGTATATGTGTGTGTGTGTGTGTGTGTGTGTGTGTATATATATATATATATATTTTTTTTTTTTTTTTTTGAGAGAGAGAGGATCTTGTCCAAGCTGGAGTTTAATGGTATGATCATGGGTCACTGCTGCCTCGACTTCCCAGGCTCAAGCAACCCTCCCACCTCAGCCTCCTGAGTAGCTGGAACTACAGGAGCATGCCACCACACCCAGTTTGTTTGTTTGTTTGTTTATTATTTATTTTGTAGACACAGAGTCTTACTATGTTGTTCAGGCTGGTCTTGAACTCCTGAGCTCACTGATCCTCCTGCCTTGACCTCCCAAAGTGCTGGGATTACAGATGTGAGATACCATGCCCAGCTTCTTCCATAGTCTTTGTTTTTGTTTTTGTTTTTTTATAAAGAGATAGAGTCTTGCTCTGTTGCCCCGGCTGGAGTGCAGGGGCATAATCTCGGCTCACTGCAGCCTTGACCTCGCCAGCTCAAGCAATCCTTCCTCCCACTTCAGCCTCCCAAGTAGTTGGGACTACAGGGAAGTGCCACCATGCCCAGCTAATTTTTCTGTTTTTATGTTTTGTAGAGACAAGGTCTCACTATGTTGCTCAGGCTGGTCTTGAACACCCGCGCTTAAGCAATCCTCACACCTCAGCCAATACTCTTAAAGATAACAAAGAAATCACCATTAACTTTCTTCTCTCTAGACCACATAGCACAAACTCCCTGTGGCTTTACTTATAAGTCATACCTAATAATTTTGATTATTATTGGAACCCTTGTCAGAAGTCCTATGTGTTTTCTTAAAAGGATGACTAAGATGAGACGGTTTGCTATGTAAGATCTGAGTTTAAAGGAGCAAAAACAAAAACCCCAGCTCTTTGAAAACCATGATTTATATAATGCATTCATTTTCATATAGGCCAACATTATAATGGTTTTTTAAAACAATGTTTCCACATAGGTAGATGATTCTTAATTTTAGGTCATTTTTCTTTTTCCACATTAATATTTCCTTAACTTTTTTTTGGGTGGAAGGATTCTGCCCGAAAGTTAACCATTTTTATTCATCTACTTTTTGCATTAGGTTTTTCTGTTCACAAGGAACAACTACCCTCTTGAGTTATCTAAGGCCATGGGGCTTGTTGTAAGGGTCCTTGTGGACCACAATGGAACCGAGCACCACCAGAAATCTTGGCAGCTTGGCACAGGGCCACTGTCTGGCCTCTCATGTTCATTCATTTGTGTCTCCTCCCGTTCCCCTATTCTCTTTCATTCTGCATTTCTATCTCATTCGTCTCTCTAAAGTGACCACCTTGCTCTGCTCCCTCAAAGCTCCTGTTCTCCGTGGCCTTGGCTTGCACATGCATTTGGCCACAATGATCTCTCTTCTCCTTTCCCCATATCATAACTTTCCAACTTAAGTTCTGGTTGCCAACTGGGTCATTCTCTCTTCCAAAGCAAATTCCCAAGAGTGAGGATTTGATAAGACCAGCTCACTTTTTTCATTCCAGCCTATGGAGTGACTGAGGCTCAAGAGTGACCCAGCACCTTGGGTCAGGTGTTCACCTATGTCCCTCATCATGCTGGGCATGTGAAATTGTCATTCAAAGAACATGCATCTGGGAGCAACTGATCAGGCACTGTGATTGATAAATATCTGGTACATCTTAAGTGAACTGAATAGTTTCCATAGAACTATTCTCCCTACTTTCTGAGAGTGTATTTTCATTATCTCCCAGAATATTAACAATTCTACTAAATTTATTGTCATATAAAAATTGGGGGCATATATTCTAATGCTTTTTATCCACCTAATAAATACTGATATTAAATAAGATTGATTGTAAAAATGAACCCCATGGGACTTTCTTCTGAATATCCCAGGTGGATACTGTCCCATTGAACACTACTACCTGTTGGGTTCAATCCATAAGCCATAACTGTAACTCATACCAAAATAAAGCCAAAGAGTATACTTTTTCTTGATGGGTAACCTATAGAGTCCCAGGTTCTGGGAAGCAGTTGGGAGTGGGGTTTGCTTGCACAGGCTCTGGAGGCAGCCTGCCTAGGATCAAGTCCTGGCTTCAACACTTCTGAGCTGTATGATATGGGGGGCTTATGTGACCCCGCTGCTCTTCACTTTTCTTGTATATAAAATGGCACCACTAAGAGTATTTATGAGACAGGCTATTATGAGGATTTAAAGAATTAACGTAAGATGTTTTGAACAGTATCTACTACAAGGTAAATACTCCACAAAATAGTTACATTGTCACAATTAATTCCATAACCTTTTGTTGAATACCAACTATATAGCTTAAGCTAGTTTCAGGCAGAGTTCTGTGAATTTTACAATCACAGCAGTCTTTTTATTAAGCCATTTTAAAAATTTTATTTTTTTAAATTGACAATAATTGTACATATAACAGACATGTTTCAATACATATAATGTATCATGGTATAGGGTAATTACCATATTCATCATATCAAACATCATTTCTTTGCTTTGGGAACATTTAATATCCTCTTTCTAGCTATTTGAATCTATATGTTATTGATTGTAGACATCCTACACTGATATAGAACACCAGAATTTATTCCTCCTATCTAGCTGTAATTTTGTATCCTTTAAAAATCTCTCCCTATGGCTGCCTTCCCCCTACTTTTCCGAGCCTCTAGTCACCTCTGTTCTATTTTTTACTTCTATGAGATCAACTGTTTTTTAGCTTCCACATATGAGCGAGAACATGTGGTGTTTAACTTTCTAGCACAGTGGTCTTAAGAAAATACAGATGGATTTCCTAGTCACTTTCTATCAGTCTATGTGGCCATAATTTTATTATAGAAAGAAATTAGAACAAGTTGCTATGCCAAGCTCTTTACAGAATCACATTTGTAATTTTCTGTCATCTTCATATGTATTATTTCATGAATTTCCTATTACGAATATTTCCAACTGCCTGGGATCAAATTGAGAACAATAGCATTATTTTTACTGTCTTCCAGAATATTAGAGACTTAATTTAATTAATTCCAATGTAAATTTCCTTAATTCAATATAAAATATTTTACAAAGATCGTTCTGTGAATCTTACAGTGATGTTGTTCTTTGCATTTCCCCCACTGCATCACTTCTTGGTGTGGTGACTTGAAGCATAAATATATTGGTGTGAGAGTCTATACTGAAATAGACACACCAGGCCCTCTTGGATGCAAGTTCAATAAAAAATGAAGTGTGGCGTTGCTAGTGATCATACTGAAGTAAACTGCAAAAATTCTGCTCTAAGGTTTTGTCAAACTAAATAGACTTATATTGCTAAGTATACATATCAGGTTCACTGCCTCTAAACAGGCAGCCTCTCATAACCTAGTGGTAAACATTTTGATTAGTGAGAAGTGTTTTCACATCTGCTTATTTGAAGCACAAGTGTTTTTCTCCTCCTCACAGAAAAATTGGGATAAGGCAAATATCATCAGCTCCATTCATTTCCACTTGCAGTTTCAGCTAGTATGTAAATACAAGGCTCGGAGGACCAGAAGATGTCTTAAATTAACACAGTATTATAACTGCGTTGCCCAATGCTAGGGACTGATGGGAAATTGGCATTCCTAATAGAGCTGTGGTGAATATTCATTTTTCCATCTGGAAACTAAGTATGTGTGAATTTAGGAGATTAAAAACTGGTGTGACTTCAGCACTATAACTATATAAACTTTATAGTCTTGAGAGTGAAATTCAAATCAAAAATGTGTTTCTGTAAAAGTATTGAATGAGAACTAGAACTGAAACTAATTAAGTCCATTTGTCAGAAGTAACATAGGGCACAATTACATTTTAAAGAGAACACAGGTGGGGGATCCAAGACCATACTTTGATCACTATTTTAGAGACCATAGGAACTTGGAGAAGTTCTCTGCTCAGTTCCTCCACAGGATTCCAATTTCAATAAGAGTCGCCAGGATCTCCTTAGAAATACAGAATATTGGAGAAGTGGAAGGAAACAGTAACTGGAAGACACACCTTATGCCATAAATAAAATCCTGTAGTTATAGCATGGAGTGAAAACCTTCTGGGGATCGACAGCTCATTCCTCTCTTAGAATTGCTCTTTAGAAATTAATGGGCTTGGCTTTGTATCTCCAACTGTTCTTCACAAATGAACCAAACTGGGAATCAGTTGGAGTCACTGAAGCTTAACACAACTCCAGCTATTGTTTACATGGCTCCCATGAAACCCCTGTGCCAAACTGATTAGATTTACAGTTCATTCGATAAGCCTGTCTGCTCATGGCACATAAGGCAGTGAACCTTTTCACAAAATGAAACTAGAGCTGGAGAGGGGGGAAAACACACAAAGTCTTTAACGAAGAGGGAGGCTAAGAGACTTTGGTAGAAGATCTTTTAAGTTTGTAGAAAGCCTCCCTTGTATTGGAGCTTGTAGGCTCCACGTTGAATTGACACTTTCGGACTTGTCCTCCTGCCTACCAGAAACTCTACAGTGCCATTTTCAAATTATTTGTGATCATAGATATGTTTAATGCTAATAATAACTAAGGATTGGAAAAGACTCTTTAAAATAAAGACGAAGTGGGCCAGGGAGCACCGTGTGGATCCACAGAAGCAATTACCAACCACACAATGTCAGACAGAGCTGCTTTTGTTTCCAGCTATCTCCCATCCCCACCCTAAACAAGAGGCTTGGGGGAAGTGTGTAAAACCTATCCCAGTGGCACATGCCTTGGACCTATTATTGAGTGGTTGGGAATTAGTCATGGAGCCATAAAGTCATCACCCCCAAAACTCTTTTTAGTCCCTTTTTAGCCAGTATAACTGATCTCACTTCTCAAAAAGCATGACTCAATCACTTTGTAGACCCTGGCCTAGCACTGCAGACTTGCTCCCACTGTGACAATGGCAGAGGAAGTGGCATAGAAGCTGACACCCACCATCAGAAGAGTCCCTTGTGGGAATTTTACGTCATCCATTGCTTCATCACAGACTGCCCTAAAACTTAGTGGCTTGAAGCAACAACCATTTTATAAATACCTCTTAATTCTGTGAGTCTGTGATTCAGGTAGGGCTTGGCTGGGTGGTTCTTCTGCTCCATTTAGTGTCAGCGGGGGATACTCTGTTATTCAGCTGGTGGGTAGGCAGGTTTGTAGATTCCAAGATAGCTTTACTTCCACAGCCTTTGCCTGGACAGCTAGAAGGATGGGCTCAGTTGGACCTCTCCCTTTCCATGTGGCCTCGTATTCACTCCACCATGGAAGCTGGGCTTCTTACATAGTGGCTCAAGGTTCAAGAATGAGTTCCCAAGAGTCCCAGGAATAAGACATAATATTTCTTATATTTCAGTCCTGAAATTCCCGGGTCATCATGTCTGCTAATTTCTAATGGTCGAGAAAGTCACTAAGGCCAGTTCAGATTCAAGGGAAAGGGAAGTAGACCCCACTTCTTAATGAGAGGAGTGTCAAAAAAATCTGTAGCCATCTTGAATCTGCCTCAAACACTTTCTTTTGACCTTAGAAAAATAATTCAGTATTCTAAATCAAGTCATTTTTCACATATCTTACCCAAAAATGGAAAAAAAAATAGAAAAAATATTCTTTAGAAAAGAAACCCTTACATAATCCCAAATTTAAAAAAAAAAAAGGCATATTCCTTATTCAAAAGATGCCATATTCTCTGCCAGGCTTGGTTTCTCTTAGAACATAGATTCTAAATTTGGTTTTGTCGGTGCTCTTCTCCCCACCAACATGGCTTTTACTTTTACTTTTTTTTTTTTTTTTTTTTTTTTTTTTTTGAGACAGACTCTCACTCTGTCACCCAGGCTGGAGTGCAGTGGCCCGATCTCGGCTGACTGCAACTTCTACCTCCTGGGTTGAAGCAACTGTCATGCCTCAGCCTCCTGAGTAGCTGGGATTACAGGTACCCACCACCACACCTGGCTAATTTTTTGTGTTTTTAGTAGAGATGGGGTTTCACCATGTTGGCCAGGCTGGTCTCAAACTCCTGACCTCAAGTGATCTGCCCACCTCAGCCTCCCAAAGTGCTGGGATTACAGATGTGAGCCACTGTGCCTGGCCCATGGCTTTTAATTCTATCATGAACTCAGTACTTAATAATATTCAGTAACACTTGAGAGATCCATTAAATGGAATATATGACTGGGGGTAATAACCGAGCTTTCAAATGGATAATTCTTGGCTGGAAATTTTACTGTCAAGATTGAATAAATCACAGAGAAAATTGATGTTTAGGTAAAACAATACAGCCCATAAGTATTAAATTCTGGGACTCACACATTGGATGCCTCTTCCCATTCCTTGCATCATGGTCTACCATCTCATACTGTAACCATACTCCTTCACATACCTTCGATGTCTCCAGAATTCTATGTACACTATAGTTGTGGCTTTGAAGGATACCATGTCATCCTTGCAGGTGTGAACAGAGGCCATTTCCTTCAGTCTTTTCATTTTCATTGCAATGAAAAGGCACACTCGTAGGCACACACTTCTTCAAGCTCATAAACCTCAGCCATGTCTGCTATGATACTCAATGCATGCCTTCTCCCAAATATTTTCCTGAGAAGACCTTGCTGGCATTGAGCCTCTTACCATCTGGATATGTACAGTTGGAATAGGGAGAGGGCAGGGTGCAGAGACTGACCCAGTTATTTACCACTGGGTGGGTTGGCTGGGTTGGGCAGTGGAGGGAGAAATGGTTAGAGGAGTCTATCATCTCAACCATTTCCTTTCTAGTTCATGTCACCATGTCTTTGTATGGTGACTAAAGGATGGGACACATTGAAGATGGTAGCTTTATGAGTATCTTGGCACAGTAGACCAAAGAGTGAAACAAATACATTTTCCAGTTTAGGGAATCTACCCCTTCCAGAACCCTGCTGCTTTGTTCAAAGGGCTTCTCAATTTGCAGTCATCATGGCCCCCTTTCCAATCTACCCTCCTCTCCCCATTTTCCCTCCAACCACCCCGAAGTCCTGCTCTAGGAATTTCCATTCTAGATTATGCAGCTCATCTTAACTTTTTCCTTGATATCTTTGGATTGTTGACAGCATTATAGCACCAGAGACTTTGAGTCCAAAATGGTGCCTTGCTAATCAGCTGACTTGATGCAGTTTTTCATTTCCATGAGAATTACTCATCTGGGTAGACAGCATGTACCCTTTGGATAAAGTACACTGTTGGGTATGCTCCATTTTAAGAATGTAATGCAAGGATGACACATTTTCTAAAAATAAAACAGCAACAACAACAGCAACAACAAAATCCTTTCAACTTCAAAGAAGCCTTCTGGCGTAAAAATGATGATTGGTAAAAACCCTTTGGTAATACAGTGATTTTTTGGTAGCTTCTGTACTCTAGGGCCAGTGTTTGGCATCAGGGATAGAAAAATGACCAAGGCATGGTCCCTACTCTGAAGGAACTAAGGATTTAATAGTAGGCATCTAAGTAGGCAAATAAATCACAGTGTCCCTCAATGTGAGATAAGAGAGAGGGATATGCAGACTGTTGACTAGGAAGGGAGAGCCGGGGCAGATGGAAAGAGCATCTACTTAATGCCCACCTTCCTCTTTGAATTTATCGTAAGTGTAACCAAACCTAGATTCTGCTACTTGCTGCCCAAAAGCCAAAACTTGAGAGGCAAGAGTTGGTGGGAGGAAAAGCAGGTTTATTCGGAGATCCAGTAAACAAAGAAGATGGTGGACTAGCATCCTAAAGTACCATATTAAGTCAGTACAAATTTCAGGCTCTTTTTAATGTTAAAGACAGAGGGAAGAAGAGAGGGTTGGGATCAAGAGGTGACCAACGACCGCAGACATCTGGACGCCAATGAGGGTCTGAGGAGGTTGGGAACAGCTCTGTCCTTGGTCAGGTCACAACACTCCTATAAATCTTTAACAAAACATAGTTAATTGTTTACATACTTTCCCTTTAATCCCAGAGTTCGTTGCAAAAACTACATGATTGTTGTTTTTGCATATTTTGTCAGTGCTCTAAAATTATCCTAGCTTACGTGCAGGCTAAAGGCTCCTTAAACAAAAATGGAGTTTGCTATGTTAGTTCTTTTGCTGTTTCACTGTTACATAAGTGGCTGATGGCTGGAGTATAATCTATAGCTATAAATCCTTTTGATTAACATTTGAAAATGTTTCAACTTTGGAGCGTATTTTCAAAATACACATAACTCTCAAATTATTTTCCCTGCATTTGAATTATTTTAAAAATACAGATGAGAACTGTTTATAAGCACTAAAGACATTGCTAGCTGACTGTAGTCAGCACATAAAGTCTCAGAGAAATAGATGTATTTTGGTTATTTACAGAGTATAAATTAAGAAATTCTAAAAGCCCTCCAAAATCAAATGGGTGACTGTCTCCCATACTCTTACCTCCTTTTCAACCAATGTGGCATTTACCCAACTGTTTCTGTAACCAACAGCAACCAGGGGTGGGTTGGCTACTTGGGGAAAGTAAACTTCTGGGGCAATGGATTGGAGGCTCTATTTCCTAGTAGGGCCCAAGGCTGAAAAAATTCACTCTGGCTTATTGGATTAAGTGGGGGCACAAATCCCCCTAAGTAGCCTTTCTGTGCTTTGCATCCTTCTGTAAGCAGGATGAACAAGTAGCATGTGTTTACGCCTGAACCTCCCAACCTAACTGACAACGTGTTACTGGTGTTTTTTTTTCCCCTGCCAGAAAACACATTGGCTCAAGATCACACTTTGCAAACTGCTACAGTTCCTTGTTTGGGAAGCAGGAGATTTGGTCTCCATGGAGAATTTGTCTGCCAAAGCTGAAGAAGGGTTCAATGGAGTGGTCTGGGTTATGAAATCAGAAGTCGGGAAATCCCAAATTTTAATTTGGTCAGAGAGACTGACATTCTTTTTAGGAAAAGTCCCTGCTTTAGTGTCTCCAGATATAAAATTAGGACACTGGCTTTTGCTTTGTGGAGATGCACTGACTTTAGGGTTTGAAAAGATTTTTGAACATGAAATGTGATGTAAGTATCTGCGAACCCATTTTTCTCCTTTTTCACCAGGGAAAGTTCAGAAATATGTCGTATAATGCAGAAACGTTTGGCCCTTCACTTTTGGGCATGTGATCTGGGACAACAAAGCCATTGCAATAGGGACATTCTTGGCTATTAGGTGGTTCAGATTTCTACGTTCTTTTCCTCCTTTCTTTGTTATTCTATAGAGTAGTGTGTTCACAGGGCAGAATTTATTGCATTGCTTCAAATGTTTTGTTAATGTGCCATAAGAAGGGACCTGTTAAATATAGTGACTATGTAACTTTTCACCTGCCAGTGTCTTGCTTTCCAGATTCAAAAATGTTGAAGAAATTTTAAAGTTCAAGATTTGATTTCCCTATCAAGTGACATGTCCTCATAACTATCCTGTCAGCTTATTTTAAGTAGTATAAGCTGCTTTAGTATTAGCAGCACGATGTATTCAAGAAGATAAAGCTCCAAACAAAATAATAAGTTGGCTGTGATTTTGGATAATTCATAGTGCTAACTTTCTCCTTGGCTGAGCAGATTGTGATAAGGACGTGTTCAGTAATGTCCCTGTGCTTTTGTCTCTTTATTCCCCCCAGGCCTCCTAGCTAGCTTGTCCTCTGAACTGTTTGTCTCTTCTGAAGTTCCGGTGGACACAGAGTTTGGGACCCACTGTTACTTCTCCAAATCCTGGCAAAAGACAGAAATGGTTCAGACCCAGAGTGAAGCACCAACTTGTCTCTATGCAGACCTTGGCACCAGGAAACTATCATATGACAGAGATTATAGATGGCCCTTTAACAACATGGGTTTGAACCACGGGGGCCCACTTAAACATGGATTTAAAAAAAAAAACAACTCTCAGATTGAAAATACAGTATTTGCGGGATATGAACCCGGTGAATGCGGAGGACTGACTTTGTCTATATGCGGATTTTCAGGGCTGACTTCAGGGTTTGAGGATGCATGGATTTTGGTTATGTGCAGGGGTCCTGGAACCAATCCCTTGTGTATACCGAGGGACAACTGTATTTGCCAAGCTATAACGATAAGGAATGGTTTATGCTGACCATTTAAATGACGCGAATATGGGGCACAAGTGACCTCATTTGCATATTGCCTCTCCCTATGTTTAATCTTCATTATTTGAAGTCCCCTCGTTTTATTTTCTAGTATGCTTTCTTCACCTACATTTTCACAGCTACTATTTTATTTCAGCGTGCATTTAATAGTAGACATTGCACTATATACCTCACTTATATAATCTCATTTAATCCTTATAACAACCTGATGAGGTAAGAATTCTGGTATTTTACAGATTAGAAAATTGAGTCTTAGGCCAGGTGAGGTGGTTCACGCCTGTAATCCCAGCACTTTGGGAGGCCAAGGCAGGCAGATCACGAGGTCGGGATTTCGAGACCATGACAAACGTGGTGAAACCCTGTCTCTACTAAAAATACAAAAATTAGCTGGGCATGGTGGCACGCACCTGTAATCCCAGCTGCTTAGGAGGCTGAGGCAGGAGAATCGCTTGAACCCTGGAGGTGGAGGTTGCAGTGAGCTGAGATTGCACCACCGCACTCCAGCCTGGGTGACAGAGCGAGACTTACTCTAAAAAAAAAAAAAAAAAAAAAAAAAAATTGAGTCCTAAAGAAGTTGGGTAACTTGCTCCAGGCCCTCAGCGGGGAAGAGGGTGAGGCTAAGCTGCCTTCCATGAGTGTTTGCCTTAATCTCACCTGATACACTCCACAGATCACTGGCTGAAGTCCTAACTCAAAATCAGCCTTTTTTTTTTTTCCACAGGAGATATTTTTATAGAAAGCAATGAATTTTTTTCTTTAAATAACTTAATTTTAAAATGTCTACTCCATGTTTGGTCTTTCAAGAGTGCATTGCGTGTGGCATGAGATGTACATAGCTTCATGTTTGTTTCTAATGAAGGTGGGGATGGAAAACCAAATTTGCCAGGTGGGGATTTCACCCCAGCCTTGTGACTCAGTTTTAGATTTAACTTGATTCATTTAAGGTTGGAGTTTATTTCTGGCTGGCAAAATGTGGCTTCCTGGCTTAGAAAAATTCCCTCAAAACAAACTTGAAAAAAGTTTGCCCATCTAAAATGGCAACGTGAAACACTCTACATTTTAATGAGCTCATTGTAAGTGAATTAGAAACTTTCAAATGCAATTTACTTCAAAATAGATCTAGGTGTTAAAATAAGGAACAGCTGGCAGCATGGAGTCTCCTGATCCCAACCAAAGGCAGGTTTGCCCCTATTAAATGGTCTGTGACTTAGAGCGAATGTCACTGTTTTTTTTTTTTTTTTTTAACACAAAAGCATTAAGTTTCAGTGTAGAAGAGAAAACTCTGAACCTAATATAAAAAGACAAATAAAAAAACAGTATGGGAAAACTCTATTTCTTTCTCTGGAACAAAAAATCTGCCATTGAATAGTAGAATCCCTAGTCAGAACAGTTTATTAAGTTTAGTTCATGAAACTATAAGTATATTGTGGTCAATGCATAGCTCATAAAAGCCGTTATCTGGAAAGACTGTGCACAGGTGGGAGCTCTGGTTTTCATACAACATTCTAAGTGCTTTAGATAACATCAACTCTACTAATCCTTAAGAAAAGGCAACTACTGAGGGGTAGATGACATGTCATTATTTCCACTTTACAGCTGGGAAAACTGAGACATGGAGAGATTAAATGGCCTTGTGGCTAGTGTGGAGCAGAGGCAGGATCTGAAATAAAGAACTTGGGTTCCAGAGACCATGTGCTACCCACTCTCATGGATGACCTCACATTAAAGGGCTCCAGGAAATATGTAAAACTATTGGGATAATGTAACCACAGAAAGAGAATAAAGAGATGTTTTCAATAACTAGTTTCTTGAGATGGAGTCTTGCTCTGTTGCCCAGGCTGGAGTGCAGTGGTGCGATCTTGGCTCACTGCAACCTCTGCCTCCTGGGTTCAAGCGATTCTTCTGCCTCAGCCTCCTGAGTAGCTGAAATTATGGCATCACCACCACGCCCGGCTCATTTTTATATTTTTGGTAGAGATGAGGTTTCGCCAAGTTGGCCAGGCTGGTCTTGAACTCCTGACTTCAGGTGATCTGCCTGCCTCAGCCTCCAGAAGTGCTGGGATTACAGGCATGAGCCACCATGTCCAGCCTAATAACTAGTTTTTATGTTGCATGAAAAAAGCAAATATATTCTCTGCTGTTGGTGATGATGAAGTCAATATAACAATGAACTTGATAACAAAATGATTAAAGTAGGTCTCAGGGAATGGAAAATATATTAGGCATGACATGGATTCTTTAGACTTCTCCATGAATGACCAATATTCTAAAATTATTTTGAAAGCTCTTCTACAGAGGGTGGGATATAGGACAAATAAATAATTTTATTTTGAAAAGTGTACTGGTAAAACCTAAGAATTCAAAAGCTCTCACCTGAGCAAATACCTCTATTCATGGCTTTCACTGCCTTTTAATTAAAAATGTTCAGTTTATAGAAGTTTCTTCTGTGATGTGTTATTTTGTTTTCTAATCAGTCTTTTTTGTTTTTTTAGACACGTTTCTGCCAGTTAACTGGATTTGTAGGGCCCTTCTTGCACCGTGCATGTCTTGTTTTCATAGGCATGTGTGCTAGCACACACACACACATGCCCCATGCCCTATATACTCAGCACACCTTTATCACCAAGCTATCTCTCTCCCTTTGGTTCCAGACAAGTATCTTCCTGTCCCAGATTTTGTTTTCCCCATTAAAACTGTGTACTCCCTGCCCAGGTCTTTAATTTTTAGGGCTCTGAATTCTTTTATTCCTTTGGCCCCAGAGATTGATGTGTCCTCAGCAGATCCAGAATGACCTCTAAACCTCCTTTTTGTAAGACACTTTTGTAAAACACCCAACTCTGTTTTACAATGGAAATAACAACTGAGTCACAAAACTTGATTTTTTTTTTTTTTTTTTTTTTTTGAGTCAGAGTCTTGCTCTGTCACCTAGTCTGGAGTGCAGTGGCGCAATCTTGGCTTACTGCAACCTCTGTCTCCCCATTTCAAGTGATTCTCGAGCCTTGGCCTCCCGAGTAGCTGGGATTACAGGCGCCCATCACTAGACCCAGCTAATTTTTGTGTTTTTAGTAGAGACGGGGTGGTGGGGGGGGAGGGTCTCACCATTTTGGCCAGGCTGGTCTCGAACCCCTGACCTCAGGTGATCTGCCCACCTCGCCTCCCAAAGTGCCAGGATTATAGGCGTGAGCCACCGCAACTGGCCAAAACTTGATTGTTATAGTCAGAAGGAACTGACAATCTTCAAATAAATTATGTCAAGAGTGAGGGTTTGACTCAACTTCAAGTATCTTTGGCATCTATGTTAAGAGTGAGAGTTTGACTCAACTTCAAGTAGGTAGGAGACAGGTGGCAGGTAGGAGCGCTGAGCTAGTAAGTTTTCCATTTGCGACGGGCACTTGACATATTCCAGAACAAGACTCCCAGCCTTGTTTTTCTTTATCTGAACCTCTTCCCACACAAGCATAATTTGCTTCAGTAGTGCTATACATGTAGTTGTGATATTTAAATTTAATATTATTTAGAATTTCAATTTGAGCACAATCTGTGTTTGGGATAAAGTAAATAACTCTGGCCATTCATACATCATCCACTAAACACATCTTGGGAAGACAGGAATGAATGGTCTACAGAATTACTCTTAGAAGCAAGGGGTGATATTCAGAATATCATCTGAATGATATTCTGATGGTATGACATGGGGATACCAAGCTGGTATGACATGGGGATATCCAAGCAGAAGGAGCCCTTGCTGCACCAGGGCTTAAGGGCTTAAACTTTCATTTGCTAGGTTGTGAGGAAGTTGCTTAGTCCTAGGAAAATGGGCAGGGCAGGGATGGTTGCCCATGAGGAGCTAAGGGCAGCAGCTTTTATCAACCAATTCAGAATATTTCAGCAACTGTTACAGCCAAATCACCAGCTCCTGGCTGAGTACACTCTGCAGTGAGGTTCATTATACTATGGCTATAATAGTCTGGACCCCATCTCTCTGGAATAGTACCTATTTTACATGAAGGGAAAAGGCTAACTTGCAACTTATTTGCATGAAAAATCACGTTGCAAATACTTCTTAGTTTACTAGATTATTGTCTCCAATAGTTTCTCAATCTTATCAAGATGTATTTGTTAAAACTGTGCTCTCCAAAATCACCTACTGAATTTAAACCCACTGCACCCCACTTTGGACTATAATTGATTGGAGTTACTGATTGGAAAGGAAGTGGTACACACCCCTAATACTGACGGACTTACTCGGACAACTGCTACCACCTGTGGGGACCCTTGATGATGTTCACGCAGCTTTTCAGAGTGGCACATGCTGTTCTCTTGAATACTCCTTGAGGTAAAGAAGAGGCCACCCCCTACCCCTGCGCACACACAGCTCCTGCTCTTTCCTGGGGCTGCACCCTGCTTGTATTTCCAATGCAGGGATGTCAGATTCCAAAGAGGGCTCCCCAAGGCATTCCAGAAGGCTTCAGGCCAGCACGTCCCAACCTTTTCATGCCATGGGACCCCTTTGGCAGGCTGCTGAAAACCATGGACCTCTTCTCAGAAGAAGGGTTTTAAATACATAAACCACAAGAGGTTACAAAAAAAGCCAATAATATTGAAATATAGTTAACAAAATGTTTTTAAAAATTTGTGCTAGAACAATATATGTGCTTCATTATTGACATATAATATCTGGCCGATTGTCTAATAACTACTGTTATTTGAGATATTTGCAACAACTGTGATGTGATGTAAAAACCTATGGTTTCTAGTGATTACTAAGTCATAAATACTTATCCTACTGCTACTGTAGTTTGTTGTCTACGTTCATAATGGCAAAACATGCTAAATGTCAGAGGTTAGTGAAAATTAAGATGTAAATTTTTTCTCATCCAAGTTCACAGTACCCTTGAATTAATTATCTCTCCTCGGATTAAGAACCCCTGCAGGATAAGGTTGCCCCTAGGGCCAACACCTCACTGGAGCCCCGCCTCATGTCCTGGAGGCAGGAGTCTTCATGCGACCCACACAGAACTCGGAGCTGTCTCTTGGCCCAGCAGTTCTCCCCACAACTAGTTCTGACAGTCCGGGGCTAGGAAAGAACGGCATCATCGCCTGAGCTCCTGGCGCCACTTTAAACAACCCATCCTTGACTTGCGTGACTTCTTCCACTTGCTCTCCTGGTCACCTGGGCAAAATCCTAGGTGATCTGGGGGCAAGGCGGAGCTTCGATTTTCTGAACTGCAAAAAGAAACACCTACCTCATAGGACTGTTAGGATGAATTGAGGTAATGGCTGGGTTGTGTACATTATACAGCACTATCAAGGTGTGTGCTGTGATCATTTTTGAGGGTTAGGTCTTTGAGGACCCAGAACAGTCCCCAAGTGTTGGGCACGCCTTAAGCACTCCACAAACACCTGTAGAGTATGAATGACGTATGCATCTGCACGTGGGCCCACATCTGCAAGAACAGGCTGCTCAGGCAACGAGGCCCGGTGCATCACCTGCACTTTTCTTTATAACGGGTAGTAAAGTCTCCCTCGTTCTGTGCTGCTCGGCAACCACAATTCTCTCCAGAGAGGGCGGCGCAGTGGGGCTGCTTCGCCGCGAGCTCGCCTCCGGGTCTCCCACGTCGTGGCTTCCGGGCAGGTACCGGGCCGCTGGAGACGCCAGAGCCGGCGGGTAAGGTGCGGGCGGTGCGCCGGGCCGCGGGCGCGCAAGGAGGGGCGAGAGGGTGGGGAGGGGCGGGGCCGGCGTCCTCGTCACTTGATAAAACGCCTGCTAGTCTCCAGAGAACAACGGGCTCATTCAGCGGTCGCGAGCTGCCCGCGAGGGGGAGCGGCCGGACCGAGAGCGCGACCCTTCCCGGGGGTGGGGCCGGGCGCAGCGGCGAGAGGAGGCGAAGGTGGCTGCGGCAGCAGCAGCGCGGCAGCCTCGGACCCAGCCCGGAGCGCAGGGCGGTCGCTGCAGGTTCCCGCTCCCCTCCCGGTGCGTCCGCCCATGGCCGCCGCGGGGCAGCTGTGCTTGCTCTACCTGTCGGCGGGGCTCCTGCCCCGGCTTGGCGCAGCCTTCAACTTGGACACTCGGGAGGACAGCGTGATCCGGAAAGATGGAGACCGCGGGAGCCTCTTCGGCTTCTCGCTGGCCATGCACTGGCAACTGCAGCCCGAGGACAAGCGGCTGTGAGTTCCCCGACCCTTCCCACCCCCACCGGGGCGCCGGCCTGCGCGCGAGGAGAGGCGAGGGCGCGCCCTGTTCCCGCCGGCCCCGGGGAGGAGTTGGCCCGTGGGTCGCGCCCGGGCCGGCCGAGGCGCACCCAGCTCCCAGCGCGCTCGGCTCCCCGCCCTGACCCGCCCCGCGCGGCGCCTTACCCCATTCAGCTCGGGAAGGAGGAGAACCCGAGGGCTAGGCTGGGCCCCGGGAGAGTTTACTTTTTTTTCTGTTTTAAACAAAGTGCTTTCCGCCGGTTCTTCCCTCCGGGCATGTTTGCTGGGACCCCGGCAGGTGGCACGCTTTGCTGAGCTTCACGTGTGTGTTTGGGGCAGGGGTGGCGTGCGGGGTCACCGCAGCGCTGCTGTGGGTTTGCAGGGAGCGTAGTTCCAGGATGGTCCAGGCCTTCCCCACACTCACGGTGCACCCCGTCTCCCCAGCAGACTGGCGCGCCCCGCACAAGTTGGAAAGCCACTTTCCATGTGTCCTGCAATGACTTTCCCAGCAAGGCGGGGGCGCTCCTTAGGAGATACTTTTACATGCCTTACAAAAAAAGGCGGGGGTGGGGGGTGGGGCGGGAATTAACCAAGCACCTGTTCGCTGGACTAGATCAGCTGAGAAAACAAGTCTGAGTGATGTGCCCAGCCCCCAAAGTACTCGGCCGCACCGGAGACCCGCTCGGCTCCCGCGTTGGGCGGGCACAGCCGAGAGGTTAAAGCAAAATGTCCGATCTGAGCCTGGACTTTGCAAACAAGGTTTGTAAGGGACAACCCCCCAGCGTAGCGGTAAACCTCCCAGGAGAAAGAGGAGACCGGCACTACTGGCCTCTCCTTTTATTTCTTAAACAGTGTTTGGTTCCCACATGATTGGCTATTTAAGCCGGAGAGGGTATTTTGGCGCTTAGTCGCCTTAATCGCTATGGGGCTGCATTCTTGATCTGTGCTACTGAAAAATAGGCTGTAGCAACAAAAGGTCTCTCCTCCCCACCCAGGCCTTAAGTTGAACCAAGGACCTTCCAGGACCAACAGACCGGAGAAAGCAAAGTGCAGCCACAGTGAAGAGATTTTGTGTTTAGGAGAGGCGAATGGGATTTCAGAACTGGAGGAAACCTCTGGATTTCAGCAGTTAACAACTTTGGAATTAGTGAATGTTGCAGCCCCTGAATTTTAGTCAGTTTTATTTTTCTGATAACACCTGCTACGTGAAGCACAGAAATTAGCTGGGGGTGGGGAGGCCTAGGAGGGTGGTCTGAGGCTGTATGCCTGGCCAGCTGCTTATACTCTGCTTTCTCTCAGAAATAATTGTTGTTAAGCTATAAATCTGAAATGAAAGGTTCCTGTTAACTCAGTTAATGGATGACGTTTATTGTCTCGGAATACTTGGTGTGTAGAATTTGAGCTTGTTAGTGCAGAAATGATTGTGGGCCAGCAGAGGGAATTCATTCTCCTGGGCATTCTCTCTCTGCACCAGAGGCCCACTGAAACCGGTGGCTTCCTTGAAATACTTGTTCAAGCAAAAAGTGTGAAGGGAACGTACTGGGACAAGAAATATCCTGGCAGTGGACACATTTGCAAAACGTGACTTTGCCAGGAATCTGTGTGGTGAAGGTTAGCAGCATGCTTGCTAAAACTTGTTACTGCTGCTGGGCTTCTCTGGTATTAGAGTGAGGCAACTCCTTCCGAGGTAAGGATAAGCCTGCAGTGGGGTCTGATGCCTTCTAGAAATGCTCTTCTTAGCAGCTGACAGAGGGGAGAGGCCCCGTATAAGGAGACTGTATGTTTCCTAGAGTCCAAAGGCAGGGACCACGCTTTAAAGAGGCTATGGTTTATGTCACATGCTGCCCACTTCCATGCTTTTGTAAAGTGTTCCAGCTTCAGGAATAGCATTGGTCTTCCCAGGAGAACCAGCACACACAGGCCATAGCACAGGTCAGTTGTCACCTTTGACAGTAAAGAATGTGGGTGTAAATGGCAGAGCCAGTAAGACTGAGAAAACTTCTGGACCAGCTTCCTAAACTCCATGGAAAAACTCAGTGGGGGTCTTTCAGGGAGCTGGTGGGAGAGAGACCTAAGCTGAGATTCCTTCTCGGCCTTTTATTAGCAGCTGTTAATTTACTTTGAGCTTTAATTTCTTTATCTGTAAAATGGAGATATTACTGCTTACTGGGGTTATTATGAGGATTAAGAGATAATATGCAAAGTGCTTAATGCCTGCTTGGCAGGGGTACTTGCTGACTAAATGGTAGCTGTTAATGATCATTTAAAAAGCAGTAATTGTGTACCTACTGTGTGTCAGGTACCTTACAAGGTGTCTTAAACGTTCTGTGATTCTAAGATTGCCTGAGAGTAAAGCCAAAGGTTATTGTTTTTGGGTAATGATATTTTAAACTCAGTCATGTTTATGAAACCCATGTTCAAAGCAACTTAACTTTAATAGGTCTTAATTAGACTTATAACAAAAGTGAGTTTAATGAACAGGGGACTTTGAGGAAGGAGAAGTAAAATATCACATGCATGGGACCGTCAGATAAATGCACGATCATAGAAGACCTATCATAAGTTTTTGTAGTTTAAATTTTCTATAGTGCCTTTAACTATTCAGTCACATTTTAAACTCTAGTAGTTATGACTTTATGACAGAAATAATACTGTGTCAGAGAGCCCCCAAACATGTTGGGTGTTCCTAAAGCTTTGGAGACTATAAAATTGAAGTAGATACCATGAAACTTCATCCAGGTTTTCAGGCTGTATATTAAAGAAGTTTCAGACTCCAAAAGATTACTCAATGGTCAGCCGAGTTGGTCCGCCGGGTGACCGAGGTCAGGGTCTGAGCACCTTGGACTCTTTCATTTCTCTTAGGTAGTTAAGATTGAGTCATTCCCAGAGGTGGAAGGTATGTGATGATGACTGTGGGTATATCCAGCCTATGAATCATCACTCTTAGCTCTTCTGGGAAGAGATAGATCTATACATGATCACAGGGAAGAACCTAGAAGAAGGAGATCTATAAGAGATAGTCTCATGAAGTCATTTTGGATTTCTGCCAACTCTCATTTTCTTCTTTATGGGGTCTCTCTCTGATCACCACTGTCTTCCAGAAATGCTCCAGGCCCTCTGTCTGTTCTATTCTGACCCTTACTAGGTTTGTTCTTGACTTTTCTCAGACTTGTCATGTTCCATCTCTTAAAATCATATTTTCTGAACTAGAGATCATCTAGTCCAGCTGCCGCTCTTTACAGATGAAGAAGCTGAAGCCGAAAGTTCAGCTTGAGCAGAATCTTAACAGAATGTGGATTTGAATCTCTGACCCATGCTCGTGCCATTTTTAAATGGAAAAGCCAGAAATGTTCTTCAGACCTAGAGAAATCGGCAAGCGTCTGAATTTTGGAAGTGTACCGTATTGTGTTGATTTATCAAACTGCTTCCCATATGCATAGGTCAGGGCTATCTATTTAAATATTGGTGCCTGGACTCTTACTATTGACTCTATTCCAGCTGGCCTTGGAACAAGTTCTGGGTCCGTCCTTCTTTGCCTGCCTCCACCCTATTCCCTTCTGAAAAAGCCCAGTGAAGTGTGGCTATAGCTAGCCAAGAATCAGAGCTGTATTCAGGATGTGTACCTAAGCACTTACTTTCCTGCGTTTATTCACTCCGAGTGCCATGTGGCCCACGGCCATCTTCCAGGGATTGCTGGGTCACCTTGAATGCTCAGAGTAGAGAAAAAGCCAAAATGGGCAGCGAGACTTACAGGAAGTCTTAGGACTCTGCAAGAAAGCAGAAATAGGCAAGTTTAACACAGGCTGGTGTGAGACCAAGTAATGACAGGGTTGGGGAAAAGAGTCAAAGTATTTATATGGTATAAATAATTTGTTGGGGAAGTCAGGTTAAATGCTTAGATAAAAGGATTCCTTTATTATAAAGAAGTGGTTATTCTGTGTTCTCAGTTATATAGACTCTCTTAGCATAACAATATATTGAGATTTAATTTAAGCTTTCATAACCAAATAGTACCAGAATTATGGCGCATGGTTCCCTGAAGACCTCGGCTCAACATATTACTGTGGACAGTGAGGCCAGTGAATTATTTGGTATTTTCAAGAGGGACAGTGAGACAAAACAGAAAATACTGTCGTAAGCTTAGATGACAGGGTCAATTGTGCCTGAAACACTGATTTAGTGCTGAATCAGCCCATTTTAAGAATATAATCATAGCTTAAGAACCAGCTTAAAATTTCCCCATCCTACACTAAAGCAATGTCTTTAACTCCTTTGGATGTCTGTAGCACATTGTATCTGACAATTCTGATGTTCTGTGCTTAACTGTGATCCACTGTCTTTAGGACATGATCTAATCTCTCCCAACTGGATTGTAGTTTGTGTGAGGGCAGGGGTCTTACATTCATTTCTTTGCCTCCTAGCTCCTAGCATATGCTTTGCAAATACAATAGAGTCTGATATTAAACACTCAGTTTAACCTGTGACATCAACTCCTCCTGCTGAGGGTGGAGAGAGGGAGAAATCCCATTAACTCTTTGCCCTTCCTTGCTCAGGCCTCAGTGTCTTCTGCCTCTGAGGAAATGGAAGCTGTAAGCTTAGCAAAGACATGCGCAAGAAGTTAATTCTTGGTTTTTGATTTTTCAAAGGCGGGGGTTCCAGCTAAGGGCTTTTCATGAGTGATTTTAAATTACACTTGGCTTTTGCCCTAGGCAGGCTTTAGAACCAAACCCCAGAAATACAGGCTGACCTACACTGCAGTGGGTACTCGGGACTTGCTGAGGTGGTTGGTTGTTATGAGGCTGGATAGAGAAGGATGACTGTGGAATAGATATCCTTCTGAAAGCAACTTGACAGGGGTGTGGGGGTCAAATGGAAGTGTGCAGTACATGTGTGAAGTCACTTGTGAATTGATAGCGGTAGGTTTATTTCTTCAAGGATAGTAAGGGAATCTTGGATATATTTAACTCTTTCGGTAGGATGGTGGGAAGGCTGCTTGCCTGCTTCAGGAATAAGCCTAGGAGCCATAGCATGGGATCTGGGATCTGTGTAGCACCCCCGCTGGCTCCTGGGAGGATGGTAAAGATTATGTACTGCGGCAGTGGGAAGTGGACGTAGTCTCAGCCCCCAGTGCCCATCTTCCCTTTCTGGGCTTGGGTACAACTCTGGAATCAAATAACTTTATATCTGGAAGGAAGCTTAGGGGTTCTGAAACCTGGCTGGTCTTCAGGGTAACTACTTGGGCAACCTTTTATAAAAGTGTGATTCTCAGCCCAGCCTAGTTCTATTACATCAGTTTCCATAAGTGTGCTCCAAGAATCTGTTCTTAAAGTCTTCTTCGTTTGAGTCAGACTAACTTTCCTCCTTTACACAGAAGGCAGAGTATAATGTAGTGACTAAGAGCAGAGCCTAGAGCCAGGTGGGATCAAACCCTTTTCTGCCATTGACTAGCTATGATTTTGTGCAGAATTCCTAACCTTCCTAGGCCTTCCTGCCTTCAGCTGTGAAGCTAGTATCCTTGCACATTAGAATAGTCCTGGTCCAGAGTGAGCATTTTGTGTTTGTTAAATAGATGAGGAAACCAAGGCTGTAAGAGGTGCAGTGGCCGCGGCATGTCTAGCAAACTTGGTCTTCAATCTGCGTCTTCCCTGCTTCCCGGCCTGTGCTGTGTGTGTGCTTTCTCTTTTTAGGTTTGGTTTTCATCACGTTTAAAGGTTTGGTTTTCATCACATTCTCCCTTTCTTCCATTCCATTCTCCAGTTGGAAAGTGCATCTCAGAAGAGCCGTCCGTGCCTTCTACTTAGCAGCCCTTCGTAGCCACTAAGCCATAGATAAATCCCAGTGAGGTCTCAGTGTTCAGAGATGAGTGGACAGATGGGTGCACAGACATGACAGGGCAGTGACTGTGAGCTGGATACCCATGGAGGGTGGGTGGTGCAGTTACAGGATGGGCTTACTGCTAAGGAATACCACCTGTCTGGTTTCCAGGCCTTCTTAGACCTCTATGACCTTGAAAGCACCCCCACACCTCCATCCCTAGGAGGCTGGATAACTTGCACAACACCCAGGGCAGGTTTGAAAACGATTTATTTTTCTTAGTTTTTTGCTTGGCACTAATGTTTGCTAGGAAGGAGCTTGTGGATTATTGGTGACAAAACTGCCTAAGGTTGGAAAGTATGTGGGCAAATATGGAAGTAGTGTTTCCTTCACAGGTTGGTTTGTTAAACTGGCATTTAGATTTGCAAACACTGATCTCTTGGAACTAAGTTAAAAGGCTAATTGTTAATTAGCCCTGAACTGGGGGCAGGTAGATGGGCCTCTCACCAGTGTAGGTCCCTGTCAACCTAATAACAGGGTTTGATAACCACCATCAAATCTGCTATCTGGCTTTTCTGCTTAGATAAACAAGGCAAGATGATCTCAAACCAGCGTACGGATTCCGAGGTTGGCATGTTTGTAGAAGACTGTTCGCAGGCTGCAGTGTGGCAGCAGACCCTCCCCAGTTCAGCCCTATGCCAGATTCCAACGTCGGATTCCACTATCGCTTCATCTCATCCTAAATTGGCAGAAAGACTGTTTATAAAACTAAGTCTCTAAAACCAATTAAATGGTAAAGAAGACGGTTCTGAATTAGGGGGAATGGGAGGAAGTACCACTAAACGCAAGTTACAAAGGGCAAAAACTTGTGACATGGAGCTGTGGGTATCTGCTTGCGTGTTTATTTGCCAAGTGGCTAGTATATTTTGCATGTCACACAATCTGAAACTTACTTTTTTGAAAAGCCATTTCAGATATAGTATAAGAAAAGCCTTTGAGAGAAACAGGCTTTCTAAATCTGGGAGTATAGAAATAAAAATAAACTTTGCAATAATTTGAAAGGGGCACACTGGTTAGTGATTTGAAGAGTAAGGAAGCACCCAGTAATGCCTCTTTACCGAGAGCTCTATTTGCTTTGCGCAGTGATATAAATGTCATTGTGTTTTCTTCATTTTGGAAAGGAAGTTCATTTGTACTGAGGTGGTTTTAAGTGTGTGTGTGTGTGTGATGCAAATGATAATAAACATTTCAGACCCAGAGGGTAGAATGTCACTGAACCTAAGCCTTCCTGAGCCAAATAACTCCTTTGTCCTTGCAGAATCAGGAGCCCTTCTCTTCAGGATATGCTGCCATTATGATAAAGCATTGTGATGTAAAGTTAACGAGAGGATCCTTATCCAAGTGTATCACAGCCAAGGGGGGGAATGGTTGGCCTCTGGTATGGATGCCCCATTCAGCAGCACTGAGAGTTTGGAGTTGTTCTGTTCTCCTTCCTCCTTGCTGAGGGTAGTAAGAAATCCTCCCTAGGCCCCATTCCCCTGATATATCTTGTGGGTGATGGCCTCTTACTGGCAGTGTGATTATGTATGTCCCTTTAGAACAAAGGTATTGAAACAATAAAAGTTGTGAAATGGAAATGTTTAGAATGCTACAAGGCTCCAGAGAGATTAGAGATAGGTGGGAAAAAAGCCATTGTTTTCCAATCAAATGTGCTGAGAACCTGTTGATTGAACCTAAGGAATCCAGCTTTGCCGCGACACAAAACCCAAGAGTTTTGTTTCTTTTTCTTTCTTTTTTTTTTTTTTTGAGACAAGAGTCTCACTCTGTTTGCCCAACCTGGAGTGCAGTGATGCGATTTCAGCTCACTGCGGCCTTGACCTCCTTGGGCTTAGGCAATCCTCCCACCTCTGCCTCCCGAGTAGCTGGGACTACAAGTGTGCAGCACCACACCCAGCAATTTTTTTGTGTTTTTAGTAGAGTTAGAATGTTACCATGTTGGCCAGGCTGCTCTCGAACTCCTGGATTCAGGCAATCAGCCTGGCTTGGCCTCCCAAAGTGTTGGGATTACAAGCGTGAGCCACCATGCCCAGCCCCAAGAGTTTTCAAAAAAGGAAGAGTTCAAAGAGGCTCAGAAATGATCAAGTGGACATGCAGAGACATAATTTTAGGAAAGGGATATCATTAATATTTGCCAGTGAGGCCTCGTTCCTGCTGGTGAGACTAGGCCCAGGTGCCGACTTAAGATGATACTGTGAAAAAGTTGAGAGGTGGCTTAAAAGACCTGGGTGATGAATGAAGAAGACTTCCATGAATTTACAAGTGCAAAGAGATGGGTCTGGGCACTGCTGGGCCTTTTAGAGGCTCAAGGACGGTGGCCTTGGGGAAGGCTGAAGGAGACACCTATTGAATTAGATGGTGCCAAGGCTGAGGGAGGACTCTCGGGAATCCCAGACTATAGAAGTGTTTTAATGCCAAGAACATGGGAAAGCCATTTCAGATACTGTATCAGATAAGCCAGCTTAGAAAAGCACTTTCTAAGGCTTGCCCTGTATTTAGAAAGGGATGCTACAGAGGTTAACTGAGAAGAGGTTGTAGGAATGTGGAAAGGCATTGTGAGGATCCTCATTCAGGATGATCTGGGAGGTAAGCTCTGAGAGACAGTGATCCCTGTCTCCAAGCTTAGCAGCCATGCCAGAAGCCAGCTGAGAAGGTTTTTCAATATCATAGAATCTGTAAGCTCTGTAAGCTCATTTATTTGTGTGTGCGTACATGTTGATTTATACTTGTTTTCTGTTTTAACCCAAAAGAAATAAGGATTTTTGTCTTTATTTGAACATGCAGGGAACATGCTCTGGACCTGCCAGAGAAACTATGGCCAGCTTTTTGGGGTTTTCCTATAGAAATTGTTCATTCAACAGATATTCACTGAGTATTTACTATGTATTTGGCACTGTTCTAGTGCTGGGGCTACAGCAGCAAACAAAATAGGCAAAATCCCTGCCTATGTTCTGATCGGGGAGACAAACCATAAACAAAAAGATGTATTATGTTAGATAGTAATAATTAATGCAGAAGTGTTAATGCAAGAGAGGGGAGAATGGTTGATGTGATCTGCAAAAATATGAAGTAGAGAGGGAACAGGGAGTGCAGATGGGGAGGGAAGTGGTCAGCAATAGGGCTGCCTGGGAAGACTTTACTGAGAAGGTGAAGCTGCATTCCTGGCAGAGAGAATGGCAAACACAAAGGCCCTGAGGCAGAAGCATGTTCAGGCAAAGCAACGAGTCTCCTTGGAGAAGGCAGATTGTATAGGGCCTTATGGCTCATCAAATGACTGGCTTTTACTCATGAATGAGATGGGGAGCATTGGAAGGTTCTGAGAAGAGTAGGACATGTCCTCACTTGGATTTTAAATGTATTTCTCTGGCCTGCTGACTTGAGAGTAGACTGTATGAGGACAAAGATAGAAGTAATGATACTGACTAGGAGGCTCCTGTAATAAACAGATAAGAGATGGTGATTTGGACCAATGTGGCAGCAATGAAGATAGTAAAAAGTGCTTGGATTCTGGATATGTCTTGAAAGTAGAGTCAACAGGATTTCCTGGGGACTAGGTATCAGTTGGGACAGACAGAGTAGAGAAGAATGTGTCCAAAGTTTTTGACCTGAGCAGCTGGAAGGATGGAGTTGTATTATGGTTTGGGGAGAGATGTGAGAGGAATAGATTTTGGGGGCAGGGCAGGAGTATGGTTTTAGATGTGTCAGGTTTGGAGTGTCTAGACAGCCAAGTGAGTTATTTAGGCAGTTGAGTAAGCAGCTGAGTCAATTAAAAAAATTGAATTTAAAAGCCTGAAGTTCAGTTGGAAAGGTTTGATTGGTGATGCGAGTAGAGGAGCCTCTAGGTTGTGTTTAGAATGATGAACTGATGAGGGCACCAAGGACGGGGACTGAGGCCTGAGCCCTATGGTGTCCTTACACATGGAGGTTAGGGAGAGCCCTGGAAACTGACACCCATGGCAGGACGAGAGATAGGAGGAGAGGGAGTGTGTGGTCCTGGAAGCCACATGATGTGGTTTCAAAAAGGAAGTGAAAGATCAGTTACATCAAATGACACTTACTGAGATTTGATCGCTAGATTGGGAATGTAGAAGCCACTGGCGACCTTGTGAGAGCACTGATGGGGAGGAGTGGGAGCAATGCCTAATTGGAGTGGGGGTTTGTGAGAGAACAGGAGAGAAGGAATTGGAGACCATAGGAACTCTTGAGGGGTTTTGCTGTAGAGGGGAGCAGAGCCATGGCAACTGGAAGGGGAAATAGTGGGTTTTTGTTTCGTTTTGTTTAAGATGGGAGAAGAGTATAGTGAGCTGGTTTGATGAAGATGATTCAGTCAAAAAGGAAAAGTTAATGCAAGAGAGGGGAGAACTGTTGGTGTGACCTCACCAGCTGAGTAGGTGAGAGGACGTACGTGGGGGAGCTGGCCTGATGACTGGAGCAAGGGTAGCTCATCACAGTCGTGAGGAAGAAAGGCCTGATGAGGGGCACAGATGCAGGTAGGTGGCTAATTGTCCTGGTGGAAGGGCACGAGGTTTTTCCATTGCTTCTTATTTCTCAGTGAATAATAATAAGTCATTAGCCCTGAGTTACTCAGTAGTTGTGTAAAAGTTTGCCTCATTAGGAGTACGAACTTCACTAAGGCAGATGGATGTGGATTTGAATCCCAGCTGCTTTATATTCCATTGATTTTGACGTTAGACAAATTACTGATCTTCATTGGTCAAATGGAGGTACTAATAGCACCTACCTCAAAGGGTTGTGAACATTAAAGGTGAGGATAAAGCACTTAGCAGAGTGCCCGGCATATCCAACCAACATCAGCCTTTACTGTTATGGGTCGCTTAAAGTAAAATATGAACATAATTCCCTCACACTGGGGAGTTTTTGTAGCTCTCTTATCTTTTCAGTCTGGCGGACAACAGAGGTTACCCTTTGGGGGCCAGGTCAAAGGTTAAGTTTCTCTATGGAAGACTGCAACTGGAGGGCAGTCCACAGGCCGCTGTGAAGTATACATTGTTTTGATGAAGACAGGAAGGGGAAATATGGGACTTGGAAGAAGGAAGGGAAGATGGCAACATGTCAAAACTGTTTGGCAATCTGCAGACCTTTGTGCCATATTTGAGCTACAGAGAACCACGGCTTTTTATTTTGAGTTCTCACAAGGCTCATTTTAGGTGTAGAGAGAGCTCTTCCCATGTGGGTCTGCAGCACCAGAATTGGGTAGTGCCTTGGATGGCACAGTCCTGGTGTATCCTCCAGGCTGAGTGGACAGGAGGGTGTTGACTGGGTGTGTGTGATACAGGGTGGAAGCCAGCTCCGGGAATGCAGCAGGAGAGTCAAGGTGGTACTTCCTGTTCCTGCTGGCCTGGTTGATTTGTCTTTGTAATCCTAGTCAATGTATCCAGTGTCTCAGTGCATATATTGAATAAAAAATGACACATGGCCTTGTTGAATTGTCAGGAGTGTAGAAAATGAGGCTAAATCAGCACTTTGGGTTCTAAAATACTGTTGTTTTTCAATCTCTTCTTTCAAGATTATTGGTATAGACCTTGAGGGAAATCTGAGTCCAAAAGGAAATAGAATATCTTTGGAATTTTGCAAAAGTATGAGTCATCGGGGCTTGAGCATCCATTCCCCTGGTGTGCTGCAAATCAGATATGAAACATCTTCCTGAGGTGGCATGGTGGTGGTATAAAAGCTTCATTATAGTACAGAATGAAGTGTGTACTTATATAAAACACAAGTCTTCGAAGATATTGCAAGCTTTTGGTGGTTGCTTTGCACTATGCCTCTACATGTTCACCTGCCTCTGTCATTCAGTGCTTTTGTGAAAATGGCTGGGAAGCATTGACCAGCTCAACCTTTTCTCTCTAGAAGGAAGACTGAGACCCAGAAAAGTCAGGTGACAGTTAGTCGGTGGCAATGTGGGCCCTGAAACCTAGCTGCCCAGTGCCCAGTCCACCTGATGGTATGCCATACACATCTTCCGTTTGGTGAAATAGCCCATTCTTGGAGTTAAACTTGTGCCACATAAATCTTGCCCTTAATAGAACAGTATCTTGGGTTTTTAAATGTCCCCTACATAGTGGGCTGGGAGAGATAGCAAATACAGCCACTGTCACCCCTTCCCCTGCTTACTAGGGCACTCCAAACGACCACAGCACATTTTTTCAGTGGAGTCTCAGAATTCTTCAGGTCAACATTGGTCAGCCTTCACGGTTGTGTGGGTGTTTGCAAATAAGACAGCACCTGTTTGCCCTCCTGGCCTTGCTAAACCCCGTGCATATGGAAGGCACCCTATAAATGTATGCCTGATGGATATGAGTCCTGTTGGTTTGTGAGCTTCTTAAGAATAAGGCTGACATTTTGTTCTTTTTTGGTTCAAATCTAATACATAGAAATGGATATTCAGTAGGTATTTGTTGAGCTCTTAGATTCCCCAAATACATTAAAGGCTTTTAGAGAACAGGAACCAGGGTAACAATTTCTTTAGAATGATCTTTTACACACTGGTACTTTGAAAAAAAAAAAAATTGTGGTAAAATATACATAACATAAAATTTATTTTAACCATTTTAAAGTGTATGGTTCAGTATTGTTAAGTATATTCACATCATTTCTTGCCCGGAAATGATGTTGTTTCATATTATGAGGCCATAAAGTATTGATAAGCTAAACAAACTTTAACTCAATATATGATTGTGCTATATCATTTAATACTATATTCTAATGTGTATTAGTGGCAATGAAATTTAAAGGTTAACATATTTATGGTACAAATTGAAATTTAGTCTCATAGCTTATTATGTGTTTTTCCAATCTGGTTAAGGACTGCTATGAGTTGAATTCAGCAGTTGTATACCTGGCACCAGCAGCCTTTGAGAAACCAAGTAATTTAAGTTTTTAATTAACAGAAAATTGCAACTGATAAAATGCCTGGCTATATTAGCTTATTTGTCATTTTTATGTTGTTAGTGCCCCTTAACTCTTGGTAGCTTTAAGATGAAACCAAGAGTGGTTTCAGTTGCATTCTGTGTTCTGATTGAAGCTCAGGCTTGATTTGTGGCTTGAAGTTTGAAAGGAAGTGCCTGTTTGTTCAGGGAACACCAATTGGACTAACAGCTGTCCTTTGTAGTAAGGTCATCTTTAGCTTGTCTTGCAAATACTTTCCTTGTTCACTAATCCCTGCTCCCCACCCTGCTTCCTTTAGAGCCATGTTAATCTGTTACCTGGGAGCAGCTCTAGATTCTTGAGTTGGTAATGACTAATTTCTCTGTTGCTCTCATCCTGTTGAGTTTAATAGGCTCTCTTTTTTCTTACTGATGTTTTCATGATGAGATTTCTAATAAGCTATTTGGGAGCTATCAGAATAGAAACTAATAAATATTAGCTATCTATTAGCTGTCAGAATAAAAGCTTACTGAGGGTCCTGAACTGTGAGGCCACTGAAGGCAGGGCCTTAGGTCTGATTTATCTGTGTTTGCCTAGAGCTTTAACAGAGCCTGACACTTGTAACTCTTAAAAATATGCTTTAAAATAAATCTAAACTCAGCCAGACATGGTGGCTCATGCCAGTGATCCCAGCACTTTGGAAGGCTGAGGTGGGAGGATGGCTGGAGCCTAGGAACTCAAGGTGAGAGTGAGCTATGATTGTGTCACTGCACTCCAGCCTGGGTAACAGAGTGGAGACTCTGTCTCTTAAAAAAAAGAAAAAAAAAAAAATCGAACCTCAGTGCATAAGACACAGGTGTTTTCATCTGTGAACGAGAGTAGACACATTCTAGCAATACCCAATGTTTTTGTGAATTTCTTAACAATTGAAACTATTTTCCACTTGTTAGAAGTTGGGAAGGAACTTGGGGAATGGCTTAGAAAGGTAGACCACCACCCTCATTTCATAGAACAAGAAACGGGAGACCTAGGATTTGTCATAGTCCTGTAGCCAGCTACAGGCAGAGCTGTGCCCACAACTCCCTTCTTGTCCTGAGTTGTTTTTGCTTCCTTTCCCACTAGAACCTCATCCCACCCTCACCCCTAAGCAGAGGTCCACCTAGCTAATGTGTCTGTTTTTATAAAATGTCACCAGAAGCTTAAGTACATCGGTTCATGTCCCATCAAACTTGTCCAAATCTCTTTCTCATCATAGAGAGGTACCATCCTGAGTTGCTCAGATGATGAACATTTCTCCATTATAAACTAGGCTCAGATTTGCCTGTGGCCACAAATCCAGAAGCAGCTGTGTGTTCCCCATGTTGGTCACCAACCCCTGCATCATGTTTCTGAATAAGGAGTCCTGGTTACCGCCACACCCCTCATTCATTGCTTTAGATGAGATGAAAGGCGAGGTGCCTGAGTCAGGCCACGACTCACTCTGCTTGGGTAAACCCAGCTCCTCCCGGTAGGAAGTGATTACCCCAGGCAGGTTGAGCAGTGCCCACAGCATCCAGGACTAAAGCATTTGGACCCGGCAGCTATTTATAAACAGCACTTTACAGTGCTGTTGGTCTGAGTATTGGGACTCCCCTGGAAAGGACAGATTCAATCCTTTCTGAAAGGAGGATAGACGAAGGGTGAGGAGTTCGTGTTGGACGTATTTTCATAGCTGAAAGGTTCCCCTGAATGCTGTCAGTGCCATGGATGTTTATAGGGAAGGTTAGAGTTCTGTCTCTGATGTCATTGCATTTTATGCTGCAGCTCACTTGACTGTGGGGCTCCCTAGGAAAGCTTATCTACCTTTTCAGCTGTTGCACCTCTTTTCTTCCACGTAGTTTGGCCTCTGCCTTACATTCACTCTTTATTGTAATGCCCCAGTTGCCAGCACAGTGCCTGGTGCACAGTAGGTACGTGTTTGTGAGCTTGCTTTACTGATGTGTTGTCATGCCTCTGGAACGGGCTGTAAAAATCAATCTTTGACTCTCTTTGCCAGCAACCGCCTACATAAAGAGAGCATGTGTGAGCTTGTTTTATGCAATTATAAGGTTTGCTTCATGACTTGTGGGCGCTGATTTTTTTTTTTTAACCTCACTATCTCCATCATTTTCTCTGCAAGATTTTCAGTGACCCCCGTGTCCATGGACTGACCTCCATTTTTGAAATTTCATTTTTAATTTATTTTTGAATAGGTAGTACAGTCACATGGTACAAATATTAAAACTACGAAGATGGAATGAAAGTCAACCTCCCACCCTTGATCTCTAGGCATCCTATTCTTCCTGGAGGCAACCATTGTTTTACCAGCTTACTGTGAATCTTTCAGAGCTACCTATACATTTGCAAGCAAATATGTACATAGATTTTTTTTACTCATTTGCCATGTAGATTCTTCTGCACCTTGCTCTTTTTCTCTTGGTATGTTTTAATGCCTGTTCAATCTTGTAAATAAAGAGCTTCCTTATTATTTTTAATCTCTGCATAATACTCAGTTTCGAGGATGAACTATGATTTATTTAACCAGTCTGGGTATTCAGATAATTTCTAATCCTTTGCTGTTAAAAGCAGTGCTGCAGTGAAGAACTTTATGCTTCCCTCATTTCACCTTAAATGGAGGATCAATTAATTCCTCGTGCAGAGTGGCCTGGCCAGCGTTGTTGTTTTTTAATGGTCATGGCTGATTCTGGGGGAGTGGCTGCCCTCATTCCTTTCTATCCTAACCATCTGATAGGACCACAGGCTATGCTATCAGTGGGTTTAGTAGAGTCTTTTCAACAATAGAGTTGCCAGCCTTATGCCCAAGCTGTTGGATCCCTGAAGGCTTCAATGTTTGTGTCCTAGCTGTACTTTATGCTTGTTAAAATGTATATGTTAAAATTAGAATGGCTTGTTGGAATGTGTAAGATTGTGTATAGTGTTTCATGTTTCATCACTGTGTTAAGAGTTTACAAAGTTACTTGACGTTATTTCATTTTTGTTTTTTCTTTTTTGAGACAGGGTCTCACACTCTTGCCCAGGCTGGAGTACGAGTGGCGCACTCACGGGTCACTGCAGCCTCAACCTCCTGGGCTCAGGTGATCCTCCTACCTCGGCCTCCCGAGTACCTGGGACTACAGGCATGCACCACCACGCCTGGCTAATCTTTGTATTTTTTGTAAATATGAGGTTTCACCATGTTGCTCAGGCTGGTCTCAAATTCCTGGGCTCAAGTGATCCTCCCACCTTGGCCCCCAAAGTTCTGGGATTACAGATGTGAGCCACCGTGTCTGGCCCATCGTTTCATTTGATTCTTGCAACACCCTATGAGAAAATTTAGATAGAACGATTTCACAGATAATCCATAGTGATACTCAGCTAACGGGTGATACTGCCAGGACTTGAACCCACCATTCTTGTAACTTCCTTGGTATTTCTGATTATGGTTTTGGCCTGCCAGTTTGTTATGGAGCAGAAAAGAAGATGTCAGCTTTCTGGAGGTAGTAGCTGCTACAGGCATACGCTGTATTAGCAATAGCAAGTCCAAGTAGGACTGATTCAGTATACACAAAGAAGTACTAGTTGCTAAAATATTGAAATAACTTTCATTCTGGTTGGTACAGGTTGAATATCCCAAATATGAACAACCAAAATCTGAAATGCTCCAAAGCTGGAAACTTTTTGAGTGTTTTTGAGTGCCTGCCAACATGACATGCAAGAGAAACATTCATTGGAGCATTTCGGATTTTGGATTTTTAGATTTGGGATGCTCAGTATTAATGCAAATATTCCAAAATCCCCATCCCCGCCCTCCACCAAAAAAAACCAAAAACCCAAAACACTTGTTGTCCCAAGCATTTCAGAAAAATGGTACTCAACCTGTAGATAGCTTTGTCCCAAACCCCCTGAGTTTCTTTCTCTACTTCCCTGGCCACTTTTCACATAGGAACCCCCCTAATCGCCACATATTTCCCCCCACAACCCAGCAACTAAGGGAGAAATGCCCTTGTAAGCGAGGAGCCCCTGGATTGTAGCTCCCGTGTTACGGCCACCATCTGTGCTCACTAATTGGTTCCCAAGCCATACTGGTCCCTAAATATTCTTAAATCTCTGAGTGCAGGAATGGAGTAGTAAACAATTTAAATGTTTAGGCATATAACTTGATTTCTGTAGGGTTTTTTTTTTTTTTTTTTTGAGAGACAGAGTCTTGCTGTCACCCAGGCGGGATCTTGGCTCACTGCAACCTCTGCCTCCCAGGTTCAAGTGATTCTTCTGTCTCAGCCTCCTGAGTAGCTGGGACTACAGGCGCCCACCACCATGCCTGGCTAATTTTTTTGTATTTTTAGTAGAGACAGGGTTTTGCTATGTTGGCCAGGCTGGTCTCGAACTTCTGACCTCAAGTGACTGCCCGCCTCAGCCTCTCAAACTGCTGAGATTACAGGCATGAGCCACTGTGCCCGGCTGGTATTTATACTTTCTAAATTGCCTTTGTTGTTCACAGTATCCTATTGCTAAATCTGTTTTCTTTTTCTTTTCTTTTCTTTTTCTTTTTTTTTTTTTAAAAAAAGAAAAGCCTGAAAGACCTCTTTTGGTTTTGCTTTTTGCTTTGTCTTTGCCTTCCCGGCCTCTCAAAATCTGGGTAGCTGGTCTGAAGTGTTGGGACCCAGGACTTGCTCTCTTGTTGCTCCACCATTGGAGCTTCAACCTCAAATTCAAGGTGGTGGCACCTACATTCCAGGCAGCTGAAGAAAGGAACAAAGAACCAAAGAACAGAGCCAAAGGCACATGCATGCCATCTTCTGAGGAAAATTATTGGAAGCAGCAGTGTGATGCTTTGTCACGCGTCCTATTCAGCAGGACTGAGTTGTGTGGCACATCCAGCTAAAGAGGGAGGTTCAGTTTAGTAGTAGTTATTCAGGGTGGCCTTATGCCCAGCTAAAAAGTCTTTTACTATGGGAAAGAGGAGAACTGATATTGGGTGACAGCCAGCACTCTCTGGCAGAGCTACTAAGCCTGTTGTTTCATTTATCTCATTTAGAAAATAAACTGTGACCATATTAATTTCCTTTTCAAAGCATTGAAAAATTTGTATTTCCTAAACTGTTGGAGTAGTAAAATGGGTATGGTGACCCAGCAGGTGTGAGCTCATTAAGTCTACCTTTTCTCTTCTTGTTTTTTATTTAAAATATTTTATTGAAAAATGATGTAATGTAAAGTCGCCTTTTCCTTTGCAGATGAACTATTTGATAACAGGTTTTAAGAAATGAATCTTATTTTTTGAGTTAACACTGATAATATTTATGCTTGGTACACTTGAAATATAAAAACCTGCTTGGTCACAACATGCTAGAATTTAAAATTATTAAAAGTGATGAATTAATGATAAAACTTTATTCCCATAACAGAAATTTACTAAGCATCTACTATGTGCCAAGCACTGTGCAAAGGTCAGGAATGGAAATGGTGAGCTCACAATCCAGTGTGTACAGTTTCCTATACTTGGTTTCTTGAAAGGAAAACTCACTAGAGATTGGACTCCAAATCACAAATGTCATTTGGCAACTGATAAGTCGGGTATCTGGTAATTCAGAAGCACAGGAAATGATTAAATGCCACATTTGACAAGATCTGGCTGCTGCTTTGTGAAACTGAAAGAACAGGATTGCTTGGAGACAATTATCAGAACTTGGACTTTCATTTTTCCTTGCTGCAGTAGACAGTGTTTTATTGTGGCTCTTTAAGAGATGTCTTAGTGGTATGAATTGCTTGGTCAGCTGAAAAATTTTCACCTAATTTTATTTTTAATTTTTTTGAGACAGAGTCTCACTCTGTTGCCCAGGCTGGAGTGCAGTGGCGCAATCTTGGCTTACTGCAACCTCCACCACCCAGGTTCAAGCAATTCTTGTGCCTTGGCCTCCGAAGTAGCTGGGATTACAGGTGTGTGCCACCGTGCCCGGCTAATTTTTGCATTTTTAGTAGAGACCGGGTTTCGCCATGTGGGCCAGGTTGGTCTCAAACTCCTGACCTCAAGTGATCTCCTTGCCTGGGCCTCCCAAAGTGCTGGGATTATAGGTGTGAGGCACCACGCCTAGCCAAATTTTATTTTTATTTTTATTTATTTATTTTTTTATTTTGTGAGATGGAGTCTCACTCTGTCGTCCAGACTGGAGTGCAGTGGTGTGATCTGCGCCTCCCAGGTTCAAGCTATTCTCAGGCCTCAGCCTCCTGAGTAGCTGGGATTGCAGGCGTCCACCACTCCGCCCAGCTAATTTTTGTATTTTTAGTAGAGACGAGGTTTTACCATGTTGACTAGCCTGGCCTCGAACTAGTGAGGTGGCCGCGAATGCCCACCTCAGCCTACCAAAGTGCTACGATTACAGGTGTGAGTCACCACACCCAGCCCTAATTTTATTTTAAAATGAGCTAGTTGTATAATTATTTCTGTACTTATAAATTTCTGTTGAAGTGGAATTCTTGATCATTTTAAATGCAGGCCAGTTGCTTTTGTGATTTTTGTGTTGTTGCTAATGTTATTCTTCTTTCCTTGAGGTTATTGAAATTCTTATGTTGGGAGATAACAAGCAAGTGTTGGTGGACAAGGTCACACCAAAAATAGATCCTAGGGATAGAACCAGAATTCCAGAATTCTTTTCCTGTCTCCTCCTCCATTTTCCTGATCTGACCACTCTTATTAGCGTATTCCATTTAAATAGTTGAAATTGAGGGGTGTGATTTCACATTTTTTCCCCTGTTACGTGGTAAAGACTTTGAGCTGAAGGAGTTGAAAGTTGTGGATGTTAAAAACACATTCTGCTTTGGATGTTCCTTTATTGCATGAGCTCCCTTGCTCTTAATGAGACACACCCATAGTAAAGTGCACTGAGTCAGGTTAAGAACTAGAACCCTCAGGCACAAATGTCACATGAGCGTCATATTCACTAGAAAATGGGTTTAGTTCTAGCATGCTCTTTCAAGGAGGCAGGAAAGAAGGCATCTTGTGAAATTTTGGGAAGGCCAGGATAAAATTGCTGGTCTTGTGCTCCAGTAAAAGGTAACAGGTATTCTTTGCCTTTAATTTTGCCTTTAGCACAGATCTCAAAGTACTGAATAGACGTTAGTTATAACTGACCATGCTCTTGTAATAGATTTTTTTTTAATGAGTAAACTGGGGTATAGTGATGTCATCAAATCAAGCAGAAAGGAGACTCTCGGTGTAGTGGTTTAGAGCAAGATCTGGGAGCCCGGGAGTGCTGGCACAACTCCTGGTTTGTCACTTAGCAGCTGTGTGACCTTGGACAAGTTACTTGTCTTCTCAATTTGTGTCCACATTTGTAAAATGGGTGATGGCAATAGTGTCTCTTATATTATTGTCTCTTATAGTGTCTCATATTATTAGGCAGAGTACCTAATATGAGAGCATAGGAGATGATAGCTGTTGGGGCATTATTAATAATAGCTTGTTTGCCTCCTTTGAAAGTAGGCTATGTTTGTGATTTCTTAGAAGGTTATTAGAAATCTAGTCTTTTGAATGTGAAGTTGTAGTTTATAGTCAAAAGAGAGCCTCAGCCTTTTAACCAACTTTCTGTGTAAACATGAAAATTCCGGGCTGGATTTGTTCCACTGTGAATTTTAGCTCATACTTGCCCAACTGGCTTATCCAGTAAGTATAATTTAAAACTAGAGTTTGGTTTTTCTTCTCCAAACACCCTTAAGGTTACAAAAAAAAGCAGGATCTGCTTCCTGCCCTCAAGGAGTTTATAGCCTAGTAAAGTGAAATTGGGAGAAGTACTTGCCCTTGGAGATGATGAAACTTGAGTTAGGGGTCTTGAAGGCAAAATCGTAGGTAAAGCCTGGAGCTGGAGCTTGGTAATTGACGGTGTTTATGGGGTTGGGGGCAAGGTGGCAGGAAAATGTGAGCAAAGGCGTCAAAGTCCTTGTGTGCCTGGGAAGTGAGAGGAGGAGGGGCAGCTCCTGCTGGATGGCCAGGGTGTGGCTAGATGGAGGAGGAGGGCTCCCAATTGTGGTGGGAAGAATGCTGCACAGTGGGAAGGGCACTGGGCTGGAAGCCCTGCCCATGTCAGGGAATGTCTGAGCCTTGGATTTTTATTTTCTGGAATGAAGATACTTGCCCCCAGTTGCTGAGATATTTGAATAAAAGTATATGGGAAGGATTTTGTAATTATAGAATGTCCTACAAATGTGAGTAGTTCATTTGCTACTTTTTTGGCGAAGAAAAATATTGGGATGCATGAATAATACCTACCTAAGGTTGTATTCATCCCATTTATTGAATGCCAAGGATATACCAGCTACTGCTCCAGGTGTTGTATTCAGGGAACAGAAGAAGAGTGCCTGTGCCTGTGGAGCTAACAGCATTCTAGGGGAGGAAAGATGGGCAGCTGACTTTCATGACCTCAGGTACTGATGAAGATTGTGAAGATTATTACATCGGGTGAATGTAGGGTGATTTAGAGAGAGCTGGTAGCTAGGATGTTCAAGGAAGGGCCTCTGTGAGAAAGGGGATGGTTGGCCGGGTGCGGTGGTTCACGCCTATAATCCCAGCACTTTGGGAATTTGGGAGTTTGAGACCAGCCTGACCAGCATGGAGAAACCCCATCTCTACTAAAAATACAAAATTAGCCCAGCGTGGTGGCACATGCCTGTAATCCAGGCTACTTGGGAGGCTGAGGCAGGAGAATCACTTGAACCTGGGAGGCAGAGGTTGCAGTGAGCCGAGATCATGCCACTGCACTCCAGCCTGGGCAACAAGAGTGAAACTTCCTCTCCAAAAAAAAAAGGGATGGTGGAGTTAGCCCTGAGGAATATGAAGGATGCAACCAGCGAAGATGTGAGTCAAGAGTGTTTGGAACCAAAGGAAGCGATTTCGGTGACTCTGAGATGGAAATGAGGCTGCTGTGTTCCAAGGACAGAAATGGAGTCAGTGTGGCAGGAGTGCACACCTGAGGGGGGCGCAGCTGGAGAGGGAAAGAAAGGGCCACTCACCATGGGCCTTGTAGAATGTGGCAGGAATTCAGATTTCATTCCATTGGCCATCGGAACCCACTGGAGGGCTGTAAGCAGAGGAGTGATGTGATATGACCTGAGATGTGCAAAGAACAGCAGTTGCTCCGTGGAGGACGGGCTGGGGTGGAACAACAGTAGAAGCAAACCAGTTAGAATGATGCTGTAGTTGTTCAGGTATGATGTGATGGTGGCTCAGGCCTTTGTTTTAGGGGTTTACAGGAGCTCAGAGCAGACAGTACAAGTGGCCACCTTTAGGCAAAACACAAATGAAAGGGTTGATCACAAACTGGATTAAAGTTAGCAGTGAGAATACTGAAAAGGAACTACTGAGAAGTGGTCAGAGTAAAATGTGGACGTAGAGCCTGTAGACTTCATTGATGCATTGGACGTGGGATGTAAGGGCAAGTGAAGAATCAATGATGACTCCTAGGTTTCTGGCCTGAGCACCTGGGTAGATGGTGTACATTTAGTAAGATAGAGAAGGGGTCGGGCATGGTGGCTCAAGCCTGTAATCCCAGCACTTTGGGAGGCTGAGGCAGGTGGATCACTTGAAGCCAGGAGTTTGAGACCAGCCTGGCCAAAGTGGCAAAACCCCATCTCTACTAAGTATATATATATTTTGTATGTGTGTGTGTGTGTGTATATATGATATATACACATATATTATGTAATTATATATAAATATATATTTATATAATATGCAAATATATATTTATATAATGTACAAATATATATTTATATTTTATATATTATATATAAATTTAAATTTAAATATATAAATATATTCTGTGTATATATATTGTGTGTGTATATATACATATATACGTATACACACATACGTATGTGTGTATATACGTATACACACATACGTATGTGTGTATATACGTATATACACACATACGTATGTGTGTATATACGTATATACTCATACGTATGTGTGTATATACATATATACATATATACACATACGTATGTGTGTATATACGTATATTCACATACGTATGTGTGTATATACGTATATACTCATACGTATGTGTGTATATACATATATACATATATACACATACGTATGTGTGTATATACGTATATACTCATACGTATGTGTGTATATACATATATACATATATACACATACGTATGTGTGTATATACGTATATTCACATACGTATGTGTGTATATGCATATATACACACGTGTGTGTATATGCATATATACACACGTGTGTGTATATGCATATATACACACGTATGTGTGTATATGCATATATACACACGTATGTGTGTATATGCATATATACATGTACGTGTGTGTATATGCATATATACATATAGGTGTGTGTGTATATATATACATATACGTATGTGTGTGTGTATATATATATATACACACACACACATAATATATATATATACACAGGCAAAAAAATTAGCTGGACGTGGTGGCGCATTCCTGTAATTCCAGCTTCTTGGGACGCTGAGGCATGAGAATCACTTCAACCTGGGAGGCGGAGGTTGCAGTAAGCTAAGATTGCACCACTGCACTCCAGCCTGGGTGACAGAGCGAGACTCTGTCTCAAAAGAAAAAAATTTTAAAATAAAGATAGGGAAGGAGGCCGGGCACGGTGGTGCAATCCCAGCACTTTGGGAGGGCAAGGCAGGTAGATCAGTTGAGGGTCAGGAGTTCAAGACAAGCCTGGCCAACATGGTGAAACCCTCTCTCTACTAAAAATACAAAAATTAGCCTGGTGTGGTGGTGGGCACCTGTAATCCCAGCTACTCGGGAGGCTGAGGCAGGAGAATTGCTTGAACTCAGGAAGCAGAGGTTGCAGTGAGCCAAGATTGCACCACTGCACTTCAGCCTGGGCAACAGAGCGAGACTATCCAAAAAAAAAAAAAAAGGTAGGGAATGTTTATGGCAAGCCTGGCTGGGGGAGAAGCTGAGTTCTATTTTGAATGTATTAAATATGAGATGTTAAGTGGAAATGTTTAGTAGGCAATTGAATATCTGAGTATGGAGTTCAGGAGAGAGGCTGGGGCTGAAAAGAGGTGTTTTGAGAGTTATCAGTGAATGGATGGTGTTTCCAGCCACAGGATGAGAACGCAGCTAGAGATGAGGAAAAGGTCTAAGATCTGGTGGAAGAAAGGAGCAACCAGCAAACTCGAGGAGAAATTGGCAAGTATCGACTGACTTGTACATCCATCTACCTTGCTGTCCTTCCTCCCACTGTTTGGTCTAGTTCCCAGCTGAATCGAATTAGAGGGCCAAAAGTGAACTGGATGTGGGAAGTCACAGAGACACTTAGATCTGTCTGCTCTTAAATCAGAGCAGTGAGCCCACAATTTGAATTTGTTGGCCAGGTGTGGTGGCTCATGCCTATAATCCCAGCACTTTGGGAGGCCAAGGCAGGAGAATTGCTTGAGCTCAGGAGTTTGAGACCAGCTGGGCAACATAGCAAAACTCCATCTCTACAAAAAATAGAAAAATTAGCCAGGTGTAGTGGCATGTGCCTGTAGTCCTAGCTACTAGGGAGGCTGAGGCGGGAAGATTGCTTGAGCCTGGGAGGTGGAGGTTGCAGTGGGCTGTGATCACACCACTGCACTCTAGCCTGGGCGACAGAACGAGACTGCCTAAAAAAAAAAATTTTTTTTTCTCGTGGGGGCAAGATAGGAATGATCATAGTGGATAGTTTCTAACCTTGCAGAATATACGGGCAGTGCTACATTTTCAGTTAGGGGAAGAAAAAATTAGAAAGGGCTCTCTGCACGGTACCCTCCTAGTGTTAACCATTTGAAGCTCCAGCAGTAAAGAGGAGCCCCTGGTGTTTATTCTCACTGCTAACGTTAATCAAGTTGGTGATCGACCCTTGTTTGTGTTTCGCCTCAAGATGGCCACTTTCACTGTCTGCTCTGAGCTCCTGCAAACTCCTAATAATCCGAGGGACAGAGGGGAGTGGTGGTGTAGTGTTCTGGTATCTACTTTTATGATTCAAAAATCTGTTCTTTTTGAAATCACATGGTACTTAAAGATATGTATATTATCTTCTCTATCGTCTTTTCCTCCATTTTTACTTTGGTAATTTTACCTATTAAGATTGTGAAGGAACTTGACATTTTAGGGATTTCTTGTAGATGTTGTAATGAAATATGGTTTTGGAATTTGATTTAGAAAGAGGTGGAATGTAGTCCGTTTTCTTTCTCTGGCTTCCCTCAACCTTCCAGTTCTTTACAGGTGGTTCATTGCTTTGATTACCAGAGGCCTTAAATGCAGGCTGCATAGTTGACCATGCAATCTGTGAGGCTCCCTTTGAACCTTTGCCCCTATTTCTGTAAAATTAGGAGCTCAAATGAGATCAAGCTGGGCTTCCGTGATTTCTTCCAGGGAATAGGGACTGGTGGGAGTCAGTGGCAGCAAGTCTTGTCTAAAGGTGTGAGCAGCAACAAAGCAACACAGGAGGCAGAAAAGGACCAGGCTTCATTAATGGAGGTGATGCTTGGGCTGAGATGTAGAGGGGATTGGGGGCTGGGCACGTGCTTTTTGGAGAATGGGCAGCATTGCACAGTGCGGGAGTGCAAACAGATCCTGGTGGGCCAGCTCCAGGCGGTGACCCCATCAGTAGGTGTAGGGTAATTCTCCTGCATTTTCTCATCTATAAGTAGCCATGTGGGGAATCCAAAAAACCAGTTACCAACATTCAAAATTACTAGTGCTGTTAGTTCTGCAAGTGTAAAATTAGAAACAAAGTTCAAGCTTCATCTGCCAAGTTGAAGTTTCCTAAGCATTCTCTCAAAACCCATATTAATGGACTCATTTTGGCATTTGTAACCTGGTAAGTTACAGATAAGGGCATTTGCATTAACTAGAGTTGCCTTTTGAAAATCCTCAGCCCTAGCTTTGGTTTCCCAAATGTGGTGTGGGTATTTGGAGTAAACTGCTGTAAGGCTGAGCTGTTAGTAAGCATTTGATTTTGAGAGTGCTGTTTCCTTTGCAGCTCTTACAAATGCATTACTCAGTAGGAATTGCTGGAAATTAGAATGACTGCCTCCTCTAATAAGTCTAGTTAAGGTGGGGTGGTGGTCCCAGTCACAGCACAGGGCAGAGCAGTCACTTAGCAAGGAGCTCAGGAAATGTGTGCTGAATGAAAGAGTGGAGGAGTGAAAGGTCGTGTTCTCAGCCTGGCAGCTGGCATTTCTGCATCACTTTTACTCAAAGATTTGCGGACAAAACTTTTTGTTTAAAACAATGCTATGTTAATTATAATCTAACTCTTACACAATTTTTTTTTAAAAAAATCACAGTACAGGGCTGGGCGCAGTGGCTTATACCTGTAATCCCAGCACTTTGGGAGGCCGAGGCAGGAGGATCGCTTAAGCTCAGGAGTTCGAGACCAGCCTGGGCAACACCGTAAAAGCCCATCTCTACTAAAAATACAAAATATTAGCCAGGTGTGGTGACACACGCCTGTAGTTCCAGCTACTCGGGCTGAGATGGGAGGATTGCTTGAGCCCAGGAGGTGGTTGCAGTGAGCCATGATTACGCACTGCCCTCCAGCCTGGGCAACAGAGCAAAACCCTGTCTCAAAAAGAAAATCACAGTATACATGGAATACAAAGGTTTTTTGTGTTTGTTTTTAAGAACTAGAGCCTTCGGCCGGGCGCGGTGGCTCACGCCTGTAATCCCAGCACTTTGGGAGGCCGAGGCGGGCGGATCACGAGGTCAGGAGATCGAGACCACGGTGAAACCCCATCTCTACTAAAAATACAAAAAAATTAGCCGGGCTTGGTGGCAGGCGCCTGTAGTCCCAGCTACTCGGAGAGGCTGAGGCAGGAGAATGGTGTGAACCCGGGAGGCGGAGCTTGCAGTGAGCAGAGATTGCGTCACTGCACTCCAGCCTGGGTGACAGAGCGAGACTCTGTCTCAAAAAAAAAAAAAGAACTAGAGCTTTCGAAGGAGCATGTGGCTTACTGGTATTGGGCTGAAGGATGATTGCATGGGGCCCATCTGGATAATCCAAGATACTTTCCTGGGCAGGGGCATTGACAGGGATATTCCCTACTTTCTTCCACCTTTAGAGGATTTACTTTAGAAATGGTTTAAGGTTTCTCAAAGTTTTAAGTCTGCTATGTTGGAATTATTAATACTGGAGTTTGTCTTTTAATTGTGTAAATTACTTGGCTTGTTCATTACAAATAACCATTGAATGTCCTGTAAGTGCTAGGCACTGAGCTGGATGCTAGGTGATGCAACAGTGACGAGGACAGGTGTGGCCCCTGCCCCCACGGAGCTGACCTTCTGGGTAGGGAGAAGGACAGTGAGCAAGTGATCTCACACACAGTCGTATAATCACTAACTGTGGCCATTGCTGTGCAGGAAAGGCAAATGATAAGAGGGTGGGACCTGAACTAGCCTGGAAAGTGGGAAGGTTTTGTGTTTTTTTTTTTTTTTTTTTCTTTTTTTCGAGATGGAGTCTCACTCTTGCCCAGGCTGGAGTGCAGTGGTGCCATCTCGGCTCACTGCAACCTCTGCCTCCTGGGTTCAAGTGATTCTCCTGCCTCAGCCTCCCGAGTAGCTAGGACTACAGGTGCGCGCCACCATGCCCACCTGATTTTTGTATTTTTAGTAGAGATGGGGTTTCACTATGTTGGCCAGGATGGTCTCGATCTCCTGACCTCGTGATCCACCTGCCTCGGGGAAGGTTTTTAAGCAGAGACATGAAGGGGTGAGTGGGAGGATGCCTGGAGGAAAGAAGAAACTGTGCAAAGGTCCTGAGCCGGGAGAGTGCTGGTGGTTGGAGGGGTGTGAAAGAAGCCCAGTGCAGTTCAAGAGTAGAGAGTGATGGAGAGGGTTAACCCAGAATGTGCCCTTTGGAAATACTTAACCTGAAATACTTTTACCTAAGCCATTGTTAGGATCTGAGTTCTTGGTGTCTTGAGCACAACTGAATGTGAATAAGAGGCTGTTTGGATTTCCTGCTGTGGATGGCAGGATGCTATTCACAAAGAAGCCTATGTCCTGACCCTCCAGACCTGCTGCTACATTAGGTTAAATGGCAAAGGAGCATTAGGTTGCAGAAGGAATCAAGGTTGCTCATCAACTGATGTTAAAATCAGGGAAGTATCCTGGATTATCCAAATGGGCCCAGTGGTTCTTGTAATGTGGAAGAGGGAGACTTGAAGATGCTCGCCTGCTGGCTTTACGGATGAAAGAAGGAACCATGAGTCAGGGAAAGTTTTCCTGTTGGGCACTAGGCTTAGTATCTGAGTGACGAAATAATCTGTACAGCAAACCCCGGTGACACGAGTTTTCCTGCATAACAAACCGGCATGTGAACCCCCGAACCAAAAATAAAAGTTAAAAAAAAAGCTGGAAAGGGCAAGGAAACAGATCCTCTCCTAGAACCTTCAGGAAGGAATGCAGCCCAGTGAGACCTGGGTTGGCCTGTGGCCCTAAGAACTATGAGATAGTAAGATAAGATGAAGGCTATTGTAATAACTGTGTTTTAAGCCACTAAGTTTGCGGCCATTTGTTAAAGCAGCAATAGAAAACATTCTGCCTACCCAACTCATCTCGTTGCATAGGTGGGTGTTACCACCAAGTCACTTGGCAGTGACGACCTCTGGTGCTTGCTTTGCTGCTCACAGAGCAGTGGAAGAGTGGCTCTTACTAATCATGCCTCCAGGTAAATATTGCTCAGTAAATACTTATTGAGGGCCTGCCACGTGCCAGACCCTGCTCTCAAAGCTTGGGATAACTCCTGGGTGAAAATGGTAAGATGTGTGCCCTCACCAAGTTTCATTCTAGATGCCTCTCAGCCCTGCCCCATGGAGAAGGGCCAGCTTGAGTATGAATTTCACGTCCAGACACCAACCCTGACTGCGACTGCTGCTAAATAGTTGTGAATAGCCGTGACTTTTCCCTGAAAAAGAAAGTCCCTTCCTTATCTTAACTACTTGTAGGAAAACATATATATACTGAAATAGTTTCCTTCCAGGTTATTCTGAAATGATTCTTTGGGACTGATAAAATGGGACAAACTGAATACAATAATATTTGCTGAAGCATAGCTCATTACTGCTGGATAGAACTTGTTGTGAGTACAGAGTTCTCAGATGTCTTTTTAGATCTCCAAATCAGTCACCAAAATAAGGAAAATAGTTTTTAGATAAAGTACACACACACCAACATGCATATAGGCTAGAAAGCCTGATATGAGGTGTTAGTCTGGTAGATTGATTTCTTGTTCAAAGGGAGAAGAGTTTACAGAGGCAGAGGCACAGGGTTTGGGTAAAAGCACAAACAAGCTTTAATGCCTCCTCTGCTTTTCTTCACCAGGTGGAGAAGGCAGGAAAGGGGGGGACCCTTAACTAAAGAGAGGAGAGTAAAGACTGAGCAGTCAAGGCAGGCCACCAGGTTTGCTGAGGGCAGCCAGGAAGTGGTAGAGGGTGTGGACATTCCTTGTTAATCACCGGCCGTTAGAGAGCAGGCACTTCCCCTGCAGCCAGAGGAGAGACAGTACTTCTGTCAGTGGATACCTGGAGGGTCAAGCTGTGGGAAAGGAGAGGGACTCTTATAAGGCCAGTGAGCTTTGACCAGATGAGCTTACCCTCAGGTATCTTGATCATGTGGAGACTGGCCATATGGCTTCCCAGACCAAAATAACTCACCTGTGCCTGTGAAACCATACCAGGGCCAGATGCGGCCAGATGCAGCTGCACTGTTGAGATTTGAAGCGTGGTGCTATTGAATTCAAGCTGCTGCATCAGTCAGGTTTCTTTGCCAGCTTTCTGTCCAAGGCTGGGGTGACCATATCATTCATCTTGCAAACTAGGACACTTATAATGAAAGGGAGTGGAGTGAATGTTCAATTTTTAGACAACGGGTATGACCCAGGACTGTCCTGGGGAAACCTGGACACATGGCCAGCCTAGCTAAGGCTAGAAGCGTTAACCATTCCATTCCATAGGATGGTCTGATGACCCAAAATGGCTCAGTACAACGTAGCCTGTGTGTGGAAGGGCCTCAGCACCCCCAGGAAGAGAGGGATTGTCCCAGCTGCCCTTGCTAGCATACATGCCCATAGCATAGATAGCTCTCTGATGTAGGGGGTCTAGAATTGGTGTTTTCTTTATAATCCAAATACAAAGCAAGATTTATTTTTTACCCCAAAATTATTCCCCTTGTATTTGAATGTTACAAAATTGTTCTCTTATGAGAGCTGCCCTTCTGACTACTTTATTTTGGAATGACACAGTCATCTGTTCTAAACACCTTGGCTAATCTAAAAGGACCTCAATCCATTTTAGTTGGGGATGCTGATAGAGGTTAACTTTGGTTTTAAATAAAAATGAATAATTTAAAGAAGGAGGCAGGCCACTGTGGTGGCTCACACCTATAATCTTAGCACTTTGGGAGGTTGAGGTGGGCAGATCACTTGAGGTCAGGAGTTCGAGACCAGCCTGGCCAACATGGTGAAACCCTATTTCTACTAAAAATACAAAAATTAGCCAGGCATGGTGGCGGGCACCTGTAGTCCCAGCTACTCAGGGGGCTGAAGCAAGAGAATCGATTGAACCTGGGAGGTGGAGGTTGCAGTGAGCTGAGATCACACCACTGCACTTCAGCCTGGGTGACAGAGCAAGAGTCTGTCTCCAAAAAAAAAAAGAGGCAAAGAAATTTAGCTCACATTCAGTACTCATTCCTCAGGATTTAGCATCATAATTGCAAGTACTGGATGTTACAAACTTCAAAACATCCTGGAAATGTTCTAGAAAACTGGGTTAGGCATTGCTCTCTGATGAAGTAATGTCAAAGAAACAGTTTGATTAAAATTGCTTGATGAAATACAAATAAGATTATTAAGTGAATGTTTAGTATGTGTGACTTTAAATGTTTGTATAAATTTAAACGATCAAATGTCAGTTGACTTCCATCTGCATTCATAAAGCTTCAATATACATGTTAGCCAAAAAAAAGTTTGGAATGTTTTTCCCCATTATATTCTTTTATTTAGGCATACACAATATGTGAGGAGTGGTAGTCACGATAAGAGAGACGTTGTGGTAACAGCTGGGGAAAAGCATCCCCCTTCAAACTGTGGGGGAAACTAGGCTGGGATGAAAATCTGATGCCTGCAAGAAATGATTGTATTTTGACTTGTGGTTCCAGATGGCAAACTAGGTATATGGGTTTGCTTCCTGGCTCCTCAAGGCTCCCTAATAGTTTAGAGATTATGAAGAAGCAGAAAGCAGATGAGGTCTGGGCTTATGACCTTAGCAGGGGAAGGAGCCAAGTCTTAGAGTTCATCATGTGCCCCTCCCCTGACCCCCAACCAAGAGTGATCAGGTAAAGCAGGGACCAGGAGAGAGGAGTGGGTCTGGAAGTGAAGGACCACACGGGTCCACGGAGACCAGGTGATTCCATCGTTCCCTACCTCTGTCTGGAGTAGGGGCTGCTGGCACTTAACACCCTGGCTGTGGGGAAAATACCAAACCCATAGCACTTCTGGGGGCAGGCAGATAGGGGAATGTTGACATGTACGTGTTTTACAAAGCTTAAATTGATTACAATGCACAAAAATAAAGAATAAATTCTTTTTTTTTTTCTTTTGAGACAGTCTTTCTCTGTCACTCAGGCTGGAGTGCAGTCGTACAATCTTGGCTCCTGAAACCTCCATTTCCGGGGTGCAAGCAATGCTTATGTCTCAGCTTCCCGGATAGCTGGGATTACAGGCGTGAGCCACCGCACCCGGCCGAGAATGAATTCTTTATAAAAGTATATTAGGCCAAGTCATGACACTAAAAATAAAAAAAATTCCCCCAAACTAGGGCTTCTAGTGTGAATATTGGGACCCAAGAATTAAGCTGTCCTCAGTCTGGCATTTGAAGAGTGATTTGCGGTCTGATAACTAGCTGGCTACCCACTCAGCCTAAAGCGAATCCCTGGAGTCAGCAGCCCTACCCAGGACCCCCTTTCAGAATTCCTGCTCAGGGTGAGAGCAAGCCAGAAATGGACCTTTTTATACAACATTCAAAACAAAAGAGAACAGGGATTATCAGGCATGTGATGAGAGCTAGCAGCATAAAAAGCAATGGCCGAAGTAAACCAACAGAAAAACTACAAGAAACAGATAATCCAGGAACACAAAGAACTGTAGGAAAACTTCTAGGCAAAATGCTTAGAATTTTGGGAACATGTTAAACCCACAGAATAAGATTAGGATCTGTTATGTAAAAGGCACAATCAGAACAAAGAGCTCTTGAAGACTGCAAATGTGACTACTGAAATTAAAAATTTCAGTATAAATAGCAGAAAATACAGTTGAAAAATCTCAGAACCACAGAGAAGGAGGGAAAATGAGAGAAAGGGTAGATTAACCCAGGAGGTTCACCACCTGACTAGTTAACAGAGGTTTCAGAAAGAGGACAGAAAACATACAAATGAAACGATCCACACACAATAAAAGAAGTTTCTGGGAAATTCGTGTCCTAAGTCTGCGGAGTGAGAGAGGTCACACATAGGCTTACCATCATGCTGTTCAGAATGCCTTGGGTAAAGTAGAGAACGTAAAAGTCACCCTCGGTGGAGCATGGTGGTTCATGCACTTTGGGAGGCTGAGGTAGCTGGGGCCTTGAGGCCAGGAGTTCAAGACCAGCCTGGTCAACATGGCAAAACCCCATCTCTAATAAAAGTACAAAAATTAGCCAGGCGTGATGGCGCGTGCCTGTAATCCCAGCTACTGGGGTGGCTGAGGCATGAGAAGCACTTGAACCCGGGAGGCAGAGGTTGCAGTGGGCCGAGATCATGCCACTGTACTCCAGCCTGGGCGACAGAGGGAGACTCTGTCTCAAAAAAAAAAAAAAAAAAAAAAAAAAAAGTTACCCTTTTGAGAATCAAGACTAACACCAGAATTTCCACTGGCAACACTGGATACTAGAATTAATTACAGCAGTGCCATCAACGTTCTGAAGAAAATGTTTTTCAACCTGGAGTTCTACACCCAAACTATCGAGAGCAGCATAAAGACATGTTTGTATATGCAGAGTCACTCAGTTTACCTGTCATATGCTATTAGGACAGTATTTAAGAAAGTAATTCAAACAAGGGGGAACATCAGATCCCAGATCAAATCCAGTCACCCCAGGATAGCCATGAAGGGCTGTTCCAGCATGATCCTGTGTAGCAGGCCCGGCAGAGCATCAGGTCTACATTGCTGCAGAAGGGTCCAGGAGCTCTGAGAAGGGAGGTGTGAGCCAAGACGAGATCCTGATTTAACGCGGGTATGGCTTGGGAGCTTAGAGAAGATTGAGGCTTGGATAAAGGTGAACAATATAAGAAAAAAGAAAGGCAATGAGAAAAGCCCAAAGAAAGCAAGAGTCATGGTCCAAATGTGAAGTACACAAAGCAATTGATAGAATGTAAGAATAGCAAGTCTGTTTGACCTTAATGCTAGGAAACAGTTTCCTTTGAGGCCGAGGGCTTCTGACACTGCTCCCAGACAGAAAAAGGAAAATCAAAATACAGTTTGGTTCAGCACTGAATAATATTTATTTGGCTATGTAAAAGAATAGATGACTGAATTGTGGTTAAAAGGCAAAATGTAAGTGGTAGTAATAGGTCCTGTAAATGTAAAGGTGTAGCTGGTAGATAGCAAGACATGGAGAAACTAAGAGGAAAGTTTGGAAGGAAGAATCCAAGTGCTCATAGCTTTGTCTCACTAACTAGGGAATCAAGGTTTTTGTCAAAAGTTGAAGGGAAAATAGAGGTTTAAATCTTTAAAACTCGGAGTAGCAAATAGAGGAAGTAAATCTAGTTATTAAACATAGGATGGGAAGTGGCAAGCAGTTTGTTCTTTCCTTTTCATATTATGGGGCCAAAAGTTATTGCCTAAAGCTGATAAATCAATACATATATAATAATCCAGAATTATGGAGAAGTAAATCCAGAATGAAAAGAGGTTTGTCCAGAGTGTGGGGCTTGGGATGAATTTGGAATCTGTTGCTTTCTACCGTTAAGTCCTTTATTTTTTATTTCCTATCATTTGTACTTAATACTTTAGCAAAAATTAAATCCTGAGTTTGAAAATGGGTTAAATGTAGAGGTGACACAATTGCCACAGTAATGCTACTTTCTAACTTTTTAGGTCTTAATTTGGACAAACTAAGAAGGCTGTGTTTTAAATTAAGCAATAATAGTGCTCTTGTTCTAATGGTGCAATATTTCATGTTTCCTCTGACCAGCTTGCATAGCTAGGGGCAGAATCTTTAATCCTTGAGGAAATGAATTATTGCCAAAGACAGTGAAGCAAAGCTGCCATTGTCCTTGGAGTTTTAAAATGTCCCAGTGTTTAGAACTTTTGAAGTATTTATGCAAAAGTATACCATCTCTCTTTGGGGAAGAACTTGAATATATGAAACAGGAGTGTGGCTTACTGAGGAATTTTGAAATAACCTCATGTTCATAGCACAATAGTGAGTCCTGAGTCTCTGTGCCTAGAGCTCTGATTAGACTCCAAAGACCTGAATTTATATCATATTCCCGGTTACTGTTATATCGTTAGATTTTTACATTCCATTTTAGTATCTCAGTGTTTATTTCTTATCTTTAAAAATGATATTGTGGTTTTGAGTTTTGCCTTTTAAGTGTGGGTTTCTGATATGTTGAAATCCCAAGGCAGTTTTTATTTCGGTGCAGCTTTAAAATTCAGTGGAGGTCATTGTCCACTGGCCAGTTTTGAAATGATCTTAGTTCACACCCAGATTCTTGCCCTTTGTTTAGTTTTGCTTGGCCTTGACCAGATATGGGAATAGACCTCTCAGGCTCTGCTCTGTTAATTTCTGTCACTTCCCTACAAAGGCCCTAACTCATATCCCTTGGTCCCTGTGGCTCTGAAGGTCGAGTTGTCACATAGCTCTTTCTTCCTTCATACGTACTGGGACGGTCAGTAATGAGTGCTGCAGCTGCCCTGGTCCTAGGAGTTGCTGTGAGCATCCTGGTGGTGCCCAGAGAGTACCTGCTTTTCACACTGAACCATCTGGGTGGCCTGGGCCCAGCTTTTAGCGTTTAAGGGCCTTGGAGGGAAAGGGAGGAAAGCTGGAATTTGAGCATGAATTGGATTTTGTGTGGGCTGAGGGTCTTCCTAGGTGTAGACTGTCCCTCCTGGACCTGTACCCACTCTGCTAGCTCAGGAGCCAACCATGTCCTGAACATCTTAGACCAGCACCCAGAGCCTAAATGACCTAGATTAGGAAGTAGATAGGTTGTTCTCTGCTGTCATTTTTGGACACAGCTCTATTTACCTTATTTATTGTTCCTGCTAGGCATAGCCTCAGCTAATGGGCTGTGATCTCCTGCCTTTAAGGCTGGTTCAAGGCAGAATTAAGAGCCTTTGCTTGTTTCCCAAACCAGGGAGGGCAGCTTTACCTTGAGGATGAAGGCGCCTCCAGTTGCTGAATGTGGTTGGGGGTTACTGTGTTCTCTCATCAAGGTGTAGCTTTACCTTACTTTCGATGATGGGTTCTGCCACCTTATCGCGGTGGGTCCCAGGAGACCGGGTGTAACCGGAGCAGGGGCGCCCTCTGCTGCTGGGCGTCGGCTCTTCCTCCCGCGGCCGCCCAGGGGATTTGCGAGGGGCAGTGGAACACCCCTGCTTCCTCCATCCCCTGCGGGACCACCCGAGGTGGAGGAAGGACAGTGCCAGGACCACGTGCAGGCGGAGCTCGCCCAGAGGCGGTGCAGCAGCTAACGTTATTCTCTGTGGGTGCGTTTCTCTTGTTTGCAGGTCTCTTCTCGAATCTGTTGTCCTTTTTCCCTAAACCACCCTGCTGCCCCCATCCTGCCGTGTGGTCTGCTGTCATGTGCAGTAGCCACCGCATGTAAGACATGAGGACCAATTCTGCAAGAGCTTGGTGTGGGCATTTGTGAAATTTTGTCACCACACCCCCCGTAACCAGCCAACAAATTCGAGTTAAATGTCTATTCTTTGTCCCACACATATTAGTTACAGAGAGTGGAGAACAAGTGGCAGAGAGGCTGGGGGAAGCCAACCCACTCTGAGGTAATGGGCACGTAAATGGGACAACCTCCACAGCTTTTTAAACCACAGGACACCCAAAAGCAGCTGTACCCTGCAGGACATAGCAGGCTACAGAAGCCTGGGGCTCAGAGAGTCTCCGACCCTTCGTCCTTTAGCGCTGCTGACCAGGCTGCTGATCTTCGACCCCTTCTTGTCACCCCACTGTGTCCCTCTTCTCTCTTTTCTCTGGCTCCTTCCCTTGCAGCCTTTGCATATGCTGTGTTCCTTACCTGGCCACCTCCAGCCCCGCTGTCATCTCTTAGTGACATCCTCCCTTCCTCTCCAGCAGGTGCTGGTGCCCACAGCACTCTGTTCCATCCTCTCATTGCCTTTAGCTCCCTGTGGTTTCATGACCTCATGACCTGTTCACGGATCAGGCTTCCCCAGGCCAGAGATTGAGGGGTGGGGGCAATTCCTTATTCATCCCAGGAGGCTCTTAATCAGCGTTTGTTGAGTGAATAGATGAAAGAATGTGGGAATGGGATAAACAGGAAATAAGCCCTGTGCCTGCCTTAGGTAACTTAGTAGCCACCTTGGGTGTGGGTGAGAAGAGGAAGTGGTTAGGAAGACACACAGTTAAGACACTGAGACTCCTGTGCTGCTTTTTCTAGGCTTCTCTTTGCCAGTGGTTACCTTTACAGGAAATCTCTTACCCAGCCTTCACTCCACCCAACTGCAATAATGCTTTTCTTCCTTCCCTCTACTTGTCTCTATTATCTTAACTTTATCAGCATACAGAACAGTTTTGGTTGTGATGTTTTATTTGTGTAAGTTTTGCCCTTTCAACTAGGTTGTAAACTTGAAATCCCGGTTTTACTTCCTAAGCAGCTTTGTAAAGAAATGGAGACAATATTGCACCAAGATAATTTTTGTCATGGCCACCCACTAGCTGTGAGATCTTGGGGGATGAGTAATTAAGCTCCTCAAGGCCTCTGTTTATCTGTAAAATTGGAGGACTGGTCTCTCTCAGAGGCTTCCAGTGTGAAAGTCCTGGGGTTCTGGGCCTCTGATCCTGGCACCCCACTTATCCCTTCCAGCGCCCACCACATGACTCCACCTCTGACATCTGCCAAGTACAGTAATTGAACACATTCACCTTACAGTCTAGGCCAGTTCACCTCCCAGGTACTTGTTTGTTGGCATTCCTGGGATCAGGGACATCACTGGAATAGGTGTGGAGCAGACCTGTAGGGACCCCTGTGGCCCTGGCCTTGCCTCTGTCCTCTGTCAAGAAGGTTCAGGCACCAAGGACACTGCTCCAGTTCCTAATTTAAGTCTGTGTGTCAGTTCTGTACCTTGGTGTGCGCTGTTTTGTTCCTTCAAATGTAGGGTGGGTTTGGAGGTGGGGGCTGTGACTGTCCAGGGATCTGGGAGGAAGGACAGTGCTGGGGCTATGTGTTCTCCATGAGCCACCCATCCTTCTCTGTCTGGGCATCTTCTGGCCCCCTTCCCTGCTTTCCAGGTACACTTGCCTCCTGTGGCACCTGCTGCATGATATTGGTTTAAAAAATGTTAATCCTTTATTGGAATGATTCCTTTATTGGGACCCAACAGGCATGAAGGTAATAGAGATTATTTGGTTTGTATTTTCATTTGTTTTGCTTTTGCTTCTGAGATTTGTGGGTTTCTTGACGGCCAGGAGTGGCTTGTTTTCTGTTGTAAGAGTTTGTTGTTTGTACAGGTTCGTGTTCCCAGTCCTTTTCCTCAGCTCCAGCCTTGTTTCCAAAACTCTCAGCTCTTGGTTTATCTCTGTCCAGTCAGGTGTGTGTTCTTTGTCTTTGTTTCTTGTCCTAGTTGTTCCATGAGTCAGCCAGGCCTCAAAGACTGTAAACCTGATGGTGAGTAAAGCTGTTAGCAAAAGAGACCTAGCAACAAGGTCGTTGGATCTCTAAAGAGCCTGTCCAGCTGCGGGATGGTGAAATTTTAAGGACTGTGGATTTGGATTGGGGGCCTCCTTATAGGAGATAAAAACACTCGGTTGGGGAGAAGAAGGAATATTACAGTGCCTAGTACATAAGTGGAGCTACACCAGTTGTCCCTGAATCCTTTGTGGGAGACTGATAGGATGAGAGAGGACGAACTCTTGTAATGTGACAAAAGTGCAAAGAAGTAAGAACTGACTTGGAAGAACAAACATCAACTTGTACACCTCAAATATATCTGCTTTTTATTTGTCCATTCTACCCTATTAAAACTGGAGGGGAAAAAAAAAAGAATTGGAAAGAGGCCAAGGCTGCAAGTGAATAATTCAGTCGAGTTGTATCTTACTTACCTAAGTTAGGTTCTCTCAATCAGTATATAAACTGAAAATCTAAGATATGGGCAGAATTACCCTTGAAAACTACCTCAGGAAGGCACAGTGTTAGAAACTGACATATTATTGCTTATTACATTTAGTGTGGCCATTTTTTCCTTCCATTGTCACAGGTATTTATTTGGTTTCTTGAGTTTCATATGATATCCCTGGCATCATAGGGGCTTAGAGGTTGTAGTCTATGAAGAGGGTGTCTTTTAAACACCAGATCATACCCAGCAAGAAATGCTCATACTGTGAGAGACAGGCCTATTTTCCTCGTTTCGGTATCCCCTCTTTGGCTTCCCGTTTAGTTGTGTTTGTGCGTTTTGCATGAACCAGCCACAGGACTCTACATTTGTTCTCACTCGCTGCCTAAGCTGTTGAAGAATTAGTGGACTCCTACCTAGACAAAGAATAATCCCACTATCTCCTAGTTCTGACTGATTTAAATGTTAAATGTATATTAAATTCAAATCTCCAAATTGTTTATTTCATCAACAGGTTGCTCGTGGGGGCCCCGCGGGCAGAAGCGCTTCCACTGCAGAGAGCCAACAGGACGGGAGGGCTGTACAGCTGCGACATCACCGCCCGGGGGCCATGCACGCGGATTGAATTTGATAACGATGGTGCGTTCCTTTCCCTCACTCAGCCTTCATTCCGGCAGCTTGCCTGTACTGTTGCCATGAGGGAGGAGAGTGGGGACTAACGTTTATTCTTGTAGAGAGGACCTCTTTTAATTGCATCAGACTTGACTGTTTTTTATTTGCCCTGAAAATATTTACTTACTTTATTTAGAAAAATCATACTGGGATGCCGCGTGTTTTGCTGCTCCTCCTAACGGTGGTTTCTAAACCGATATGGTGTAGGGATGTTGCCACCTAGTGATGTGTTGAGGTTCTGCAGGAGGTTGTGGAAAAACTGATTTCATAGCAATGAAGAGAATGAATGAGCGTATCTTGTATTCATCAGCCAAAAGTTCTCACATGCTGTTAAAATATTTGGGAGAAAGACAGTTTTAAATATCAGACCCCTTTGGAATGAGAGCTGGCTAACAGAGATAAAGTTTTCCCTACTGTCTCAGATAGAGACTTGTTTTGTTAAGGGCTCTGGATAGGTAGAAGATATCATGAGGTAGGCATGTTGAAATCCAGTGTACCTGGCTTCTTGTAGGTTGAGCAGAGCAATTAGTGTACTGAGAAGCTCTAGCCAAACCTCATATGATATGTTCAGTCTAAGTAGATTTGCAGATTCGTGTTTATGTTCTTCTCTTGCTTCTTCATCTTTTAGAAATAACATTTATTGGCCAGGTGGCCATGGCTCACACCTGTAATCCTAGCATTTTGGGAGGCCGAGTTGGGTGGATCATTTGAGGTCAGGAGTTGAAGACCAGCCTGGCCAACATGGTGAAGCCCCATCTCTACTAAAAATACAAAAATTAGCTGGGCATGGTGGTGCACGCCTGTAGTCCTAGCTACTTAGGAGGCTGAGGCATGAGAATTGTTTGAACCTGGGAGGCAGAGGCTGCAGTGAGCCAAAATCGTGCCACTGCACTCCAGCCTGGGTGACACAGCAAGATACCATCTCAAGAAAAGAAAAGAAATAACATGTGTTCTTTTATTAGAAAATAATATGTGTTAATTTTAAGAAACTGGTAAAATACACAGACCTGTGAAGAATAAAAAAACCCACTGGCAATCTCAGTATCTAGACTTATTTTTTAACATTTTAGCATTTTTCCTTCTGTCTGAAGTTGTTTAGTTTCATATTTTTGTAATGATTCAAGATTAAAACTTGTGTCTGTATTGCTACTCATGGAGGAGTGCAAAAATTTGCATATAGGTCACACAGTGGGTTTAAATTGACACCGAAATGAGCATCTGGTGGTGTTTGTGGTCCCCCTCTCTGTGACTAACAGTAACTCTCCTGTTTGGCATTGATACATTGTCAGCTACAAGATCCTAAAGTAAATCTGAGTCTTTTTCTCCCATCTCCAGTAAAGAAAAGAACATTTAATGCTGTTACATAAAAAAAAAATTGGGGAGTATATAGAGAAGTACCCATTTTTTGTGTTAGTTTGGATGGTAGCTGGAGCTGTGAATACTAGATTTTACATTGTTGCCTTAAGAGATGTATTTTGGAGGGCTCCCTTAGTTTTACAGTTTCATTTACCTTCTGCATTCAGGACCCTGGGTATCAAGAGAGGGCAAAGGGTATTGTTGGACAAAATAGGTGACTATATAGAGCTAAGTGTTTATGTTTCAAATTTTTGAAAGATTCCAAAAACCACTTCTGTTTCCTTGAGATGACAAGTAATTTTTCTGGATTGAGTAAGTGAATTTATCGAGTAGCTGGACTCAGAGTCAAGGCCATTTGGAAACAGTTGCTTGTATTTTTGTTCAGTGATGGTTTCTGGCACGTGCAGTCACTTGGAAGGCTAACTGTGCTCCTTTCTGCAGCTGACCCCACGTCAGAAAGCAAGGAAGATCAGTGGATGGGGGTCACCGTCCAGAGCCAAGGTCCAGGGGGCAAGGTCGTGGTAAGTGTAGAGACACATGTTCATCCTATAATGTTGGACTGCTGGTTACATGCCAGCACCAGGCTTACAGCAGGGGACAAAGCAGGGAGCATACATTCTAGCGAACTTATTGCTTTAAAGCAGGAATGGATGTCAAAAGGAAATCAGACTAGGCGTGGTGGCTCATGCCTGCAATCCCAGCACTTTGTGAGGCCGAGGCGGGTGGATCACCTGAGGTCAGGGGTTTAAGACCAGCCTGACCAATATGATGAAACCCCATCTCTACTAAAAATACAAAAATTGGCTGGGCATAGTGGCATGCGCCTGTAATCCCAGCTACTTGGGAGACTGAGACAGGAGAATCACTTGAACCTGGGAGGCGGAGGTTGCAAGAGCAAAACTCCATCTCAAAAAAAAAAAAAAAAAAAAAAAAGTAATCAAAGCCTTATCTCTCCTGTGATTCCTGATATACTTTGAAGCAATCACACAACCTACTTTTCTTTAGAACTTTCAGATTTAAATAACTTATTAAAGAACCTTTATTAAATATTCCTAAAACTCTAGATGTCTAGTTTTGTTTTGTTTTGTTTTTAATACCATCATTTCTGTCCTCGGAATTTTATAGCTTTATAGATAAGTTAGTAAAAATAAGGGCATGGTCTTGGAAAGTAATAACCAGGTAGTTTTAACCTCGTTATTTATTCTGAGTTTTTTTCAAATAGAAGAGCTAGCAAAGAAAAGAGGGTTTGTTAGGTGGATTGGGCTAGATGGTCATGGCAAGGCCTTCCTGGTTGGAATATGATCTTTTTGTTTCCTTCAAAATCTGGTTGCTGTAACGAAATTTATACAGAATTTTGAGAAAAAAAATTTAGTGAACATTGAGTTTTGATATTTAAGGAATGACATTTATGGAAAATTGATTTGATATTATATTTTTAGGCTGTCTTTACATGGAGGGTAGCAATTCATACCCTGTAGAAATTATAGAGATTATTTCTATCTCTTCTGGCCTTGTAATTCTCTCTGCCTTTTAAAAGTAGGCATATTTTGGGAAATAATCTCAGAGCTCAGGGTGTAAGTTAGGACTGATTACAAGGAAATAGTGTGGGGAAAAGGAAATGTCTTTGTTTTAGCTGTGTTTGATCCCTATGAAAACAGGTCCATGATTTCTCTCTAGAACATAATTACCCACTTTCACACTGATGTTCTGAAGGTTTATACAGCCACTAAAAGCCAATTTGAATTAAGAAAATGAAATAAGGTGTTTCTCTTTGTTTATGTGACAGGTAAATTTACAAATAAATTGCCTATGGATACAGATTGTCATTCAATGTTTGGATTGGAGGATTATTCTGCGTGAGAATAAGGCACATTCTAGTTTCTGTATGCCTTGATGATGGTCTCCTTAGTGCCACTTTGGGGAATATTTGCTGGTCTGGAATCCAGTCCCAAGATGAGGACATGCTTAATCATCCTCTTTAGAATTAACCTCTGTATTGACCATTTTATTCATAGGTAATTTTTTAAAAACAAAGTTTATAGACAATAATGGGCTACTTTCTTCCATCTGCTTGCAGACATGTGCTCACCGATATGAAAAAAGGCAGCATGTTAACACGAAGCAGGAATCCCGAGACATCTTTGGGCGGTGTTATGTCCTGAGCCAGAATCTCAGGATTGAAGATGATATGGACGGGGGAGATTGGAGCTTTTGTGATGGGCGATTGAGAGGCCATGAGAAATTTGGCTCTTGCCAGCAAGGTGTAGCAGCTACTTTTACTAAAGACTTTCATTACATTGTATTTGGAGCCCCGGGTACTTATAACTGGAAAGGTATGACCTTTGTATTTATAGAAATAGAGATTAGAATGTCTCCCTAATTTCTGTAATATGATTTAGTACCATGATTTAGTACATTTTGAGCTAAAATATGTTAGAAGACATTTGTATATTATAAAAGTTGGGTAGGATACTAAAAATCTCTAAATGATACGATTTTTAAAAGCTAATAATAGTGGAATGTATGTTTTAGTGTTGACATTCTTTTCCCCTCTACCAGTACTTTACTTTAATTCAGGTAGTTAACTTTTTTTCAGTAGGAATATAATAATTAATATTAGTATTTTTTGCTGTTTTATATTTGTGTGGCTCATGAAGCTAGAAGTGTTAATTTTAAGTTAGTGATCTGAAAACTTAGGATTAAATAATGGTATATACAAATAACAGTGTATTAACATGGACATTAATAACAGAGTATTAATATGGACATTTCTCTCTGTATGTGTTATTTTCAAAGGCCTGCTTTGCTAATAATTCAGTAACGTTAGAAGGGCAGATTACAGACAAATTGGGGAATTTTGAGGTATAATTTCAGATATGTGAGGAAAAGTTGTTTGATTATTGTGATGTGAGTAAATGGAGATGTGGAGAGGTAAAGAGGAAAATGGCCCACATTATTTGACTGTGTACGTATAGAAAATGCTATATCATAAAAGACAACCTAACTCTCATCCATGATGAAGAGAACTGCATCTGATTGGGAAATAAGCCATTTTTGAGAAATTTATTAATATAAGTCACATAACACTTTCACTCATCAGGAAAACTTAGGAAAATGGTCCCTTTTCCATTCAACAATTTGTTTTAATTCTGGTTCTAAATGACTCTTGAACACCTTTCTCTGTGTGCAATCTTCAAGGGTAATTTCCCTTTGTCCCCCACCTCCACCCCAACAGAATCTTCATGTACAGTATTTCCCAGGTTATTTTGACCTAACTGAAATAACATGTTGAATTTAGTTTTATTTTAGCATGAATAAATGCCATATATAGTAAAACAAAACAAAAATACCCACCAATTATGTATATTTTAATTCATGGAAAATATGGTTTACATGCTTTATAAACCCTGACCTAAAATGTTGCCGTTTAAAGCCATATAGTGATTTGGGCTTACTATATGAAATCTTATGTTTTAAATTACTAATTGTAAGAATTTTTAAAAGATGAAATCTTGGTTAAAGTGATCTAAAGAAAAGATCAATATGTCTCACTTTTACACTGCAGAAAAAAGACAAATTGAGGTGGGATTACAGAGAATGTAAAATATATATATCAAGTTCATGTCATTTAAAAATTGGTTCTCTGTAGATTTTGCTAACTAAGCAAACCTTCCGTTTTTCATCTAGTTTCATGGCATTATAAAGATAGTTCATGAAAATGCATGGGACATTTTTTTAATGACTCAAACAAATTTCTTTCCCATAAAAATTTACACAAACATATTTAACAACCATAAAAGTCATCTCTGTCCTTCCTTTTTTTCCTCCAAATTTTTTTTCCTGTAACTAGTGATAGCATGGGGGATGTTTATTAGGAACCATTTATTTTCTTTTGTTTCATCTTCATTTTTTTGTTGTTTTTACCATTTCATTCCTTTAGGGATTGTTCGTGTAGAGCAAAAGAATAACACTTTTTTTGACATGAACATCTTTGAAGATGGGCCTTATGAAGTTGGTGGAGAGACTGAGCATGATGAAAGTCTCGTTCCTGTTCCTGCTAACAGTTACTTAGGTAGGAGCAGGCACAGATGGCTGCCTTTGCCCACCTTCTCAGATACCTTGTGTGAAACTCCCTCGCAGGGCCTATGGCCCCTGGACTTCTAGGCTGAGAAGAGGCCAGCTGGGGCCGGGACCTGTGGCCACTTTTGCTGGAATTTGATAAGCTTGGTGATCTAGAGGTGTTAACCCGACTGATGCCTGGGATCCTTTCCTTCTGACTGGGGCTCCCTCAAAGGAGGAAGAAACCTATTATCACCTAAAATCGTCCGTCCTCCCTCCTGCTCAGAAGTCTGTCTCTTGAGCTAATGGCGGCCTCCATAACCTGAAACAGGCCATTCATGCAGCCATGAAAATGTGCATATGGGTGTTCACAGTAAGCTGAGATCTTTGCTCAGTGCCTCTTTCCAGAGATACTCTTAAGAACTGCATTTAATAAAGTAACTCTTAAGTGGCAAGTCAAGACCTCCAGGTCCTCCGTCTGTGATTGTGGTTCTCTAAGGATTGGGCCGGCTTCTGGATTGGGACCCCATGTCACAGGGCCCCGCAGATGGATAAAAGCTTCCCAGTGGAGGTTGAACAGTACTGCTAAAGCGGCTTTCAGGACACCTAGACTGTGTCTAAGGGCCAATTCTTAATCCTAAGGCTTGTTTGCATGACTAATGGGCGTCCTAAGTTATTTATGTGCATTATGGTAATTACACAAAGGCTTTTAAAAGCTTTAATTCTTGGTATGAGTTGACATAAAGAATAATTACTGTGCATTTTTTGGAAAAAATGTAAAAAACTTCTAAACCTAAATAGTAACCTGTTTAAAAAAAAAAAAAAAAGTGGAGAAACGTACCCAGATGTTAGGATATTACTGGAAGAATGGAAGGTAAAAAAGGAAAAAACAGGTATAGATATATGAATAATTTCAAGCAATGTGCTAGTAAACACACACTAAGAAGTTGTTCAGGCCAGGCCTTGTGGCTCACGCCTGTAATCCCAACACTTTGGGAGGCTGAGGTGGGCAGATTACTTGAGGCCAGGAGTTCAAGACCAGTCTGGCCAATGCAGCAAAACCCCTTCTCTACTAAAAATACAAAAATATTAGCCAGGCGTGGTGGTACACATCTGTAGTCCCAGCTACTCAGGAGGCTGAGGTTTGGAGAATCACTTAAGCCTGGGAGGTTGAGGTTGCAGTAAGCTGTGATTGCACCACTGCCCTCCAGTCTGGGCAACAGAGCAGGACCCTGCCTCAGAATGTTTTATTTAGGGATTACTTATGATTAAAATACTTGATTGTAATCGCACTGGCCAAGAAACCAACACTTTGGTCTTTAAGATGGATGGCTGTGGATTTTATAAATTTACTTGCTGTCAGAACATTTGAAAATATGAAGCATTTTTTTTCTCAAACACATTTGCCACTGTTAGAATGGATTTCCTCAAAAGCGAATGCCTGAGAAAGAAATCAAATTCATATTGTTACATTTGGTTTGTCCATGCTGTGTGTGAATCTGTCACTTCAAAAGATCAGAGGGTTTAGGGGAACAAAACAATCTGCCTGAGGTTTTGGAAGTTGGCAATGAGAGCAGCTTGCCGGATGCAGTGGTGGCCTCCTCATCCAGCGAGAACAGCAGTGGCTGTCCTGCCTCTTACCAAGCATAATTACTTTTTCTTCAATTTCTTCCATCCCGTGCATGCGTACAGGCCTGCTGTTTTTGACCAGCGTTTCCTATACAGATCCTGATCAGTTTGTTTATAAAACACGGCCTCCCCGGGAGCAGCCTGACACATTCCCTGATGTGATGATGAATAGCTACCTAGGTTTGTGACCTCTGTGATGACAAATAAGTTGGTTGTGGTCATTAAAATTTTTTTTTTTGATCCATACAGAGCATAAATCTTTTTATGTTCTATTTTGTTTCCATTGAAGCATACACAAAAAGCATGCGATGGTTGGGGCTCTGTGGCCAGATGGTTGTAAGAGCTAGATTCCATATTTCCCTGTAATCTGATGGCTCATGTTTTTCAATTCACTTCACAATTTGAGAACTGCAACGGTAGTGGTGAAGCTTTTCATAAGTAAAACCCAATAAAGGGGGTGAACTTACATTCTGCATCTGCCTCACCTTTCTATAGAAACATTTACTTAATTTGAATGGTTTTGATATGGGCACTTCTGTTTGCTTTTCACCAGATCTGTTATTTGTAATCTGACATCCTACCTGATGATTTATAATGGGGGTGTCCTAATGTTTTCTGCCCTCTGAACAAGTGTATAACTGATACCAGTGACAACTTCCTCACCTCTGTTGTTTATACTAGGTTCTCAAATACCATATATCATCAGTCATTGTTTTGTCTGCATGTTTGTGTCTGAGAACTAAGTTGGTCCAACTCAATGAAATGCTATCTATGGTGTATTAGTGATGTTAACATTTGTTTTTGTCTGATTACCAAAGAGATTGATGCCTCTTACCAAGCTTAATTACTTTTTCTTCAATTTTATTTTATTCCTGTAAAAATACTAGTCATTACATTATAGCAGAACCCTGTAACATGCACTCAATTATGCTTCCAGTCAGGTTATATTCTCTGTGTATATGATGTAACATAACCAAATTATTCCTGGACAATTCAGTATCTAGCTTGATCTCCTTTTACCATAGTTCCAATATTAAAATAGGGTGCAAATTGATTCTTAAGATGTATGAATACTTCAAAATTCAAGTTATACATAGGTGCTTTTCATTAAAAGTCTTAATATCCATAGAAAGCAGTAAATTAGCTAGTCCCAGGACTTTGTCCTTGTGTCAAATCTGAACTCTGTCACTCATATTATGAATGTGATAGCTGGTGGGAAGGTCAGGAGGAGAGAGGGGTGGGAAGCCAGAGGAAGAGGTAATGATGGAGTTACCAATGTCATAGGCCTAAAATATATGGATTGATGTGAGGGGCTCTATATATTTTGTTTTTCTAGGTTTTTCTTTGGACTCAGGGAAAGGTATTGTTTCTAAAGATGAGATCACTTTTGTATCTGGTGCTCCCAGAGCCAATCACAGTGGAGCCGTGGTTTTGCTAAAGAGAGACATGAAGTCTACACATCTCCTCCCTGAGCACATATTCGATGGAGAAGGTCTGGCCTCTTCATTTGGCTATGATGTGGCAGTGGTGGACCTCAACAAGGATGGGTGAGAAAGCCTCAGGTTATATTATGCTGCAAATCATTGCTGCTTTGACTAGCTTCTATGGGACTTGAGAAGAGTCGTCCTTTCAGGTTCATTGATGTAAAGAATATTTTTACTGCCACATTTTTACCAACCTATCTTTATCATTTCTATGATGGCAGCAGACAGACATTCATATCCCTCCCCAAGGTATAGGATTATATTTTTGATTTTCAGTTTTTACTTACATGTTGGGATCATGAGTCTATGAGAATTAAAATTTGAAAAAAATTAACTCAAAACACTTGCATGATTCTGTTCTGTGGTTTCATATGGGGCTGATGGAGCATCAGCTCCTGTTGAAAATAGGGATTGGTGATAAAGTAAAAAACATGTGGCTGCTGGTGTCAGTTGGGGTGGGGTGGAACAGTGAGGTCTTAATGGGAGTCCTGCTGCACTATGGTTCTAACCCGAGGAACTGGCTTTGAGTTCTTGCCCTTAGTATTTTTCTTGGGGCATTTATTATAGGCTACCTTGGTTTTTTAAAAATATTATAATTGAGTCATAAATTCTGGAGTTGAGGGCCTTTCTATTATATCTCTTTGTATCCTTAGTACCTAGACTGGTGTTGCTGGTATGTTAGCTGTTGGTTCACAGCTCTTTCCCCTCATTATGTTTTTAGGTGGCAAGATATAGTTATTGGAGCCCCACAGTATTTTGATAGAGATGGAGAAGTTGGAGGTGCAGTATATGTCTACATGAACCAGCAAGGCAGATGGAATAATGTGAAGCCAATTCGTCTAAATGGAACCAAAGATTCTATGTTTGGCATTGCAGTAAAAAATATTGGAGATATTAATCAAGATGGCTACCCAGGTAGATAATAGATTATGAAATGGCTATGATTTATAGATTATTTGATTGTTTAAATAATAGCGCTGCTGGGCACAGTGGGCTCACGCCTGTAATCCCAGCACTTTGGGAGGCTGAGGTGGGCGGATCACCTGAGGTTGGGAGTTCGAGACCAGCCTGACCAACATGGAGAAACTAAAAATACACATTAGCTGGCTGTGGTGGCACATGCCTGTAATACCAGCTACTCCCAGCTTTGGGAAGCTGAGACAGGAGAATTGCTTGAACCCGGGAGGCAGTGGTTGCGATGAGCTGAGATTGCGCCATTGTACTCCAGCCTGGGCAATAGGAGCGAAACTCCATCTCAAAAAAAAAAAAAAAAAAAAAAGCCAAACAAATAAATAATAGTGCTTATGTCATCTTAAAACATTTTACTGGAGTGTTTCTAAAGCGTTTGTTAAAATGTTAAAATGTGATGTTGTCAACAGATATTGCAGTTGGAGCTCCGTATGATGACTTGGGAAAGGTTTTTATCTATCATGGATCTGCAAATGGAATAAATACCAAACCAACACAGGTAACCAAATAACTGGGATTTCTACAGCTAGAGTCTCAACTTCTTGCCCTATAATAAAATATTTAGGTTTAAGTGACTTTTCACACAAATCTTATTTTATTTATAAGTCCACAATAGTATAGATTTTTAAAAATGTATTACTAGAAGATACCTTCAAAATAAATGCAATGACTTGCTTGTTCTAACTGTAAAATTTCTTAGTTAAGTTAGGAATCAAAGTAATCCAAAGCAAAAGAATGTTATTCTACCCTGACGGCATAAAGAGAGGAAATATGGGCAAACAAAATAGATGACTGTAACTACATGGAGAATGTAGACACCAAAAATTAAAAATTTCTTTTGAGAAAAATAAGACTTGTAGGGAAGGTAGGGAGATTTAGTTTGAAATGGCCTGATTGACTTCAATAAACAAGCTCATCAGAAATGGGCTCTTTTCTGCTTTGAGATACTATGTAAATCGAATAACTTTTATGAAATGAAATGTATGAAGTGTTAGATCATATAGAAATTTATGACTCGTATATAATATAATTTACTTATAAGTGAACTCTCACATTTCAGTTCAAAAGAAACTTGTGTGTCTTTTTCAAAGCATTGTTAAGAAGCTCATGTTGATAGCCTAATGTCCATTCGGATGCCCTGTGTATTTCAGGTTCTCAAGGGTACATCACCTTATTTTGGATATTCAATTGCTGGAAACATGGACCTTGATAGAAATTCCTACCCTGATGTTGCTGTTGGTTCCCTCTCAGATTCAGTAACTATTTTCAGGTCTGTTATCTATGATTTTAGTGTTAAGCATGTTCTATAATCAGGTTACACTAAAATGTTGACCTTTCGGATTGAAATTTGTCATACCTATACTTCAAAGGTTTATATGAATTGTGAAGCTATTTCTTTTTCTTTTGAAGGTAGTAAACAATGTAATAAAAACCTATTTTCTAAAATCTTTTCCTCAAATACTTTAAAACATAGATCCAAGTTAGAATTTTTACTTCATATATTTTTAAAACCTTAATTTTGATGATGAAAAAACAAAACACATATAAAATGTAACAGTACAAAGAACATACAGAAGGAAACCCCCTATAATTCACCATGCATTATTAAACTCCAAGATCTTGATTTCTATTCTTTTATTTTCTGTGATTGGACCATGTATATTTAACAAAACTAAGACCATAATTGTGCATAATTTTGTAACCTGCTTTTATCTCTTTAGGATACATAGTGGACTTTTCCTGTGTCACTGAGTACTTTTCCAAAATGAAGTTAACAACTGTCTGTGAGGCATCTTCTGACAGATTCAGAGCTTATTTAACCAACTGCCGGGCTCTCACTGGATGGTTACGTTGCTTCACAATTTTTTTTTGCCCCCATGATATAAAAAGCTGTGGAAAACATTCTTACTTTTGTTTATATCCTTGATTATTTCCTTATTATAAATTCCTGGATGTGAAATTGATATATGTGCTTCAAGACTTTTGATTCAGTTTCACCAAGATGACCTCCCGAAATGGTTCAAGATTTCCCATCCGTGGTGTTTGAGTCTCCCTTTAACCAGCGCTTTCATCACTGCTGGAAATCACCATTAAAAATTGGAGGATTTTTTTTGTTTTTTAATTTTCAAAAAGTAGCAGATTTATTTTTTTTAAAAGTTAATAATATAGAATTATAGAAAATCCAGTACATTATTCCCATCTTCCATAAAACTTCTGAGCATTTCTCTACTTTTAGGGTATCATCAAAAGGCTACACTGTAACTTCTGCTGTCTAATCTGGTTTTTATTTAATCTTGGGCTATCTCTCCTTGTCAATACAATAGATGACCTAACTTTTGTCAGTTGAATGTTTGCCTCTGTGTGTAATTGATATTTTAATATCCTTACTTTCCTGTCCTCATAAGTAGGTTGACTGTCAACCCTGTACACTTGTTCCCTCTTTACTTGCAGACAGTATGAAAGTAAAATTCAACAACCCTTTGATAAGAAGAGGACTAACCTCCCCTTATTTTACAAATGAGGAAACTGAGGCACAGGACTTGGCTTGAGCTTTTAAGGCTGAAGCCTGAGAGACAGAATGTAGCACCTAAATCTTCCCGACTTGAATCCCATGCATTTTTTCTACTAAATCGTACTAGCACTTCAGGGTAGCTAGTAAATAAACACCAATTTTAAACATGAGGCAGCCAAACTAATAAGACTTATTTTCTATGTTAAACATAATTCATGTATACTTTGCCCTCAAAATTGTGTGTTGTATGTTTAAAAAACAAATTAAAATATGTTCTAGGCAGAAATGTCTGTTAAAATACTACGATGTGTAAAATACTGTATCTGTGGCAACTGATTTTCAAATACTTGTGAATTTTTGCCTTTTAAATATGCTCTCAAAACTTAAGAATGTATCTAGTTAGTATCTTAGAACCTAGCAGCTGTCTAAATGTAAAATAAAAATAGAATGGTAAACAATAAAGGAAAATAGAAAAACAGGGAATGTGGGCAGTATTTGACCCTTTATTGGCCCCCACTTTCACCATGAATGGACTTGTGCTCTCTAGCCTACCAACAGATTGATTCCAGAAGTTTGAGCTAGCTGTTTGGATTTGGAATGCATTTTCTTATAGAAACACTGTTCTCCAGAATGGCTGGGTTTACCACAAGCCCACCAGAGTCAGCCTAACTGAATCCACGTGGTAATGAAACCCCAGGCCCCATTCTGAGTTCTGGTGGGGAGCGATGGAGGTGGGCCTCCTCACCCACTCATACCCCTCAACCCACCGCATACCTGCATTTCTTGTGCCTGTGGCAGCAGTCGGGCCACAGACCCATGGAGACCCCTGTGGCTGCTGGGAGCAGGGCAGCCAAAACATACGAAAAGATGTTTTCAGATGGTGAACCAGAGTAAGGCGTGGAATTGGATTCCAGCTTCTCAAGTGTTTGCGGGGTTGCAGTAGGCAGTGCAGAGATGGGAAGAGGTTTAAAAGTTCAAGTTTTTGCTTGCAGAGATATCGTGGGGGTAGAAAAGTTGTCAATCCTGGCAATAGGAAGGCAAAGACTGAAGGTTGTGGGTGGGAGACTCCAGGGGAGGCTGAAGAGTAGGGCAAGTGTTTGTACAATGGAGATTCCCAAGTTCAGGATCGCCTGTATTAATTCACATACTGTAGACACGCTGAGCATGAGCATCTCTGGTATTAGGTGTTTATTGGTGTAATTCTTCCAGAGGGTATGTTGGCAAGACTACTCGTAATGAAAAATGCACATATTCTTTGACTCCAAAATTCTGCTGCTAGGAATTTATCCCACAGATAAACTCAAGTGTGTGCACAGATGATGTTTGTGAAAGCAGAAAGCTCAACAACGTGAATGTTTACCGATTTAGGTACTGGTTTAATAAAGGATGTTACATTGATACGGTGTAACGCCATCAGGTGTGAAAAACAGTGAAGTAGATCTATGTGTATATACAGGACAAGACCTCTGAAATGAATGAGAAAAAGCCACATACAGAGCAATGGCAATTAAGTTCCCATTTAGTTGAAATTATACATATATTTTAATATTTAATTTTAGATAATTTTAATAGACATGTCTGTAAGAACATACAAGGCTACTTGGGTGTTCGGGTGGGAATGGAGACAAAATATTTACTTTAAAACTCTGAAACCGCTACATGTTGCACATGTACTCATAGTGTGTACGTTTTTAAACAAATATTGTATAATGAGGCTCTGCATTGTATACATTTATATCTATTAACAGTTTTCTTCTTCAGCAATGGGGGAAAACGTCAAGTGTATTTTTTTTCCTGTGTTTTTAAGCTGTGCTGGGCAGCTAAGGATGCCATCTAGTATGTGAATTAGTCTCACATTCTAGGTAACAAGAGGCTGAGCTTGTTTTTCACTCCTTTTGTCTTCAGATCCCGGCCTGTGATTAATATTCAGAAAACCATCACAGTAACTCCTAACAGAATTGACCTCCGCCAGAAAACAGCGTGTGGGGCGCCTAGCGGGATATGGTGAGCGTCCCTCTGTCTTGGTGGGATCCCCCTCAGTTTCCCACCTCCACTTCATGATGACTATTGTCCTGAGGAGCCACAGGGAAGATGATGGGAGTGCTGGGCAAAGGGAAGAGGGTCTGTCAAGTGTTTTTATAACATGTTGATCATCAATGGGCAGTGGGGGGACTGGAGAGCTAGGGAACATGTTGGGTTTTTTCCACTGCAATAATAGATCTTTTAAGAAATATGTGTTTGATTTTATTCAGCCTCCAGGTTAAATCCTGTTTTGAATATACTGCTAACCCCGCTGGTTATAATCCTTCAATATGTAAGTACCTAGTACCTTTAAAATATGTCTATTTTCTGTCTGCCAGGTTGAAAGTTCTGCATAAATCACGGAAAAATAAAACTGCAGTGGCCAACATGGGTCTGTCAATTCTTGTGTAAAGAATTAAATGTATGTTTTGTCTCCCTTTTAATCAGGAGGGCACAGCACAGTGAGGGAGGGAAAAAACTCCACTTGGTCGCCGTTTGAGTTTTCCAGAGCAGATGGTTTAGGACAGAATGGCTTGGAAAAGTACTTATTTGCTACCACAACCGTTTCCTCCGTTTCTGTCTTTGAAAAGCAGTGTGGAAAATTGATTTTGTGGTTGTGAGGTGGTGGGTGGTGGCTGGTGGTTGTGAAAGGGCAACGGCAGGAGCCAGAGCACAGCACAGAGTTGCTGCCAGGCTGCCTTCTCTTCCCCACGCCCCCTCCTTCCCAGAACACCCACCCTGTGTTCCCAAGAGCAGGCCCCTAGGGAATCTGCAGGCCGGCCCTGAGAGGTCAGAGACCTGGTCTCTGCTCCTGGTTTCAGCTTCGATACTGACTGACCCACAGGGCAAGTCCCTTAACATTTGAGTTTGTTTTCCTATCCGTTCAGAACAATGCCTAATAGTCATTAGTGCATACAGTTGTGCTGGAGATCAACCGAGAAGACATGAAAAGCAGTTTGTCATTTATTAGATACTGTTCTGCTTCCTTTTTTTGTAATTCAAAATAAGATTTTTTAAAATTTTTGTGGATACATAGTAGGTGTATATATTTATGGGGCAACTCAAGATTTTTGACAAGAATTTTGACACCATTAATGATACTCTTAACAATAGTGGCCATAGTAAGCTCTCCTCTGGCATGTTTTAACAGCAGCCACACTTCTTCAGCTGTGAGTCACCTGACCCCTGGCTCCAGAGTCAAGGCCAGGGGCATAGGAATTCCAAGAAAATCTTTTCTGCAAAGAGGAAGTGAAAAGAATGAGGAAATTCTCATCCCAGGTCCGGCCATGGTCCTGGCAGTTTGGGATTCTAGTGTACTGTATCTGCCACCAAGGGACACTTTGTGAAGAACAAGGTCATTCTGTCCTTTCATATGGTTGTCAGCCTTTACGATACTATGAGGTAATGAGTCCTCTGAAGTGTTCTCCCTGTTATCTAAAGTAGTACTGTTTTCTTTATTTAAAAAGATGTCCCTTAAATATTCCAGAATATAACTTAATTCAAATAACCTAAAGTTGTTGCTTGAAACAGGAAAAAATAGCCACATAAGGACTAGGGTTTGCGATGGTGAATCCTCTCACACCTCACGGCTCTGTTCTTAGCTGTACTCTAATTCTTCTTTAACTTTATATGAAGTTTTATGTAACACTAATGAATGTATCCACTAAGACAACAGAATGAAGATACTGACCTGTGATAAAGTTCAATGAATTATGAAAAGGGACAGTTTAAATAAATGTACTATCTTTAATTTTTTTTAAGTCCCCCTTCACCTGATTCTCACTGTCATAAGCTCAGTTAGCCTTTATCTTTCCAGATTTCCAGCTGTCTGCAGGTGGTTTCTCCGTCTCCCCTTCTGTGGGGTCGTCTCCTGCTGTGTGGTCTCTCCATGGGACCTGCAGACCTTGCACGAAGCATTCTTAAAGTGGATGGATTATGACTTTGTGCACAGGGGGAGCTGTGGCCTTTCGCTTTGCTTTTTGATGCAGCCGGCATTTTGTCGAGTGTAGAAAGCAATTCTTTGTGTGGCTTTTAATGACAAGAAGATGTATACTGTGACTTCTCAGGATCTATCATCCTTTCAGTATCATTTGTGTTATTTTTACCCAAATGCCATACCTTACACTAGCCCACTTGGATAATGGGCCCTTTGCCAGTGTTTGGAATGAATTACAGAGACAACGAGAAAACAGTGATTCTTTGACTAGGCAGCTAGAGAAAAAGGGGAAACATTTTTATTCTATTCTGATGGCCATTTTTTCAAACCACTCTCAGTTTGACTGTAGATGTGAAATATCATCAGAGCACTCCTTGTCTTCCCCCAAATTAATCACCTATATAAAATACAGACTTTCTCCTAGCTGTAGCACAGCATTTGATGCCATGTGTATTACTTTTATGTAGCTACTCCATTAACCAAGTGTTTATGGATGGCCTATTATGGGTGGAACTTTCCTTTGAAGACATTCAAAGAACATTTGCTTTCATTGCTTTTACTTCCACAGTAAATTCTAAATGAACTAAGACAGAACTTCTACAAAGCTACATAAGTTAATACATCTAAAATCTTCTCCCAGTATCCAAGAATGTGAGCTTATTGTTTGACCGGGCTATTTTAGCTCAGCAGTCCTCAGATGTGGTGTTCCATACATATAGATATCTATAATTGAGCCGTAATGAGTGTTCTACTTGGCTTGCCCCTCAAGTGGTTAGCAAAGGTGGCCTGCAAAGATTTTAAGATGATGTGGACTGTCTGGAAGGTTAGGGAAGGTTAGAGTGAATCTGGCAGATAAACGGTTTTCCTGCACCCACACCTCCCATACTTTTGCTGTGAGGGGCACTCAGCGTGTGAGCCTTTATCTGGTTCATTGTGAAGCTAGCAGGTCACATAAATGGATGATGTCAAGGCTGCAGAGGGCCTAAAATGGGGGAGCATTCCATTTGGCAGCTGTAACATTTAAGAATTCTCCAGATGGACACAAAAATTACTACTGAAACTGTCAGTGTTTCTAAATTTTGGTCTGAATAGCTCACATTCAGCATAAGAATGTCACATCGTGTGTGTGTGCAAGTGGGGAACCAGTTACTCCCACTTCTGTTCATCTGTTCTATAAATCATATGTCTATCAGGTGTTGTGCTAGTTGCTGGGGACTGTGGTGGGGAATAAGACTGATGTGATCCTTGTCCTCGGCTTTGCCCCACTGTGGGAGACAATCAGGAAATGACAGCGTAGTGGGCCTAAGTGTAGAGACTGGAGAGATGGAATACTCTAGGATCGCGAGGAGAGGCCAGGACAGGCTTCCTGGAGGAGGTGAGGTCCAAGCTGAAATCTGAAGGGGAAGGGAGGGCTTAGCCAAGCAGGCCAACACTGCTGGGAGGTGGAAGGGAGAAGGGAAAGACAGCCAGCTGAGGGAAGGAGTGACTCCTGCGGTGGTTAGGAGGCAAGTGAGACCTGGGCATCTAAGACCCTGTAGAAAGCAATCACCTTTTGTGTTTGTGATAGAGACTTAGAAGCTGGTGCTGCCTCTGTCCCTCTAAGTATGACCCCAAGCCTCCCCAAAAAAGGTCTCTTCCAACTCTAAAGTGAATATTAGAATGTGAGTTATTCATTTTCTGTGTTTTCTGTAGCAGATTTTTGTCCTGGAGGTTGCCTTCTCTAGCCCTCTGCACACTTTGGTTTGCTTTCCCTTTTGATAGTTAGTGAGTGCTCAATGAATGTAAGTAATTTAAGTATTGGCCCATGAAAAACAAAGTTAGCAGCCACATCTAATGAACCAACAAAGAATGCGTTCTGAAGTCAAAAAATGAGATTCTGATTGTCCACATCCTAGCTTCCCTCCAGGTTCCATTAGTGTAGGTTATCAAGAACAGGCTGTGCCTTCTAGCCCAGTGCAAGGTAGGCAGTTTGGTTATGGGAGCTATATTATGCTGATCGACAGGCCCTCCATCCACTCAAAAATATATAATTTACCTTTTAATTCTTTTTTATCTTTATTATTTTTTATTTTTATTTTTTTGAGAAAGTTTTGCTCTTGTTGCCCAGGCTGGAGTGCAATGGCATGAATTTGGCTCACTGCAACCTCTGCCTCCTGGGTTCAAGCGATTCTCCTGCCTCAGCCTCCTGAGTAGCTGGATTACAGGCATGCACCACCAAGCCCAGCTAATTTTTGTATTTTTAGTAGAGACAGGGTTTCACTATGTGGGTCAGGCTGGTCTCAAACTCCTGATCTCAGGTGATCCACCCACCTTGGCCTCCCAGAGTGCCGGGATGACAGGCAGAATTCACTGCACCCGGCCTCTTTTTTATTTGTTAAGGTAAAGGTCTCATCCTACCATCAAAAGACTTCTCCATCTCTAAAATACATTATTCCTCTGTTTAGACAACTATCCTTTATCAGTGCTTCTTAAAACTTTAATATGTATAAGAATCATCTGGTGATGCTGTTATTACTAAAACAGATTCTGGTTCCGTAGGTGTGACTGGGCCTGAGGTTCTGCATCATCACAGGCCCTCAGGAGATGCTGCTGTTCTAGAGACCTTTCCCAGATAGCAAAGGCACGAGGCCACTTGAATAAGCATTGACTGTTTAAAGGGAGAAAATCAGTTTAGGTCCTCAGGGGGAGTGTTGGATTCCTCTGCTTATCGTTAGTATTCTGTGGGTTCATGAACTTCAGCCAGAAACTGATTCTTAATAACTGCTGCTGCCGAAAGGTTTTAACTTATTCTTGAGCTCCCCCAGGTGGCACAATGAAAATTTAACTTTGAAACATTGTTAACAGCAAAAGGAAGGAAAAAGACAGCTTGATTTGAACCATCACAATTGTGCAAATGCATATTACCAGGAAATACGAAGAGAAACAATGGCAATGTTTTCTACAAGGAATTAAAATCTTAAAAGGAGGTCAACATGCTCATGGCTGGATTGTGCATGAATGCACTTACGTTAATACGATTTTAATTTTATCTAGCAATTGTGGGCACACTTGAAGCTGAAAAAGAAAGAAGAAAATCTGGGCTGTCCTCAAGAGTTCAGTTTCGAAACCAAGGTTCTGAGCCCAAATATACTCAAGAACTAACTCTGAAGAGGCAGAAACAGAAAGTGTGCATGGAGGAAACCCTGTGGCTACAGGTGAGGGCTGCAGATGGTCACATCTGTTTTATGAAGAGGACAGAAAAAGGTTATATGGTGATATACAGATTTCTGAAATTTATTATAGCAACCTCTTAATCAATACAAAATCATTGTTTTGGAATTCCCCAACAGCATGTATACCCCACTTTGACTGCATGCTTTTCATGCAGGATAATATCAGAGATAAACTGCGTCCCATTCCCATAACTGCTTCAGTGGAGATCCAAGAGCCAAGCTCTCGTAGGCGAGTGAATTCACTTCCAGAAGTTCTTCCAATTCTGAATTCAGATGAACCCAAGGCAGCTCATATTGATGTAAGTCTCTCTGAATTTCATTTTGCCGAAGTTTTTTGCCATTTTTGATGCTAAATCAAATGTCTTTGAAGGGAATAGAACTAGTGATTTGCTTTAAAGGCCATTCTTTTGTATTAATATGTTTCTAATGTATGCAAAGTTAGAGAAGACTTGTTTCCCAAATTAGCAATAAACATAAAAACATGAAATACAATTTGGGGCCAGAGCATATTTTCCTTCCTCATTTTTGGTCATTATAACTTATCGAGACTATAAATGGTAGAGCTTATATTCTAACACTGTTTCTCCTTTAGCTGTACATAGAAAGAAAAATACATTGTGTTTTATTTACCAGAGAACACTGAAATGTAGAAAATAATATGTTGCTAGTCAGAACATTAAAATCAAGGAATATCAAAATTCAGCAAAGCAAAAAAGTATTATTAGCATACAGTAGTCATTTAGTGCCTAATATAACCTAAGTCATCTTTGGAAGAAACATGTATATTAGATGGCCTGCGGGATACCTCATATGAGGTGGGGTCTGTTTGCTAGGGGTTTAGGATGGTTGAGATGCAAGGCTAGCCCGGGGAGCGATGACAGCTTGATTTGGCATTATGTTCTTGCTTTCAAAATCTAATTGATGATGAACGGGTGTGGTGGCTCATGCCTGTAATCCCAGAACTTCGGGAGGCTGAGGCAGACAGGTCACTTGAGGTCAGTTTGAGACCAGCCTGGCCAACATGGTGAAACCCCGTCTCTACTGAAAATACAAAAGTTAGTGGGTATGATGGAGCATGCCTGTAATCACAGCTACTCAGGAGGCTGAGGCAGGAGAATCACTTAAACCCGGGAGGTGGAGGTTGCAGTGAGCCGAGATGGCACCACTGCACTCCAGCCTGGGCAAAAAGAGTAAGACTCTATCTCAAAAAAAAAAATCTAATTGATGATGAGTGTCTGTCCACTCTGGGGCTCCTGGTACTGGTGCCTTACTGAGGCAGCTTTGCGGAAGTGAGTCCTCACTGTCTCAGGAGCTGATGCTTACATCTGCATATTGTCAATCATTTTTGTCACCAAATATAGTTCCTTATACTTCTGTATACTTTTATGTACTTTTGTTGTTATCATGTTAATATTTCTTGTGTACATTCCCAGCTCCATAGCTAGAGATGATTTTCTGTTTATTGGTGTGATTATCAAGAACCCATTAGCATGGTGCTAGTATGCCGTTTGCTTACCTGACCTTAAGCTCTCTGTTTCATCATCTCTACAATGAGGATCATAATAATAGTATCTTTTTAGAGGCCTGTTGTGAGGATTAAATGAGTTAAGATATGTAAGTCCAGTATCATAATAGTTGGCATCATTATTATTATTGATACTTCTTATAGTAGCCCTATAAAGTTAGAATGGTGGTATCTCCACGTTACCTATGATGAAACTTGGACTCTGAAAGGTTAAGTGACTTGCTAGCTAAGTAAGCGGTAGAGCTGGGTTTCAAACCCAAATCTGTGTGGCTGCTGGGTCACACTCTTCTATACCACACTGCCTCTATGCCCTGGTCAAAGTGTTCTTCAAACACAATTTTACTAAAGGACAGAATGGAAATTTGATGTGTGGTAAAGTACATTTAAAGCTTGAATTCTGCATTGGTAATTGTCACACAGGGAAATGAACTGTGTGGAATAGCCACACATCGATGCCTTCCTGAGTCCTGAATGGTGTAAAATGACAATAGTTTCGTTTTCCTACAGGTGCACTTCTTAAAAGAGGGATGTGGAGACGACAATGTATGTAACAGCAACCTTAAACTAGAATATAAATTTTGCACCCGAGAAGGAAATCAAGACAAATTTTCTTATTTACCGATGTAAGAATCGTTCCGTAGCACTAGCAAAAATGATTCTGGCTTCATGGTGGCTTTGTGTTAAGAAAGTTTACTGGAAATGTATTGAGGACTTTGCCTTTTTGTTCTTGTTTTCTTTTTTTTTAATAGTCAAAAAGGTATACCAGAACTAGTTCTAAAAGATCAGAAGGATATTGCTTTAGAAATAACAGTGACAAACAGCCCTTCCAACCCAAGGAATCCCACAAAAGATGGCGATGATGCCCATGAGGCCAAACTGATTGCAACGTTTCCAGACACTTTGACATATTCTGCATATAGAGAACTGAGGGCTTTCCCTGTAAGTATTGTTAAGAGACCAGCTGAGAGGGGAAAAAACCAACACTGTGTGGCGAATGAGTGGATTGTGACCTAGTGCGTGTTTCTTTTGCAGGAGAAACAGTTGAGTTGTGTTGCCAACCAGAATGGCTCGCAAGCTGACTGTGAGCTTGGAAATCCTTTTAAAAGAAATTCAAGTGTAGGTGATGCCTTTATATACTGTATTTTACTGTTTTAAATACCATTGCAGTGTCTATATGCACGGCCTGTGTTAACAGCTATTTATGTTTTTTTAGGTCACTTTTTATTTGGTTTTAAGTACAACTGAAGTCACCTTTGACACCCCAGATCTGGATATTAATCTGAAGTTAGAAACGTAAGAGTTACATCAACCTCTCCATTCAGAATTATTTCATGAAAACATGGGCAGTCAATGAATTGGCCCTGATCTACCTCATAAAAGAAGTCTAATTGTAGTGAGAAAACTGACTGGTAAAATACAACCCTATTGTTTCCTTTTCATTTTCAGAACAAGCAATCAAGATAATTTGGCTCCAATTACAGCTAAAGCAAAAGTGGTTATTGAACTGCTTTTATCAGTCTCGGGGTAAGTGTTTGTGTTTAGCATAACAAATCAATGTTTGAAAGAACCATTTACAATCCTCACTAAAACTGGTGTTTTTTAATTTGACAGAGTTGCTAAACCTTCCCAGGTGTATTTTGGAGGTACAGTTGTTGGCGAGCAAGCTATGAAATCTGAAGATGAAGTGGGAAGTTTAATAGAGTATGAATTCAGGGTAAGTTGGAGCAGTTGGTCTTTTCATTATACCAAAAGCTGACATATACTAGGTATGGTCTTGTGTATGTCATTTTAATAAATCAGTAATATTAATAAGCATTATAAATAAATCATAGTTAAAAATTAGTTTGCCAGCTTTTAAAGAACATACTGGCTTATAGTAAAAATTTTATCCTCCAGGATGGAGAACAACTGTCACTGTTCAGAATCCAGTTCAGTTTAGAATGCGTTATGATTTATTCCTTCCTCCTTTATAAGGTCATCTTTCTTATTGCTTGTGGTTGAAAGAATATTAATGTATGCCTAACAAGCCCAGTTTTGTGGTGAATGTAGATTTGGTATATGCCTGTAGGAAAGGCAGTGATTGGCTCTGAACCATTTCAAAGCAGGCAATCACAGTGACTCTCTTTCCTGTTGAATAAACATAAACACGTGGTACGGAGTCCGCTCGTTAACTCACACATGGGTTTAGGTCTATGTGGCTGAAATCACATTCCTGAAGGCATAGTGACCATTGTGGTGAAAGCCTCAAATGGCAAGCATGGGCCCACCTTTGACTCCGGCAGAATGAAGAGGCTGAATTCTCCTCTGTGTGTCTCTTAGCATTACAGACACAGCTGGGGCAGGTGGTGGTGGTGGTTATGATCTCTATGCAGGTGCAGCTGGAAAAGAAGTCTTTGGGTTCCGGAACAGTCTCGACACCAAGAGGGCTCTTACCTCCTGTGTTTGGCTTCTGCTGCAGGACGTCGCTCTGTTCCCAGCTTGGACTCTCAGATTCATGGCTGTCCTAATGGTTTTGCAGAATCTCCTCTGGGACAGAGGCAGCTTCATTTTTGCAGTGGATGGGGTTTTCCAGAAGCAGGTTGTTGGTACACTGCCTTGGCCCAGGCCTTGTCATTGGCCAAGCAGGGTGGTTACAGGGCAGTTCACAAATTCACACATGATTTTCCCTGGGCATATGCTGAGAACATGGTATATCTACACTGCTGGTTCTGTTGCATACAGCAGTTGTTCCTAGAACGAGTTAGCTATCATTTGTCCTTTGACCTTTTTGTTTTTATTTACAAAAATCTTTAGGCACAAGTCTTTATTTTGAATGCCCTATCTATAGTCCATTTTTGGAGCCTGTGCTTTTATTATAGGATTCCGCTAGATATTTTAGCATCTTTCTCTTGGTAATAGGAGCTGCTACTTTACATTGAAAAGATGAGACTGAGATAATATGTATTACTTTCTAACAGGTAATTAACTTAGGTAAACCTCTTACAAACCTCGGCACAGCAACCTTGAACATTCAGTGGCCAAAAGAAATTAGCAATGGCAAATGGTTGCTTTATTTGGTGAAAGTAGAATCCAAAGGATTGGAAAAGATAACTTGTGAGCCACAAAATGAGATAAACTTCCTGAACCTAAAGGTATGTTGGTAGATTTATCTAATGTCTCTGTAAATGCAAATTAGAGAAACTAACTTTTTGGGGGAAAATCATTACTGTCCCTAGGAAACTGGCATATTCTGGCAGGTTGACTTTCTCTTTTTGTCACAATTTCTCTTTTCTAGTTGAGTAACTGAGGCAGGCTGAAGCATTTTTGCTGGTTAGTGACCATTATAGTACATAAGGCAGAGTCATTCAGTGCTTGCTGAGGCAAATGGTATTTTCTGACATTTCATCATGACCCAGTATGTTACATAATAAGGAGAACTGGGGGATGCTCCTGGGTAATAGTAGCTGCTATTACCCAGGGGCCAGCCAGTGTTCACTCCAAGTAGAACCAAACTCATTGGAAAAGATAACGGCATCTTAGCAAGTAACCTTGAAAGCTTTTTATGCTTATTTTTAAAATAGTAATTATTTATTGTGTACTCATTGTGTCTCAGGAACTATGCTAAGCATTTTGTTTTCATTTTCTCATTTCATTCTCTGGATGGTCCTGTGAGGGAGTTTCATTATCCCTACCATTTCACAGATGAGGACATTAAGATTCAGAGAGCAAGTAACTCTCTGTCACTCAGGTGTTGAGACAGATTCCACATTCAAGCCCTGCTCTGCCTGATGTCAAAGCCTGTACTGTTAACCCCTCTCTCTATACTGCTCCATGCTTAGATAACTGGCCTATCATTTGTGTTCCAGTCTGATGAAGGTTTGCATGTTTCTTTCTTTTATTTTAAATTCTAAGGTGACTGGATATGATCAGTGATCAGAGTTGGTGGCTTATAGCATGATCTTCTACTCATCAACGTTAAAAATCAAGATAATCCATTATTACTAATCTTTGCTATAAGGAAAATGCAATTTTAAAAGTTCTTGTATGGCTTAGTTTTCATTGCTCTGCCCTGAATGAGCTATATGATGGGTCTTTTTGCTTCTTTCTCTGTTCTTCGGTGTCACTTATTCCTTCAAGATGTGCTAACTACCATGTTTTAGGAACAGAGCTGGAGGCTAGGGATACAGGAATAAGATTTGATCTCTGATCTCAGTATGCCCACAGTTTGGTGGGGATACAGGGGAACAAAGAAAGCATATTTCTCTTTCTCTGAGTTTTAAGGTCAGAGTGGGAATAAATTACTTAGTCCTATGAGTAAATCAATAAACTTGAATTTAGAGTGATAATACTTGCTGGTTTTATACTTCTGTGCCTTTGGCAGGAGAGAGGCAAATATTGTTGATTATGTGAACCTGGCACTGTTTGGGAGGGTATGCTCAAGAGGCTTCTATGGTAGCGACAAAGAATTACATAAATTGGAACTATTTTGGATATAATTTTTTTCAGGAGTCTCACAAATCAAGAAAGAAACGGGAAATTACTGAAAAACAGATAGACGATAACAGAAAATTTTCTTTATTTGCTGAAAGAAAATACCAGACTCTTGTAAGTATTTTTCAAGAGCTGTGAGTATTTGAGAGGATGAGGGGAAGGACTTCTTCAGAACAATGTCTTTTGGTGACCATTCTTCCTTTTCTCTCTAGAACTGTAGCGTGAACGTGAACTGTGTGAACATCAGATGCCCGCTGCGAGGGCTGGACAGCAAGGCGTCTCTTATTTTGCGCTCGAGGTTATGGAACAGCACATTTCTAGAGGTATGACCTTGGCGTGAGGCTGTCCCATGGAAGTAATTTGCCTTTGCCTAGGACACTTTTCACTTCCCTAATGCATTCACTAACTGTCTCCAAACAGGAATATTCCAAACTGAACTACTTGGACATTCTCATGCGAGCCTTCATTGACGTGACTGCTGCTGCCGAAAATATCAAGCTGCCAAATGCAGGCACTCAGGTGAGAGGTTCCCCAGCTTCATTCAGGTTCAGAACATGTCTCTTTTCCCTGTACCCCACACTCATGTCCTGAAGTCATGTGCTTTGGTGCTCATTTCCCTCATAGCCCCATTATGGAGAAAACTGTCTTAAGGTACTGGCACTGCAAGCTGTATTTTAATAGAATCATTGAAAAAAAGAAGTAAATCTAGGGTCATCCAGTTCAGCAGTGCCCATGGTAGGTTTGAGAACTATTGGCTCAATTCAGAGAATGGGTGCACCTCACAGCCCTCTAGAAACCTGTCTTCTACCATCTCTAATGCTGCAGCCATTGGTGTAACGCCCCAGTGATGGCCTGTAGCTTGGCCACCTGTAATTATTAGAAAAGATCTCTTCATAGCTGAATCCTGAACTGAACCTTGTAAGTCCCTGGTTATGCCCCTCAAACAAGTCTAAAATAAGTTCTCTCTCTCGGCCATGTAGCAGCCTCTCAAATAATTGAAGGAAATGGTCATGCCTCCTTGGATGTTTCCTATTCTTCTCAGAGCTTACGCACCCAGCTCTTGAGTTATGCGTCACATTGGGCAGAGGTGAACTGGCTGCTGGCCTCTCCCTTCCTGGGCAATGTGATTCCCACGTGGACAGAGCAGCTGAGGGTGGGGTCTGCTTGGTCCCACTTACCCTGGGGCCTTTACCTCTCAGCATCTTAGCACCACACTTCTGTCAGAGCTGCCTAAAATTTGCTTTTTCAAACCATTGCTGAGCAGCATGTTTGAATTTCTAGCAGCCGCTATTTTTCTGTTAGTGTTCTACCGAAACTGCCAGGTGTTTTCATCAGAATTTGTTGTCAAGCTGTGTTTCTAGTATCCTGTCCTTGAGCTATTTGTAAACATCTAAATGTATGCCTTTAAGTGTATCCTTACATTTTATGTGATTTGCTTTGGGTCCATTGTTTCAGTTTGCAAAGTAATTTTGAATCTTGCTTCATCATTTGCTTTCTCAACTTTCTATCCCTGAAAGTTTTAAAAACTGAGAAGCATGTTCTCTATGTCTTCATCCAGGTAATGACAAATATGTTGAATAGGACTAGGTGTAGAACCTTGTAGTGAACCAATAGTGAGGGGTTCTCTGTGGGAGTCTAGAACCCACAGGGACTGGTATAATGATCTCGAGGCAGAATGACTGCATGTCATGGTGGGAATCATGAATGGGAATGTTTTGCAAAAGAGTCTGGAGAAAGAAATGCTGCAAATTACTGTTCTTAGTTAATCTGCCAGTCTGCTTATGGAAATGTTCTGGATTCAGTCATTTAGCTAGCTGAAAATTCAGGGAGCCTCCCTAATCATTCTGTTTTCTGAAATATAGCGGTCCTTATGATTTATTATCCAAATAAGAATACATTTTTGTGTTTTTATTTGGTTTTTTGAGATGGAGTCTTGCTCTGTTACCCAGGCTGGAGTGCACTGGCGCAAACACGGCTCACTGCAGCCTTGAATGCCTGTGCTCAAGCAATCCTCCTGTCTCACCTCCTGAGTAGCTGGGACCACAGGCATGCCACCACGCCCAGCTAATTTTTCAGTTTTTTTGTATAGCCAGTCTCACCATGTTGCCCAGGCTAGTCTTTAACTCCTGGGCTCAAGCAATCCGCCTGCCTCAGCCTCCCAAAATGCTGGGATTATAGGTGTGAGCCACTGCACCCAGCCCCAGGATACATTTGCCTGAGACAAATGCTGTACTGGGCAAGCTGCTGGGATAAGTGGTATCAGCCAGCACTGTCCTGGTCTCTCCAGGACATATCAACAGGCATCATAAGGGACTTTCAAATAAACCACACCTTCCCTAAGGATCCTTTCTCTGCATCTATAAAGGCAGCAGGTATAGCTTTCTATAACCGTAAATCAACAACTCTGAAAATCACTGAGATTTCAGAGCTAGACAGAGAACACTTTAGAGGGAAGGGACTAACATTAATGAAGCCTTAATAAAATGTCTACAACTTACTAGATACTTTATACTCTATCATTTAAACTTCAGAAAAATGCCAAGGGTAAACATTGTACTCATTTTACAAATAAGGAAGCAGACTCAGAGAGGGGATATAATTTGAGACCCTTGATTGAAACCCGTAATTGTCTGACTTCAGGGCTTCTGTTCTTTGACTCTGTGACACTTGGTCCCCTTAAAGTCCCCAAATCTCAAATTTAGATAAGAAAACTGAATCCAAGGAAAGCTATCTCCCCCTCACGGTCACCCGACCAGCAAGTAGAGCTGAGACCAGACCTTGGGTCTGATGTCTCCTCTTCAAGTGCTCTCTTCTTCTGGAAGATGATGGAACTCTGGGGCCCCTGGTGTCCAGTCTAATGACTGGGTCACAAATGAAAATGAGGTTCTCTTGGGCATTTTATGTTCTTAGAGCTTAGAGAACTCATGCCTCCCAATGGGAATTGATGTCTTCACAAATTGGTAGATTTGTGAATTGGTTACTGGTCTCATATCTAGAACCCATGTCTTTTGAAAATGAGACATTTTCTTAACCTCTAGTCTTCTGACACCTTTTCTGTTTTCTGTGATTTCTGAAATACAATAGCTCGGATGTCATATCTGCACATTTCTTGAGTAGTTTAAGCTGTAGTTTTTCTGGGCTTTGAAGATCTAAGCTTAATTTGGCTTAAAAAAGCAAAAAAACTTTTTTGTTTCTTTATAACCCAACCAATTTCAAGAGTTTTGTGTTCACCTTTTAATAAAACACAGTTAAACTTTGGGAGGCCAAGGCAGGTGGATTGCTTGAGCCCGGGAGTTAGAGACCAGCCTGGGTAACATAGCAAAACCCTACCTCTACAAAAAAATACAAAAATTAGCCAGGTGGGGTGGCACATGCCTGTATTCCCAGCTACTTGGGAGGCTGAGGTGAGAGATCACCTCAGCTCAGGAAGTCGAGGCTGCAGTGAGCCAAGATTGTGCCACTACACTCCAGCCAGGACAGCAGAGTGAGACCCTGTCTCAAAACAAACAATAAAAAACACTTTTAAATTAGGACACTATTATAATGAAGTCAGGGAGAGCAGAAGTCACATAATTGAGCCAGGTAAGCCATGCTATATTTTAGCATCAGTTAAATTAAATCCATGTTGTTAATAAACACCTATGAAAGACACAATGTATGCCTTCCCTGTGCTAAATGCTAGAGATGCAAAGTTGGGTAAGATACAGTGTCAACTGTTAAGAATGTCATGCTGTAAGAGACAGAACCAGGAAAACATCGTCAAATTAGCCAGGGAAATTGAGGGGGATTGTTTATTGGTTGTATTTATATTGTCCCCATTTATCCCTAAGGAGGCAAGTAGAGAGTATCCAAGCTTCCTGGCTGTCAAAATTTTTTTTAAAATGACCAAAAAAATGCATAATTCTTCAGGGGAGTAAGATTTTCCCTTTTGGTTCTTTTTTTTTTTTTTTTGAGACTGAGTCTTTCTCTGTCCCCCAGGCTGGAGTGCAGTGGCACGATCTCGGCTCACCGCAACCTCCACCTCCTGGGTTCACGCCATTCTCCTGCCTCAGCCTCCCGAGTAGCTGGGAATACAGGCGCCCGCCAACACGCCCGGCTAATTTTTTGTGTTTTTGGTAGAGACGGGGTTTCACCGTGTTAGCCAGGATGGTCTTGATCTCCTGACCTCGTGATCCGCCCGCCTCGGCCTCCCAAAGTGCTGGGATTACAGGCTTGAGCCACCACGCCCGGCTTCCCTTTTGGTTCTAAATTCAGAGAACAACTTAAGATATGGATCATTTTATAAGATGGCCTCTTATAAACACCAAGAGTGGATGATGTCCTTAATAGATAATTTTGTAAAAGATATGAAAATCCCTTCATTGGGTGACTTCCTGTACTGAAGTTCAATGAGAACAGTGGGTGGTACATTACAGAGTAATTTAGGGAAGGTATTTTGGCAGTTGACAAGCTAATGTGGTCTAAGCACTGCTCACTGATAATCGAATTTAATGCATCAACAGAGCTTATATCCCTCTTCCCCTTATGGGCACATGGTGGATGAGTTTCACAGGTGTGCGTCATCCCCATGGAAATAACTACACTGTAATGAAACCAGAGGTAAGAAATTATTTTTGGAGTTGTAAAGCTCTACAGTAGTTTCTACTCACCTGTTCATCAGTAACAGCTGGTGTGACAAGACAGAACCAGGCTTGGAGCTCTGGGAATCACAGCCCACCCTTTGTCTTCCATCTTTGGCCACCTGGCTCTATGGCCAGCTTCCCCTTGTTCTCAATCCCAGCTGGAGAATGACTGTCATACCAAAAACAAAAACAAAAAAACCTTCAGTTGACAGTTTAAGCAAACAACCAATAAAATCTTCCTGACTGGCCTCTCGCCCTCCAGAACCACAGAGCACATCTGCCCTTTAAATGTGTAGCCAACCCAGTCCCTGACTTTCGTCCTCAGTCTTTGATGCCTAGTGAGTTAACAATATGTGGAAGTTCTGGTTTGAATGGTGCCAGGCCTGGGGCTTAGAGCTTCAGCTGGATTCCCATCCACCCTGCCACTCCAGGCTGCAAAATCAAAAATTACTTTGCTCAATTGTTAACAATGTTGGATCCCAACCATTTATGGGGGTGGCTTTCCCCTATTATCAGCTGTTTTAAAGACACTTGTGCACAGTGTCATTATAATAAAGCTGATTCTCCTTGCCGAAGACTAGTTTCCACTCTCCACTTCCAGATTTATTGGAACTTTTTCTTACAAATGAGGATGGCCCTTCCACATGACCACCTTGCCCTAAGGATACACTGTATACCTTCCTTGTGTTAGATAATAGGGCAACAAAGTTAAACAAGATACAGTTTAGGCTAATTGAAATCATCTATTTGGTTTGTTTCATTGTAGTCAGCTTACCAACAACATAACTATTCTATTGCTTCACTGGTCTGTCCCTGTTTCTTCTTCCCTTCTTTGTAGATGTCCCTGTGCTGAACCCAGTAATCTCTTCTCTGTCAGGGGAGGGAAGGAGAGGGGAAGTGAGCCACGAGGCCACCTTGGGGCTCAGAGCTTGTAGAAAACCTCATTTAGAGCATAACAGGAAACATGGTGGCTGATAAAGGTGTTTTATGCCTGCCTGTTACCATCAGTATAATTGGCTAAATCTCAAGATGTGATTGCTGTCTATTGAATGTTTAAAGAAAAGCAGTTTTACTGCTTTTAAGTATTTTTTGTAAGTCAGGTGAGGTTGAGAAACTGTTTCCTAGAAGTGGAAAGGGAAGTACTTTGATGAGAGATTTTTTAAAGAAAAACACCACTGCATAGAAGTATTGAAGCACAGTGTAGACATAGCAGCATCCAGGGTTCAATACGGACATAGAATATTTGACTGAAAACACTTCTTAGAAGTTAAATGCTCCCCCTGAGTTTTGTTTCCCTTTACTTTACATTCTCTTAATTCAGAAATATCAGAAACTTCAAACCAGTAGATCTCTAATCAGTGTAGTTTACAAAATCATGTTCACAGTAATCACCAGGTCTTCAGCGTGCTTTGAAAAATGGTTCCTGGTATCACAAAAGTTCATTTGCATTCTAAACCCATGTAACTGAGCTGTTGGAATTGCCAGAAGCAGCCTTTTAGGTTTCTGAGTAAACACTATTTCTATTTAATTGATATTTTGCAAACTATCCTATGTTTAGAGTTTTAGCTTCTCAGCAGCAGGAGCATCTTAAGCGCTAAGCTGCCTCTGAGTGGGTCCAGGGTCTAGTTTGTTCATATAGCTTTGTAGAAGATGGCACCAAGCCATTTCAGGAAATGTTACTGTTTATGAGGGTCTTTAGTGTGATATCCTAAGAAAAAGGTAAAATGGTGTCCATCAGTCATGCAGCCCCATCCCTATTTTTGTATTTCACAACATCTTTAAAGTCTGAATGAGGAATGTTGGCTACTGGTGCCTAAACTGGCCCTTTTATTTCCATTGCTGAAAATTAATTAAAGTATAGGCCAGGTGAGGTGGCTCATACTCATGATCCCCACACTTTGGGAGGTCAAAGCAGGAGGATTGCTTGAAGCCAGCACTTTGTGAGCAACATAGTGAGACCCTGTCTCAACAAAAATTTTTTTAAAAAATTAGCTATGCGTGGTGGCATGCGCCTGTAGTCCCAGCTACCTGGGAGGCTGAGGTGGGAGGATCACTTGAACCTGGGAGGTTGAGACTGCCGTGACCCATGGTCACACCACTTGCACTCCAACCTGGGCAACAGAGTGAGACCCTGTCTCCAAAAAAAAAAAAAAAAAAATGTTCTCAAAAAGATACCAGGTTAGATAGAACAGACTGGCTGTTAGATCTATTTAACTGGGTATCTTTCTGAGAGCAATTTGTTTAGATAGATACACAGACTGGCTGTGTATTGATAATTGCTGGAACAGGATGATGAATACATAAGGGTTCATTATACAGTTTACTTGTGTTGATAACAAAATAAATTTTTTTTTAAGATAAATTAATGAAGTAACCACTTTGTCAGAATACAACCCCGCATTTTCAGGATTCTGGGGAAAGATCTTCAAGTAATGTCTCTTGAAGCAATATCCTGTTAAGAGAAAGGATCTTGCATCAGAAAGTCATCTCATCCATTTACAGGCTGCACTGTCCAAAATATATTCAAAAGCAGAGTTAGAACCATAAACTCCTGGTGTGAACTCTTGCCACTGTATGCAGTAATGCTGCTTTCTTTTCTGCCCTGTAGGTTCGTGTGACTGTGTTTCCCTCAAAGACTGTAGCTCAGTATTCAGGAGTACCTTGGTGGATCATCCTAGTGGCTATTCTTGCTGGGATCTTAATGCTTGCTTTATTAGTGTTTATACTATGGAAGGTAAGTCATATCTGGCATTTGAATTTCATAACAAACTTTATTTCATGTTTTAAAAAATGGGAATCAGCACCGATGGTACGTTTTCTTTTTCATTGCTTCCTTTTTTCTAACATTAGGAAACTCTTTTGACATAGCAAATTTGAGGAAAATTTTACCATGAACACCTGTATATTTACCGAATATTTTGTATTTAAAGTATATTATTTGTACACAATAAGTTTCTTCATTTGTCTCTCATACATAATTTAGCATGTTTAGCAAATAACAAATTTAGATTTTATTACTTTAGCATTTTCTTCACCTAAGATTGAAGTCTGGATCTAAGCCAAATTATTAGGGCATTGTAATTATCTGAATCTGTATCCCTGCTAATTTCAGTTTCTGTGAAGAATGTTCATAGCAGCCATTGGTGTTGGTTATGCTTACAGCTAGATTCGGAAGAGTATGACATGAATGAATAACTCTATTATAGCATGTATCAAACATAAGGAAGGTCTAGGTTCAATATGAGGTTCCTCATTAGAATTTGGCCCTTTGACTGTAAATAAAATGTAATATCTTCCCCTGATTCTACCAGCGAAGAGTCTACGTTATGAAAAACTGCGTATGAGATGGATACAAACTCTTATTGCCCAAAGATTACAACCTAAAAATTTTAGATTATTCCCAGTGAGTGATAGAGGCTTACAGTCTCTTATCTGCCACTCCAAAAAGCTCTGAAACCTTGAAGTATATAATGACTTATTTGGCAATAAAACCTGACGTGATGTGAAGAGAGACTACTTCCAAGTCTTTATCCTTTATGATTAATTTCACTGCAGAAATATTAACATTTTGATTATAGTAGCATTAGGTATGCAGTGCATTACTCCTTTTAAAGGACAAAAATTTTGGATTCTCAAACATGTCCAGTCTGGAGGGTTCTGTATGAACCATCAACCCCCTAGGATCAAACTATCCTTTTCTTTTCACTGGATCCAAAAATATAATACATAAGGGTTCAAGATAGTCTTACTTGCAAATATTGAGCATCTGTTTTTGCTTTATTTTTTTCAACTGACTTTTGCCAATTTGAGATAATTTTCTGATGTCTTCTAGACACGGGATTGAAGCTTGGTATCTGCTCATGACAAAACTCCTCCTGGTATGGAGTTTTAGCCAGTTTACCTCTAATGTTTACCTTGGGCAGTAGGTTCCTCTGGCAAACATAGCCAGTCAATATAAAACATTTTTTCAAGGAGATGCCTTGAAGAAAAAAAAAATTTTTTTTGAGACTGGGTCTGTCACTCTGTCACCCAGGCTGGATTGCAGCGTCGTGATCATGGCTCACTGCAGCCTTGACCTCCTGGGCTCAAGCAATCCTCCCACCTCAGCCTCCTGAGTAGCTGGGACTACATGCCACCACATCTAACTAGTATTTAAATTTTTTTTGTAAAGATGAGGCCTTGCTGTGTTGCCCAGGCTGGTCTTCAACTCCTGGGCTCAAGCAATCCTCCTGCCTTGGCCTTCCAAATTGTTGTAATCACAGATGTGAGCCATTGCACCCGGCCTTGAAAATTATTTCGATATCAAAAACTAAAGTTGGGGTTTGATATTTGAGGATGATGTTGTGTTTTCTGGAAGAGGTCATAAGGATGGTCTTTTTCAGAGCATTGGCAGCCTTTAATGAGGGTGAGACAGCAGTGGATTTAAAGTTAAGAAACCTAAGCTGTATATAATCTTGGTCCAATCATTCCATCTCCCTGGGGGCCTCTGGTTGCCTCGTCTGTTAAATAAGTTGATTGGATTATTAGATGATTTCCTTATTTTGGAAGTTTTTATTTTGTTTTTGTTTTTTGAAGCTCTGAAGTATCCAGGCTGTCAAGGGGACTCTAAAATACAGACAACTTATGCAACCCCACATGAGAAGCATTTTTATTACTTTATACTTTTATTCAACTGAATAATATGTTAAAGTCATAGGATTTTAGGATCAGAACTACACTTTAGTGGCCCTTAAATTGGATTTTGTATAACCATGTAGAGGGCAAAGCTAAACTAGGCAGGATGAAGATCCCTACTTCAACCACAGTAGTTCAGATTGTATCCATTTTAAATATCAGGATTCTGTACAGGATTTTGTTTGCAGGTGAAAAAAAAAAAAGTCCCTTGGGCTGGTCTAAATCACCTTCATTTTGCTAACAAAGATGCTCATGACCAGGCATATTAAGAATGTTGCCAGCCGGGCATGGTGGCTCATGCCTGTAATCCCAGCACCTTGGGAGGCTGTGGCGGGTGGATCACGAGGTCAGGAGATCGAGACCATCCTGGCTAACACAGTGAAACCCTGCATCTACTAAATATACAAAAAATTAGCTGGGCTTGGTGGTAGGCACCTGTAGTCCCAGCTACTAGGGAGGCTGAGGCAGGAGAATGGTGTGAACCCAGGAGGTGGAGCTTGCAGTGAGCTGAGATCGTGCCACACTGCACTCCAGCCTGGGCAACAGAGTGAGACTCCGTCTCAAAAAAAAAAAAAAAAAAAAAAAAAAAAAAAAAAAGAATGTTGCCAAGTTGGAGGCAGGACCAGGCCTCTTGGTTCCTGGTTCATTCTTCTTCCCACCCTGTTTACTAGCACATATTATTGAAAGCTGCCCAACAAAACTCTGTACTGATGGAAATGTTCTGGAGCTGCAGCATCTAGTATGGTAGCCATTAGTCATGTGTGGCTGTTAGGCACGTGGAATATGGCTGGTTCAATTGAGGCATAGAGTTTTAGATGTAATTTAAATTAATTTCAATCTGAATAGCCTCACGGAGCCAGCAGCTCCCATATATTGTACAAAGTGAATCTAGGCTTTTACCTTCATGAGTTGCTGGACTAGGAATCAGAGTTTCTCAGGAGATTTTATTTGACCAGGTTAAATTTTATAAAAGACAGTTCCATGGCCTTATGAGCTAGATAAAAGTAAATAGGAAAAGTTCTCTATCGTTGAAGAAAGGAAATTGTAGTAGAAAGTGGAACTATACTTTTATACTCATTTAGAGTGACCTAACCTGAGGAGCATTGGGTCCCTACCATTTAAGGGTTTTATGGTGCTCAGAGTTCGGGAAAATGACAGCAATCATTCTTTCATGATGGTGTATTCGAATTTGTATTGTGATTCACCCCACAGATCCAAAGGCCTCAAGTAAATGGCATTTGTTCCATAAAATTTACTGTAAAAGGCAGAAAAATACCCACAGTATATCTATATTTTATTTGGATTTGTGCTTTTATTTAGAGAATTTATTTTCTAACCTTTGTCTCAATAAACTGCCAAAGTCAATCTTTTGCCTCTTTTGAAGTTCATATTCTCCTGCAGGAAGAAACTACCCAAAGCTACAATCAGCAATGTATATACGTTTTCCCTATTAGAATGATTTTTGTCCACAAGATTTCTGTTACAAAGAGAAAAATCAATGAGCTGACTAGTGTCATCCATATAAATATTTGACCAGAGATGTATGGTGAAGGGTGTATTGAATGTGACAACGTAACAATGCAGTGGCTGTTCACTGTTGGTTGACTGAAAGTGGTCTGTTTGTAAACAAGCCACTAGTAGAAAGCAGATTAAAATTTGAGATGTTCTGTTGTTTGGCTCTTATACACAAAACTGTAAAATTGACTAAATACCTTGCTTCCTTGTAGTGTGGTTTCTTCAAGAGAAATAAGAAAGATCATTATGATGCCACATATCACAAGGCTGAGATCCATGCTCAGCCATCTGATAAAGAGAGGCTTACTTCTGATGCATAGTATTGATCTACTTCTGTAATTGGTAATTGATCAATGTTTTTTAATTGCTAGCTGTGGGACCCGCTATGGTTGTGGTGGCTAACTTTAAGAACAACAGCTTGCTATGTGTGTCCCATTAACAGATGTTTCCAAATGTCCACACTGGCTTGCCTTGCTTGGATTTGTTTTATTTTATTTCACTTGAAAGCTCAGTTTTGTTTTTTATTTTTTTTAATGCACAATCTTTCGTTGCAGGTGAGTTATTTTATGTTCTTGTTAAATATCACCCACAGCAATGAAGAAAATTTGCAATATTTGTACACACAAAATGAGGCTTTTAGCCCTCCATAGTAGCCCAACTTGCCATGTGTTATTAATTCGGTATGTCGCATTCCACTAGGGAATTCAAAGATGCATAAGAAATCATTCTAGATTTCTTGTTCATTTTGGAATTTTCCACAGATAGAAGCTGTGTCGACCGCCTAATTAACCTGTTGCATGTTGGAAATGTTGTGTTTCTCTTGGTGAGGCTTCCTCACTGTCATCTTTTTGTTCTCTTTGCTATAAAGTGATGGGGTAAGGCTTGGAATGCTTTTTACTGTTGCTCAGGAATCATTTTATGCTAGCTAAGCATGCAACTTCCATTTCCTGCATATCTCCTACAGGTCAAAGACCATTACAACAAACTATGACGGGCTTTTATGGCCAACTTCAGAAGATGATCCCTTACCAAAGTTACCTTCCATCTACAAAATTCTAGTACAAAAAATACCCTGAACAGTTTTTATTGCAATATGTTGCGATGGAGTTTGACCATATTTATTTCATGTGTCCAGAGATTTTATCCAACCTTGGATCTCAGTTGATTTTCAATTCAAGTTTCTCTTATTTGGAAATACATGGAAATAGGAATTGCTAGTGATTCCTTTCACCATTTATGTGGGCATGAGAGGACAGAATTACTCCTTTAATCCTTTCCATGGCACTATCACAGTGAATCACAACATTACCATTCAGCTTTACATATTACCCTTAATTTCCCTCTTTGTTTAAATGGGGTAGACAGCAGTCATATATTGTAATAGATAGGTACTTCGGCTTTTTTTTCTTTTTTTGCACAGAATAATAAATGAATCCATGTAGAAATGACCTGGAACAAAACATCTTGGTCCATTTTGCCTATTGATTTAGTGATAACTATGCATATAATTTTATCTTGCTCCATGGCATTTTTATAACATCATTCAACATAAATGTCCTGTTACTATTGATGTCACATAATAAACACATTAATCAACCATTCTATTAATATCCTCATTCTTCTAAATTGCATTTTAAAGTTGAAAACACCTTTTTTAAAAAATGTATTTCATTTAGAAATTTAATCTCAATTCAAATTTTTTCAGATATATTCTCAGTAAAAATATACTTTGGATCAGATTGAATATTTAAATGAATTTTTTATATATATATATACACACACACACACACACATTAACAATTTAAAGGTAAATGTATTTTTGCAAAAGAAGAGAAATTAGGGAGTGCTCTGAAATTCAGTGTAGTGATACACTTCTCAAGTCCTATGCAGCACATGATTTTTATTGCAGGAAACAGTTACTATGTGATTAATGAAACAGCTTAATTAGAAGCACAATAGCAAATCCAGGCAACATAAATGACCTCCTAGCTAATGAGAGAAGTGATATGTGTACTAGAGCCTCAGAGGAGAGAAGAAGATTATAAAGTTGACCTGTTGGAACACTGGCATATTCAAATAGTAATTTGTAAAATACTTGTGACATGATTTGCATTTTATTAGTGGGAAAGGGGCATGAAATCTTTGGTTTATGCTTTTTAAAAATTATTCTTAATCTAATCTGATAATCAGATGTTTTACATATAATATTGTGATTATTTTTAAATATGGAAGCACTGTTTTCATAAACTCTTAAATTGTTTGTTAGTAAAGAGGTAGCCTACATTTGTTAAAAAATGTAAAGAGAAGATGAAAACGGACATTTCTTCCAGTTTTACAGCTGTTCTCTTCCGTTGATCCCCACTGGCTCTTCTTTCATTTCAACCTCTTGGTTCTTTCTTAAAAGAAAACCATGTCTTTTTCCCCTTAGTCCAGAGGTAGACTATAGCTGAACAGAAAGCTTAGACATTCCCATTTAGTGTACTTGCTTCTTTGTGAGATTAATTTCTCTTTCTCTTTCCCTCTTCTCTAGTGTGGATTCTTTAAACGCTCTAGGTACGATGACAGTGTCCCCCGATACCATGCTGTAAGGATCCGGAAAGAAGAGCGAGAGATCAAAGATGAAAAGTATATTGATAACCTTGAAAAAAAACAGTGGATCACAAAGTGGAACGAAAATGAAAGCTACTCATAGGGGGGGCCTAAAAAAAAAAGCTTCACAGTACCCAAACTTTTTCCAACTCAGAAATTCAATTTGGATTTAAAAGCCTGCTCAATCCCTGAGGACTGATTTCAGAGTGACTACACACAGTACGAACCTACAGTTTTAACTGTGGATATTGTTACGTAGCCTAAGGCTCCTGTTTTGCACAGCCAAATTTAAAACTGTTGGAATGGATTTTTCTTTAACTGCCTTAATTTAACTTCTGGGTTGCCTTTGTTTTTGGCGTGGCTGACTTTACATGTATTGGGGAAGGGCCTGCCCAGTTGCACTCAGGTGACATCCTCCAGACAGTGTAGCTGAGGAGGCACCTACACTCACCTGCACTAACAGAGTGGCCGTCCTAACCTCGGGCCTGCTGCGCAGACATCCATCACGTTAGCTGTCCCACATCACAAGACTATGACATTGGGGTAGTTGTGTTTCAATGGAAAGTGCTGTCTTAAACTAAATGTGCAATAGAAGGTGATGTTGCCATCCTACCGTCTTTTCCTGTTTCCTAGCTGTGTGAATACCTGCTCACGTCAAACGCATACAGGTTTCATTCTCCCGTTCACTAAAACACACAGGCGCAACAGACTTGAATGCTAGTTATACTTATTTGTATATGGTATTTATTTTTTCTTTTCTTTACAAACCATTTTGTTATTGACTAACAGGCCAAAGAGTCTCCAGTTTACCCTTCAGGTTGGTTTAATCAATCAGAATTAGAGCATGGGAGGTCATCACTTTGACCTAAATTATTTACGGCAAAAAGAAAATCTTTATAAATGTACCAGAGAGAGTTGTTTTAATAACTTATCTATAAATTATAACCTCTCCTTCATGACAACCTCCACCCCACAACCCAAAAGGTTTAAGAAATAGAATTATAACTGTAAAGATGTTTATTTCAGGCATTGGATATTTTTTAGTTTAGAAGCCTGCGTAATGTTTCTGGATTTCATACTGTAACATTCAGGAATTCTTTGAGAAAATGGGTTTATTCACTGAACTCTAGTGCAGTTTACTCACTGCTGTAAATACTGTATATTCAGGACTTGAAAGAAATGGTGAATACCTATGGTGGATCCAGACCGATCCAGTATAAGACTACTGAATCTGCTACCAAAACAGTTAATCAGTGAGTCGATGTTCTATTTTTTGTTTTGTTTCCTCCCCTATCTATCTGTATTCCCAAAAATTACTTTGGGGCTAATTTAACAAGAACTTTTGTGTTTTAACTGTAAAAATGGCAGGGGGGTGGAATTATTACTCTATACATTCAACAGAGACTGAATAGTTATGAAAGCCGATTTTTTAAAATTACCATGCTTCACAATGTTGTTATATGGGGAGCAACAGCAAACAGGTGCTAATTTGTTTTGGATATAATATAAGCAGTGTCTGTCCAACACAATTTGTAGTGCCACTGTTGTTTTGGGGGGCTTTTTTCTTTTCAGAAATCTTAAACCTTAAGATACTAAGGACGTTGTTTTGGTTGTACTTTGGAATTCTTATTCACAAAATATATTTTGTTTACAAAAATTTCTGTAAAACAGGTTATAACAGTGTTTAAAGTCTCAGTTTCTTGCTTGGGGAACTTGTGTCCCTAATGTGTTTAGATTGCTCAGGAGCTGATATTTTGACAGTGTTTTTAGACCTGTGTTATTAAAAAAAAAGATGAATGTCCCAGAAAGGGTGTTGGGAGGGTGGTTCAACAAAGAAAGATGTTATGGTGTTTAAATTTATGGTTGTTAAAAATGTCATCTCAAGTCAAGTCACTGGTCTGTTTGCATTTGATACATTTTTGTACTAACTAGCATTGTAAAATTATTTCGTGATTAGAAATTACCTGTGGATATTTGTATAAAAGTGTGAAATAAATTTTTTATAAAAGTATTAATTGTTTCATAACACAGCATTGTATATGTGAAGCAAACTCTAAAATTATAAACGACAACCTGAATTGTCTATTTCATCAAACCAAAGTTCAGTGTTTTTATTTTTGGTGTCTCATGTAATCTCAGATCAGCCAAAGATATTAGTGCCAAAGCAATGGGATTGAGGGTTTTTTTTCTGTGTTCACTCTATGTAGGTGATCCTCAAGTCTTTCTTTAATTTTCCTTCTTTATGATTAAAAGAAACCTACAGGTATTTAACAACCTACAAATTGGGAGCTGTCTTTGGATTGAATCTTCCTCTTCACTGCCTGTCCTTTTAAGGATAGGGAATTGCTTAGCAATGATAACCTGGCATTAAAAAAGTTCTGATGGCTAAGCTGCTTCCTTCTTAGAATATGTTTTGGATGTGGGAGCAGGCTAGCTGTGACATGTGTGTGGCAGAATCAACTAGTCAGAAAATATTTTCTTCAAAAGATTTTAGATTTGAGTTTCATGAAACTTCTCTAGCTGGATTATCACAACCTAATACAAGAAAATATATATATAATGCCTGGACAATATAGTGTACCCCGGCCTGAATAAATGTCTAACATATTAGGTAATAGCTTTCTACTATACTTGGTATTACATAAAATCTTGGCCTTCTTGGTTCTTTGAAGATCAAACAGGTGTTACCACCCAAAGAAATATGTGATTGGCACTTAACGATTTGGGCCAGTGGCTGTGAACCTTTTCAGCCTCAGTTCACGTATCGGATATACCCAGATTAAATCACTACAATAATATGTAATCATCATAACCTCATAGAGCCTATCAATCAGCTGTGGTGTGACTAGGGCTATGGCATAAATAACAGACTGTAAGTCATGGCCCATCCAGTCATAGTGCCTGTGATTCCAACACTTCCCCTCCCTCTCAAAAAATACAGGAACGTCTACCAGTAATTGTGGTATTATTACAGGGTTATCCTTGGATCTATTTGGATTCACAGAGGAATCACTGCAAACAAACATTGATACTTCATTATTGGTTGCAAATTAGTTGCTGCAAATTCAGTGTGTCGTGCATAGTCATGGTTTATGCTTTTCCCTTGTGGCTGAGAATATTCTAGCATGTGGTGTTGATATAGGTGGGGAATGCTTTAAAGATTGTCCAGACTGCCAGCCATGGTGGCTCATGCCTGTAATCCCAGCACTCTGGGAGGCTGAGGATCCTTGAGACCACAAGTTGAGACCAGCTTGGGCAACATGGCAAGACCCCATCTCTACAAAAAATTTAAAAATTAGCCAGGTGTAGTGGTGTGCACCTGTAGTCCTTGCTACTCGGGAGGCTGTGGTGGGAAGATCGCTTGAGCCTAGGAGTTTGAGGCTGCAGTGAGCTATGATCATGCCACTGCACTCTGGCCTGAGCAACAGAGTGAGATCCTGTCTCAAAAATTGCCCAAATCAGGGAAGTAAGGATAAGATCAAGCCTTCTACTCTAAATGAAAACATCTTAATGAGAAGCTCATCTCCAGTACACTATCCCACAAAAGGACAATGTGGGAAGACAAACCGGGATTGAAAGACTTGTTTTCAAGGAGGGAAAGAGACACTGTCAGTGGTTGGGTTCCACATAAGTACATCCACAGGGCTGAGAAAACAGAAATGTGGAAGAGTTTTTTGATCAACTTGGGTAGCATAAAGTAAGTGATTTAAAGGCAGTTCCTTAAGACCAAAGGACAGGGTCCAACCACTTGGAATGAGGAAAAGGCGAGGGTCAAAGAGGTGAAGAAAATGAACTTCAGAATGATTTCAAGAGTGGCTATTGCATGCTAGTGGGCATCTGTTCTTCCCGTAGTTTCTGATTACGGTTAATAGCAAGTTCTTTTTCTCTCCTGTACCTTAAACAGGTTTTGCCAGCTCCAAAAGGCATCTCATCCAGCTATTGGAAGGTGGGAGAGCTGTACGCTAGGAGCTGAGACCAGGTCTGTGGAGGTGCTACCAACAGACCTCATCTAGGAGGAAAATTCATGAGGGGATTCATAGCCAAATCCTCTTGACTCAGGGTAAATGAACTGTAAAACACAAACCAGAGGAAGGAAACTGGTGTGGCCCAGTGCAAGGGTGGACCAGGCACCACAAAGGGCAAAACTAACCAGGTAATGGTTGATGATTACACCAGAGTTGAGAGAGTCAAGTGGTCAAGTGCAATTTTTGTAGCAGTCAGCAAAGCATAAGTGCCTCAATCTTCTCTTGCCTTGGAGCCATCTCTCAGTCATGCTGCCTGTGCTGGGGTTATGGAAACAGTTCCATGCTAGGAGAGATCAGATAAATTTCTTACTCTTCAGCCTTCTAAAACATGTGCCAAAAATCTCAAGAAACTACAGGGTCAGAATGTGCTAACTTTGTTATCTCAAAGCCTAGCAATTTAAGTTTTCAGTTCACCAACAATCAGTAAGTGGATTTAAGTGAGTGTTCTGTTAAGATCCTGTCATTGTGAGAGGAATGTGATTTAATCAGTATTTCCAGTTGGAAGCAAACAGATGTTTAGGGATGTTAAATTAGGCTCTGGGGATATACATAAGACACTGGCTCTGACCTTTTATAGGAAGCTTATCTGAAACTACAGATGGTATTGACAAGCATAAGTGAATTCACTTTTTACAGGTAGCAGAATTTAAAACCTTAAGATATCAATGATTGACACATAAATTCAATACCTGGCCAGGCATGGTGGCTCACGCCTGTAATCCCAGCACTTTGGGAGGCCGAGGCAGGCAGATCACATAAGGTCAGGAGATTGAGACCAGCCCAACTGACATGGTGAAACCCCGTTTCTACTAAATACAAAAAATGAGCCAGGTGTGGTGGTGGCACATGCCTGTAATCCCAGCTACTTGGGACGCTGAGGCAGGAGAATCGCTTGAACTGGGAGGCAGAGGTTGCAGTGAGCCAAGACTGCACCACTGCAGTCCAGCCTGGGCAACAAGAGCAAAACTCTGTCTCAAAAAAATAATGATAAAGTCAATACCTGACTCTTTGTGGGCGGAACTTGCCCCTAGAACAACCCCATTCCCAGAAAATTTAGAGTCATTCTCAACCAGGTCTACACATTTAAATCACCAAAGAAATATATATATATTTATTAAAATCCTGATGGCTGGACAATCTGCCACACTGACTACATGAGAATCTGAGTGTGAGACCCAGGAATTAGCGCTGCTTAAAGCTCCCCAGCTGACTCGTAAAGTGCAGCCAGGATTGAGAACTGCTTTAGAGATTATTGGACGTTGTGAATATTTATCAAAATAATATGCTCACTGTGTGGAATGCCTCATTCCTGTTTGTGGTACTTCCACTGCACCAGTAACAGGTGCTGAGAAGCTAGAGGGCATTTGCTGTAGGCAGGGAGGCAGCTGAGCAGTGCATAAGGGCATGTCTCTGGAGCCACACTGCAGGTGTGAATTAGCTTCTCCTCTTAGAACATAACCTTGGGTGAGTTACTGATATCTCTGTGTCCAGTTTCTTGGCCTATAAAATAAGACTGGTTATAGTGCTCAGAGGTTCTTTTTTTCTTTTGAGATGGAGTTTTACTCTTGTTGCCCAGGCTGGAGTGCAATGGCGCGATCTTGGCTCAGTGCAACCTCTGCCTTCTGGGTTCAAGCGATTCTCCTGTATCAGCCTCCCGTGTAGCTGGGAGTATAGGCGCCTGCCATCATGCGTGGCTAATTTTTTGTATTTTTAGTAGAGATAGGGTTTCACCATGTTGGCCAGGCTGGTCTCGAACTCCTGACCTCAGATGATCCACCCCTGCTTCGACATCCCAAAGTGCTGGGATTACAGGTGTGAGCCACTGCACCCAGCCCAGAGGTTCTTGTAAAGAGAAAATTGGACCATCTGGAAGTGCTTATTAAATGTTAGTTACTTTTATACTTACTCTTGTTTATTATATAGAGCCATAAAATGTTAAAAGGGGAAGGAAGCATGGAAATCTAGTTCTACTTCCTCGTTTCACAGATGGGGAGACACAGTTTATTTTTATTTTCATCTCCTCGTTCTTCAGTGTCCACCAACTTAAGTCTTACTAGTGGGTGTTATAACTACATAAACAATAGGATGAACCTAACTCTTAAAGTCCTTATCAACATAGATCATTTTGAACAACGACAAGAGTGACCTTATTTCTATGTTAAATTCTGTCTCAGCCCTCACTGTATTAAAGTGACCATAATGCAGTCTTCAGTTGGGGTCAGAAAGATGACAAGATAATCAACAAAGCATCTTGAAATTGCTAAGTATTGATTCTTTGTGGTTTTTCCCCCCTGACATGGAAGAGTGTGAAAAGAGCAGATTCTCTTTTTGAACCTTTTCTCAGAGTTCTTTACACACCATCAATTTATTCGGTTTCCTTTAGTGGAAGGCAAGCCGCAGTTTTACCGCTTATTACCTTTACTGCCATGCAGAAGAGGAAATGCTCACAGAGCTCATCTTGCACCTGAGTTACACCATGTGTGTTGGAACGGAGTTTGTCACTGGAAGAACAAATTTGAAAACTCCTGCCTCCCACATGTCACAATAATGCATGAACTGCAAGACTATGTAAAGGCAAAAAACATATATATACATGCATTCTTCCATAGGAAGACTGGGGGACTGCCTGATGCCAAGGTGTCCTCAAATTGCTGATGGAACTGAAGTTCTGGGGTTCTTACCTAACTGAGGAAGCCACTGGTGGTCAGGAAATCTCAATTAGAGAAGTTAAGAGCAGTCTTTCTCAAAATTTAACATGCCTAAGACTCACCTAAGGATCTTGTTGAGATTCAGGTTCTGATTTAAACAGTCTGGGAAACAGCCTGAGAATCTACATTGCTAACAAGCTCCAGGTGCTGCAATACTACTGCTCTACAGACTACTCTTTGGGTATCAAGGGTCTCTAGAGCCAGTCTTATTCAAGTCCCTATTGTGTCACTTTTTACTGTATGACCTGGGCAAGTTTAAATGCCTGATGCTTTAATTCCTTCACCTGTAAAATGGTATAAGGAATAAGATTATAACCTAGGCTACCACGGAATATACACTATCTTATGTACCTCTACACAACTTCCAAACCCCTAACATGCTCAAATGTGTGGATAAGGACCGACTGGGGTGCAGTTAAGTCTTTGGTTTATCTAAATATATAGCTTTCACCATCTTGACAGGATAGCTGACATTTGTTGTAGGCTACTCTTACAGGCCATGCTTTTAAGATTCCTGCCCTGTGAGAAGTAAAATCCCATGACAGTGAATAGCATTACAATGGAATGGGAAACAATGTGCCAGTTCTAGTAGCTGACCCACAGAAGCAGTGACATGTTGATCTGGTTATAAAGACTTATCTAAATCAGTAACAAAACAAACACATTGAACAGGTTCAGGCTGACTTAAAGAGAAGCTTTTGCAATTTGACATTTCCTTTCTCAAGCAGCAATTATTCAGTGTTTCTTTGCCTGTGCCCACCACGAACAACCCAAGTACTCATGCCAGAAAACACACACACATAAATTAATAAAACTCCTAAGCCACTATGATACGTATCTGTGGACTGGCTTGCTCTATTCCATACTTTTTCTAGTTGGAAGGGCTGAGGTGCTAAAAATACCTTCCCAAACTCCCTTGCAGCTAGGGTTGTACATGTGAATTTTTTATTTTTACGTATTTATTTAGAGACAGGGTCTCACTCCGTAGCCCAGGCTGGAGTGTAGTGGTGCAATCTTGGCTCACTGCAACCTCCACCTCCTGAGTTCAAGTGATTCTCTCACCTCAGCCTCCCAAGTAGCAAGGAGCTGCAATTACAGGCACCCACCACCATGCATGGGGCTACCTTTATATTTTTAGTAGAGATGGGGGTTTCAGCATGTTGGCCAAGCTGGTCTCAAACTCCTGACCTCAACTGATCTGCATGCCTCAGCGTCCCAAAGTGCTGGGATTACAAGAGTGAGCCACCGCACCCAGCCGAAATAAATTTAATTCTATGACTTGCATACCTGTTCACTTGAGATCTGAAAGATGGACTCATGGTGGCTGTTTCTCCTAGCAAGCATGGCACGGAGTCCCAGGATTCAATGTTGAGTGTCTTCCAGCTTTCTGAGCCATCATCAGAGAAGGATTATGACCTCTTGATTCTGTTTTCTTGACCTTGGATTGCAACTTCAAGTATTTGCCTTCAATCCTATTTTGAAAAATAAAAATGAAATCCTAAGCCCCCCAACCAAATAAATGGACCCCCTCTTTGCCACGGGGACCCCAGAGTAATTTTGAAAACCTGAGTTTAAGGGATGCTGCATCTCCCTTTTGTGGTTTTGACACAACAATTGACCAGCATTTCTTCCTGATAAGAGACCACTGACCATGGAGTGGCTCTGGCTAGTCTACATGTGACTGATGAAGGAGCATGAAGCTCCATTGCATATGTGCATATTTCTCCTTTTGTAAATATTCATGATTCCTATTGCTGGCCACTCTGTTCAGCATAGACTCCTGTTCCCTTTGCCCCTCCCTCAAAGTATCTGTTTCTAGCTCCTGGCCAGAGGCTATCCTTCCCAGTGTCAGAATGGTCACCCTGCCAGCTGCAAACTTTTATGAAAAACAAAGCTCTCCTTTCCAAATTTATAAACTTTGTAACTAACCAATGGGTTCTCCTTGCCTACTGCCCAGATAGAGCCAATTTATCAAGACGGGGGATTGCAATAGAGAAAGAGTTTAATGCATGCCTCTGGGGATTCAGTCAGGATGGTGGGGAAAATTATAAGACGCAAACCTTGGAAGGCCTGGGGGAGATGCATAAGCTCCAGTAATAAACTTGGCTGAAGGCAGCCTTGTCCCCTTAGTTAAGTAAATTAAAGTAGAAACAAAGGAATGTGGGGAGTTTATCTAACTAGCTTGTTTACTCATGTGGTCCTAAGACTAACCTTTGATCAGGTGCTTAACTGCTTTCTACTCAGGAGGTCCACAATGTCAACTACCCTCTAGTGGTGTTTACTCATGACCTTTGTCAATTAATCTTTACTGAATAAATGCAAGTCTCACTGACTGATCAAGGCTGCAGTCACAACTGTTTACAGCACTCTGCTTGTAGTCTGTAAGCAGCCTGGATGCTCAGCTGGACTGGCAAAGCAGAATATCTGTGTGTCAGTGTACTTTATTCATCCATTGTTGGGTCAGGGTCTGTGGGACAGACCCCGCAGCTGGTGCCCTGTGTGGGGATTGCTGTGAAGGGAGCACGACAGATCCCCAGAAATGAAGGTGGAGAGGACTGGCAGTCAAGTCAGTAAAACAGTGAGTCATTGGTGCCTGCTTGGGATTACCAAGTTTGGGGGGGGATTGTTCAGGCTGAGATTTCATGATGGGACAACAGTTATCAGTTCAACAGGGACAGTACATAAAAGTGTTGAAACAGTTACTTAAGGCTAGGGGAGCATCAGTTTTGCAAGCTCGATTAAGAGACCTAATGCAAACTGTTGTCTCACTTAATCCATGGTTCCCAGAAGAAGGACTGCTAGATGTAGGGGTCTGGGAACAAGTAGGGAGAAATCTTAAACAACGTTATGCACAAGGGCCCAGTAACAGCTTTTAACTGGGCTATGGGCTTTAATTAGAGCAGCCCTAGTTCCGTTATACACGGAGGAGCCTAAAAAGGGGAAGGAGGAGGAACCGTCACCCATCTTATCGCCTCCTCTTACCTCAGCCCTGATATCACTGGGCCAAAATAACAAAGAGGAAACAGAGGTTGTGCCTGAGCCACCTCCTCCAATAGATACGAAAAAAAAAAATGAGATACACTACAGCTATGAAACCCTGTCTTAAGCAGGCAGCATTAAAAGGGGAGCTCTTAGCCTGCCCAATAATGCAAAATTACCAAGGCAATCAGGTACCTAAAGAATTGTTTAAAAAAAAAAGCATTAGAGGCCAAAGCCAGGCGGCTAAGCAAGCAGTAAGCAGAAAGAGAGGCTCCCCAGCAAACCAGAGCCAGCAAGTTCTCCCAGGAACTCTGTCCACACGGGGGCAGCAGCAACAAAGAGCCCCGCGCAGCGCTCGGAAGTTAGCCTGTTAGGGGCAGGAGGCGCATGCGGGAAAGTCGGCCCAGCAGGCAACAGCCACCCTGCAGCGGGGGTAGGAAGTGGCACAGACAAAAAGCGGCACAGAAAAAAGCAGCGCTTTTGCAAGTGCAACGCAGCTGCCACCTCAGGACCCGTCTGCTCAGCGCTCCAACTCTGCAGGTGGCCCGTGGCAAAATTTCATGTGCTCCTTGTAGACGAGAGACATCCCAAATTATAATTCTATGCTAAGATTTAAGTAAAATTTAAGAATTTGAAAAACCTCTTTCTGAAAATGGGCACTGTTATCTCTTTCTTACCCCTAACTGACTCTCTCCAAATCCAATTTAAGTAAAACTGTAACCTCTAAAGGGAGAGAAATTACAAACGGCCCATGAGTTAGTTAAGGAGCAATTAAAGCAAACTTTACTCCCCATTAGAAAAAAACAAAAACAAAAAAACTTCCCGATTACAAGGTTGTTCATTTTATGGATAATATTCTACTAACAGCCCTTGGAATTCACCCAGTTTTGTCATTCCCAAAAAGTCTGGGAAATGAAGACTTGCATGACTTACGTGCTATTAATGCTAATTTGCAGCCTATGGGACCCCTTCAACAGGGCCACTCCTCCCCTGTGGTGATTCCTCAAGATTGGCCTATAATCATTATTGACTTAAAAGATTTTTATACGATTCCTCTAGCAGAACAGGACAGAGAAAAATTTGCGTTTACAATACCAGCTATCAATAATGAAAAGCCAGCTTGTCGATTTCATTGCAAAGTGCTTCCTCAAGGAATGCTAAACAGTCCTACCATGTATCAGTATCATGTAAATCAAGCTTTGCTCCCTAGTAGAAAAGAATTTCCTGATTGTAAAATTATTCATTTTATGGATGATATTCTAGCAGCGCCAACGGAGCCAATACTTTTAAATTTATATTCCTCTGTCGTAAAGAATACAGAGCTAAGAGGTTTAATGATTGCACCTAAGAAAGTACGAATGTCCTCTCCTTGGAAATATCTTGGGTACATACTAACTTCCTGGTCAGCAAGACCTCAAAAGGTTAAATACTAGCAACGTATACACCTTAAATGATTATCAGAAATTGGGTGATATTACCTAGCTCCACCCCACTTTGAGGATTCCTACTGATAAACTACAAAATCTGTTTTCTATCTTAAAGGGCAATCCAGCCCTGGATTCTCCCAGATATTTAACCCCTGAAGGAAAAAGGGAAACTGAGGAAATACAGCATGCCATCTCTCAGAGGCAGCTAGATTGCATTGATCCATGGTATTCAATTTAGTTGTTTATTTTTCCCACCAAACACCCCCCTACAGGGTTAATAGGACAGATGACCCCAGGGCTACACTTCCTAGAATGGGTTTTTTGCTTACATACCAGGACTAAAACACTATCTCCGTATATTCAGTTAATTACTAAAGTCATCTATTCAGGCAGCAAATGATGCAATCAGTTGCTAGGTTATGACCCTGATGTCATCAGGATTCCTTTAAGCAAAAAGCAATGCAAATCAGTATTGCCCTTATCAATAGATCTGCAAATAGTTTTCTCCGATGACACAGGACAAATAGAGCACATGCTTCCTGCTGATATACTCCTTCATTTCTTATCTCATACGCAGGTAATCTTACCCACAAAAATAGTTCACTCCCCCATACCTAATGCTTTAACACTGTTTACTGATGGGTCTGGTAAACATGGAAAAGCGGCAGTCTGGTGGAGACTACACAATTCAATCACTTGATCTGGGTTTACTAGCAATCAGAGAGCTGAGATTGGGGCTCTGATACTGGCCTTGGAAACTTTTTCCACTCAGCCCACAAATATTGTAAGTGACTCGGCTTACTCAGTATATTTGCTACAAAATCTTGAAACAGCTTTAATTAAGTCCACTCTGGAGCCAGCCTTGTGTGCTTTTTTTTCTCCGACTTCAGCAATTGCTAGATCAACATACACATCCTATTTTTATTACACACATTCGAGCCCACAGCTCTCTGCCTGGCTCATTGGCTTATGGCAATGAACAAGCAGCTCTTCAGGTTATGACATCACTGCTTGACCAAGCCACCCAATCGCATCAATTTTTCCACCAAAATTAGGGAAATTTATCCAAACAATTTCAACATATACAAAGGCTGGCTAAACAAATTATCCTACAATGCCCAGATTGCCAGCTCACAGGCACATCCCCTCCTTCCACAGGTATTAACCCTAGAGGACTAGAACCTAATCAGTTATGGCAGACAGGTGTTACACACGTCCCTAAATTTGGAAAACTGAGATATGTATGTATCTGTTGATACCAACACCCATTTAATTAGTGCACATGCCCTTCTGGGAGAGTCTACTCGATATGTCATTAAACATCGTCTTTTAATCTTTGCACTTATGGGATGGCCCACAAAAATTAAAATGGATAATGGTCCAGCTTATGCCAGCTCACAATTTCAACAATTTAGTCACATGTGGAATATCCAACATTCCACAGGGATCCCATATGATCACCAAGGACAAGCAATAGAACGTGCCCACTCTTAAAAATATGCTCAAGAAAACAAAAAAACAGGAAAGAAAGAGTATGGGTAAAAGACCCTGCAACACTATAGGCACAAGCCTTATTTACCCTTAATTTTTTAAATTTAATGACAAATTTCAATCAGCTATAGAAAAACACTTTGCTAAAACTTCTTAAGGCATAAAACCTGCAGTTTGATGGAAAGATGTAAACAGTAATGTATGGTGTGGTCCAAATGAATTATTAACATGGGGAAGAGGGTATGCTTGTGTTCGCACCTCCTCAGGTCCTCTTTGGATTCTAGCATGACGCATCAAACCATACCATGGCATGGCTAGGACCCAACCCGGTACCAAAAATGAAGGAGTTAACCCACAGACCCAGAAGATGCGGCTTCCGTGGATGACACAAGCCCAGATGTTACCTGGGGGATGCTGAAGAAGACAACTCAGGGGGCTGAACAAATCCTGCTCCGGACACAGACAGCATTTACTCCAGATAATTTGTTCCTTGCTATGTTTTCTGTTGTACATTGCAACTCATGTAGGGTATTGATCCTTTTTATGCTCTCGCTTTGTTTGCAACTGGTACCTGCTACACTCTTTTGGGCTCATTATCTTAGACCCGCCTTTCTTTTGCCCTGTCACCTTGGCAGACACTCCCTTCCCAGCCTTTAATAACGTGACTGCTTGGCTAGGAGGGATAGATTTACCCCCAGTGGGGCCCCTCAATAATCTCACACATTGGACTAAAGTGCCAAATAACACTACATAACACTCCACTATCCTCCCACTGTGTGTAAGTTATAAAGGTTCTAACCCTTACTATGTACCTGCCCAAAAACAAGTATGGCTACATCATGGCAAAGGAAATGCCTTAACATTCTTAGCTGCAGGTAGCCTCAAACCAGGCAATGCAATCAATGCTGCTTTCCCAAACATTCCTTCCTGTGCTAAAGAACAGAGCCAGAAAAGTAATAGATTCCACTTTAGCTGGGATGTCTATCACGGCAAACAAGCCCATAGTCTCCAGTTAGGCAATTATAACATCTTAGACTGAAGTCCCCACGGCCGATTGCAGGGCAGCCTTACTAATGTCTTCATCCATCATAGCACCAATCACAGTTTCATAGCCATGTCTTGTTCCCCTGTATTTTGGGCCAATGCAGGGATGAGATATCCCAGACCCCAAGTAAAGTCCATGCCAACCCAAGGCACCTTATGGTGCCTGGGACATCACAGCACCTCCCTTAACACCTGACATTGGACATATCATAATTCCCATTGCAACTATACTACAACCTTTATTCATAATCACACTGATCAGTGCCTGATTTGCACTACCCATCCATATGTTTTCCTTATGGGAACTAACATTTCCATTATACCCCAAAACTCCACGTTTGTGACCCAGGTGCAGGGATAGGCTTGGTTTGCCTCATGTATCACTCACCACAATATATCTAATTTAAAAATCACTAGTGTCATGGTATTAACGAGACAATCTGAGGCATTTTTACCAGTCAATTTGACACGATTGGCAAGGTTCCTCTGCCCTTGCCACCTTAGAACATGCTCTGTCCCAGGTCAGACACAAAAGATTCAGTTACACTTATGGCCTTTATAATCTCAACCATAGTCATGCTGGCAACTGCTAGCATTGCTGTTCCATCTATTACTGAGTCAATATAAACAGCTAGCTTTGTAGATAATCTGGCCAAAATGTGTCTAATGAACTTCTCTTACAGCAATGTATGGATCAAAATATTCTTGCATGACTGTGAGCCCTTGAGGCTGCCTTAGAGTATGTGGGGGAGTGACAAGATGCACTGGCATTCCAAAAGCAATTAAACTGTGACTGGGGCATAAACATATCTGTGTCACTTCTCTACCTTGGAATCAATCAATACATAGTTGGGATGAGGTAAAACAACACCTCTGGGGGACCTTTCATGACAATTTAACAGCAGACATAAAGCAACTTAAAACTAAAATTTGAGAATCCCTTCACACCATAGATCTACACACCCAACAAACAGCCATATAGAAGGGTGTGCAAGATCATCTCTTCTGGTTAGAACCCCACACCTGGGGGTCACTCTTTGACTGGAAAGAATGTTGCTAATTGTACTCATGATTGTATTATGCTATTTGCTAATTCTAGGATGCAAAGCCAGAATAAGAGCAATGACCACCACGCCTGACAAACCTGTTGCTGCATACATGTACACTCTCCAATCAAAAAGACCTGATGCAGAAAACAAAAATGGGGGAGATGTGGGGGTTCAGTCAGGATGGTGGGGAAAATTATAAGACACAAACCTTCTTGGAAGGCCTGAGGGGTTTGCATAAGCTCCAGTAATAAACTTGGCTGAAGGCAGCCTTGTCCCCTTAAATAAATTAGAGTAGAAACAAAGGAATGTGAAGAGTTTATATAACTAGTTTACTCATGTGGTCCTAAGACTAACCTTTGATTTGCCCTGGGTGCTTAATTGCTTTCTACTCAGGAGGTCCACAATGTCAATTACCCTCTAGTGGTGTTTACTCACGACCTTTGTCAATTAATCTTTAATGAATAAATTCAAGTCTGATTGAGGCCACGGTTGCATCTGTTTACAGCACTCTGCTTGGAGTCTGTAAGTGGCCAGTACACTCAGCTGGACTGGCAAAGCAGCATATCTGTGTCTCAGTGTACTTTATTCATCCGTTGGTGGATCAGTGTCTGCAGGACAGACCCCTGCACATGCCCTGTCAGCTAAAGGGGAGATCAGAGTCATTATTCAAATTAGTCTTTCCGAAAATTTGAAGACTTCCGGAGTTTTTTAAGGATAATTTGGTGGCAAGGGGATTAGAAAGTGGAGAGTGCTAATTGGTTGGGTCAGAGATGAAATCATAGTGGGTTGAAGCAGGTTCTTCTTGCTGTCTTCTGTTCCTGGATGGGATCACAGAACTGCTTGAACCAGATTACTGGTCTGTGTGACAACAGCTGGTGCACCAGAATGTGGGGTCTCAAAAATATCTCAAACACCAGTATTAGGTTTTACAATAGTGATGTTATCTGTAGGAGCAACTGGGGAAGTCGGGAATCTTATGGCCTCTATGGACTGCGACCTCCAGGTTATATGTAGGTTCGAAGTTATACTGAGGGCTCAAGAAATGCCCTGTGAGATGTGGGCCATGAAGGCTGCACCACTGTCACTCTAGATGAAAACCAGTGTTCCAAACCAAGGAATGATTTATTAAGGCCTTAATGGCTTCAGAAGCTCTTTTTGTTCAACAAAGAAAAGCCTCAACCCAAGGTATCCACAAACAAGAGTAAGTATTTCAAGTTACCTGCTATCCTTGACATCATAATAAAATCAATTTGCCAGTTCTCTATTGTTCCTCCACCCCCAGTCTGAACTCCTGTGTTAAGTGGGGACGGCTAGTTTTTGGGTTGTTCTGGGCACAGAAGAGACATTTTTCTATAACCTTCCAAATGGCCTTGTTTATATGTGAACCAGCAACATATTTTTGTATCCATTGGAAGGTGGCATCCCTACCACACTGGGTAGAGTCATGAATACATTCAACAATGTCATTCCTAAAATATGCCAGTGCCAGAATTGTTCCTCTCTCATTGTATATCCATCCATCATGAGTCCTCTGATTGGGGTCAAAACCCCAACTGAGTGCTCTTTTTAGGTCCTCATCTGAGTATATGGGAGGCTCAGGGCCACAGTCTGTTTTAGGTAGCAAAGGTATCAATAGCATTTTGGGGCCTTTATCCTTACTATTTTCTTCGTGGCCTCATCTATGCAATATTGTCCTTTGCCACCCAACTATCTGTCTGCTGGTGCCCAAGGCAATGTACTATAGTTACTTCCTGTGGGCTAAAATGGCATTTAATAGGACTAGAGTTTCTCTAGCATGTTTTGTTTTTAATTGTCAGAGGTTAGTAGTCCCATTTCTTCCAGATGGTGGCCCCATGAATATGAAAACAGAGAAAGCATATCTAGAGTCTGTGTACATGGCCACTTGTGCTCTGTTACCTAGATGGAGGGTTGCAATGAGGGCTCTGAGCTCCGTTTTCAGTGCTAATGTTCTGGAAGGCAGTGCTCTGGCTTCTGTAGTCTGTCAGTGGGTTACCACCACACACCTAGCTTTCTATTGTCCCTGGCCCATAAAGCTGTTCCTGTCAGTGAACATCTCTAGGTCTGGGCTGTCTACAGGTACGTCTGTCAGGTCTGGCCAGCTGGAATGAACTTCTTCAACTGTTTGTAGATAGTTGTGCACAAGTTCAGGTGGCATTCAATGAAGGAGGGGGCAGGATTTAGAGTAGAGACGGCCTTCAGCATTACATTTGGGTTGTCTGAAAGGATGACCTGATACCTGCAGAGTCTCCCAGAGGTCAGCCAGTATCCTCCCTTCTGTTCCAGCAAGGGGAGCACACAGTGGGGTGGGTGCACTGTGGTTGGCTGGCCTGATGTAAACTTTTCTGCTTCCTGGAGGAGGTCACAAGTGGAAGCAACAGCCCAAATGCAGGGAGATCATCCTTTTGTGACAATGTCCAATTGCTTTGAGAAACAAGCAATGGGTCTTTTAATATTTCCTAGGTCCTGAGTTAACACTCCTAGGCTTATTCTTGTCTCTCAAGTACAAAGAGATCAAAGTGCTGGGGCAGTCAGCAGTTTTCCTTTGATATCAAGGAAAGTCCTCTATCAGTCTCCAGTCCATTCTAGGGGTTCATTATCTCCTCCCCACAAAGCATTGTATAGAGGCTTGGCAATAAGTCCAAAATTAGAAATCCATATCCAGGAAAATTTGGCCATAACTAAGAAATCTCACAACTGTTGCCAGGTGGTTGGTCTGTCTGCCCTGGTGAAGGTGTCCCGCTGGTCAGGGACCAGGTTCTTCTGCCCTTGGGAGAGCTCGAACCCAAGATATTACTGCAGGCCGAGAAATCAGAGCCTTTTTCTTGGATGCCTTGTACCCTAGTTCAGCCAGAAAACTTAGATTCAATATAGTGTTTTGGTCAGACAACTCCTGTGTGGTACTGGCAATTAAGATGTCATCAGCATACTGCAATAGAGTCCCATTCTTTAATTGCAAGTCTGGGAGGTCTTTAGCAAGAATTTCTCCAAAGACGGCAGGGGAGTTTTTAAACCCCTGAGGGAGAACTGTCCAACAATACTTTTACTGTGCTATACTATCTAGGTCTTCCCATTTAAAAGCAAACAGTTCTTGTGACTCAGGGCTCAGGGGGATGTAAAATAAGGCATCTTTTAAATCTAAGACTGTGAACCAATGGAGTTCACCATTTGAGGTTGTGAGTAAAGTATAGGGGATTGGGGGCCACTGAGTAGATCTTTTTTACCATTGATTGATAGCCCTCAAGTCCTGAAAAAAATCTGTTTCTTAGTCCCAGGCTTCTGAACCAGCAGAATAGGTATGTTACATGAGGACTAGCAAGGCCTAATGAGCCCAAACTGAACGAAAGCACACAGCACAGGTTGGATGTCCCTTCTCGCTTGTTGGCTTCACAAGTATTGTTTCAAGCATGGCTTCGTTGTTCCCACCTGTACCTTCACTTGTACTAGATGGCTGTTCTGGCCCTTCCTGATCTCCTATCTGCCCATGCTTCTACAGCAACCTGCAGGGCATAGGCTTGTTCTGGAGGGTACTAAAATATTTAGTCATACTGGGCTGAAAGTAACTTTGGCATTTACTTTAGTTATGAGGTCATGTCACAGCAGAGGAATGGGGCATTCAGGCATATATAAGAAGCTGTGCTTCAGGTGGGTTGGCCCAGCTGATATTCTAAGGGTTGAAAGATGGTCTTGTTAAGGTTTTTCCCAAGACCCTGGTCACTTTAACAGTTTCTGAAGAGTTTAGACAGCCAGGTATTTATCACCAAGTAACTAGCCTCAGTGTCTACCAAAAAGTCCAAAAGTTGATTTCCCACGGTCATCACGACCTGGGACTCTATGTGGGAATATGGAGGGTGTTGCCTGAGTCAGGAGGAACCCCAGGGCCCCATCATTCATGGTCCTTATTCTAGGTATCTTTAACCTCAGACCTCTTGGCTATTTCAGGCATCTGGTGAACAGGGAGCGGGTTTTCCCTAACACTGTTCTTTTTACAATGTGGATAGTCTTTCCTCCAGCGGCCTATTAGCTTGCAATAAGTACACTGCTTGGGACCTACAGTGGGGTGTCACCCTTTGTTGGTCTGGGGCTCAGTAGGTGTCTTACCTGGGATGGAGCATCTGAAGGAGATTCACGCTGTGGTCCTGGGGCCTCTCGAGTCAGAGCCACAGCCAGAAGGTTAGCCTGATGTTTCACCTTTCATTGTTTTTTTTTTAAAAATTATCTGCACTGGCAAACACTCTAAAGGCAATCTCCATTAACTGGGACAGGGACATACGCAGAGTCCCATCCATCTTCTCCAACTTTCTCCAAATGCCAGGAGCACTTTGGCTGATAAAGGTCATATTTACCATCTGTCGGTACTTCTAGATCATGTCTGTATACCACCTACCCACTTTAAACATCCATTCCAAGAATTCTGAGGGGCTCTCATTAGATTTCTGCCTAACTTCCTGAAACTTATTAAGACCTTTCTAGGCTGGGCGCAGTGGCTTACACATGTAATCCCAGCACTTTGGGAGGCTGAGGCAGGTGGATCACCTGAGGTCAGGAGTTCAACACCAGCCTGGCCAACATGGTGAAACCCCGTCTCTACTAAAAATACAAAAAATTAGCCAGGCGAGGTGGTGCATGCCTGTAATCCCAGTTACTCAGGAGGCTGAGGCAGGAGAATCACTTAAACCCAGGAGGCGGAGGTTGCAGTAAGCTAAGATCATGCCATTCTACTCCAGCCTGGGCAACAGAGTGAGACTCTGTCTCAAAAACAAACAAAACAAAACAAAAAAAACCTTTCTGTTTCAGCACTCCTTTGCAGAGGCCAGCCAGAATACAGTCGCAGTCTTGGTAAGACTAAACCTTGATAAAGCCTTCTCCATTTATGTTCCACTCTTGGTCTAAGGTGGGTACAGCCACCTGTGCAGCCATTCTTACCAGGTTACCTGGGACCTTGTGCATGCGACCTCTGGCCTTACCTAGGACCATTCTCTGCTCCTCTGAGGTCAATAAAATGCAAAGGAAATTTTGTACATCTGCCCAAGGTGTGACTGGGTTGCAAATATCAAGAACAAATCTTCCATCCTCCTCAGATTCTCCAAGTATGTGGGTACGTTATCTTTCCAACTAAACTAATTGAAGGTGGAAATGGAGAGTAGACCCAGATAAGCCCCATTGGCTAACCTGTGACAGCATCAATGCCCCCTATAGGAATCTGCTGAAGAGGGAATTGCCTTCCCTGAGCTAGAGGGGCACTCTGGCTGAATTTGGTTTCCTGTCAGAGGTGTGGGGGTAGACCATTCCTATTGCTCCTGGATTCTATTTCTGCAAAGGTGGGGAGATCAGAGAAGATGGGGAGATCAGGGAAGATGGGGACCCCAGCTCAGGCGCTCATAGAGCAGCCACAGCCGCCATAGGTAGGAGGAAGAACTGAGGGCTCATTTAACCGAGCAATCAAAATGTCATCATCTTTTCCCTGTGACTCAAAAAAACAGGCTTTTTTCTACTGCCAGTTAGTTGGGCCACGACCTTACACCTTTTCTGCATTGGTTTATTTTGCCTAAGTGCCATGAAACACTGTACATAGGAGGTCCCATCCCATTTCTCCTTCCCTTTACAAAACAAATCTAACTCCAAGATTCTGTGGTGACAAACAGAACCCTGACAAGGCCATCATGCATTCTTAATCCCACAGGAAACTGGCCAAGTTGTGTTACAGAGAAAATAAACTGCTTACGAGTCAGTGGGTAACATCCCCAAAATTTCCATTTCTTGAGGATACATGCCAATGGGCTCTCCTCCAGTATAGCAGACATTTGGGTGCCCATACTTCTGTGTTTTTATCACAACTTTGTCTCCAATCTTCAAATAAGAGCCTCCAGTGGTTTGTAGGGACACCCCATCCATCAGATCAAGCCCAAAACAAGTTTTCCGTTTTCTTGGCCTGATAGGAAGCCCAATATGCCAGAGGATGAACTTGATGGCTTCCCCATGGGTCAAAGAAAGCACATTAAGAGCAGGTGCAGGCATACAAGATGGATTGAGGTATTTCCCTGTTGCGGGAAGTCTGGGACCCCGAATCGAGGGACTGGCTGAAGCCACGGCAGAAGAACATAAATTGTGAAGATTTCAAGGACATTTATTAGTTCCCCAAATTAATACTTTTATAGTTTCTTACGCCTGTCTTTACTGCAATCTCTGAACATAAATTATGATTTCATGGACATTTATCACTTCCTCAATCAATACTCTTGTAATTTCCTATGCCTGTCTTTAATCTCTTAATCCCGTCATCTTCGTAAGCTGAGGATGTATGTTGCCTCAGGACCCTGTGATGACTGTGTTATCTGTACAAATTGTTTGTAAAACGTGTGTTTGAACAATATGAAATCTGGGCACCCTGAAAAGGAACAGGATAACAGCGATTTTCAGGGAACAAGGGAGATAACCAAAAGGTCTGACTGCCTGCGGGGCTGGGCAGAACAGAGTCATATTTTTCTTATTGCAGAAAGCAAATAGGAGAAATATCACTGAATTCTTTTCCCAGCAAGGAATAACCCAGGGAAAGGACTGCATTCCCAGGGGAGGTCTATGGACTGCCACTCTGGGAGTGTCTGCCTTATGCAGTAGAAGATACGGGATGAAATATGCCCTGGTCTCCCGCAGTGCCCTCAGACTTGCTAGCGTTAGGAAATTCCAGCCTGGCGAATTCTAGTCAGACCAGTTGTCAGCTCTCAAACCCTGTTTCCCGTTAAGATGTTTATCAATGACAATGCATGCCCAGTGGGACATGGAAACTTATCAGTAATTCTAATTTCACCCTGGCCTTGTGATCTTGCTCTGCCTCTCTGCCCTCGTGATCTTTTATTGCCTTTTGAAGCATGTGCCCTTTATGACTTACACCCTCTTCATACCCCTCTCCCCTTTTGAAATTCCTAAAGAAAACATGCTGGTTTTGGGGCTCACGGGGCATCATGGAACCTGCCAATATGTGATGTCACCCCCAGAGGCCCAGCTGTAAAATTTCTCTCTTTGTACTCTTTCTCTTTATTTCTCAGACCGGCCGACACTTAGGGAAAACAAAAAGGACCTACGTTGAAATATTAGGGGCTGGCCCCCGATATAAAACAGCACATAAAGAGCAGCTGCAGGCATACAAGAGGGATTGAGGTATTCCCCCAACTGCCACATAGCACCTTATAACCACCCTCCCAAAGTGGATTCTGGAACATGTGTTCCCACTCTTGATCTCAGTATAGAAACCTCTTCACTGTCCAACAGTAGCCATAAGAGGGCGGACGCAACCAAGGTAGGGGGCCAAAGTCAAAGCAAAGCAGCTACCACCCCACCACCCACACCTATCTACGGACAGGACAGGTTGAATGAAACTCTCCAATAATAAATTTTAGATTCCCAGAAAGGCAGAAAATACACACAGAACAGTACACAGACATTAGTTTGCCAGGGTCCAAATATTGACCTAGCAAGACTAAAATTTGACCCCATTGGCCCCTATCATCTTTGATCCACTGAAGGTGGGGAGGGATGACCTCTGACCCAAAATTCAACTTGTCAGTATTACAAAGCCAGTCTGGTTCCCAGGTGAGAAGGAGATTTAGGGAAAGCACTATATCATCTTTGTTTCAAAGCTAAACTATAAATTCCTCCTATAGTTATCTCAGCCTATGCCCAGGAATGAACAAGGGTGGCTTGGAGGTTAAAGGTAAAATGGAGTTGGTTATGTTAGATCCTTTTCACTCTCTTTTGTTGTGTGTGTGTGTGTATGTGTGTGTCCTCTAGCTACATAAATCCTAAACCTGGGTTTTTTTTTTTAAAGTTCTAAGATACATGTGCACAATGTGCAGGTTTGTTACATATGTATACATGCGCCATGTTGGTGTGCTGCACCCATTAACTCATCATTTACATTAGGTATATCTCCTAATGCTTTCCCTCCCCACTCCCTCCACCTCACAACAGGCCCTGGCATGTGATGTTCCCCCCTTCCTGTGTCCAAGTGTTGTCATTGTTCAATTCCCACCTATGAGTGAGAACATGTGGTGTTTGGTTTTCTGTCCTTGCGATAGTTTGCTGAGAATGATGGTTTCCAGCTTCATCCATGTCCCTACAAAGGATATGAACTCATCCTTTTTTATGGCTGCATAGTATTCCATGGTGTATATATGCCACATTTTCTTAATCTAGTCTATCATTGGTGGAAATTTGGGTTAGTCCCAAGTCTTTGCTATTGTGAATTGTGCCACAGTAAACATACATGTGCATGTGTCTTTATAGCAGCATGATTTATAATCCTTTAGGTATATGCCCAGTAACGGGATGGCTGGGTCAGATGGTATTTCTAGTTCTAGATCCATGAGGAATCGCCACTGTCTTCCACAATGGTTGAACTAGTTTCCAGTCCCACCAAGAGAGTAAAACGGTTCTTATTTCTCCACATCCTCTCCAGCTCCTGTTGTTTCCTGACTTTTTTTTTTTTTTTTTTGAGATGGAGTCTTGCTCTGTCCCCCAGGCTGGAGTGCACTGGTGCGATCTCAGCTCACTGCAAGCTCCGCCTCCCAGGTTCACGACATTCTCCTGCCTCAGAATCCCGAGTAGCTGGGACTACAGGCGCCTGCCAACATGCCTGGCTAATTTTTTGTATTTTTAGTAGAGACGGGGTTTCACCGTGTTAGCCATGATGGTCTCGATCTCCTGACCTCGTGATCCACCTGCCTCACCCTCCCAAAGTGCTGGGATTACAGTTTCCTGACTTTTTAATGATCGCCATTCTAACTGGTGTGAGATGGTATCTCATGTGGTTTTGATTTTCATTTCTCTGACGGCCAGTGAGGATGAGCATTTTTTCACGTGTCTGTTGGCTGCGTAAATGTCTTCTTTTGAGAAGTGTCTGTTCATATCCTTCACCCACTTTTTGATGGGGTTGTTTTCTTGTAAATTTGTTTGAGTTCATTGTAGATTCTGGATATTAGCCCTTTGTCAGATGAGTAGATTGCAAAAATTTTCTCCCACTCTGTAGGCTGACTGGTCACTGTGATGGTAGTTCCTTTTGCTGTGCAGAAGCTCTTTAGTTTAATTAGATCCCATATGTCTATTTTGGCTTTTGTTGCCATTGCTTTTGGTGTTTCAGACATTAAGTCCTTGCCCATGCCTATGTCCTAAATGGTATTACCTAGGTTTTCTTCTAGGGTTTTTATGGTTTTAGACCTAACATTTAAGTCTTTAATCCATCTTGAATTAATTTTTGTATAAGGTGTAAGGAAGGGATCCAGTTTCAGCTTTCTACATATAGCTAGCCAGTTTTCCCAGCACCATTTATTAAATAGGGAATCCTTTCCCATTGTTGTTTTTGTCAGTTTTGTCAAAGATCAGATGGTTGCAGATGTGTGGTATTATTTCTGAGGGCTCTGTTCTGTTCCATTGGTCTATATCTCTGTTTTGGTACCAGTACCATGCTGTTTTGGCTACTGTAGCCTTGTAGTATAGTTTGAAGTCAGGTAGCATGATGCCTCCAGCTTTGTTCTTTTCGCTTAGGATTGTCTTGGCAATGCGGGCTCTTTTTTGGCTCCATATGAACTTTAGTTTTTTCCAATTCCGTGAAGAAAGTCATTGGTAGCTTGATGCGGATGGCATTGAATCTATAAATTACCTTGGGCAGTATGGCCATTTTCACGATATTGATTCTTCCTATCCATGAGCATGGAATGTTCTTCCATTTGTTTGTGTCCTCTTTTATTTCATTGAGCAGTGGTCTGTAGTTCTCCTTGAAGAGGTCCGTCACATCCCTTGTAAGTTGGATTCCTAGGTATTTTACTCTCCTTGAAGCAATTGTGAATGGGAGTTCACTCATGATTTGGCTCTCTGTTATTGGTGTACAGGAATGCTTGTGATTTTTGCGCATTGATTTTGTATCCTGAGACTTTGCTGAAGTTGCTTATCAGCTTAAGGAGATTTTGGGCTGAGACAATGGGATTTTCTAAATATACAATCATGTCATCTGCAGACAGGGACAATTTGACTTCCTCTTTTCCTAATCGAATACCCTTTATTTCTTTCTCCTGCCTGACTGCACTGGCCAGAACTTCCAATACTATGTTGAATAGGAGTGGTGGGAAAGGGCATCCCTGTCTTGTGCCAGTTTTCAAAGGGAATGCTTCCAGTTTTTGCCCATTCAGTATGATATTGGCTGTGGGTTTGTCACAGATAGCTCTTATTATTTTGAGATACGTCCCATCAATACCTAATTTATGACAGTTTTTAGCATGAAGCGCTGTTGAATTTTGTCAAAGGCCTTTTCCGCATCTAGTGAGATAATCATGTGGTTTTTGTCTTTGGTTCTGTTTATATGCTGGATTATGTTTATTGATTTGCATATGGTGAACCAGCCTTGCATCCCAGGGATGAGCCCACTTGATCATGGTGGATAAGCTTTTTGATATGCTGCTGGATTCGGTTTGCCAGTATTTTATTGGGGATTTTTGCATCAATGTTCATCAGGGATATTGATCTAAAATTCTCTTTTTTTGTTGTGTCTCTGCCAGACTTTGGTATCAGGATGATGCTGGCCTCATAAAAGGAGCTAGGGAGGATTCTCTCTTTTTCTATTGATTGGAATAGTTTCAGAAGGAATGGTACCAGCTCTTCCTCATACCACTGGTAGAATTTGGCTGTGAATCCATCTAGTCCTGGACTTTTTTTGGTTGGTAGGCTATTAATTATTGCCTCAATTTCAGAGCCTGTTATTGGTTTATTCAGGGATTCAACTTCTTCGTGTTTTAGTCTTGGGAGGGTGTATGTGTTCAGGAATTTATCCATTTCTTCTAGATTTTCTAGTTTATTTGTGTACAGGTGTTTATAGTATTCTCTGATGGTAGTTTGTATTTCTGTGGGATCGGTGGTGATATCCCCTTTATCATTTTTTATTATGTCTATTTGATTCTTCTCTCTTTTCTTCTTTAATTGTCTTGCTAGCAGTCTATCAATTTTGTTGATCTTTCAAAAAAACAGCTCCTGGATTCACTGATTTTTTGAAGGGTTTTTTGTGTCTCTATCTCCTTCAGTACTACTCTGATCTTAGTTATTTCTTGCCATCTGCTAGCTTTTGAATGTGTTTGCTCTTGCTTCTCTAGTTCTTTTAATTGTGACGTTGGGGTGTCAATTTCATATCTTTCCTCTTTTCTCTTGTGGGCATTTAGTGCTATAAATTTCCCTCTACACACTGCTTTGAATGTGTCCCAGAGTTCTGGTATGTTGTGTCTTTGTTCTCATTGGTTTCAAAGAACATCTTTATTTCTGCCTCCATTTCGTTATGTACCCAGTAGTCATTCAGGAGCAGGTTTGTTCAGTTTCCATGTAGTTGAGTGTAAACCTGGGTTTTCTAAGGATAAAAACCTCTGAGCAAGATGGAAGAGCAATGGTCACCCTGAGTTAGGCCTGCTGGACTTCTCTCAGCAACTCCTTCAGGGATCCCCCCCATATATGTAAATATACAAGGAAGTAATGACAAAGAGAAGGCCTTCCAAACCACAATTCCAGACCAGATTTCAAACCAGAAGAGCATTTCTTTAAACATGTTCCTTATTCTTCATCCAGCTAGGGAGAGATTGCTGCAAACTGCGACTCTTCTTACAATTCCAGGGAGAGCTGGATAGTCCCTGTGATGGGGACACAGGTGCCTCTAGAGAGGTGAGTAGATCAGGAGAACAAAGAAGGTTTTGGCAGCACCTGGAATACTCACCAAACCAGGTTATAAGATGTCTTCGAGGAACTATGTCTCCATTGCAATTAGATCCTTGCACTCTGGGTTGGCAGAAGCCTGCCAGCAGAGACAGCACCAGAGGCAGCCCTTAGTCCAAGAGAACTAAGCAGCCACTTGGATCGGCCTGTGGACCTCAAACTGGTGAGGGACTGCCAAACCATAAACAGATGTCCACAAGAGCTATCCCAGACAATCCCCCAGATTTGTAACTGAACAATGGATTCTTCTTGCCCACTGCCCACAGAGACAATTTATCAAGACAAGGGAATCGAATAAAGAAAGAGTTTACTACACACAGAGCTGGCTAAAGGGGAGAATTGTTTTATTACTCAAATCAGTCTCCCCCAAAATTCAGAGACGGAGTGTTTAAGGATAATTTGGTGGATAGCGAGTTAAGGAGTGGGAGCACTGATTAGATGGGTTAGAGATGAAATCATAGGAGGTTCCAGGTGGGTTCTTGCCATCCTGTCCCTGGGTGGGATCACAGAACTGGCTGAACCAGATTACTGATCTGGTTGGTGCCAGCTGGTGCATCAGAATGCAGGGTTTCAAAAATATCTTGAACACTTTTACAAACACTGATGTTATTTCTAGGAGCAATTGTGGAAGTCAGGAATCTTGTGGCCTCTAGCTACATAACTCCTAAACCTAACCTTGTGGCTAATTTCGTTAGTCTTACAAAGATGGTCTGGTTCCCAGGCAAGAAGGAGACTTCTTTAGGGAAAGCTCTATTATCATCTTTGTTTCAAAGTTAAACTATAAATTCCTCCTATGGTTATCTCAGTCTACACTCAGGAATGAGCAAGGGTGGCTTGGAGGTTAAAGGTAAAATGGAATTGGTTATGTTAGATCCCTTTCACTCTCATAATTTTTTTTTTTTTAATTTGAGACAGAGTCTCACTCTATCACCTAGGCTTGAATGCAGTGGTTTGATCTTGGCTCACTGCAACCTCCGTCAACTGGTTCAAGTGATTCTCCTGCCTCAGCCTCCCAAGTAGCTGGGATTACAAGCATGCACCACCAAGCCTGGCTAATTTTTGTATTTTTTTAGAGATAGGGTTTCACCACGTTGAGAAGGCTGGTGTTGAACTCCTGACTTCAAGTGATCTGCTCCTGACTTCAAGTAGCTCAGCCTCCCAAAGTGCTGGGATAACAGGCATGAGCCACCGCCCACTCTCATTTTTACAAATGCAATTTTAACTTAATCATTTTCAGTTGGCAATTTCCAGTGACTGCCTCAGAACTCCCTAGCTGGGTTATTATTTTAGAAATTATTCTCAGTGGTACAGCCTAGACACCACTTTAGTCTATTTTGCTTACATTTAATCAATCTCAATTAAATCTCTTCATGCCAATAATATCTACAGTGGTTTCTATTTTATGCATCAAACTCTGACTGATATGGCCATCCACCCAAAGAAAATGTTATAAGATCTGGGAAATTGAAAGAGAAAATATGTAGACAAAAGGTAAAGTTGCCTTCTTCCAGCTCATTCTGAATTCAAAGAACTTTTACTGCTTTTAAGATCAACTTGATTATTCAAGATATGTCCAATAAGTTTATATCACAGTGAATTGTTTCTTCTTTTTTCTAAATCTCTAAGAAGGGTGAAAATACGTGTGTACATTACTTAACTAAAAAATAATAAATGGGGTTGGGCTGAGTGGCTCATGCCTGTAATACCAGCACATTGGGAGGCAGGCAGATCACGAGGTCAGGAGTTCAAGACCAGCCTGGTCAATATGGTGAAACCCCCCTCTACGAAAAATACAAAAATTAGCAGGTTGTGGTGGTACATGCCTGTAGTCCCAGCTAGTCGGGATGCTGAGGCAGTGGAATCACTTGAACCTGGGAGGCGGAGGTTGCAGTAAGCTGAGATCACACCACTGCACTCCAGCCTGGGCAACACAGCGAGACTCCATTTCAAAAAATAAATAAATAATAAAAGAGACAGGGTTCAGGACATACCACCCGAAAATATGACTGTAGGAGAATATAGCACTCTAAATTTACCTTGTTAGCATAAAGATTATTTTGAGCTGATTATTTTGCAAAACAGCAAAAACAGGGGAAGCTCTGAAAACAGAGATGTTACCCTTTTGTAAGAGAAATTATACATCTATAAAGGAAATCACCACTTGTTAGGATGGCTTCCACTCTGCACTCTAAAATCACTAGAATCTAATCAATGAAGAAGGCATTGGCATAAATCTACACAACAAACCTTGCTCTTGTTTACCAGGAGTTTCCTGGCCATTATGTCATAATTGAGTCTCCCCCACACCATTGATTTGATTCAGAAAACCATAGTATTTAAGCCTAAAGTGAAAGCCACCTCTTAGAGATTTACTCATTTCTCTGGATTATCTCCCATGTATATAGGAGATGTATGTGTTAATAAACTTCTGTGTGTTTTACTCTTGTTAATCTGTCTTTTGTTCCTAGAGTCTGGGAACTCCCATCAAAAGAAGCAATCAGGAAATGAGAAGAATAAAAGTTAAGTGTAAAGAATCATTATTCTTCAAGTTTTAAAGAATGTCACATTTCGTGAATTGAATGTGTTTATTAAATCCCACTAACAAATTCCAGAAAAATTTAAAAATCTTCAGTTAGCAGAAATTTGTAAGTACAATAAAATATTTCCAGAGTGCAGAATATCAAAATTGGTGATGAATGGGTATGGTTTTTATTTGCCTAGCATCCTATGATGGAGTGTGTGTGTGTGTGTATGTGAGCTGCCTCTCTACTTATTCCCAGTTTCCAGGAGTGGAAACATGGTCCAGCCCCAGCCAAACAGAGACTATCCTGGTGCTTTTCAAAACTGACTTGGAAAGAGGTCCTCACTACCAAGGTTTTGCCCAGCTAGGACTACTGAAGCCTTGTGCTACTCTATCCATCCATCATTATGAGGAAGGCAGACACCAAGGAAAGCAGAGCTGAAATAAGGAGAGGAAGCAAAGTGAGGGCAGTACACATTCTGGTGCTTTAGGTCCAACATAACTGAAGAATTTCCAGTGACACTGATAGCGCAGGAGTCAGATAAATGCCTAGAGAGATGGGGTGGGTCACGGGGAAACCCCATCTTCATGCCAAAGACAGTTTAAAGCCTAAAAGCCAAGCCACAAGTCAAATCCACAGATTGGATTGAGAACCTGTCTTCCCGCTTGATGCACTGGCCTCTGATCACCAACCTTCACCTATTTTACAGATACCTACACTTCCCCAATTGGTTTTTTACATAGCCATGCACACCTTTGAGTGGTGCCTTTGTTTTGAACTTTTTGCATACTCACAAAACAATCAGCATGCACTCCCCTATTCTGAGCCCCTAAAAGCCCCAGATTCAGCCACACTGGGAGAGAAACCACCCAATTTGGGGTGGGGTACCACCCCTGCATCCCCTCTGCACTAAGAGCCATTATGTTGCTCAGTACAATTCTTCTCCACCCTCCTCACCCTTCAATTGTCAGAATATCCTCATTCTTCTTCGATGCAGAACAAGAACTCGGGAACCACCAAATGCAGGTACGAGCTATAACACAGCCATATGTGCAAGCCAGGTGCAGACTGGGTGCGCTGAGGGGGCAGGTCACCTCCTGCAGCAGGCAGTATGCCCAAATGAGGCCTGGGTCGGGGCGGGGGGGGGGGGTCACCAAGAGGAGGTCCCTGCTGGCAAAATGACTGAGAAAAATCCTGCATCATTTTCTGGAAACTCATCCGGGATCATCAGAAGGGTGAGTAAATGTGGACCTATGATGCTTCACTTTTTCCCAAGGCTTCTTACCCTCAGACTTTCTTCTGAAGGCAGATGAAGCACCAATCCTCTGATTAGCCAATTAAGGGCAAATGGTACAGCTACAGAATAATGCTGGGGAGGAGCCTGCCACACTCACCCCTGCCCTGTTGCACTCGGGTGTAAGGAATCCTGGCTTTGTTTCCCTTCACAAAGGTCTGGCCATCATCGGGGATCAGAATAAGGTCCTGGGGCAACTGAAGGCATCCAGCCAAGGGCACACCTCGATGTTGCCTTAAGTTCCCAGACCAGCTCCAGTTCCCAACCACCTGTTAGGGTGTCAGCCAAGACTTTGCTGTGGCATTTCCCTTTTTTCTTTCATGGATTGTAATGGCTCCTATCTCTTCTTTTATAATATTAAGGGTGCTGTTGCAAACTACAGAGATATTACTGGGTAGGATGGGCACATGGCCCAGTTATAAAAATGTAATTCAGAACAATGTGGTTTCCATTTATTCTTGGAGGCAGCGAGGAGGCAGTGATTAAGAGTTTTTTTTCCCCCATTGAAGGAACTCATTTGCATAAGAGCAAGAGGCTTTTTTACCCCAGGTGCCTACACTTTCCTTGACTTAAGCTGTGTTGTTTTTTTTTTCTTTCACCATGTCAGGAGTTAACACAGACCTGCAAATACAGAGAGCTTTCCTATGTGAGAGGTTTTTTTTTTTTTTCCTTTTGGGAGGCACCTTACTGGGCCACATCCCCAAATCTTGGGACTCCCTTTCTCTCCCTTGTTAGAGGAGGATGTGGTTCCACAGCTCCACCTTAGCAGTCTGCAGAGAAACAACGGAGGAATGGCCCAGGCTGCCACTGCCAGTCACTGACTGCAGTTTTGCAAGGCCCACATGGGAGTCAATTTAATGAGTCCATGCACCTTCCTGGGGCACTTTGTTGTCCCAAACTCAATTCCAACCTTCAGGTTGAAACCCCAGAAAAGAAAACTAGGTCTTAGATCAGACAACAGCAGAAGTCTAGGGGCACAGCATAGGCAAGTATGACTAATTCCTGCCAATTAGGCACCTCCTGCCAGCTTCATGGAAGGAGGTTATGTGTGTATCCAAGGCATAAATGAGGTATAGGGGACTCGAAGGTTACCAACAGCAAGAGGACAGGCCAGTGCAGATATTCCTACCCTCTAGGCTTCCCTGCTACATGGGTGAAGGCCATATTGGGACCCATGGGCAGCACCTGTCAAGGTTGGTGAAACACGGGGATATAAGGATGGAAGAAAAAAGAGGATGCATTTTTTTTCCTCTCCCTCATGTACCCTGGGTATTTGCTGGGAAGAGAAATTAAGGGATGCCTTTTTCCCCTCTTTCCAGATGCGTAAAAACCATTTTCAGTCTGTACTTCGCTCCAGTGCATCTTGAATCGTTGGAACTCCTTTGAAAAAAAAAAAAGCCTTTTTTTCTGTTTCCTTCTCTGTCCTCTCTTTGTGGATGGTTAATCGTGTCTCCATACCACAGGAAACTCTCATTCACATGTATCCCCAAACTGGGATAAGTATAATTTCCCGAAACCTTAAACTGTTTGGCCTAAAAATGAACCAGGAAGAAATTACAGCTCTAACTGAAAAATCTCATGAGGAGGGACAACTTTTACAGTATGTAGATAACCTCTCTGTCTGCTTCCCCTTCACAGGACTCCAGATAGGACTCCATAGCTCAGGGGAAGGGAACTCAGAAACCTGACATGCCGGCAGAAGGGTAAAAGTTCTTACCAGTGACACTTCCGGCCTCCCTCTCTCTGTAAAAACTGGATGAATGAATGGTAAAAAAAAAAAAAAAAAAGAAAGAAAAAAATCAATGTTTATATAATCTGTAAAGATCTGATTAATGGAAAAAAAGATTTGTGAGGCTAGTCTTAACCTATAGCTAATCTGGTATACATGGTGTGTCTTTCTATATCGTTCTGTCATAAGGTTGAATATCTTAGAATACAACCTGGGCTTAGGATCCCATAAGCCTGCTGTTGAAGCAGGCCAGAAAACTGGATAGTTACAAACTTTGCTACAGGTCTAAGAAAAACAAAAACAAAAACAAAACAACACTGGATGAGGTCTCCATCTTGTTTTACATCCCTGGGAGCTTAACCTTGTAACCACATGGAAGTATTTTCTCTTGCTCTCTGCCGTTTTACAATGGCATCCCAGGTTCAGTCCTGCCTTAGGGAATGAGTACTTTCTGGTTAATATCTGTGTGACTTTTTTTTTTTTTTCTTTTTGAGAAGGAGTCTCTGTCACCCAGGCTGGAGTGCAGTGGCACGATCTCAGCTCACTGCAAGCTCCACCTCCCAGGTTCACACCATTCCCCTGCCTCAGCCTCCCAAGTAGCTGGGACTACAGGAGTCTACCACCACGCTCGGCTTATTTTTTGTATTTTTAGTACAGACGGGGTTTCACTGTGTTAGCCAGGATGGTCTCGATCTCCTCACCTTGTGATCCGCCCACCTCAGCCTCTCAAAGTGCTAGGCTTACAGGCGTGAGCCACCACGCCTGGCCCTATCTGTGTGACTTTTACATTTACTTATTCTGTTCTCATCCATCCACAACTTCTAGCTTCCTTTTTTAAATCTTCCTTTCTGTGAGCCACATTTAAAGATTCTAGATTTTTAAAAAACTGCTTACCATCTCTTTGAAACTAATTCATGATACTTATGGTTAAGTCATAACCTTAGTTGAGGTTTGTTAGTTTCACCTGTGAGGGTGCTTTTGGTAAAGTTCAAAAGCCAGAAATATTGGCTGCTTGACCAACTCAAGTAACAAGGGATTTGAAAATATTTCTTAAAAGAGCACCATGGTTAAAAGTCAGCTTATATTAAAAGCAGAGGCTACGTGTGGTGGCTCACGTCTGTAATCCTAGCACTTTGGGAGGTCGAGGTGGGTAGACTGCATGAGCTCAGGAGTTTAAGACCAGCCTGGCCAACATGTCAAAATCCTGTCTCTACTACGAACACAAAAAATTAGCTGGGCATGGTGGCATGCACCTGTAATGTCAGCTACTTGGGAGGCTGAGGCATGAGAATTATTTGAACCCAAGAGGTAGAAGTTGCAGTGAGCTGAGATTGTGCCACTGCACTCCAGCCTGAGCAACAGAGTGAGACTGTCTGAAACAAAAAAAAATTGGATATCCTAGCTATATGTATATTTAAAACACCTTTATGTCTTTTTTTTCTCTTCTTGGATCTTGTTTGGTTGGAAAAAGGTTTTTTTTCTTCTCAGTTGACTGAATTATTTTTCTCCACTCAATGCACACATGAGAAGCTTAAGATAATAAGATAGCCTGGGATTCCTTGGGAAAAACAGAGAAGGCACCACAGAATCCATTTTGGAGAAAAATCTGTTTTCCTCAGGGAACCCTAATAATTAAAGTCAGATAGATCCCTTTCAAAATCTGTTTTTGTCTTCAAGCTGTACCTACTTATTAGGCCCTAGAAACGGCATGTTTTCCTATCCCTGTTTTTTGAAGAGCTCCACCCTGGGACCAGTAACCCAATTAGGAGATTGGCAAGTGAAAAATCTGTCAGGGCCAGGTGGCTGACACCTGTAATCCTGGAACTTTCAGAGGCTGAGGTGGGTGGATCACCTGAGGCCAGGAGTCTGAGACCACCCTGGCCAACATGGTGAAACCCAATCTCTACTAAAAATAGAAAAATTAGCTAGACATGGTGGTGGGTGCCTATAATCTCAGCTACTCAGGAGGCTGAGGCAGGAGAATCACTTGAACCCAGGAGGTGGAGGTTGCAGTGAGCTGAGATCACATCACTGCTCCCCAGCCTGAGCGACACAGCAAAACTGTGTCTCAAAAAAAAAAAAAAAAAATCTCATAACTACTGCATCTTCTTCTGTCTGTGTAGTTATACATGTGATATGTGTATGATGTTTATATAAAAAAGAGCTCCAATTAATTGGATTAAGTAAAAATAAGCACTTAGATCAAATATTTTTTAAGAAAAAAATAGAAGTTGTAATGCCTTTTAGTTCATGTGACTTTAATCTTTGAGAAATAAAAAAAGTCTTAGAGATTATATGACAAATGTCTTCAAAATGTAAATATGTGGTCTAAATTATGCAGGTCAAATACTAGGATTACTAAATACTTTAAGGTCAAAAACTGCTTCTTCAGCTTTTGAAAATCATTAGACTTGCCTGCTTTACAGTCTAAGGCCTGGGGACATATGGAGTTAACCATGCCCCTAATTATGCTGGAAAGAGACCTTACCTGTGCCTAGTACAAAATTAAAACAACTTACCAGGTTTTACATTAACACTAAAAATATATGAGTTACCATTATAACATGTAACGGAGGCTACCGAAAATAGATTTACATGCAAGGTGTGTGAGAAAAGTAAAATATGTTTTTAGTAAAAGATTATAAGAAGGCATGGGAATGGAAATTTTTGCCTAGAGAGTTAAAGGATTGTTTTAAATTAAAGATTTGAACAAGTTGTGGAAGGTCTGTAAAAATTAACTTTGTAAAAGAAATCTTGTGTGTAAATGTATTGACTAAATTCAAAAGAGTATTATTTGTTTTTTCCACGAATAGAACATTGGAATAAAAGGAAAACAAGGTTTCCTAAAGGCACTGATCTGCTCTTTAACAAAAATGTGTAAAGAGTTATAAAAGGCTTATAAGAGGATGGGGGCAGTGGCTCACACCTGTAATCCCAGCACTTTGGGAGGCTGAGGTGGTCGGATCGCCCAACCCCATGTCAGGAGTTCGAGACCAGCCTGGCCAACATAGTGAAACCCCATCTCTACTAAAAATACAAATATTAGCCAAGTATGGTTGTAGGTGCCTGTAATCCCAGCTACTCAGGAGGCTGAGGCAGAAGAATTGCTTGAACCAGGGAGGCGGAGGTTGTAGTGAGCTGAGATCGCACCACTGCACTCCAGCCTGGGCAACAGATCGAGACTCCGTCTCGAAAAAAAAAAATGGTTTATAAGAATCTCACCTCACAGATGAACACGTTAAGATTGGATAGAATTATAAGGTTTTCTGTTGTTGTTGTTTTTGAGGCAGAGTCTCACTCTGTCACTACCCAGGCTGGAGTGCTGTGCTGCAGTTTCACTGCAACCTCCGCCTACTGGGTTCAAGCGATTCTCCTGTCTCAGATTCCTGAATAGCTCGGATTACAGGTGGGTATCACCAGGCCCAGTTAATTTTTGCATTTTTAATAGAGACAAGGTCTGTCCATATTGGCCAGGCTGTTCTCGAACTCCTGGTCTCAAATGATCCACCTGCCTTTGTCTCCCAAAGTGCTCAGATTACAGGTGTGAGGCACTACCCCCAGCCTATAAAATTTCGTTTTTTAAAAATTAAGGCTGACATTAATAGTAGACTAATGTAAGGGTGGAATTTGGCTTTCTCACTCTTAAACAAGATTTTCATGTAATATAATTAAAGGACAATGAAAGATTTTTGTTTGCCTTGCAAATAAGCTACTGAAAAAAAAGGAAGGGAGAGACAAGAGACAGACTGTTTGGAAACCTAAGTCTTCCCTCTAAATGAGTAAAGGTTTTTGCTTTTTAAAAAAATTTTTGGGCTGACTCTCTTTTCAGACTCAGCCCACCTGTACCCAGGTCATTAAAGCTTTAATGCTCACACAAAGCCTGTTTGGTGGTCACTTCACATGGATGTGAGTGAAATTTGGTGCTGTGACTCAGATCGGGGGACCTCCCTTGGGAGATCAATCCCCTGTCCTCCTGCTCTTTGTTCTGTGAGAAAGATCTACCTACGACCTCTGGTCCTCAGACCAACCAGCCCAAGGAACATCTCACCAATTTTAAATCCAGTAAGCGGCCTCTTTTTACTCTGTTCTACAACCTCTCTCACCATCCCTCAACCTCTTTTTCCTTTCAATCTTGGCGCCACACTTCAATCTCTCCCTTCTCTTAATTTCAGTTCCTTTCCATTTCTGGTAGAGATGAAGGAGAAATGTTTTATCCGTGGACCGAAAACTCTGGCGCCAGTCATGGACTGAGGAAGACAGTCTTCCCTTGGTGTTTAATCACACGGGGACGCCTGCCTGATTATTCACCTATGTTTCAGAGGTGTCTGACCACGCGGGGATGCCTGCCTTGGTCCGTCACCCTTAGCAGCAAGTACCACTTTTCTGGGGGGCAAGAACCCCCCAACCCCTTCCCTCTGTGTCTCTACCTCTTCTCTGCTTTTCTGGTGGGCAAGAACCCCCCAACCCCTTCTCCTTCACCCTTAGCAGCAAGTCCCACTTTTCTAGGGGGCAAGAACCCCCAAACCCCTTCTCCTTCACCCTCAGCGGCAAGTACCGCTTTTCTAGGGGGCAAGAACCCCCCAACCCCTTCTCTCCGTGTCTCTACCCCTTCTTTGCTTTTCTGGAGGTCAAGAACCCCCCACCCCCTTCTCTCCGTGTCTCTACTTTCTCTTCTCTGGTCTTGTCTCCTTTACTATGGGCAAGCTTCCACCCTCCATTCCCCCCTTCTTCTCCCTTAGCCTGTGTTCTTAAAAACCTAAAACCTCTTCAACAAACAACTGACCTAAAACCTAAATGCCTTATTTTCTTCTGCAATGCCGCTTGACCCCAATACAAACTCGACAGTGGCTCCAAATAGCCAGAAAATAGCACTTTCAATTTTTCCGTCCTACAAGATCTAATTCCTGTCGTAAAATAGGCAAACGGTCTGAGGTGCCTGACGTCCAGGCATTCTTTTACACGTCGGTCCCTCCCTAGTTTCTGTTCCCAATGCAACTCATCCCAAATCTTCCTTCTTTCCCTCCCGCCTGTCCCCCCAGTCCCAACCCCAAGCGTCGCTGAGTCTTTCTAACATTCCTTTTCTACAGACCCATCTGACCTCTCCCCTCCTCGCCAGGCCGAGCTAGGTCCCAATTCTTCCTCAGCCTCTGCCCCTCCACCCTATAATCTTTTTATCACTTCCCCTCCTCACACCAGGTCCGGCTTACAGTTTCGTTCCGAGACTAGCCCTCCCCCACCTGCCCAGCAATTTCCTCTTAAAAAGTCGGCTAGAGCTAAAGGCACAATCAAGGTTAATGCTCCTTTTTCTTTATCCCAAATCAGATAGCGTTTAGGCTCTTTTCCAACAAATATAAAAACCCAGCCCAGTTCATGGCTCGTTTAGCAGCAACCCTGAGATACTTTACAGCCCTAGACCCTAAAAGGTCAAAAGGCCATCTTATTCTCAATATACATTTTATTACCAAATCTGCTCCTGACATTAAATAAAACTCCAAAAATTAAATTCCGGCCCTCAAACCCCACAACGGGAGTTAATTAACCTCACCGTCAAGGTGTACAATAATAGAGTAGAGGCAGCCAAGTAGCAACATATTTCTGAGTTGCAATTCCTTGCCTCCACTGTGAGACAAACCCCAGCCACATCTCCAGCACACAAAAAGTTCCAAATGCCTAAACCGCAGTGGCCAGGCATTCCTCCAGGCCCACCTCCCCCAGAGGCTTGCTATAAGTGCCAGAAATCTGGCCACCAGGCCAAGGAATGCCCACAGCCCGGAATTCCTCCTAAGCTGCATCCCATTTGTGTGGGACCCCACTGAAAATCAGACAGTTCAACTCACCTGGCAGCCACTCCCAGAGCCCCTGGAACTCTGGCCCAAGGCTCTCTGACTCCTTCCCAGATCTTCTCGGCTTAGCGGCTGAAAACTGACACTGCCCGATTACCTCAGAAGCCCCCTAGACCATCACAGACGCCAAGCTTCAGGTAACTCTCACAGTGGAAGGAGAAATTTGAACTAAGATGGAAAGGCTCATGGCAGGCCCTCAGAACCTACATCAGGGATGGACCTTTTCTGCTGTCCAGAGTCTCCTGTTGTTGTTCTTAAGATCACCAGACTGGACCCTTTGGATACTGACAGCAGCTCAGCTTGGGCCCAGCACTATTCACAATGGCAAGGACTTGGAACCAACCCAAATGCCCATCAATTATAGACTGGGTAAAGAAAATGTGGCACATATACATCATGGAATACTGTGCAGCCATAATAAAGGATGAGTTCATCTCCTTTGCAGGGACATGGATGAAACTGGAAACCATCATTCTCAGCAAAGTAACACAAGAAGAGAAAACCAAACACCGCATGTTCTCACTCATAAGTGGGATTTGAACAATGAGAAGACATGGACACAGGGAGGGGAACATCACACACTGAGGCCTGTTGAGGGGTGGAGGGCTGGGGGAGGGATAGCATTAGGAGAAATACCTAATGCAAATGACGAATTGATGGGTGCAGCAAACCAACACGGGACATGTACATGTATGTAACAAACCTGCACGTTGTGCATATGTACCCCAGAACTTAAAGTATAATAATAATAAAAAAGAATGGATTATATGATCAAAGAAATAAAGATACATAACATTAAAAAATTTTTGAGCCATCATTTTAGGTAAATAAATGATTTATGATAACCTGGAATTCTATTTCATAATATCAAGTGTTCTAAATCTTTAACATATTTGATAGGCTTCCCAAAATCAAACTTCGACTTCAAAATTGTCTTTCCTGACTCCTAACTTTTGGCTGCTACAGAGGACCCCTGAAGCATCCAAAAGAGAAATAAACAGGATTATCTGAAATGTTTAGTTACTCAGCATTGTCAAAATAAAAATTATGTTTAACTTCTTCAGGTTATATTTTAGTACATCATATTAAAATACATTCCAAAATTGTATTGGATTTCTAAAATTCTAATGTCTGAGTATATGCTACCAATCATAATTAGAATTACTATGTTAAGTTATTGTAAACCACAATAATAACCAAATTTCTTTGTTAATCCTGTTTTTGACTATAACTACCCTGGACATTTTGTTATTCAGAGACAACATTGTCTTGTTTTGATCCTTTTCAAAAGACGGTTTATAATCAGCTACAGGACTTTGACAGGTGCTCTTAAAGGTTTCTGATAACTTGGGAGATTGTGACATTGGAATAGAGGAAAACAATATAGGATTCATGAAGAGCTGAACTGCAGAATAAGAGTTAACAGAATGGACTGAACTAATAGAAAACTGAAGCAATCCTTTTTAATTTTTTGCTTAAAACGTTGCTGATCCTTTTGTTTTTCAAAGCAAGGAAAACTTTTATTTTCAGCTATTTACAACTTTTAACAATTGAGTAAGATATACTCCTGTGAACAAAATTTGGAGCATATTTGTTTCTCTCTGCCTGGTTTCTCCAAAATTTGGAAGCTAGATGTGAATATTCTTAACTTATAGCAATATAATGTTCTGCATAAGTGCAATAAGAATCCATTTTCTTTTGCAACAAGATGCAACTGGAGAAACTGGTTCTTTTACCAAGGCTTTTACTAAAAGGGTGTGGTTCCCTTTAGGGAATCAAGCTTGACTTGCAGAGGCAATAAAACTTGCAAGTTTTCCCTTAGGAAAACTTGCCTCATGCCTTGTCTACACAATCTCCGTACAGGTTTGGTGAGTTAGAAATGTCACTTTCTAACAGGGCTAGGAACCCCAAGTCATCTTGGGCCCTCAAGAAGAGACAAATGTACCCAATTCATAGGTATTTAAGAGTACAAACCCATGGCTGGGCTGGGCTTTAAAAAGTCTCAACTGAGATTCCTTAGAGAACAGGGTTTCATCAGAGCCAATTTTTAAAAGCCTATGTGAAAATAATTATTCTTGCTGCACTTGATGCAAATAATCAGGCCAAGTATGAAACTAAACTCAGTTTTGCAAACAATTCAGTCCTATCATGATTTGTTTTAACAAAAATGAGGACTGGAGAGAGAGCAATTATGCTTCAAAACTTATCATACACTTGTCATTATATTCTAGTCTCATTATTAGTAGTTTTTAAGTTTTTGTCTGCATTTTAGACTAAGCCTGCTTATTCCTGTGAACTAACCAGTGATCTCTGGCTGCAGTTCAGAAGAGACAAAAGGGATGGGTAATGTAAAAATCTGGATCAATGTTTAAGTTCTGGGCAATCATTCTGCAAATCCTGCCAAGCGACAGGAGTAAATAGGGTGTCTATAACCCAGCAGTTTCGTTTTTGGGAAAATAAGACCAAAGGAGCTAACCAAAGCTAAGCCCATGCACCCAAATCTTAGCAGGCATAACCATAGCCCTCAGTTATCTGGCTGTGTCAGCAGCCTCAGGATTTTGGAGCTGCCCTTAACCCCCCTCTTTTGTTTTGTTTTGATACATGTTCTCTTTTTTTCTTTTTTCTTTTTTTTCCAAGATGGAGTCTTGCTTGCTCTGTCACCCAGGCTGGAGTGCGATGGTGCAATTTCAGCTCACTGCAACCTCTGCCTCCTGGGTTCAAGCAATTCTCCTGCCTCAGCCTCCTAAGTAGCTGGGATTACAGGAATATGCCACCATGCCCAGCTAATTTTTTGTATTTTTAGTAGAGATGGGTTTTGTTTTTTTTTTTGAGATGGAGTCTTGCTCTGTCGCCCAGGCTGGAGTGCAGTGGCGCGATCTTGGCTCACTGCGAGCTCTACCTCCCAGGTTCATGCCATTCTCCTGCCTCAGCCTCCCGAGTAGCTGGGACTACAGGCATCCACAACCACACCTGGCTGATTTTTTGTATTTTTAGTAGAGATGGGGTTTGACCATGTCAGCCAGGATGGTCTCGATCTCCTGACCTCGTGATCTGCCCGCCTCGGCCTCCCAAAGTGCTGGGATTACAGGTGTGAGCCACGGCGCCTGGCCAAGATGGGGTTTCACCATGATGGCCAGGTTGGTCTCAAACGCCTGACCTTATGATCTGCCCATCTCAGGCTCCCAAAGTGCTTGGATTACAGGCATGAGCCACCATGCCTGGCCTGATATATGTCTTCTAATATGTTTCTTCTTGCCTTCAGGCTATCAAACTCCAAACTGTAATGCAACCGCAGCTTCGGACAATGGCTCCCTTTTACCTGGGACCCTTAAATAGGCCTCTGAGGGAGATCTGACTGCCGTCTTCCCAAAACAGCACCCCCTGTTGCAGGAAGCAGTTAAGATCAGTCTTCATTTCTATTCTAATGGCAGTTAGATGTACCTCCTCAGAGATGGGAATGGATAGCAGAAGGAGGCAGAAAAACACCTAGGCAGACAGGGACAGGTACCCGGTGAAACCCCACCTCCAAGCCAAAGACAATTTAAAGCTTGAGAACCGAGTTACAAGTCAAATCTATGAACCAAATTAAGAACCTGTCTTCCAGTTTGGCATGCTTTCCTCTGATTTACCCCTACCCTTCACCTACTTTACATATACCTACCCCTTCCCTAATGGGTTTTTTACAGTCATGTCCACCTTTAATTCATGCCTTTGTTTTAATCTTTTTTGCATATTCACAAACCAATCAGCACGTACTCCTATTCTGAGCCCATAAAAGCCCTGGACTCAGCTGCACTGGGAAAGAAACCACTCAACTTCAGGTGGGGAACCACCCCCATGTCCTGCCTCCATTGAGAGCTGTTCTCTTGCTCAATACAATTCTTTTCTGCCCTCCTCACCCTTCAATTGTCAGAGTACGCACATTCTTCTTGGACGCAGGACAAGAACTCGGGGACCGCTGTATGTGGGTACGAGCTATAACACAGTGGGGCTGGGGCCCAGCCTGGGTGGGTTGAGGGTCAGGCCACCTCCTAGGGGCAGGTAGTGTGCCTCACCAAAGCCTGGGAGGGAGCATCACCAGCCAGAGGTCCCCAGCTGGCAAAGTAACCGAGAAAAATCCTGCATCAACATCAGACAAAATAGCCTCCAGTTATTTAAAGACGTTTGAACTGAGTTTTTTGTGCTTGAGTGTGAAAGAGGCCTGGCAAATACAAAGCAAAAATCTGTCAACACAAACGTCAGGCCTCTGAGCCCAAGTTAAGCCATCATATCCCCTGTGACCTGGATGTACACATCCAGATGGCCGGTTCCTGCCTTAACTGATGACATTCCACCACAAAAGAAGTGAAAATGGCCTGTTCCTGCCTTAACTGATGACACTGTCTTGTGAAATTCCTTCTCCTGGCTCATCCTGGCTCAAAAGCTCCCCCACTGAGTACCTTGTGACCCCCACTCCTGCCCATGAGAGAACAACCCCCCTTTGACTATAATTTTACTTTACTTACCCAAATCTTATAAAATGGCCCCACCCCTATCTCCCTTTGCTGACTCTCTTTTCAGACTCAGCCCGCCTGCACCCAGGTGATTAAAAGCTTTATTGCTCACACAAAGCCTGTTTGGTGGTCTCTTCACACAGACCGAGTGAAAACCATTGCATCTCTGAAAGGATTAACAAAATAAAATAAGTATTTGGTTATTCTGCCCCTCCTTAGTTGGTTTACCCAATGAGCTTCTCCCTTGTAAACCAAAAATAAAATTCGGCTGGGGCAGTGGCTCAAGCCTGTAGTCCCACCACTTTGGGAGGTGAGGTGGGCGAATCATTTGAAGTCGGTAGTTCAAGACCAGCCTGACCAACAGGGTGAAAACCCACCTCTACTAAAATTACAAAAATTAACCGGGTGTGGTGGCACATACCTGTAATCACAGCTACTCGGGAGGCTGAGGTTGGAGAATCACTTCAACCCAGGAGGTGGAGGTTGCAGTGAGCTGAGATCATGCCACTACACTCCAGCCTGGGCAACAGAGTGAGACTCCTGCCTCAAAAAATATATATATTCTAAACCCTCCAACCAACTGAATGGACCCCTCCGTTTGGCCAAGAGCATTCCAAAGTTAACCTGAGAAACTAGTTCAGGCCACGATGGGAAGGTGGGGTCAGACATGTCTCATTATTCTCTCCTCCCTTCTGGAATTCAGGTATAGCTGACCAGCAATTAACATTAACATAGAGACTTTAAGTCTGACAAAACAGACTGTTTGTAGCCTAAGATACCAACATGACAAGGAGCAGGCTCTGCAAGAAACTAAAGATTTTATCTCAAAATATATTTCTTGACATATTTTGAAATGGCCCTGCAAAGCTGTCTCTTGTGGGGAAAATCTACATTCTATAGAGAATCCTCTTCCCTTTCCAAGTACTTTCCCTGATTCAGAAGGGAAGTAACTAACTCTGGCACCTTTTTAAAGTCTGATAAGAAACATTTACAAGGTTGGGCGCAGTGGCTCATGTCTGTAATCCCAGAACTTTGGGAGGCTGAGGACTCCCAAACTCTGTAAAATATTTGAAGAGATTTATTCTGAGCCAAATATGAGTGACTATGGTCCCGTGACACAGCCCTCAGGAGGTCCTGAGAACATGTGCCCAAGGTGATTGGGGCACAGCTTGGTTTTATATGTTTTAGGGAGGCATGAGACATCAACCAAATACATTTAAGAAATACATTCGTTTAGTCCTGAAAGGTAGGACAATTCAAAGTTGGGGCTTCCAGGCTATAGGTAAATTTAAACATTTTCTGATTTACAATTGGTTGAGTTTATCTAAAGACCTGAGATCACAGAAAGGAAATGTTCAGGTTAAGATAAAGGATTGTGGAGACCAAGGTTCTTTTGAAGTTTTATTGTGGCTGCCCTCAGAGACAACAGATAACAAACTTTCCTATTCAGATCTTTAAAAGGTGCTAGACTTTAAGTTAATCTTTTTAGGATTGGGAAGGCCTGGAAGTAAAAGATCTAGCTATGTTAATATAGATTCTTTAATGACGCAAATTTTCCCCCACAAAAGACAGATTTGCGGGGCCATTTCAAGATATGGCAAAGAAACATGTTTTGGGGTAAAATATTTTGCTTTTCTTCCTTGTCATGTAATGTTATTCCAGAGTCAGGGTGAAAAGTAAGTCTTGATATATAGGGTTAAATAAAACCCATCTGATGAGAATTTATGGTTTGTAGGGCATGACTCCCCAGAATTCCTAGATAGGAATTTGGGCAAGATAAAAAAATCAGAATTTACTCCTCAGTAACATCACATGACAGATAGCAGGTCCCGAAATAAATTGAAGTGTTTTACTCCAAAACATATTTTTTTGACATATTTTGAACTGGCCCTGCAAAGCTATTTCTTCCAGGGAAAATCTATATTCTGTAGAGGATCCCCTTCCCTTTCCAGATTTTTCCTTTTAAGGTCTGACACCTTTTCAGGTCTGATAAGAGACATTTACCATCTGTTCTCTCTGAAGTCTGCTACGTGGGGCCTTTATCTGTGTAATATGAACCTTGGTCCCCACAACCCCTTGTCTTAACCCAGACACTCCTTTCAATTGATCCTAGGTCTTGAGATAGTAACTTAACTCTTTCAACCAATTGCCAGTCAGAAAATCTTTGACTCTCCTATAACCTGAAAGCCCCCTCCTGCCACAAGTTTCCCAACCCCCCTATGTCTTAAAGTTGTCCTGCCTTTTCAGACCAAAGCAGTGTATGCTTTACATGTACTGAGTAATGTCTGCTGCAACTTCTGTTCCCCTAAAAATGTATACAATCAAGCTATAACCCAACCACCTTGGGCACATGTTTTCAGGACCTCTTGAGACTGTGCCTCAGGTCTTGGTCACTCACATTTGGCTCGGAATAAATCTCTTGAAATATTTTACAGAGTTTGAGTCTTTTTTTTTTAATCAACAGTTCAAATAAATTTTTAAAACTTTTAATGTGCCCAAATTTATCTTTTAACATTACCAGTCTCAGTTTGTAAAAGTCTAGCGTTCTCCCTGTCCATGTCTGTAAATTCTTGAGGCTCATAGTCTCATTTATAGTCCCCCCACCCCACCACCACTCAGACTCTTTATGTGCAAAGTCTATCTCTATTGCCACAAACTGTCACAAAAAATTCATCCTTTCCTCCAATTTTCACAAAAGCACAACATGTAAAAGATTCAGTATCCAATAATCTCTCTTTTTTTTGCAAACTTTACTGAAGGTTTGGGTTATAAGGAGCGCTCACATTGTGAACAGTCTTTGCAATCTTCTGCTTCCTCCCCTTCCCCTTCGCTCTACAAAGTGAATTCCTCTCCTAGCTTCCTGTAAAGCTGTTCTGAGCCTTCCCTAGAGATCTCTCCTTCCACCCCAGCAGCATTTCAAAGCACTTACTCCAGATAAAAACTATGTTTTTGCTAAATAAATCCTGGTGAATAGGATGCCCTCATATCACTACACAAGTAATTACCTGAATCAAAGTACCCTTTAAAGAAAGAAGGCAAATGTATATGGAGAAAAATTACGCTTCAGTGGAATATTATGTATTGTTTAGAGCACAACTTTTCAGCGTATCTGATTCTGATTCACTGTCTTTGAGCTATTTTACAACTCTGTAAATTGCAGATAAATGGTAACAACGCACATAATTCTTACCTATACATGTGCAAATAAATTCTGTCAGGTAGAAGGGCAACCCTCCCTGATTCCCAAGGAAAGAGCCAATTTTACAGCCTTTGCAAATTTTTCTGAATTGCTGTTTTTTCACTTCTCCTTTGAACTGGCTATAATATCTTTACTGGTTCCCTCATTTAATTAATGTATTAAATAAAATTTTTGACACGTTGTTGTAGCTGCGTGAGAGTCATTATTTTACCTTTTTTGAAAATTATCTTTCCAGCATATCAAAAAGGGTTCTAGGGTAGGAAATGATAGCACACTTAAAAGCGAAATTGATTAATTGATAAAGAGACTATTTACAGGACTGTGGGCAGAATTAAACCTCCAGGGCTGGTGAGCACCCAATCAGTAACAGAGAAAAATTAGTACTATCTCTAGGGATACTGGACAAAGGTAGGAAGCTGTGGCCACACTCAGAGGAACACAAATTATAGCCTGGAAGAAAAGAATCAGGGGGAAAAAATATCATGACTTTTCTTTCCTTTTGTCTTCTGAACCTCATGAAGCCAGAGGGTACTGGGGACAAGGTGACACAGTCTAGTTTGTTTTCTATTGCTTTTTCCATTCCTTTCAGTCACATCAGTCCAACATGGATCACAAATTCTCAGTGAATTTACAGGGGCTGGCTCATGTCTGCTATGTAAAAATTTTTTTATAGAAGCTTACAGTACGATTATACTTTATATCTACATGTGTGTCAGTCTGTTAGTGGTGCTGTAACAAAATATTTCAGTCTGGGTAATTTATAAATGACAGAAATTAGTTTTCTTACAGTTCTAGAAGCTGGGAAGTTCAAGATCAAGATGCCAGAATTCAGTGTCTCATAAGGGCTTTCTCGCTGTGTCCTCATGTAACCATCCAATAGGTTTTTCTTGCCTGCTGCCTACATAGAGCCAATTTATCAAGACAAAGAGTTTAGTGCATGTGGAGCTGGCTAAACAGAAGATGAGTTTTATTACTACTCAAATCAACCTCCTGAAAATTCAGGGGCTAGAGTATTTTTTAAAGATAGTTTGGCAGACAGCAGGCTAGAGAATGGGGAATGCTGATTGGTTGGGTCAGGAATAAAATTATAGGGAGTCATAGCTGTCATCTTATGCTAAGTCAGTTTCTGGGTGGGGGCCACAAGACCAGATGTGTCATTTTACTTATCTGTGTGGTTCTAGCTGGTCCATTGGAATTCAGGATTTGAAAAATAACTCAAACACCAACGTTAGGTTTTATAATAGCAATGTTATCTATAGGAGCAATTGTGGAGGTTGGTGATCTTGTGGACTCTGGCTGCATGACTCCTGAGCTATAATTTCTAATCTTCTAGTTAATTTGTTAGTTTATTTTTTGAGACAAGGTCTCGCTCTGTCACACAGGCAGAAATGCAGTGGCAGGATCTTGGCTCACTGCAAACTACACTTCCTGGGCTGAAGTGATGCTCCCCATGAAGCACTACAGGCATGTGCCACCATGCCCAGCTAATTTTGTTCATTTTTTGTAGAGACAAGGTCTATGTTGCCCAGGCTGGTCTCGAACTCCTAGACTTATGCAATCCTCCCACTTTGGCCTCCCAAATTACAGGCATGAGCCATTATGCCCTGCCTAATCTGTTAGTTTAACAAAGGTGGTCTGGTCCCCAGGAAAGCTGGGGATTTGTTTCATGGAGGAGCTGTTATCATCTTTGTTTCAAAGTTAATATATAATCTAAATTCCTCCCAAAGTTAGTTTGGCCTATGCCCAGGAATAAATAAGGGCAGCTTGAAAGTGAGACGCAGATGGAATTAGTTAGGTCAGATCTCTTTCACCGTCAAAATTTTCTCACTGTTATAATTTTTCAAAGGCAGTTTCACTCACATGGTAGAAGAGATGGTAGGAACAGACTTACACCCTCAGGCCCTTTTATAACGCTCTGCCCTCATGACTTAATTCCCTCCTAAAGACCCCACCTCTTAATACTATCACACTGATAATTAAGTGTCAACATAGAAATTTTAGGGGACACATTCAGACCATAACAACAGAGAAGTAATACAGCTCTTGACTAAAGTCCTTAAAGGTTCTCTACAGTTTCTGGACCCTAAGTCTTTGACTAAGAAGCAAAAGTTGACACCATTTAATATGTGCTTTTACATGCACATTCTCTGTATATTGGTTGAAGCATGGTGAATATACTTTGGAGAAAGGAAAAAGCACTTTATACAACAGTTGATTCCTTCCTGAGGGAAAAAAATCTTGCTAAAATAGTCTCAAGGTTTCTGCTGGGCCTTTGTACTTTCACGCAAATTAATGTTCAGCTGAGCATCTTGACATGCTCAGGCAGAAAGCAGCAAAATTGCAAACAGGGATTAAGGGAGCTGAATAATGCTGTGCATGATAAAGTGACAAGACTTTGCAGCTCAGGGAATAATCTAGAAGGAAGGAGATTAGAAAGGAGGAGGCAACCTGAGAGGCTGGAGTAGAGCTGTGGAAATGTTTGAGGGACTATTTTAAGAATGTGTAATATTCAACTTGAAATTGTTTTCTTCTTTCGAACTTAGGTCCCGCAGAAGAAGGGTGGGAAGAAGAAGGGGGCCATTCAGCCATCAATGAGGTGGTGACACCATCAACATTCCCAAGCACATCCCATTGAAATGGACTTCAAGAAGTGTGCCCCTCGGGCACTCAGCAAAGATATCTGGAAATTTGCCAAGAAAGAGATGGGAACTCCAGATGCACACAGACACCAGGTTTGACGAAGCTGTCTGGGCCAAAAGAATAATGTCCCATATGGTATCCACGTGTGGTTGTCCAGAAAAACATAATGCGGATGCAGATTCACTGAAATGTGAAAGGAAAATATCATGGGCCCCAAAATCACTGAACTGAAGGGAAAATTCAAGCTGGGAACTGCTCAAAGCAAACCTGCCTCCCATTCTATTCAAAGTCATCCCTCTGCTGAGACAGATGCATATCTGACTGCCTCCTTGGGAAAGGTTTATCAGAAACTCCAAAGACTGCAACCATTTGTCTCTCACCTACTTATAACCTGGAAGCCTTCCTCCCTGCTTCAAGTTGTCCCACCTTTCTGGCAGGAACCAATGTACTTCTTACATATAGACTGATGTCTCCTGTCTCCCTGTATAAAACCAAGCTGTGCACCCACCACCTTAGGCACGTGTCCTCAGGACTTCCTGAGGCTGTGTCACAGGCACGCGTCCTCAACCTTGTCAAGATAAACTTCATACACTAACTGACACTTGTCTCAAACTTTCAGGGTTCACAAAACTATGTACCCGTTACACTTTCTAAAACCAACAGTTAGTGTGGGAGAAGAACTGCTGATACTCGAATACATCAAATAAAGTTATAAAACCGCCAAAAACCGTTTTCTCTCAAACTTTTGGTAAAACGTGCTTCAGGGAAAACACAGGTTAGTGGTTCTGATAAAATCTTAACAAGAAAATAATTTTAAAAAGCAATAATGGTAAAAATAAATCCCATTTATTATCTGGTATGCCCCCGGCATTGTGCTAACACAGATAGCTCTACTACCCATGTCACAGCAACTGAGACAGATATTATGCTCCTTTTTCAGGTAAAGAGACGGAGGCTCAGAGAGGTTAAACAGCTCACTCAAAGGCACACAGCCAGTACATGGCAGTACATCTCTTCTCCTGGGGCCGCCGTTGCGGTGATACTATTTAGGGCCACACGTCCCAGTGTTCAGCATTCGTATTTACGTACCACTGTTTGGCAAGCGGGGACTCCTGAAGCTCTCCGACCCTGGAAAATGTGTGGCTTGCGTCACAGTGGAGCGTTTCTGGAACGCGCTCGCAGCACCACACCGCGGTGCGTGCAAGCGGAACGCCGCCCTGTCTTTGAGCCTTTTGGCTGAGACTGGGAGGGCAGAGAAAGCAGGAAGGTGGGATTTGTTTCAAAAGGGTGCGGCAAGGGGACGCTCCACACCGCCTCGCCTCTTAGTGTCCCCAGTCCCGTCACCCGACGTGTACGGGGACGGCCGACACGCGCACCCCACACCTCGGCGGCTGGGGCGGGATATGGGCGCGGGCTGCGGCCTGGCGCGTGCTCCGCATCTCCTTCCCCGCGAGGCCGGGCGGGACTGCAGCGAGGGGGCGGGCCCCGCGAGCGCCCGCCCCTTTTCTCTCCCTGCCTCCTTCCCGCTCCGCGTCCCGCCCAGCGGCGCAGGGGGCCGGGCTCCGGCGAGGGGGTGGGGGCCGCGCCGGTGACAGCCGTTCCCCGCCCCTGCTGCCCGCCACGTCCCTCACGTACCACTCGGCAGAGGCGCGGGGAAACCTGGCGACCGGGTTGTGGCTTCTCTAGCGGGACTCGGCATGAGGCTGGCGCGGCTGCTTCGCGGAGCCGCTTTGGGCGGCCCGGGCCCGGGGCTGGGCGCCGCTGGCCCCAGCTGCAGCTTCAGCTCGGACTCGGGCTCCAGCCCGGCGTCCGAGCGCGGCGTTCCGGGCCAGGTGGACTTCTACGCGCGCTTCTCGCCGTCCCCGCTCTCCATGAAGCAGTTCCTGGACTTCGGTGAGTGCGGCCCGGACCTCGGGCCTTTGTGCGCGGTCCCGGGCGGGGAGCTGCGGCCGCTGCCCCAGGCCCGGTCGGCGCCGGCCAGCTCTCGCCTGAGGCGCACCCCTCCTCCTCAGCGTTTCCGCCCCCAGCGCCTTAGGTGTTTCCTTCCTCCCTCCGAGGTGCCGGCGCTGACTAGCGGCGTAAATAGTGGTGGGCGTGTGGCTTTGACGGTATTGTTGAAAACAAACCAGCTGGGCCGCAGAATGACCTCCCGCCTGCCGGCGCACGTGTGCAGGTGCGCGCTCGGCCAGGCCCCTTCCGAGGAGTCGGGCCCGGGTGGGAGGCCGAGCGTGGGCACCCCCGAGAATCGCGTTTGGATTCCGCGCAGTGATGATGAATGCCCAGTTTTGCATATGATGATTGCATAGAATTGGCGTGATAAGAGGAAAGGCAGATTATAACTGGCCCAGGGTTTCTTAGAATGTTTTCCTTGCCAGTGGCTTAAAACTGCACCAACAGCACATTTCATCATCAGCAAGTAAGTCTTTGAGCACGTGTTGAGTGCATGAGGACAAGATGCTGTGAAGTTTACCACATTATCTTGGTTTTCTCTAGAAGCTGTTCAACAAATTGCAGAAGGAATTGCATAATTAGGCATTTTAACTTTTACATCCCACTTCCCATGTGAAGGCAATGAGGGGAAAAGGGAAAACCTTAATTCATAAACTTTGAGTACAAAGGTTATCTTCTGCATTGTGACTTCTGCATTGAATGATACCTGCATGGTTGGCAACTTTGTCTTAAAACTGTGGTAGTGGCATAATTTTTGGCTCAAAGCCTTAGGTTTTTGTTTTTATTTTAAAAAGACCCTAGTTTGAGGAAGGGGCGAATTTGTTGGTATTCATAAGTATGCCATAAAACTTTTACAAGCTGTTTTCCTTTAATATCTTAATTTCTACTGTTGACAATCTAGTTTTTGCTAACGTTTTCTCTGCTAAAGCAGCAAGAATAGTAAGTTTAAAATGCATTACTGGAATAATAAGACCTTTTAGTTTAATTTTAAATGGAGCTGTTTGCCAAAGGACATTCTACAACGATTCTACTTAGGGAGTGATATGGGATCCTGATATGGGAGTGTAGAGGGGTCAGGAGACTTTCCAGTAACCACACAATTGAATAGGACCTACTTGAAGATGGTGCCAACAGGCAGTGGTGAATTTTGCTTTCTGTTGCTTGAAAGCTTTCCTCTGCACTTTTTTTTCCCGTGTGTGTGTGTGTGTGTGTGTATATATACACATATATATATATTTTTAGTAGAAATGGGGTCTCACTATGTTGCCCAGGCTGGTCTCAAAACTCCTGGGCTCAAGCCGTCCTCCCACCTCGGCCTCCCAAAGTGGTGATAGGTGTGAGCCACCACGCCCGGACTGCACTTACTCTGCTTATGGTAATTAGCATTAGTGGTTCTATGTGGAATCAGTCTTCCTATGCAAACATCAAAATTTTCCTCTTTCTTTTGAGACAGGGTTTTACCCCGTCACCCAGGCTGGAGTGCAGTGGTGCTATCATAGCTCACTGTAACCTCAAATTTCTGCCTGAGCCTCCCAAGGCTAGAACTACAGGCAAGCACCACCACGCCCAGCTATTTTTTATTTTTTATAAATATGAGGTCTCATTGTGTTGCCCAGGCTGGTCTTGAACCCCTCAAGCCTCGGCCTCGCAAAGTGCTAGGATTATAGGCATGAACCACTGTGCCTGGCCCCCTGCTTTTAATTTATTTTTTTTTTTTGAGGCTAGTCAAGTAAAGCAGTGGGAGTGGAGAAGGAACAGAGAAATCTGTAACCGGTTGTGATCAATTAGTTGTAAATACCACTGCATTCGGACCGGCTTAAAGTTTCTGTTTCTTAGACAGGCATTTACTCTTTTTAAACCTAGAGTTAGAAAACAGATTTTCTAAATGATAGCAGCAACAGAGTGTACAGGATAGACTTTTCCAGGTTCTGCTGTTAATTTTATAAAGCCTTGCTCAGACATGCTCAGGTTACCTAACTTCTAAAATGGGTGATCACTTTAAGGATGCAAATTAGGGAGACAAGAGTATCGTATTTTCTGTACAGAGCCATTGGAATGTCAGTAATTGGAAGGTCATAAATCTGGAGACTGGGTTATCTCATCCCTCACCTCCCACAGGCAGGGATATCTTTGCCTCCTATTCCCTGCCCCATCGTGGTGATTCTATCCCTCTGGCCTTGCCAGATAACTTCCTCTCTATTTCTCTCTGCCTCTTGCCTTCTGTTTCCTTACGGCTTTTACTTACTGCTTTACCCATCATGTTTGGTTTCAGGATCAGTGAATGCTTGTGAAAAGACCTCATTTATGTTTCTGCGGCAAGAGCTGCCTGTCAGACTGGCAAATATAATGAAAGAAATAAGTCTCCTTCCAGATAATCTTCTCAGGACACCATCCGTTCAATTGGTACAAAGCTGGTAAGAGTCTCATCTTGTGTTTGCAATTCGATGGAGTTGTGGACTTTATTCAAGGTTACAGCAAATGCTTTTTTTACTCTTCGGTGGAATCTTTTTTTTTTTTTTTTTTTTTTTTTTTTGAGACAGTCTTGCTCTGTCGCCCAGGTGGAGTGCGGTGGCACGATCTCACCTCACTGCAAGCTCCGCCTCCTGGGTTCAAGCAATTCTCCTGCCTCAGCCTCCCGAGTGACTGGGATTACAGGCACGTGCCACCACGCCCAGCTAATTTTTGTATTTTTAATAGAGACGGGGTTTCACCATGTTGGCCAGGATGATCTCGGTCTCCTGACCTCATGATCCGCCCACCTCGGCCTCCCAAAGTGCTGGGATTACAGGCGTGAGCCACCGTGCCCGACCAGAATCTTAAGGTAGTAGCAGTATTCTTTTATTGGCTGGGGGCGGGTAGGGAACAATGTATTTGGGCTTGTGCCCTGAATTGTGGACTCCACAACTCCTTGATTTTGAGAAAACCAATCAGAACTGCACTGAAATACAGATGCTAAATTTAGGATTTATGTTAATATATCTTCAAGGATGTTGTAAGAAAAATGTCTACAATTTGTTGATGACTAGGTATTTACGTATATTGCCTTCAATCCCTTCAACAACCTTGCACAGTGGGTATGATTCTCTCCATTTTATTCATTGTTATTATTTTTATTTACTTTTTTTTTTTTTGAAATGGAGTCTTGCTCTGTTGCTCAGGCTGGAGTGCAATGGCATGATCTTGGCTCACTGCAACCTCTGCCTCCTGGGTTCAAGCGATTCTCCTGCCTTAGCCTCCAGAGTAGCTGGGATTACAGGCACCTGCCACCATGCCTGGCTAATTTTTGTATTTTTAGTAGAGACAGAGGTTTCACCATGTTGGCCAGGCTGGTCTCAAACTCCTGACCTCAGGTGATCCTCTCACCTTGGCTTCCCAAAGTGCTGGGAATTACAGGCATGAGCCACTGCTCCTGGCCTTTTTACTTATTTTTTTGAGACAGGTTCTTACTCTGTCACCCAGGTTGGAGTGCAGTGGCGATCACAGCTCAGCTCACTGCAACCTCCACCTCCCTGGCTCAGGTGATCCTCCCACCTCAGCCTCCTGAGTAGCTGGGACCACAAGCACATGCCACGCCCAGCTAATTTTTGTATTTTTTTTTTAGCAGAGATGGGGTTTTTCCATGTTGCCTAGGCTGGCCTCAGACTCCAGAGGTCAAGGGATTTGCCCACCTGGGCCTCTCAAAGTGCAGGGATTGTGGGCATGAGTCATTGTGCCCAGCCTGTTTATTATTTTTTAAATTAATTTATTTTCTTTTTAGAGACAGGTCTCCATCACCCAGGCTAGTGTGCAGTAGTGTGATCATGGCTCACTGCAGTCTTGACCTCCTGGGCTCAAGAGATCCTCCTGCCTTAGCCTCCCGAGCAGCTAGGACCACAGCCATGTGCCACCATACCTGACCAATTCTTTTATTTTTTTGTAGAGATGGGGTCTCACTTTTTTGCCCAGGCAGGTTGTGAACTCCTGGGCTCAAGCATTCCTCTCACCTTGGCTTCCCAAAGTGTTGGGATTACAGACATGAGCCACCGCACCTGGCAGGTTAACTCTGTACAGATGAGGATGCTGAGGCACATAAAGGTTAAATCTTTTGCATAAGGCAGTACCATTGATAGTGGAGTTGGGATTCAGACCCCCATTTGTCCATCTCTGCTATACCATGCTATAGTCGGAATGATGAAATATATGAAAAGGTATACGTATTTTTAATAAACCGTGTTTATTGAAGGGTATCTTTTTATAAATTACAAAAGTTAAAACGTTTATTTTTCTGTTTTAAAACAATTAGAAGTTTTTGGAATTGTGTAGAAAAAGTGTGATCTCTTCCCAAAGATAAGTAGAGATGTTAAGGGTATACACTCATGGAGCCACCTATATATAGCCTTCGTTAATGTTACTGATTTAAAAGTGTTGTTCTTTTAAGCACTATACGCTTCAAACAAATGAGTTGCCCAGAGTTAAGTCTTAAATGGAAAAGGTCTAGCTGCAGGGCATTTCTCAGTTATGATTCATGGAGATTCAAGTTTTCTTTTTGTAGGCATTATAGTGTATGGGAGAAGTTGATCTAATCTCAGTTTAAAACAGCAAAATATGACTGCTATTATATATGATAATCAGATGCTATCTAGTCCAAGTATGGAATAGTTAAAAGTGTGGATTAAATGGGAAGCATTTGTTTAGTAATTATGATGGGATATAAAGGAGAAAATATAATATTCCATGGAAGATTTTTCCTGTTTTTAAAAAATTCTTCATTAGACGTAGAATATGCTGCTTTTTGAAGCTTATCAGTCATGAAGTCTGATCGGTGCCTGTTGTAGGTACTCAAATGTCTCTTGGATGGAGAGTGTAGTTGTTCTTGCCAATTAAGAGGAAATTAAGGGTTAAAGCAAAGCAGCAGCTGGTATCAGAATCCCTTAACTTTGGAATGCAGTAAGACATATTGCTTGTCAGAAACAGCTTTCCAAATCAACAGATGGAATTACAGGTTTTTAAAGCACTTTCATTGCTCCTAGATGCCTGCTAAGTTAGGGCAGTTGCAGATAAAGTGCTTACAGCCAACTGGAGCAGATCCCTTACACTGTACACTGTCGAAGAAAGTAATTCAGTGGTAACAAGTTATTTTTAGCTCTGGCCCTGCAGTGCCATTGTACTTGCCTGCAAGACCATCAGAAAATCATTTGGCCTTCTTTATTTTGCTCATTCCTTAACAGATGCTTTGATACTTTGAATTGTTAGATAAATTTAAAATCTACATTTTTATTACTTTTGTGTTTTTTGTTCAAAGAACTATGTAGTAGATTATAGGCTTTCAATAAATACTTGTTAGTTGGACATAAATATGTAAAATTAAGGTTTTAAAGCACAGATATTTAAGATACAGGCTTAGAGCAAGAGAGGCTGTCATCCTTTTACTGATAATAAGACAAATTAAGTCATTTGCCCCAGATCACATAGTTACTGGTGACAGATCTCAGCATAATCAGTATATATACTGTAATGTACAGTGGTAAATTAAAAAAAAATTAAAAGCCGTTTTAGAATGTAGAACTTAGAATAGAAAATCTTAAAATTCTTAAATTTGACCTATGCTTTTAGGGGAAAATGTGCACCTTTTACCATTTGTTCCCAGCACTTTGCTTGAATGTGCATGGGTGTAAAAATTCTACTTCAACCATAATTTTTAGCAGTATTCTAAATTAAAAATTATAAAATGCTAAAAATAGCTTTCGAGCTAATTTTCATGATATTGAACTTTCAGAATATAAAAGAATGAACTTACCCTACTGATCTGCATTTTAGGTATATCCAGAGTCTTCAGGAGCTTCTTGATTTTAAGGACAAAAGTGCTGAGGATGCTAAAGCTATTTATGAGTAAGTTCACTATTTTGACCCTATTCTTAAACCTATTATTAGTTCACTTTGGGGAAATTGATTAACTTTTAGGTTGCTACTACTTTAGAACATGTGATATATGTGACTATAGCAGCCCATACAGGCAGGACAAACAACAATCAGTAAATTTGACTAGGCATAAGAAATGCTTCATGTTCCTCTTTAACAAAAGACAAAGTTCAGGTATGATGATCAATGGAAATGTAGGTGTAGCCTCAGTGCCAGTTGGACTGTTCACCTGGAGGGTGCATGCTCCTTCTAATGGACAACCACCTTCAGCCCCAGCTGATCTTTGCCATATGAAAATACTGCCCATATCATCTAATTGTTTTCTGATTTTAAAGGAAAGCTACAAGTCTAGATTTGTAATGTAAAATCTCTCACTTTTGAAAGATTGGCAACTAATTAAAACATTTTTTAAAACACAGAAGGCCTATAAGAACATGGTTGCAGGTCTCTAGTTTATGCTGTATGGCCTGTAAGATGATGTAAGTAATATGACAAATTTAATAACCCATATTCCAGAATTGGTAAACCAAAGTATTTGGCTTATGCAGCTACCTGTTTATTGCAGTGAAGGGTACTGAGAATGTAATGACCATCTCTTGTCCTCAGTTAGTTACACATGTTTTTTGGACTGTCTTTAAAGTGAACAGTAACACTTCATTTTTTTAAACATGATTTTAATCTGAAAATAACTTCAGCAAGAGTTTACTCCTTGCTTAGGTATTGAGCTGACTTTACATGAATGATGTTTTTTAATCTTTAAAACAATTCATTGAAATAATGCTGTTTGTGCACAAAGAGGGTAAGTAGCTTAAGGTTACATAGTTAGCAAATGGTAGAATCCAAGCAGTCTTACTTTAAAAGTAAACATTATGTTATAGATAGAGCCTTCTGAAAACAGTCATTCAGAGCTGTGGAAAATAAGTAGTCAAGCAGAATAATACAGATTTGTGTTTCTTTGAAGCAGAAAGAAAATAAATTAATAAAGGAGTGACTAGAATGATGAGTTGTTTGTTGTTTTCGAAGAGTTTCCTTGTTTGTATTTTGGTTTAACAGTCGTGTTTTGAAGCTCATTACTAACTAGGAATTCCAAAAATGTTTTAAGCCGTGGAAACATCATTGGAATAAGTTAATAGTACTCGGATGATGACTTTGAATAGGAAAGCACTCATTTGGAAGTGTAAATTCAGATGGGTTATGTTAGAAAATTGGTTTTGTTACTGCATAATTAAGACTTCTTGGGCCGGGCACGGTAGCTCACGCCTGTAATCCCCGCACTTTGGGAGGTTGAGGCGGGCGGATCATCTGAGGTCGGGAGTTCGAGACCAGCCTGACCAACATGGAGAAACCCTGTCTCTACTAAAAATACAAAATTAGCCAGGCGTGGTGGTGCATGCCTGTAATCCCAGCTACTCAGGAAGGCTGAGGCAGTAGAATTGCTCGAACTCAGGAGGTGGAGGTTGCAGTGAGCCGAGATCGCACCATTGCACTCCAGCCTGGGCAACAAGAGCAAAATTCCATCTCAAAAAAAAAAAAAAAAAAAAAAAAAAGACTTGTTTTCTCTTTCATTTAGTTCTTTAACCATGCAGTGTCTTCTAAGTGACAGAGATGGGAAGGCTAGATGATTTGGAGATTTGTCTTTTAATACAATTGTTTACTTTTCCTCTCCCGTTTTATAAACTCATAGGATGAGTGAAATGAGAATTCTGTTTTTCTGTCCTAAGTGTTTCCTTCTCTCTTTGAACCCTAGGGAATAGTTCCAAAACAGGCAGGCTTTATTGGCTCATTCATCTTGATTCCTTGCAGAGCAGAGCAGGTGTTCTCTAGAGGCGAGTGCTTTGTCTTCTCCTATGCAGAATGTCTCTGGAATACCATCCTCTTAGCCAGTGCTCAGATGATCTTAGTTGACAGCAGTTAAAACCATTAACATTTTTTGGATTATGTTTTGTGGCAGCCTTACTCTTAGGAAGCCAAGAAAAGAATTAAAATCTTGAAAGTTTTATTTTGGAGGTCCGTATAGTTTCATAGATTTGGTATATTTTCTGATCTGAAATACATTTAAATAAGTATAGGAAAACATGAACTGATTTTCCTTTTACTAAATTAGGGATTTTTTGTCTAGCATAGTTGGTTAAACTTATATTTTTGTATTAAGTTTACTTGTCAAAATATTTGGCTGTTTTGACAGATGGGTTTGTTTAGCTTTACAGATACTGTGATACGGATCAGAAACCGACACAATGATGTCATTCCCACAATGGCCCAGGGTGTGATTGAATACAAGGAGAGCTTTGGGGTGGATCCTGTCACCAGCCAGAATGTTCAGTACTTTTTGGATCGATTCTACATGAGTCGCATTTCAATTAGAATGTTACTCAATCAGCACTGTAAGTGTCCTGAGTCAAGAGAAGAAGCTAAATGAGATGTGTTGGCATATTTTAAATTTATTTAGGAAACTTCCCTTTAGGTAGAAAATTTAGTTTTATCTTTTGGCTAATTAAGAAAAGTAAATAGACTGCCATCAAGAAAGGTGTTTTTATTGAATGTAAAATACTATATTTATCCTAAAGGAAAATATTTGTTCTTTTTGGTACAATTTAAACAGTATTCAGATTTGGAAAAGAGCATTAGGTGGTTTAGCTTATTTTGTTGGTTTTTTCCTTTTTGGACAGCTTTACTGTTTGGTGGAAAAGGCAAAGGAAGTCCATCTCATCGAAAACACATTGGAAGCATAAATCCAAACTGCAATGTAGTTGAAGTTATTAAAGGTAAATACTGACATTTCTTCTTGCAAAAAAGATACAAAAATCAAAATTATTGTTATTTCTTACTATTAAAACATCTATTTGTATCATGAGATAAAATGGTAGGCACAAATGCATGGGTTTGAAAATAACCTTATAGTATTATTTGTGCATTATGTATAGTATGACTATTTTATTGATAGAATTATTTGTTAGGCAAAGTTTGGTGATACTATAGAGGATATCTTTTTTGTTTTGTTTTGTTTGAGACAGAGTCTCACTCTGTTGCCCAGGCTGGAGTGCAGTGGTGCGATCTCAGCTCACTGCAGCCTCTGCCTCCTGAGTTCAAGCGATTGTCTTGCCTCAGCCTCCTCAGTAGCTGGGATTACAGATGCTCAACACTACGCCTGGCTAATTTTTGTATCTTTAGTGCAGACAGGGTTTTACCATGTTGGCCAGGCTGGTCTGGAAACTCCTGCCTGCCTGCCTGCCTGCCTGCCTGCCTCGGCCTCCCAAAGAGCTGGGATTACAGGCGTGAGCCACCGAGCCCAGCTGAGGGTATCTTTCACTTAAAAAAGAATTGAAGTCCCTACTGCCCTGTTTCTAATTCCTAACACTATGAGCAGTAATTCGTAACAATTTGGTTTGAATCATTTCACACTTTTTTCTATTTATACCACTTGTACACATACACAATTGATGTTGGTCTTACATTGTTGTTTTTAGAAAATGGGGTGCTCTATGTTTTTTTCTACAAGTTTACAGACATCTTGCTGTTCAATACATCTGGATATACTCCAAGGTTTTGAATGGCTCTATGGAATGTATCAGTATGTGTTAATTCATTCTCCTGTTGATGCACACTTAGGTTGTTTTAATTTTTTTCTGTTACCAGCAATACCAGCAGTACTGCTGTGAACATCCTTAAATACGTGCTCAGTTTTGCTAGTATTTCAGAGGGTGAGATTCCTAGAATTAAAAACATTTAAATGCATATAAAATTTTGGTATCTCCAGAAAGGTTTCAAACAATGGATAAGAGTGTTTCCTAACCAACTCTTAAATTTTGTTACATAGATAGCAAATATTTTCTCCAACCTGTTTTCTTTTTTACATTGTTGTTGTTAGTGTCTTTTTGGCATATAGACTTTTACATTTTTTTTGTAGTTATATTTGTCATTCATTGTTTATGGCTATTCAGCTTTGTCCTGTCACACTTAGACTTTCCCTGGGCCAGGGACAGTGGCTCATGCCTATAATCCCAGCACTTTGGGAGGCTGAGGCGAGTGGATCACCTGAGGTCAGGAGTTCGAGACCAGCCTGGCCAACATGGTGGAACCCCATCTGTACTGAAAATACAAAAATTAGCTGGGCGTGGTGACCCACGCCTACGTGGTCCCAGCTACTTGGGAGGCTGAGGCAGGAGAATCACTTGAACTGGGGAGGTGGAGGCTGCAGTGAGCCGAGATAGCGCCACCACACTCCAGCCTGGTTGACCGAGACTCCATCTCAAAGAAAAAAAAAAAAAGGAAAGGCTTTCCCTGGTTGGGGGCAGTGGTTCATGCCTGTAATCCTAGCACCAAGGCAGGAGGATGGCTTGAGCCCAGGAGTTGGAGACAAACCTGAGCAATATAGCGAGACCATGTCTCTACCAAAAAAAAAAAACAAAAAACAAAAAAAAAAGCAAACACTTTCACCAAACTATCAAAGTATATTTTCTTCTGTAGAGAGTTTAAGACTTTGATTTGTCAATACTATTGCCATCTTAACGCATGAAAGAGAAGTGTATTTATTAAATCCTTTTTTGTTTTGTTTTGATTCACACTAGATGGCTATGAAAATGCTAGGCGTCTGTGTGATTTGTATTATATTAACTCTCCCGAACTAGAACTTGAAGAACTAAATGGTAAGCCGGATGTTGTCTTTTTCTCAATAATTAGTGATTTGATTACTTGATAAGGGATAAGAATTTAAATGTTTTAATGGAAGATGACTTTTTCATCAACTTCTTTGGATATGAAGGCTAAAGGATAGTAATCATGTAAAAAAATGTATCTATAAACATATGTAATTTAGTCAGATTCTTTATGAAAAGATTTGGCTTTTTGTGCCTCATTTTCTTTAATTGATAACTTTGATTCTTTGCTTATTTTTTATTTTCTGTTTAGTCATAGAAAATGATGCCAAGAAAGTTACATTTGACTTTTACATGCACTTCAATAATGTAAGACTTACCCTTTTCCTACTTCCTGAGTTGTAAATAATTTTCTGTTGTTGAGGACATAGAAAGACTGGGGTTGTAAAAGAGGAAAGAAAGATGCTCATCTATTTGAGAATCTGTTTGTCTCTGATGGTTTTCTTTTTACCCTGATTAGGGCCTTTTGGGCAAAAAGGGTTTAGATGCCTTGAAAGGGGATTGATGAGTCTCTTTTTCCTGAAAGCATGGTAGTTTGACAGAGAAAAACATTTCCTAAGATGACACTTTAAGAAGGTGTGGTGGGAAGAATAAAACAAAATAGGCTTTTACTAAGCTGTATTCTGGACCTTAGAGTGAGAGAGCAGTGAAGTTACACAATTGAAAATAGCATTGCTTGGTGGTTTTCTAAAGCCATATTAACTCCTTTGAGCCATGATGGTAGCATAGCATTTGGTAAATAACAATCACAATGTACAAGTGATAGTTTGCAAACCTGAACTGTTGTGAGCAATTTCCAGCTGTCCCATTTTTGTTCCCAAGGGGGAGTTTATTCAGAGGAAGGTCTGATTTATTGGTTGAATTAGAATTCGAAGATATCATGAGTCTTAATCGTTTATTCTACTAAATGTCTGTTTTACACACACCCCTATCACCACCCCCAGTGGGGCTCCTATTAAGTGTTTAAATGTAGAATTAATTACTGTCTCGAGAAACTGATGCTAGCTCATATTTTTTTATTCAGCTTTATATCCATTGAAATGCCTGAAATAAAACAATATTCCACCCAGGTGAAACATTTTGAAAATGGCTTAAAGAATGTATGGGCTGGGTGCAGTGGCTCACGTCTATAATCCCAGCAATTTGGGAGGCTGAGGTGGGCGGCTCACAAGGTCAGGAGTTCGAGACAAGCCTGGCCAATATGGTGAAACCCCGTGTCTACTAAAAATAGAAAAATCAGCCAGGCGTGGTGGTTGGCGCCTGTAATCCCAGCTACTCAGGAGGCTGAGGCAGGAGAATTGCTTGAACCTGGGAAGTGGAGGTTGCTGTGAGCCAAGATTGTGCCACTGCACTCCAGTCTGGGCAACAGAGCAAGACTCCGTCTCAAAAAAAAAAAAAAAAGAATGTATGCATGTGAATTGGACTGTGGAATTTATAGACTTTAAGCTTCTCTATTTGGAAAGTAAAATTCCTACCTGAAAGTTGAGCGATCTTTAAAAAGACTTTACCATCCTAGAGAAAAATGGGCACATGTGTTGGTTCGATTGTTATGCAGGATTGTGAGAAGTGACCACAGGACTCTTGTCATCGTCAGTTGTAAATATTTGTGGGTATGGGTTCAAACACTAATACATTGAAGAAATGGTGTGGCAGTTCTCCCCCAGATAATACTGTCCTCCATAGTTAATGTTTTCTTTTCATCACTACATAGTTTATTCTTAAAAATGCTTTAAGCACATCTCTCTGTACTTTCATATTTTTCTCTTCTGCTCTGTAGCAAAATCACCAGGACAGCCAATACAAGTGGTTTATGTACCATCCCATCTCTATCACATGGTGTTTGAACTTTTCAAGGTTTGTAAAATAGTATTACATAACCTTTACCAGTACTTTTCTGAGGTTAGGAATCTGCTCTGAAAGCCAAATATTCCACTAGGTTCTCCTATTAAGAAGTGCCATTTCATGTCAGTATCATATCACATTGCTGGAGATCAGCCTTTTATCAACACAGGGAGACACCTCCATGTAGTGGTGAGCTCAGACTATGGAGTCAGAAAGACCTGGGTTTGAATCCCAATTATGGCACTTAATATGTGTGTGACCTTGGGCAGGTCACTCAACCTCTCTGAGCCTCAGTTTCCTTTTCTGTAAAACAAGAATACTGTCCAGGATTGTTTATGACTATTGGGAATAACATACTAAGTGTCCAGTACGGTGGCAACGTATTACATATAGGTGCTCAATAAAGTTATCTTTACGTTTTTAAAAAACAATATTTAGAAGAGTGATTCTCAACTTGCTACCCTCAAAGGACCAGAATTCTTTTTTTGGTCTGGCTTTTCTTGGGAGGGGGAGGTCATTTATATTGACTTACAGGGCTTCTGCTGTTATCTTTGCTCTTTACAACAAATTTTGAAGACCAATTATGCCAATAATATTGAGAGTATCTTTTTTCCCCGCCAATGATACTTGCTGGTTGACAGGAAAATGGGTGAGGAGTGAGGGGCACAGGTCCTGGTGGGTGAAAATGATTGCCCTCTATCAGAAGCTTGTAGTCTCTCTTTAGTTCTGTTTCATCAGCCAGCAGCAAACTAGAAGAGAGAGGGGGTGGCTTTCAATCTGATAATGTAAAGGAAAAGTGCACTGAAACACACAGAAACTGACCGAATATCTTAGAACAGCACCAGAATGTTCTTTCTTCCAAGACAACAAAAATGTATTTAATACCTTACAAAATCTTTTTTAAAATATTTATTTTATTTTTTGTAGAGTCGAGGTCTCACTCTGTTACCCAGGCTGCCCTTGAACTCCTGGCCTCAAGCAGTCCTGCCTTGGATTCCCAAAGTGTTGGGATTACAGGCATAAACCACTGCACCTAGCCCCAAAATCTTTTTATCCAAGTGGTTAAACAAGTAGTGATGGGCACTTAAAGCATTAACACGAATTTTTTCCTTGAAATTCCAGTGGCATAAAGATCTTGTGCCCCATGATTGAGGCATTCCATATTATATTGTACATAATGTCAGTAATAATGGCTTTCACCTGGAACCTAATCTTAAACTGCCTTTGGTGGAAATGACGGAATCTCCTCCATAAGGGGACTCAATCGCAGTTGCTGTGCCAGGACCACACACTTACTTCCAAATTCGGATGCCTTTTTAGTTACATCTAGTTTGTATCATTTTCTACTGCAATGCTGAATGTCATGATATTGTTTAAGGCTTCTGATATGTTGGCACTGTGTACCCTATTTCCTTTAGAAATTAGTCAAAGCAGCTTTACAATGTCAGTACCCTTAATTTCAAACTAGATATAAAGGGATTTATTGCTCCATCAAATATGATCATCGCTGTTACTACTATATGAAAAAAATTATTTTCCTTTAAAGAAATTTATGACAGTTTTTTAAATAGTTCTAAAAATAGAGCTGAAACTACATTTTCAAAAATGTTTTGCCCATCATTTACTAAAATTATAAAAGTGTTTGAACAGAGTTTTCTGCTTTAATGTAACTAATTAAAAGTGTTTTGAAGTCTGACTTTGGAAAATATGCAGAATTTAGTTGGAATCTTTAGGTCAGAATATCCTTCAAATCCCCCCCAAATTGACTCCATTAAAAAAAAAAAACTTTAAATGTGGTTATAAGAATTGTGATTCTTTGGCATATTTCCATCAAATTTAAAAACTTCAAATAGTACATATGTACTTGAAAATTACACTTTCTCTTTTCTAAAAAGCTGTATTTTTAATACAACCCTAATATATTTCAGAATGCAATGAGAGCCACTATGGAACACCATGCCAACAGAGGTGTTTATCCCCCTATTCAAGTTCATGTCACGCTGGGTAATGAGGATTTGACTGTGAAGGTAAATGTGTTTGGTGGTTTTTTTTTTTTTTTTGTAATCGATGTACAGACATGCAAAGGTAATCATACGCATAATTTCTAAAAGACATAATGTACTCTCAGGGGAAAAGAATCTTGTCTGTAATAGATAATAAGCACATTGCTTCATTGAGCTGGTGAATTATAGTTATCCCTTGAGTCTTTTCTATGCAGGTCCCCCGTCGAGGTGATTCAAGTTAAAATAAATCTTGGAGACAGACAATTCATCATTAATATCTCCTTGATAAGTAAGATCTAAAATTTTTGGGTAGTTGCAGTATTATGGAGATAGTATTTAATATATAATTTAAAAAATTTTAAAACAATGCTTTTTAGTCTACTTTGTTTCGTTTGATTCAATGACGTAGGTAATTTTATCCTCACTTACACAGGTGAGGAGACTAAGACAGTGATTAGCTCAGGATCACACAGGGCAGAAATGCTATGGGACATGATATCCAGTCTTCTGTCCCCAGTGCTAGGCCTTTTCTATTACATTGTTCAGGTGGCTCAGTTTTTTCTTTTACATTTTATTAAAAATTGTTTTCTGTCACCCAGGCTGTAGTGCGGTGGTGTGATCATCGCTCACTGTGACCTGGAACTCCTGGGCTCAAGCGATCCTCCTCCCATAGCTTCCAGAGTAACTGGGACTGCAGGCTGTAGGCATGCAAGCCTGGCTAATTAAAAGAATTTTTTGGGAGGTAGAGACTAGGTCTCACTTTGTTGCACAGGCTGATCTCAAAACCCCTGGCCTCAAGTGATCCTCCCACCTTGGCCTCCCAAAGCACTAGTATTACAGGTGTGAGCCACTGTGCCTGGCCCCAGTTTAAGAGTATGATAGTGTTTTTCTTTTTTAATAATCATTTAAAAATTTATATTAAAGTAATAAATGCAGAGACTATAAAAATTCAAATGTATCAGTTCTTGGCCCTTTGTGGGCCTCATTACTCAGAGATTCTTAGTCTTTCTTTCTTTTTTTTTGAAATGGAGACTTGCTCTGTCGCCCCGGGGTGGAATGCGATAGTGTGATCTCAGCCTACTGCAACCTCTGCCTCCCGAGTTCAGGCGATTCTCCTGCCTCAGCCTTCCGAGTAGCTGGGATAACAGGCACCCGCCACCCCGCCTAGCTAATTTTTTGTGTTTTAGTAGAGACAGGGTTTCACCATATTGGCCAGGCTGGTCTCGAACTCCTGACCTCGTTATCCGCCTGCCTCGGCCTCCCAAAGTGCTGGGATTACAGGCATGAGCTACTGCGCCTGGCCTAATGTTTACATTTTAAACAGTAAATATTACCTTTCTGTTATAGTAGTTGAAGAGTTAGCTCTCTTTAATAGAGCACCTGCCCCCCTCCCCTCCCCTAGCCCAAGGGCCACTTTCCCTATACTATTATCCCAATATTTAAGTTTGTATATGAAATTCGAAGTTGAGAATAATCATCTTGCAAAATTTTGAAGGCATTCATTGTTCCTTTTTTAAAAAAGGTACAATTCAGTGGAATTCATAAGGTTATTCAAGTATTGCCACTGTCTCATCTTAGAACATTTTCATCAGTCCTAAGAAAAAACACAAGTACTCCGTCAGGCACAGCGGCTCATGCCTGTAATCCCAGCACTTTGGGAGGCCAAGTCGGGCAGATTGCCTGAGGTAAGGTGTTTAAGACTAGCCTGGCCAACATGGTGAAACCCCATCTCTACAAAAAATACAAAAAATTAGCTAGGTGTGGTGGTGGGCACCTGTAATCCCAGCTATTCGGGAGGCTGAGGCAAGAGAATCGCTTGAACCCAGGAGCAAAGGTTACGGTGAGCTGAGATAGCACCACTGCACTCCAGCCTGGGTGACAGATCAAGACTCCGTCTGAAAAAAAGGAAAATACCCAGTACCTATGAAGTCACTTCCCATTTTTCTCCCTTCTAGCCCTTGGCAACCACTAATCTGTTTTCTGTTTGTGTATTTCTCTTTCTGGGCATTTGATATAAATTTAATCATGCAGTATGTGGTCTTCTGTTACTGACTTCTTTCACTTAGTATATTATAGTATGCATTTGTACTTCGTTCCTTTTTATGACCAAATGATATTCTGTTATATAGATATAACACCATTGGGTTATCCATTCATCAGTTGATAGACATTTGGTTTGTTTCTATTTCTTGGTTATTATAAATAATACGGCTATGAACGTTTATGTACAAATTATTGTGTGAACATGTGTTTCAGTTATCTTATGTATATACCTAGGAATTGAATTGCTGAATCATAGGAAACTGTTTAACTTGAGAAGCTGCCAAACTGTTTTCCAAAGGACCTGCACCATTTTGCATTCTCATCAAGTGTGTAAAGGTTCCTGTTTTTCCTCATCCTTGTCAACAATTGTAGTCTGTCTTTTTTATTATAGACATTATTGTGAGTGTGAAGTGGTATCTCATTGTGGTTTTTATTTGCATTTGTCTAATGACCATGATGTTGAGCATCTTTTCATTTGCCGATTGGCCATTTGTGTATCTTTGAAGAAATGTAGATTAAGATCCTTTTTTCAGTTTTAAAATTGGCTATTTGTCTTTTATTGTTGAGTTGTAAGGGTTCTCTCTCTTATGTATATGTGTATATATATAGGGATTCTATGTGTGTGTGTGTATATATATATATATATACACACACACACCTTATATATATTCTATTTGTGTGTATATATTCTATGTGTGTGTGTATATATATATACACCCGTATATATATATAGGGGTTACTAGTCCCTGATGAGATGTATGATTTGCAAGTATATTCTCCCATTCCGTGGGTTCTTTTCACTTTCTTGATAGTGTCCTTTGAAGTACAAAGTTGTGTTTTTTTGTTTTTTGCTTTTTTAAATAGAGATGGGGGTCTCGCTATGTTGCCCAGGCTGGTCTTGAACTTCTGAACGTAAGCAGTCCTCCCACCTTGGCCTCTCACAGTACTGGGATTACAGGTGTGAGCCACCACACCCAGCCAAAGTTTTTAGTTTTGAAAATTTTCAATTTTTTTTCACATTGCATGTGATTTCAGCTTTATGTCTAAGAAACCATTGCCTACTCCAAAGTCTTGACAATTTATGCCAATATTTCTAAGAGTTTTATAGTTTTAGGTTTTACATTTAGGTCTTTGATCCATTTTGAGTTAATTTTTATACATGGTTTGAGGTAGAGGTTCGTCTTCATTCTTTTGCATGTGGATATCCAGTTGTCCCAGTACCATTTGTGAAAAACCTATTCTTTCCCCATTCAGTTGCCCTGTCACCCTTGTCAAAAATCAATTGCTCATAAATGTACGGGGTTTATTTCTGGATTCTCAGTTCTATTTCATTGATGTGTATATCTCTTGTTATGCAAGTACTTAATGCCTGTCTCAATGATTGTAGCTTTAAGTTTGAAATTTGCAAGTGTGAGTCCTGCAACTTCTTTTTCAAGATTATTTTGGCCATTATGGGTTCTTGCATTTCCATGGGTTTTAGGATCAGCTTGTCAATTTCTGCAAAAAACAGTGCCAGCTAGAATTTTGATGGGCATCATTTGGGAAGTGTTAACTCTTCTAATTCATGAACACAAGACATCTTTACACTTAATAACACAGGGCATCTTTATAGGTCTTCTTTGCTTTCTTTCAATAATATTTTGTGGTTTTTAAGTGTACAAGTCTTGGACTTTTAAATTTATTCCTAAGTAGTATTTTTGATGCTATTCTAATGGAACTGTTCTCTTAATTCCATTTTTTGGATTGCTTATTGCTAGTGGATAGGAATATAACTGATTTTTTTGTACTGATCTTGTATCCTGCATCCTTGCCAGATGTCTTTATTAGCACTAGTAAATTTTTGTGGATTACTTAGAATTTTCTATATAAATGATCATGTCTCTGCAAAAAGATGTAAGTGTGGCTAGAACCTCTAGTACAGTGTTGAATAGAAGTGCTGACAGGAGACATCCTTGTCTTTTTTCTGATACTAAGGGGGAGACCTTCTTGTCTTTCACTGTTAAGTATGATGTTAGCTCTGATTTTTTTCATAGATACCCCTTATCAGATTGAGGAAGTTTGCCTGTATTCTTAGTTTGAGTGTTTTTATCATGAAAGGATGTTCAATTTTGTCAAGTGCTTTTTCTGTGAAGATTGAAATGATTGTGTGGTTTGTTCTTTGTTCTATTAAGTAGTGTATTACGTTGCTTTTTCCGTATCAAACCAACCTTGCATTCTTGGGATAAGTCTCAATTTTTTTATGGTTTATGTTGTTTTGTTGAGGATTTTTACATTGATGTTCATAAGGTATGTTTATTGGTCTGTAGTTTCTTGTGATGTGTTTGGTTTTAGTATCAGGATGACACTGGCTTTATAGAATGAGTAGGGAATTTCCCTCTTTCTATATTTTGGAAGAGTTTTTGAAGGATTGGTATGCTTTCAATGTTTGGTAGAACACAACAGTGAAGACTTCTGGGCCTGAGCTTGTCTTTGTGGGAAGACTTTTGATTACTAGTTCAATCTCTATTTGTTATATATTCAGATTTATGGATAGACATTTATAAATATAAATAATAGGTCAGGCACGGTGGCTTAACGCTTGTAATCTCAGCACTTTGGGAAGCCGAGGCAGGTGGATCACCTGAGGTCAGGAGTTTGAGACTAGCCTGGCCAACATGGCAAAACTCCATCTCTACTAAAAATACAAAAATTAGCCAGGCACGGTGGTGTGTGCCTGTAATCCCAGCTACTCGAGAGGCTGAGGCAGGAGAATCACTTGAATCTGGGAAGCAGAGGTTGCAGTAAGCTGAGATTGTGCCATTGCACTCTAGCCTGGGTGACAGATCAAGACTCTGTCTCAAATAATAATTAAATAAATAAATATAAATAATACATTTGATATCTATTCAGATTGTCTATTTCTTCCTGAGCTCCTGAGCTGTGTCTATAGTTTGTGTGTGTTTTTTTGTTTGTTTTTTGAGACAGAGTCTCACTCTGTCGCCCAGGCTGGAGTGCAGTGGCAGGATCTCACCTCACTACAAGCTCTGCCTCCCAAGTTCACTCCATTCTCCTGCCTCAGCCTCTCGAGTAGCTAGGACTACAGGCGCCCGCCACCACGCCTGGCTAATTTTTTTATTTTTAGTAGAGACGGGGTTTCACCGTGTTAGCCAGGATGGTCTCGATCTCCTGACCTCATGATCCGCCTGCCTTGGCCTCCCCAAAGTGCTGGGATTACAGGCATGAGCCACCACGCCTAGCCTATAGTTTGTGTTTTTATAGGAATTTGTCCATTTCATTTAAGTTACCTAATTATTACACACAATTGTTCATAGTATTCCCTAATAATCCTTTTTATTTTTGTAAGATTGGCAGTGATGTCCCCACTTTCATTCCTGGTTTTATAAATTTGAGTCTTCTTTTTTTTTTTCTTGGTCAATATAGCTAAGTATTTATCAATTTTGTTAATCTTTCTAAAGAACAAATTTTTTATTTCATTGATTTTCTCTATTTTTCTATTCTGTATTTCATTAATTACACTCTAGGCTTTATTATAATTTCCTTCCTTCTGCTTGCTTTGGTGTTACTTTGCTCCTGTTTTTCTAGTTTCTTAAGGTGAAAGTTTTGGTTATTCATTTGGGACATTTTACAACTATAAATTTTACTCTAAGCACTGCTTTGTCTATATCTTACAAGTTTTTAATGTTTTGTTTTCATTTTCATTCATCTCAGTATTTTCTAGTTTCCTTTTGGATTTTTTCCATTGGTTAATAGGATTGTGTTGTTTAATTGCCACATACTTGTGAATTTCCCATGTTTTCTCTTAATCATTTAAATTTCATTCTGTTGTGATTGGAAACATACTTTGTATGATTTCAAGTATACATCTATTGAGATTTGTTTTATGGCCTAACATAGGGTCTATCCTGGAGAATATTCCATGTGTACTTGAGAAAAGTGTGCATTCTGCTGTTGTTGAATGTTCTACAGATAGCTATTAGGTTTAGTTGGTTTGCAGTGTTGTACAAGCTTGTCTTTCCTTGTTGATCCTGTAATTGTTATATCCATTGTTGAAAGTGGAGTAATGAAGTCATCTCCAATTATTGTTAAATTGTCTGTTTCTCCCTTCAGTTCTATCAGTTTTGCTTCATGTATTTTGGAGCTTTGTTGAGTAGATACATGTTTTTAATTATTTTATCTTTTTTGTGTATTAACCTTATATCATTAAAAAATGTACTATTTTGTCTCGTAACAATTTTTGTTTTAAAGTATATTTTGTTTGAAGTTAGTGTAACCATCCCAACTCTTTTTGTTTCTGTTTTCATAGTGTATCTTTCCAGACTCTTCCTTTAAACCTCTTTCTGCCTTTCGGTCTAAAATGTGTCTCTTTATAGCATATAGTTAGAATTTAAAACCATTCTGCCAATGTCCACCTTTTAATTGGAATGTTCAGATCAATTACATTTAGTGTAATTACTATTAATGTAATTAACAGTAATTTTGGTTTATGTTTGCCATTTTGTCTTCAATATATGTCATATCATTTTTTATTATTTCTCCATTATCACTGTCTTTTGTTAAAATGATATTTTGTATTATATCATTTTAATTTCGTTCTTGTTTTTGTTACTATATTTCTTTGAGTTTTTAAAGTAATTATCCTTGGGGATTACAACTAACACCTTAATTTATAATCTAGTTCAGATTAATACCAATTTGCTTTCAATAGTATACACTGATTTTTGTCGTAAATAGGCCTTTTCCCCTCCCCACCCATCCTTTGTGCTGTTATTGTCATATAACATACATTTTTGTACATTGTGTGCCTGTCTACAGAGATTTATAATTACTGTTCTATTCAATTGTCTTTTAAATCAGATAGGACACAAAAAGAGTTACAAACAAAAAATATACTCATATTATCCTTTATATTTACTTTTGTAATAACTTTTACTGGCACTGTTTATTTCTAAACGTGGATTCAATGTATTGTCTAATATCCTTTTGTTTCAGCCTGAAGGATTCCCTTTGGTATTTCTTGATAGCCCATGTCTGTCAGTGATGATCTCTCTCAGTTTTTGCTTATCTGGAAATGTCTTAATTTCTCCTTCATTTTTGAAGGATAGTTTTGCTGGTTATAGAATTCTTGTTGATAGTCTTTTTCTTTTAGCACTTTGGAATATTTTATCTCACTGCCTTCCAGCCTCCATGGTTTGGATGAGAAATCAGCTGTTACAATGTTATTAAATATTGCACATATGTGATGAGTCATTTCTCTTTCTGTTTCTGACTGGATAATTTCAGTTGACCTGTCTTCACTATCACTGATTCTTTTCTTTCATATGCTCAAATATGCTATTGAAACCCTCTAGTGAAATTTTCATTTCATTTATTTTTCATTTCATTTATTGTACTGCTTAATTCCAGAATTTCAACTTAGTTATATAATATCTATCCTGTTTTTTCACCTTTGCTAAATCTTGATGCATATCATTTTTATTGCCCTATATTTTATTATTGTATCATTTAAAATTTTATATTTTGAGACATCCTCATACTTTAGTTCTTTAGTGTTTGTTTACGGAGTCTGAGTTTACTGACTCAGGTATAGTTTATTGACTGATTTTTCCTTACCTGTGTATGGGCAATACTTTTTTGTTTTTTTCATATCTTGTTATTTTTGTAGAAAACTGGACATTTAAAATAATATATTTTGACAGCTCTGGAGATTAGATACTGCCCTCTCCCCAAGGTTGTTTTTGTTGTTGTTTCGTAATTTTTTTTTTTTGGAGCTAATTCTTTTAAGTTTGAATTCTTTGTTGTGTGTGGCCTTTGAAGTCTCTGCTCGTTTAGCTTAGTGGTCAGCTAATGACTGGACTGAGATTTCCTCAAATACCTGGAATCAGTAAGTTTCCCAGTCTTTGCCAAGGGACTCTGTGTGTGTATGGAAGTGTTTAGGAGAGTATCTTCAACACTCAGCCAGGCAGTTGACAACTGTGCCTTAACCTTTAGGTCCTGCTTGTATAGAGCAGTTAGGGCCTTCTCATGTCTTTCCTGAGCATGACCCTGGGCATGAGTATGGCCTTCCGGATTCCTAGGAGATAGCTGAGTTTTTCAAGCCCCTATGGCTATCTCATTCCCTAGACCTTCCTGTTAAGCTTTTTGGTTAGCCTTATTGTTTGCCCTAGCTGTTGTCCAGTTCCTCCTGCAGCCCTCAAATTAATCAGTTACTTCTAATTGTTTTTGACAGATGTTTCCAGGGATGGGGGTGGGGTGCGAGACTTTTGTACTGGGGAGCTCAGAGTCAGGTCAAATAAATACAGTCTTAGCGGCTACCAGGCTGCTGGTTTCACTCTGATTGCATATTGATTGGAGGGAGGGGGAGCAGATGGGAGCAAGTTAAAATGCTTGCTGTTCTTATAGGGATTCAGTTGTTTTACTTGAATAAATGTTCCCCAGATTGCTGCATATCTTTAGTTAATTTCCAGAATTCTGTCAAAGTTGATTCTTCATGATTTTTGCACTGCCCCCCCCCCCTTTTTTTTTTTGGTGCTTTGATAGACTTTTGCAGGTTCTTTCTCTCCTATTTTTGCTGATGTCACTCCTGCTGTTCTTTTTGAGAAGACAACGTTTATTACAATTCCTCTTCCTTTTTATGTGACCAGTTTTAGATGTCTACTTTTGTTTAACTGGAGTTTCTAACTTTTTTTTTAACCTGTGTTCCGAAGTTTCAGTGATGTGACTTGGTGTGGGCCTTTTCTTACTTATTGGCCTGTGGTCTTTGAACTTCCCATTATTTTCTTGATATTTTCCTTTTCAATGTGTGTTTAGTCTCTTTCTGATAGTCAGATTAGGAGGATGTTGTGCTTCATGACATCATACCCTGTTTTTTATCTTTTTTCTCCTGTTTTTTGTCACTTCAACTTTTTATTCTATTCTGTGAGATTTCCTTGACTTCAGATTCCCAGCCCTTCTATTCAACTTTTATTTCCATTATCTTACAAATTTCCAAGAACCCTTATTTTTAAAATTAATCCCTTTTTAGAATTCTGCTCTAGTTTTATTTTATTGCTCTGAGGATATTATTGTGTTTTTTTTTTTTAATTAAGTTGCCTCTGCACCCTGCATTGTCCACTTCCTGAGTTTCCTTTTGTCTGTTTCTCTCTTGTTTGTTCATTTTAAAGAGGTAGGCACAAATAAGTCGATAAATGGCAGTGCCATCTGTTTGCTGTAAAAACAATATGAATGTATCACTTTTTTTTTTTTTTTTTTTTTTTTAGCTCAGATGCTCATGTGTCTATTTTTCAGTTAGTTATGTGTCAGCTACTTGCCCATTAAGGTTTACAGTCAAGAAAAGACCCATTGGTCTTCTGGTTTGGGGTTTAAGTTGTGCTGCAGCATGTTCTTTCTTGTACCTTTTTCTGCTTCTATTAGAAGTGCTTTATTTAGCATTTTGGTCTGCAGCTGCTTTCTATTGCTATTACCCGTCATTGCATGGATTCAGGTTTACTGAGTTCTTAGACTCTCAGAAGAGATTACTTCTGTGCTGGTGGATGGGCTTCGCTTAGGGAATCTGTCTTTATGATGTAAAGAAAAATTCATAATGACCCAGCAATCCCACTCCTATGTCTATACCTCAAAGGATTGAGAATATTTAGGCAAAAACTTACACACAAATACTCATAGTGGCACTATTCACAATAGCGTACAGGTAGAAACAACCCAAATATCTATCAGCTAATGAATGGATAAATAAAATGTGGTATGTCCATACGTGGAAAATTATTTGGCCACGAAAGGAATGAAATACTGATATATGCTACAAACTGGTTGTTATAACATTGAAGACATTATGCTAAGTGAAAGAAGCCAATCACAAAAGGCCACATATTATATGATTTTATTTACGTGAAATGTCCAGAATAGGCAAATATATAGGGACAGAAAGTAGATTAGTGGTTGCCTAGGGATGTAACCACTAAAGGAGCTAGGGTTTCTTTTGGAGGTGATGAAAATATTCTAAAATTGACCGTGGTAATGGTTGCACATAGCTATGAATATATTAAAAACCAATTATATACTTTAAGTGCATTAATTACATGGTACGTAAATTATTTTTATCTTTTCTGAGATGGAATCTCCCTCTGTTGCCCAGGCTGGAGTGTGATGGCATGATCTCAGCTCACTGCAAGCTCTGCCTCCCAGGTTCAAGCGATTCTTCTGCCTCAGCCTCCCTAGTAGCTGGGACTACAGGTGCCTGCTACCACACCTGGCTAATTCTTGTATTTTTAGTAGAGATGGGGTTCCGCCATGTTGGCCAGGCTGGTCTCGAGCTGCTGACCTCAAGTGATCAGTCTGCCTCTGCCTCCCAAAGTGCTGGGATTACAGGCATGAGCCACTGAGTCCAGCCTGCTCTGTAAATTATATCTGAATAAAGCTGTTTAAAATAAAATAGGCTTGTAAAGTTCTCAAAAAGAGTGTTCTAGAAGCCTGCTATGTTAATTATATTTGAATAAAGCTGTTTAAAATAAAATAGGCTTGTAAAGGTCTCAAAAAGACTGTTCTAGAAGTCCTGTCTGTATTAGGCTCTGCCTTCACCTGTTGTTTCTGTTCCTCACATCCAAGGTCACATGAAGGCATCTCCTCTTGCAGCCTCTCTTTACATGTTAAATTCTTGCTTTTTCTTCAGTCGAGCTTTGATCCCCATTACTTACCCTAGACTTTCAGAATCAAGGCTTGGTTTTTTTCTTCCCCATTTTTTTTTAGCTTGTTCAAATTATTGATATTTTTTACCTTTTATCCTCCTGCTAAAAATCCTATACAAAAGTTGTTGTTTCTGTCTTACAGCCCTAGCTGCTCTTTCAATTCTGTGTTTAGTATATAATCTATAAATAACCTATGTGTTATAGCCACATGTCTTTTGTTTTGTTTTTTTATAGACGGAGTGTTATTCTGTCACCCAGGCTGGAATGCAGTGGCAGAATCTCGGCTTGCTGCGACTGCTCTTTCCCGGGTTCAAGCAGTTTTCCTGTCTCAGCCTCCCGAGTAGCGGGGATTACAGGCGCGTGCCACCACACCTGACTGATTTTTGTATTTTTAGTAGAGACGGAGTTTCACCATGTTGGCCAGGCTGGTCTTGAACTCCTGACCTCAAGTGATCTGCCCACCTCAGCCTCCCAAAGTGCTGGGATTACAGGTGTGAGCCACAGTGCCCAGCCTACATGTCATTTAAATTAAAACTTAAATGTCTTGGTTCATTTACTGTTGATGATTTTACAAACTTAACAGTGAAAACACTGTTGGCTAAGAAACTTTAGGAGCTCCAGTGAATACAGGGAATGTTCTGGCTTTAGAGCTGTCATCTAATCAGCAGTGGTTCATCTGGGCCTAGAGTTCACATGAATTACCCTAGGGAGCCTAGTGTTACCGGGAACAGGAAGTTAGGGATGGCAGCTTTTGGTTAGATGACATTGACAAGTGGTGCTTTTGTGCACTGAAGAGAAAACTTTAAAAATAATGGGCAAACTTCTCTTCCTTGGCCTTCCTGTTGACATTACTTATCTCTTATTATCTTAATAAGGTTTCGTGTTAGTTTTCACATCTCTCTTTCAATACATTTGTCATCAAAGGTGCCATTCTTCTTGCCTTGAATATATACAGACTAAATATCTGTCTCTCCATTATTCCCTCCCTCCCTTTTCCTGAAGAACTTGGATCCTCCAATAATCTATTACTGCTCTTTTGGAAACTTTTGCCTACTTTAAAATCCACTGGCTCCAGTTTATTGTATTGTTGGCTGCAAAGCAAAGTACTACTTTGACTGTAGTTTCTAACTATGCCTGTGGCTTAGTTTGCCCTTTACCTCTAGCGAGATGATGCTTCTCACATCCTCTCTGTCCTGTCTGCTTAGCCCCTCTTATTCTCCCATGCAGCCTGAGGCTGGAAATGACCTATTTTGTACTTGCCAGGTTGTTGTTACAGTCTCCCTGGCCAAAAGGTTAAGGAAAACCAGGAAGTATTTACTCAAGTCTGCCTTTTTATCTCAGTGTCTATTCTAATATGTTCTTTACTCCCTTCATGTATTTATAGAATACACATACTTCTTATTCATGTTACTAGCAAATGTGCAGCAGAGCATTGAATTAAAGGATGAATAATTAACAAATTGATGGATTTCTCAAAATACCCAGAGTTCTTTATTCATCTTACTAAAATAAATTGCTTTACAGGGCCAAGAGCAATTTCAAGCATAATACTGGATAAAAGTTTTTTTTTTTTTTTTACCTGAGCAGAGTCTCGCTCTGTCACCCAGGCTAGAGTGCAGTGGTGCAACCTTGGCTCACTGCAACATCCTCCTGGATTCAAGAGATTCTTGTGCCTCAGCCTTCCGAGTAGCTGAGACTACAGGCGTGCACCATGAGGCCTGGCTAATTTTTGTATTTTTAGTAGAGACAGGGTTTTGCCATGTTGGCCAGGCTGGTCTTGAACTGCTGACCTCAAGTGATTCGCCCGCCTTAGCCTCCGAAAGTGCTGGGTTTATAGGTGTAAGCCACCATACCCAGCCACAAGTTCCTAATAAAGTCCTTGTATACTTTATTATTGATAGTGTAATTACTTAATTTTAGATGTATTAGAGGCAGATCTTTCAATGGTATTTCAAGGCAGTTTTTTTAGTTATAAAAATCAAAATATCTACATAATTACTGTTATAAAGGTAATATACATATACTGTAAAAATTTTTAAATATATAAAAACTCAACTGTAAGCCATTCAGCCTATTGACTTTTAATACATATTATTCAGTACTATTTTAATCTATATATACATAAATTAAAAGCAGATTTCTTTGTATATGACAACTATATTATAGGCAGTGAAATCAATTCAGATTCTGTGACAAAGGAAAATGGCTGTGTAGATTAGAATACAAGCTGGATAGTAGCTAGGAAAATAAGTCCATGTTAACTTTGAAGGAAAAGAAAAATTATACGTAACTAGCTAAATTTGATTTGCCATACTGTTTATTTGAGTTGAAAAATGATATAAAAATGTAAAGACCTACATGCCTTACGAACACATCAGAAAGTTTCCTGGTGTTCTAGGCTGTAAAATTGCTTGTAGATGGAAACGCAAAGTAGCGATTCTTTTTCTCCCTGAAAATGAAAATTACACTGTTTTTTTCCTGTTAAAGTAATTGTGAAGAAAATTCAGAAACTGAAAACCCCAAACAAGAAGAGAAAATTACTCATTATACAGACAATAAAATTGGATATCATTTCAGACCTTTTTATAATAGAATTTTTACAGAGTATTATAAATGCTTCTTTGTAACTATTTTTGCTGCTTAACAATATCTCTTATGCCAGTATATAGAGTTCTATATAATATCTAATTAATAGTTAACAATATTCTATTTTAGAATGTACTTTGTTTTACTTAACTAATCCCCTGTTTAGGTTGTTTACTTTTAGGTATTCTTCACCGAGCTGTGATGGATGTTCTTATACATACTTTGCATGCTTTTCTGCTTATTTTCTTAGGATAAATTTCTGGAAGTGACATTGTTGTGTGAAAGGTACATGCATTTTTTTTTTTTAATAGAGGCAAGGTTTTATTCTGTCACCCAGGTTGGAGTACAGTGGTGAGATCATAGCTCACTACAGCCTCAAACTCCTGGGCTGAAGTAATCCTTCTGCCTCAGCCTCCCAAGTAGTTGGGATTACAGGCATGCACTACCACATCTGGCTAATTTTAATTTTTTTTTTTTTTTTTTTTTGTAGAGACAGAGTCTTACTATATTGCCCAGGCTGGTCTGGAACTGCTGGGCCCAAGTGATCCCCCTGTTATGGCCTCCCAAAGTGTTGGGATTATATGAGCCACCACACCCACCCAATATATGCATTTCTTTTTTTGTTTGTTTTTGTTTTTTTAATTTAGAGACAGTGGCTCACTCTGTCACCCAGGCTGGAGTACAGTGGTGCAGTCATAGCTCACTGTAGCCTCCACCTCCTGGGCTCAAGTGATACTCCTTCCTCAGCCTCCCAAGTAGCTGGGATCACAATTGTATGCCACCATGCCCAGCTAATTTTAGAAATTTTTTTGTAGCGATGGGGTCTTACTCTGTTGTGCAGGCTGATCTCAAACTCCTGGCTTCAAGTGATTCTCTTGTCTCAATCTCACAAAGTGTCGAGATTAGAAGTGTGAATCACCATGCCCAGCCTAGTACATGCATTTTTAATTTTTTTTTTTTTTTTGGAGAAGGAGTCTTGCTCTGTCGCCCAGGCTGGAGAGCAGTGGTACGATCTTGGCTCATTGTAACCTCCATCTCCTGGGTTCAAGCAGTTGTTCTGCCTCAGCCTCCCAAGTAGCTGGGACTACAGGCATGTGCCACCACACCTATCTAATTGTTATATTTTTAGTAGAGATGGGGTTTCGCTCTGTCGGCCAAACTGGTCTTGAATTCCTGACCACAAGTGATTCAACCACCTCTGCCTCCCAAAGTGCTGAGATTACAGGTGCATGTTTAATTTGCTTCTAGTCACCACGCTGCCCACCATAAAGGAATAACAGATTTATAGTTACATACAAGATAGGGTTAACTTGTGCCCAGTTCTGTGCTATAATGCACTGTTTTTTTTTTTTTTTTTTTTTGAGACAGAGTCTCGCTCTGTTGCCCAGGCTGGAGTGCAGTGGCGCGATCTTGGCTCATGCAAGCTCCGCCTCCTGGGTTCACGCCATTCTCCTGCCTCAGCCTCTCCGAGTAGCTGGGACTACAGGTGCCCGCCACCACACCCGGCTAATTTTTTTTTGTATTTTTTTTTAGTAGAGACGGGGTTTCACCGTGGTCTCGATCTCCTGACCTTGTGATCCGCCCGCCTCGGCCTCCAGTGAGACTCCCAGAAATATACAAAGCCACAGCAGTATTATGAGGGAGTTTATGTATTAGAGTTTCACATATTAGAGGAGTTGGGTTGGGTTCAACAGTGCAGGAAATGCTTATATTGGCAACTTGGATTGTGTTGTATTCATTTTCAAAAGCAGCACTTAGGCTGGGCGCAGTGGCTCATGCATGTAATCCCAGCACTTCGGGAGGCCAAGGCGGGCAGATCGTGAGGTCAGGAGAACGAGAGCATCCTGGCTAACATGGTGAAACCCCGCCTCTACTAAAAAAAATTAGCCGGGCGTGGTGGCGGGCGCCTGTAGTCCTAGCTACTTGGGAGGCTGAGGGAGGAGAATGGCATGAACCCCGGAAGCAGAGGTTGCAGTGAGCTGAGATCGCACCACTGCACTCCAGCCTGGGCGACAAAGCGAGACTGTCTCAAAAAAAAAAAAAAAAAAAAGCGCTCTCCCACCAGCAGTTAAACTGTGATGCTATGAGTAAGTGTTGATATTTTGCGGTTTTGAGGATTTGGGCATAGAGCATGATCCTTTTCTTACCTTAGATGAGTGACCGAGGAGGTGGTGTTCCTTTGAGGAAAATTGACAGACTCTTCAACTACATGTATTCAACTGCACCGAGACCTCGTGTTGAGACCTCCCGCGCGGTGCCGCTGGTATGTTATCAAGAAATAATGAAGTGTGTTTCTGTGTATTGCCTTCCACATGCTCTAGCTGTCAAATAAGTAAGTTAAACCGTCATGTAGGGTACTCCACAAGGAAGAAGGAAGCTTTTAGAAACACACACTTTCCCCTAAATTTAAACAGCCTTCAGAAAACTTTTTTTTTCCAACTGAAATGGGCACGAGACAGAGATTTGGAGTTGTTGTTACAAAGTTTGATCATGATATAGCAGTAGTTTTCCTGTGTGAAACCATGTTTTGAAATATGGTTAACCACATTATTTCTAATGTGGGGAATAAATTACTGGTTTTAATAGTGTTTGGTCAACACTGAATTACTATTTAGTGTTGACTTTTTTCTCAAGTATTTGTCATTAGAATGATCTCATATCCTAGACTGAAAAATAAGACTAAAATTCTAATCTGTTCAATCACCAACCTGAAGGCTTAAATTATAATTGCTTTGATGGTGTTTTTATTAATCTTAGCCCCTCCTATTTTCAGGTTTAATAGGGTCAACTTTTGAATTGACTCCATCCTTATCTTTATGTTCTAACTCCCCCACAAAAAGTATGTTGCCAAAATTTTGTCTGTAATTCTAGGAACTCTATTGTTTTAGGCTTGGAAATTTCTCTGACATTTCCAGTAGAGTTATGCTGTAACATGAGGGGATATAGTATAAGATAGATCTGTTTTAGACGCCTTCCTAGGAAGTTACTAGGACTTTATTCTGATAGTTTTGTGTCTGGAATTGGTGGATTCTTGGTCTTGCTGACTTCAAGAATGAAGCCGCAGACCCTCACGATGGGTGTTACAGTTCTTAAAGATGGTGTGTGCAGAGTTCCTTCAGATGTGTCCAGAGTTTCTTCCTCCCAGTGGGTTCATGGTTTCGCTGGCTTCAAGAGTGAAGCTGCAGACCTTCACAGTGAGTGTTACAGCTCATAAAGGCGGTGCGTCCGCAGTTGTGTGTTCCTCTCAGTGGGTTCATGGTCTTGCTGGCTTCAGGAGTGAAGCTGCAGACCTTCGCGGTGGGTGTTACAGCTCATAAAGGCGGCACGTCCAGAGTTGTTTGTTCCTCCGGGTGGGTTCGTGGTCTTGCTGGCTTCAGGAATGAAGCTGCAGACCTTCGCAGTGAGTGTTACAGCTCATAAAGGTAGTGCAGACCCAAAGAGAGAGCAGCAGAAAGATTATTGTGAAGAGCAAAGAACAAAGCTTCCACAGCCTGGAAGGGGACCAGAGCGGCTTACTGCTGCTGGCTCGGGTGGCCTGCTTTTATTCCCTTATCTGGCCCCACCCACATCCTGCTGATTGGTCTTATTTTATAGAGAGCTGATTGGTCCGTTTTACAGAGAGCTGATTGGTCCGTTTTACAGAGAGCTGATTGGTCCGTTTTTACAGAGTGCTGATTGGTGTGTTTACAAACCTTTAGCTAGACACAGAGTGCTGATTGGTGCATTTACAATCCTTTAGATAACAAAAGTTCTCCAAGTCCCCACCCAATTAGCTAGACAAAGAGCGCTGATTGGTGCATTTACAAACCTTTAGCTAGACAGAAAAGTTCTCCAAGTCCCCACATGACCCAGAAGCCCAGCCAGCTTCATCTCTCAGTTTTACCTGATGCATAGCACAAATTCTATGGCTACAGCTGTACTATAGTTGAAATGCTTGCTCTAGTAATGTCCTCCAATTCAGGTACATGGTCTCCAGGAGTTGGCATCCATATGTCAAGGGGCAGACAGACAATGTCAAATGATAAACATGAGCATCTTTTCACAAGTCTAGTTTTATCCTAAAAAGTAGAGGGAGAGAAGGGAGCTGCTGTTGTTGTAGTAAACGAATATTGTAGAATTTTTGTGGAGAGTAGCATAGTGAGCTAGTCTAGACTCTGGATCTAAACTCTTTGGTTCTGTTTCTGATACTGCTGCATCTTAGATGTGCAGCCTTGGGAAAATTATTGACCTCTGGATGCCACAGATTCCCCAGTTAGAAAAATGGAGTTATTGTGAGAATTAAGTGAGTTGATATATGTAAAAATGCTGTTTGTAGTGCCTGACTCATGGTAAATGCCATGTAAGTGTTTGTTATTTTAGGTTGTAAAATGTATGTGAATATTTAAGAAAATAGGAGGCTTGACCTGGAACAGGCTCCCCCATAAATCTACATGCCCTTAACAAGGCTAAGACTGTTACTAATTTCTTGCAGAGCCTCCTTTCTGCTGACATCGCTTTGTAGATGGTCCCAGTCAGCAGGCAGTAGAGTAGCTGGAGAAAGGCCAGCTGATGCCCACAGGGGTGGCTTTCTTGTCTACCTGGTTACTGAGGGCTTCCTCCCTGTGGATACCTTCTGGTGGGTCTTTGCATGGATAGGCTATCTTCACACTGTAAGTCCAGAGAGGAACATCCACACATCTCTCTTCCAGACCTCCTTCTCATCCGTCACTCAGTTTTGTTCTTTCCAAGTCCTTAACAAGCCAGCCACTTGTTTTGTCACTGCCTATGCTGGAAGGGTTTACTTTCACCGCTTTCTTTCAGGCCTGCCCTCCAACCCTGAGAGGGATTGTAGTAGGAAAACGGTAGCCTACTTTCAGATGGTGATAGCACATGGGGTAGATCCATCAGTGGACTAGGCCCATGTTGTTTTTCTTCCCTGTTAACTGCTTATAGGGGAAGCCCTATGAGTCAGCCCGTAAGTGTGGTCAAGAGAGAGCACATGGTAAAGTAGGTCAGGTATTGTGGGAACCTGAGCCACCTGCTCATACAGTTTTCTTGGGGCCACTTCTGAGACCAGTTAATGTATCGGTCAGAGTCACAACAGGAAAGAGGTAGCTCACTCAAATTATGAAGGAAGGCCTTTTTACAAAGAAACTAATTACATAGGTGTAGGTAAAGATAGCACAGGAACCCAGGGCTAGCAGCAGCAAAGTTGTCACCACCTTGGTTCATGAGGGATGAGGAGAAGGCAAAGTTAGCGGAACCCAGAGGAAGGGAAAGCTGCAGAGTAGCTGCTTACTCTCCAGGGGCCTGGCCTGCCCAAGGCAACCTCAGGGAAGGAACCAGGGGAGTAAATGCCCTGCCTTGACTCCCTCTGAACTCCTGCTGGGTTTTCCAAGACACGCTGTAAGCAGAGGGCATGGGAATCCAGTGACATAATCCAGATTAGCCTCCCAGAGCAGGGAGGTGTGAAAATGGAATAGTTGATTTGCATGGGCAAACAGAGACTCTGGGTAGAAAAGTCAAGTTGTAATTGGTGGAGTTAGGTAAAGCTGGAGCCTGGATTTGTGAATAGCACTCTGATTCTTGAGTCCACACAAGCTGATAGTCAGCATGCTATATGGAATGTCATTAAACATATGACTTGGTAATAAAAACCATTTTCCCATTTATCCATGTGTTTTGTTTTGTATTAGGAATTGGTAGGATTTATCCAGATAAAGAGGCTATTCTGGATACTGGGAACAAAATGAACAGACACGGAATGATATGTTTAAGTAATGTAAGAGCAAGAGGCGTAGTTGTGCTGGACTGGAAAGTGGGAGGCAGAGACCTGATCTTACCAGGTCTAGAAAGCTCTTTTTAGAAGCTTAGGTTTTGATTTCTAAGATAGTGGGATGGGGGTGGTGGGAGTGGTGGTATGTTTTGAAGATTTTTAAGTGGAAAAGTGACCTGTCAGTGAGAATTAAGAAAGTAGATCTGTATTAGAGATGTCTCCAGGCTCAGAACATGGCTGGAAATTTATGATATGAAGTCATGAGATAAATTTATTAGGCTGCAACAAGCCATTTTCTACTCTTGCTCGTAAAAGAGATAACGTATTTTATATGATATTGCCAAGAGCAGTATTGAGATACCACGTCCGGAATTGGTTCCTTCTGGTGGGTTCTTGGTCTCGCTGACTTCAAGAATGAAGCCATGGACCCTCGTGATGAGTGTTACAGTTCTTAAAGATGGTGTGCCTGGAGTTTGTTCCTTCAGATGTTCAGATGTGTCTGGAGTTCCTTCCGGTGGGTTTGTGGTCTCGCTTGACTTCAGGAGTGAAGCCGCAGACCTTCGCAGTGAGTGTTACAGCTCTTAAAGTTGGCGCGTCCGGAGTTGTTTGTTCCTCCTGGTAGGTTCGTGGTCTCACTGACTTCAGGAGTGAAGCTGCAGACCTTCATGGTGAGTGTTACAGCTCATAAAGGTAGTGCAGACCCAAAGAGTGAGCAGCAGCAAGATTTATTGTGAAGAGCAAAAGAACAAAGCTTCCACAGCGTGGAAGGGGACCCGAGCAGGTTGCCACCGGTAGCTGGGGTGGCCAGCTTTTATTCCCTTATTTGGCCCCGCCCATGTCCTGCTGATTGGTCGATTTTACAGAGTGCTGATTGGTGCGTTTACAAACCTTTAGCTAGACAGAAAAGTTATCCAAGTCCCCACCCAACCCAGAAGCCCAGCCAGCTTCACCTCTCAATTCCCCCTCTAAACAGGACACCCCAACTGTTGTTGAGAATTGGGCGATGACTGCTGTAGCTACTTCCTGCTGGATAGGGGCAAAGAAGGGGCCCTGTAGTTGTAGTGTCCTCCAGAGGGGAACTCTTTAGGCCAGTGAAAGGGCCAGCGGGTTGGTCCAGGGGTCCTCGGTAGAAGTTGTTAGTTGAGTTCATTTGGGGTTCCATTTGTAAGACCATCTGTAGTTTGATGGCCTTGATTCTAGAGGAAACAAATTTGACAAGGAGGTTAAAAATACAGGGCCCGAAGGTGAGTAATAGCAAGATGGCTGTCACAGGACCTACAAAGGGGAGAAGCCATGTTGCCCAACTCCAGAGGTTGGTAGAAGAGTTTGAAAGGTGTTGTCTGATTTCAGAAGACTTTTCCTGTAAATGCCGGGCGGCATCTTGTACTATCCCTGACTCGTTAGTGTAAAAACAACATTCTTCCCCTAAGAAGGTGCAGAGTCCTCCGTTCTCAGCAGTGAGGAGGTCTAGGCCTCGGCGGTTTTGGAGAGTCACTGCTGCCAAAGAGTCTATTTGGGATTGTAGAGTAAGGATAAATTTTGTTATTTCTTGCACACTGTCTGAGAAATCCTTTGAGAGTGTGTGGTGGTAGGATAATGAAGTAGATAAACTGGCTATTCCGGTTCCTGTAGCAGTGGCCATTTCTAACTCTATAAGTAGGGTTATTAGTTGTATGGCCCTGTGCTGACAGACTTGAGCTTTGAGGGGCACTGGTAGGGTCTGATTTCCATAAGATTAGAAGTTAGGATAATATATGTTACACTGTTAACTTTTAGCAAACTTTACTTTTGTTGAAAACCTTGTAAGTTTGAGATTTCAATTATTCTTTGCCATTAATAAGACCTTGTTCAGTCCCTATTAATTTAAAATTGGTATAGATGGCTCCTTCCTGATTCTGTAAGTACTTTAAGGTTTGGCTGAGTGCAAACAGCTCACGTTTGAGCAGACCAATTATTAGGCAATTTTCCTAACTCTGCTTCTACAAGAGTTTCCTTATCACTTACTGAATACCCATTGTGTCTTTTTCCCTTAATCGCCTGGGAGGAAACATCTATCGTCCTGTCCTGAAGGGAGTTCCTCCTATGTCTGGTCGGACCTTCAGATTTAGATCCCCTTTTAGGAAACCTGCTGGGTTAAGGATTTTTGATAGGAAAGCTACGGGTTGTCAGTGGCCTCAGTGCTTTCGGGCTGTGCCCTTGTTTACACTGACAACAAGGTGGTATTGGAGTGTTACAGGGTTACAGAGAAGACCTTCAGTTATCAGTTATAGGTTTTAAATTTACCCTGGCTTTTAAAGGAATAGGGTACACTGTTTTTTCTTTACTACTTCTATCTCTCTTTCTGTTTGACTTCTTTGTCTATCTCTTTCTGACTCCCTTTGTCTGTCTCTTCCTCTCTCTCTTTGACTTTGTCTCTCTCTCTGACTCCCTCTTTGTCTCTGTCTCTTCCTCTCTCTGTCTCTGACTTTGTCTCTTTCTTTCTCTGTGACTCCCTCTTTGTTTCTCTCTTCCTCTCTCTGTCTCTCTCTCTGACTTTCTTTTTCTCTCTTTCCTTTCTGTTGGTCTTTCCCTGCCTCTGCCAGCTGCTTATGCTGCTCTTCTCCCCTCTCCTGGAGAAGTCCGCAGACCAGGAACCCACTGGAAGGAACCAATTCCGGACACAATATGGTCGAGCAGGCCAGCAAGTAAAAGCAATATACTTTTTCCAGACCAACCACAAGTCATTTTATAGAAAGAATAAAGAGTTTTAAATGACCAGAGGGAAGTCAGCTGATACAGTACTCAAGTAAACCTCAGCTTAATCATTATTAATGCTTAAATATTAATTATATTAAATATAATGCATCTCTCAGATGCAGGCTCTGATAGCCCCAGGGTACTCAATGGCATCTATCTTAATTAGAAAAGTATTTCAGTGTGTGGCTCTCTGAATAGAATTTTGTTTTTCTCATCAAACAGGCTGGTTTTGGTTATGGATTGCCCATATCACGTCTTTACGCACAATACTTCCAAGGAGACCTGAAGCTGTATTCCCTAGAGGGTTACGGGACAGATGCAGTTATCTACATTAAGGTAATAGCTGTAGTTTTCTTAATTTAATATTTCTTTTGGTGATAAGAACAGATGCCCATACTTAACTGTAATGAAATTTAACTCTACCACATGCTGTTTAAATAGAAAAAAAACTATGTTTTTTTGCCTGGGATCTCTCACTCATTTTGATAGATGATCCCCTCAACTATGGGGAAAGAGTTTTGTATCCGGGAGTGATCAGGACTCTGGCTATTAATAGGAAAAAAATTGGATTAAAGTAGAGAATCATAAGTTATATATCATACAAGTTTAATTTTAACATGAAACACATGAATGGACATTGATACGCCAAACTTCTGATGTACTGCCAAGGCTTTTTCTTTGTATATGGGTCTGCAGATTGGAGTGTCACGTTGTCTTTTTTGCAGAAGCTGTACTGACAATAGATGATCCCCTCAACTATGGGGAAAGAGATTTGTATCCGGGAGTGATCAGGACTCTGGCTATTAATAGGAAAAAAATTGGATTAAAGTAGAGAATCATAAGTTATATATCATACAAGTTTAATTTTAACATAAAACACATGAATGGACATTGATACACCAAACTTTTAATGTACTGCCAAGGCTTTTTCTTTGTATGTGGGTCTGCAGATTGGAGTGTCACGTCTTTTTTGCAGAAGCTGTACTGACAATGCATCATTTTAGTTTCTTTAAACCAACAAGTGCATACTTTTTTTGGACTTTTATTCAGTCCTTTACAGATACCTCCTGACTGATTTGACAGCAAGTTTTCCTTCATGAGTCTTTCCAAAACATTCATCTTAGTTTTCAAGGAAACATTCCCTTTTTTATTCTTTGCTTATGTAATGAATTTTGTAATTATAATGACAGAACTATACAAACAGATTTGGGAACAAGCAAAAGTGACTCTTGGTAAGCATATAGCTTACCTGATGGACACAGAAGCACTTAGTCTGCTTGCCTGGAGTGTTCAATGCATTAAAGAAGGATCCACACATTTTACATGGTTGGAAAAACACTAGGTTCCATCATTCTCCTTCAGCTAGCTGGTGGCTGTTTATGCCTGATTTAGTGACTCTAGTTTCTTGTTCTGGCCACTAGATGGCATCTATTTTATAGGAAATGTTGAAGAATTTATATTGGAAAAAATATCTGAAAAGACTAAATTCTTTCTAGATGGTATTTTTCGTTTGTTTTTTTAACCATGTCAATTGCGAGGAAAAAGGGCAACATCGATGCAATTTTTTTTTTTTTTTTGAGACGGAGTCTCGCTCTGTCACCTAAACTGGAGTGCAATGGCATGATCTCGGCTCCCTGCAACCTCCGCCTCCCGGGTTCACGCTGTTCTCCTGCCTCAGCCTCCCAAATAGCTGGGATTACAGGCGCCTGACTAATTTTTGTATTTTTAGTAGAGATGGAGTTTGACCATGTTGGCCAGGTTGATCTCGAACTCCTGACCTCAGGTGATCCGCTTGCCTTGGCCTCCCAAAGTGCTGGGATTACAGGCATGAGCCACCACACCTGGCCCAATGCAATATTTTTATGATGAAATGTAACATTTTGATCTAGCCCATGAGTGTCCAATCTTAATGGCTTCCCTGGGCCACAGTGGAGGAACAGCTGTCTTGTGCCACACATAAAATATGCTAACGATAGCTGATGAGCTTAAAAAAAATTGCAAAAAAAAACTCATAATATTTTAAGAAAGTTTACAAATGTGTTGAGCTTCATTCAAAGCCATCCTGGGCCGCATGCGGCCTGTGGGCCATGGATTGGACAAGCTTGGTCTAGCCTATAGATCAAGAAATTCTGGAATATTTAGAGAGAATATGGAGGTGAAATGTTTTTAGTTCTACCTTAGAGAAAATAGAAGATAAGACGTCTTAGAGAATCATTAAAATTGTTAACATCGAAGACTTTAGCATTATCAGAATGAGATTTTCTGGTTCAGGATGTTCTGCATCTTAGGAAATGCCTTTGGCCTGGGATGGAAATACTACTGAAAAATCCTAACTTGAAGAAGATAACCAGAAATGTAGTTTATCTCAGGTTCCAGTGACTTATGGGAAGCTGAAATACAATGGAGAATTACTGGTAATAATATATCGAAAACATGAAATCATGCATGATGCAGAAATCTTGTGCACAGTGACTGAAATTGGAGGCCGGAGAAGACACAGGTTCAAACCCAGGGCCAATAAATGTTCACAAAAAAGCTAAGATGCCTTAGACATAGATTTCTATTTATTAATAATGTTATAATGAGTTTTTAAATTTTTATGTATTTATAGAGACAATGTCTTGCTTTGTTGCCAGGCTGGAGTGCAGTGGTACAATCATAATTCACTACAGCCTTGAACCCCTGGGCTTCAAGTGATCCTCTTCTCTCGGTCTCCCAAGTAGTTAGGACTACACCCGTGTGCCACCATGTCCAGCTGATATTTTTAATTTTTGTAGAGACAGGATCTTGCTATGTTGCCCAGGCTCGTCTCCAACTCCTGGGCTCAAGCAGTCTTCCTGTGTAAGCCTCCCAAAGCACTGGGATTATAGGCATAAGCCACCGTGCCTGGTTTGTGATGAGTTTTTTTAAAGCACAGTGACTATGCTGAAAAAAACACTATTTCTTCTAGTAAATAATTAAAATAGAGTTCATTAAATTTATATACATATATTAAGATACATATATCAGTTTGTATGCTTTTACATTTAACCAACTTCTTCAGTTAGCCAACTCTGATCTGGGTCATGTTTTGTGTAAAATTTCAATCCGGCAGCATCCAGGATGGCTGGGGAATTGCTGTAAGCAACAAACTCAGTCAACCTGCCCATCAGTCAGTGCCATAGATTTAATAAATAACATGTTTCAAATATACATACCATTTAAAAGTATATTTAGGTGGTATAAGGATTAATAAGATACTAGTAGAATATTATTTAATTTTTTGTAACCTTTTTACCATTCTCTATTTTCTCAAATAATGAATTCTAAAAAATGCCAGACTTAATAGGTCTTAGGTTTTTTTTTTTTCAGGCTCTGTCAACAGACTCAATAGAAAGACTCCCAGTGTATAACAAAGCTGCCTGGAAGCATTACAACACCAACCACGAGGCTGATGACTGGTGCGTCCCCAGCAGAGAACCCAAAGACATGACGACGTTCCGCAGTGCCTAGACACACTTGGGACATCCGGAAAATCCAAATGTGGCTTTTGTATTAAATTTGGAAGGTATGGTGTTCAGAACTATATTATACCAAATACTTCATTTGTCATTTTCACAAAACTATTTGAGTAGAATAAATGGAAACTGAATTCCATTTGTGCCCGTTAAACCTCCTAAAGGATGAAATTGCACCTATTTTACACTTATATTTTCACAGTTAATTGAACGTATTTTTAAACAACTGTAGTTTTGGTCAACTTTTCGCTTTGTGGTAGACTTCAGAAGTGTGGAAATCTTCGGGTTTCTATAGGAAACTAGTTTTTTTTTAAGAAATACTTTCATTTATGTTTGCTAGAAACGTTTTCTAAATGATAGTGATTAGCTGGTTAGCCATCTTCCTGTTATTTGGAGGAGTTCTGCCATCTTTTATTCGGTAGTGACAGCTGTAATATGGTCTTCATGTTTATCAGTGACTTGACTACAAGTAAAGCAGAAAACAGTTGCCCTGTAATCACAGAACCAGCCACCCTTCGGCGTCTACGTGCATTGTCTTAGCTCTGAGGTTAATTTATCATTTTTAAATTTTATTGTAAAGAAGTGTAATGACTAACTCTGTGGATCTATGCCAAAATCATGGGCCGTCTGTTCTAAGTGTACTTGTGATTAATGCAAGGGGAAATTTTTATACTGAAAACAAACAAACAAACTAGCAGCTACTAAAATAGAGAAGAAATTGAGGGCAAAGTAGTATGTCTCCAAAACTGAACTGATTGCTTGTTGAGATTACCTAGAAAGCTTTTGGAAAAAAATAGAGCTTTTCTGCATCCTACTCCAGATATACTGAATCAGAATCCCTAGGACTAGAGCCTAGAAATCTCACTTTTAAAATGCTTCCTAGGTAAGTCTGATGCCTACCCTAGGTTGGGAACTACTCTTTCAAAGTAAGTAGTGATGACACAGCATTTGCTAAAGTAACAGATCTGTAGGTTTTGGTTTCCACCTATTTAAAGTCAGATTTATAGACTCAAGGAGACAGAAACTGAATCCCACACCTGGTGCAATTAGAAGCATAATTAGAAGCAGAAGAACAAAATGCCACCTAACCTAACCAAAGCATCAGAGCCATCATTGCACATGTCTTTTTTTCTTTTTCTTTTTCTTTTTTTTTTTCGAGACAGGGTCTCACTCTTTTGCCCAGGATGGAGTACAGTGGCGTGGTCAAGGCTCACTGCAGCTTCAATCTTCTGGGCTCAAGTAATCCTTCCACCTCAGCCTCCCATATAGCTGGAACTAGTTGTGCACTACCACACCTGGCTAATTTTTTGATTTCTTGTAGAGATGAGGTCTCAGTATGTTCCCAGGCTACTGTTGAACTCCTGAGCTCAAGAAATCCTCCTGCCTGAGTCTCTGAAAGTGCTGGGATTATAGGCGTGAGCCACTACACCTGGCCTGTTGCACAAGTCTTCACAAACAACATAGATTTTCTAAAACTATCCAGATTTCATTATCAGGGAAAAGTTTGCTTAGGTTTATTACAGCAGTCCTTGGCATTCATATGGTAATTTGTACTTTACAAATACTTTGATATATTATAACTCTATTGGTCTTTGAAACAAAGCGATACAGTGTAGGTGGTATCATTCTCTTTCTCACTCAGTGTGGCCCAGAGTTGCTCAGAATTGGAGCAGAGCCTGAGATGTATCTGCAGATCCTGTCATCAGCTGGCAAGTCCAGGAGACTGTGTCATTTAGAGACTGTGTTGTTAGTTACCCCTTAACATCTTCTAAGGTGGCAGGAAATACATTGGAAATAACATTTTAAAGTAAAAATTTTATAAAGTTTAAAGAAGAGTTTTGCCACTTAAACAGGGGAGCTTTGTCTGGAAAATACACTGAGTTGAAACACTTCATCCTTGGAAGGATTATACAAGATGAACAGTTGTGATAACTGTGTAGATTAGAGGGATGTGAACGGGCAGTTAGTCCAGTGCCCTCATTTAAAAGGCCAAGATCCTGATTCAGAGGAGGCATCCTTTGCCCAGAGCTGCTTAGCTAATCTGACCAAATGTTGGGAAAAATGTCTCACACAACCCACTATTCCTTAATTATGGATTTTATGAAAAACAATAGAACATGTTAATGAGTAATTTATATTAGCTCGATGTATTACAGTTTTTTAGCTTTAAATTACACTTTTCTTATAATGATGAAATGTTTTAGAATCCTTTGAATCTAAGTATTTGTTTCCTAAATGAAACATTTGTACAACATTTGATGTTTTTACTTATGAAATATTCTCCTCCCCTAAGAAAATTTAAACTTTTTCTATTTAAAAGCTAAGAAATGTTTTAAAGGAAAAATGAAATTATCTTCCTTTAGCTTATTTTTAAGGTAAAACAGCTTTTTACTCTGTTGTTGTGGTAATGGACAGAAAATTACATACAAAAATATTCTGGGAGAGCTTTCTCCTAGTTGGTTTTAAATCATTGTGCTATCTGAAAGATTTTTAGATTTTATAGCAGCTAATTTGTCCACCAGCATTAATGTAACACACTGTAGTTATGAAAATATATTGAAGGACAAGAAGTGGACACGAAGTGATTTTTGTAACCTGAGCAGTTAATGAATGTGCCAACATTTTCTAGGAAGTGACAGCAAGAATATTCTGCTCTGTAGTTAAAATACTGGCTGGCTTTTGATGTCTTCATGCTTAATTGTGATCACTTTCTTGCACTGTGATGTTTTTACGTGAATATGTTGAAGTAGAAGTCTACCATATTATTTTATAAAATGTTTTCTGTATGGCAATAAACTGAAAACATGGATCAACCCTTCTTTTGAAAATAAACTGAGTCAATTTAGCTTTTTAAAAATATAATCATCTCTTTTAAATAGAATCCTCTTCCACCATCAAGGCTCAATATTTTGTAAGCATCCAAAAAATTGGTAATTAGGGGGCTTGCACTTAATTTCACTATCTTCAGTAGAGAGGAACTGTTTGGAACTTAGATTTCCAATGTGTATATTCTAATGGAGAAAGCAAGAGGTAGAGTTTGTATGTTTGACTTACCTTAGATTTTTATTTTCCATACATACCACAGATGATTGACTTGTTGCATAAATGAAGATCTTCTTTTGTATGCTTTTCAAACACTGTAAATAAATTTGAAATTTGAATAACTTTCCACAGTATAACTGTAAAAAAAAAAAAAAAAAAAGGTCTTAATTTAACCAGCATTACCCTCTGCTTGTACCAATTGAGTGGCAGAACTAAACTCCTATAGTCAAAGATAAATTCCTATCCTATTTCTAATTGATGGGATATAGGCACCGCAATTTCCCTTCATTGTTGAAGCCAACAAGTTCCGTAACAGAACTCCAGAGGTAAATAGCTGGGGAAACTATTAGTTTTAAGGTCCCACTGTAGCTCTGTGAATGACTAATCAGAGGAAGCCAAAAATCAGCCAACCAATTTCAGTTATGTCTTTAATTGTGATGTAAGTGTGAAGTTTCTACATATGGGTAATCAGGGTTGAGTTAGGTAGTTTGCAAACATGACTTTTGCTGGAGGAACTTTTAATCATGTCTTATTAATTTCTGGTCCCAATAATTAATTTTCTTACAGTCAAACCAAATGCACTTGAAAAATAATATAATTAATACTGTGTGAAGAATTTTTTGCATGTTAAAAAAAACAAACTACTAGTTTGCTTAGTTCTGGCATTCATAAACTACCGCACCTTCTGTTCTATTGACATGTTTGGAAAAAAGAATTGAACATATGTACCACCCCCCTCTTTCTAGAGTCTCCACAGTTCTTTAGCAATTGCTAACCATAGGTTTTTAATAGCAAAAGACAAGATTGTCAGTTTTTAGTGCAAAACTCTACTCTTTTTGGTTGACTTGGAAAAGCTGTTGTTTATATTGGGAATTGTGACAGCTGTCTTTTACTTTGTTAAATTAGAAATTATTTAGCAAAAATATAGAGTTTCACCCCAGTAAAATAAACTTCCACGTGAGAGTTGTGTTCATTCAAGGGTTATTTTTTGAGAGAAGAAGTACATTTCCTGCATTTGTCACAGATAATATCAGAAATTTTGTTGTTTTGATTAAAATGTTGCCATCTACTTATAAGTTAAAAATGCTGAGAAGGTTTTTTTTGGAAACAGTTTATGAGGCCAGGACATTTTTAAGTTTGACTCAAATATAAAAAGCCACAGTATTCTTGCCATGGTTTTGTACTTAGATGTCTCTCATTATGGGATTCAGAATGTAACAGTTATAGTACTGCATGAAAATACTTACGCAGTTCTACAGTTACAGTATTGCGTGAAAATGCAGTATGGTATGAAATTATTTGTCCAAAACTGTACTCCAGAAATGGAGCCCATATGATTTTATAACTATAAAATAGGATGGGACAGAGAAAAATATGTCTGTATTACAGTATAAACATATCTGGTTTAATAAGAACTATTTCTTTTCATCTCTTTACTCCCAGTATCTCCATAATGCCCAGTATGTAGTAGGCACCTGTAATTGTGAAGCAGCCTCGTTGTCTGGGGTAAATACCAGGGTTCTTGGTCTCATGGCCAAGGAGATCGAGGTCGCAGACACACACAGTTTGGAGCAGGAGTTTAATAGGCAAAAGGAAATAACAGCTCTCTGTTACAGAGAAGGGTCCCAAGCAGGTTGCCAAGTTGTAGTAAAAATGTCAGGGTTTTTATAAATGGGCTAGCGAGGAGGGGGCTCGTGAGGAGGGGATGTCTTATCTTCCTAGGGTCCCAGGACGCTTTAGTTGGGACCAGGTGTGCTATCTGTACAGAGCAGAGCTTTTTATCAGCTCTTATCCCATTCCCTGACCACATAAGGCTCTTAGACTCTTAGTCTATGTTTCTTTGTCCAGCTTATCTGGAAGGGAGAGTTTCTGTGTCTGTTCCCATACATCTTGCAGCTGCAGGCATCCCCCGTAGTCTGCTTTTAGCTTCCTTATCTTAGTGCCCCTAAAGGGAAAGGAATGTGCTTATTAAGGGTTTTACTGGAGTTAACTGCATGAGGTCAAAAAGGGAGTTATTTTTGAGCTGCTGGTTGTTAAAAGTTTTCTGCCAGGGACTCGCTTTACCCTAACTGTCTACCTAAATTCTTTCTGCCTTCTATAACAATTGTATGCTCAGTAAATACATAAGGAATAATGAACTTAATAACATTTTTTTCCTTGCTCAAAATGATACTTAAATGACTCAGTACAACAAAGAAACTATGAGTAGTAACCAGTGCAAAACTAGCAAAAGGATGAAATACACAAGAAAATGAGAGAATTTAAGAGGAGTAGCAAAACAGCACTGCTTAAGTTTCGGGTTTATTTTAAAGTTTAAAATAGAAGTAAACAAGCAAACACACTGATAATGGTTAGGCTTTCTGTCCCCACTGCACAAATCTCATCTTGAATTATAATCTCCACATGTTAAGGGAGAGACCAAATGAAAGGAATTGGATCATGGGAGTGGTTTCTCCCATGCTGCTCTCGTGATAGTGAGTTCCCATGAGATCTGATGGTTTTATAAGTATTTGGTAGTTCCTCCTGCATTTATTCTTCGTGCTGCCCTGTGAAGAGGTGCCGTCCACCATGATTGTGAGTTTCTGGAGGCTTCTCCAGCCATGCAGAACTGTGAGTCAATCCTCTTTTTATTATAAATTACCCCGTCTCGGGCAGTTCTTTATAGCAGTATGGGGACGGACTAATACTCACTGGGTTAGCTGGGGTAGGTAAAGCCACAGCTGTGGCAGCAACCAGCTGGTGGGTGTGCCTTGATGGAGGCTTTGCAGGCTGCAGCAGAAGGGACCCTTCAGATAAACCTCCAGTCAGGAAAGGAAAAGGCCCAAATAAACAGTATTTTGATTTTTTTTAAAAGGGCATAAGTACCAATAGAGATTTAAAATAATCATAAGAATACCATTAACTTTATGATAAAAATTTTGTAAGTGGAGAAGAAATTGATATATTTCTAGGAAAACAGTAGAAGATCCATCTAAGATTTTGACAATTTAAGTCAACCACTAAAGAAATGGAATCAGTAATCACAAGTCCACCTCGCCAAAAGACAATTTTTGAAAGATGAATGTTACCAAAACATCAAGAAACTGATTAATTCCTATCTTATACAAACTTTGAAATGAGAGAAAGCTACCCAACCCATTTCAGAAAGTTAGTAAAATCTCAAAGCTACACTTGAGCAAAGACTGTGAAATATTAATAGACCCATCTTGTTTATGAACATAGATGGAAAAATTGCCAATGAAATACTGGCACATTGAATGTAGCAGTACATAAAATATTGTATCATGAGCAAAAGGAGAATCTTTTCCAGGAACAGGAGGATGTTTTAATAAAAATATGTAATTTACCTCTGTACAGTTTAAAGGAGAAAAACTATATGATCACGTCAACAGAAACAGGAAATTCAGTTTTTTGGGGTGATAGTTGTAAAAGTGCTTAACTCACTTATATAAGCCATTAGTGGATGTTACAATAAACCTTGTATAGTGGCAGATATAAGACAGACATACTGGAATTATCTTTGGGGTTGGATCCACGGGCCTGCCATGGAAAATTTATTGAGTAATATGTCCAAGGCGTCACCATTTGCCAGACGTTGCAAGTGTGACCATTTGCAAGGTGTTAACAAAAAGTTACCTGCCTATAGATTCCCCTTTCTAACTCTGACCTATTATTTTGGAACACAGAGGAAAGAAACATCTGATGTTTCTGTGTTTGGGTAAACATTAGGCTTATAAAAGGGCCTAGGGTTTTTTTGTTTGGTAAACCATTGCCTTTCCTGCTTTGGTGTGGCAAATCTTCCTTTGGAGAAAAAGGTCCCTTTCATCTTAAAACCAACTCTCAGTGACCAACAAAAGCAACAAATAGGAACCACCACCATTTAAGAACCATCAGGTGATGCCTCATTTGCTGTGGTGCACAGCTGAACTTGATTGTTGCTCTTGGATCAGGGTTGGCTTGATAAGGACTCACTTAACCAATGGAAAGTAAGGTTAAATCTTTGTAAGCAATGCTTCTGATGCGAATCACCTGGAGATCTTGAGAAACTGCAGACTGGTTCAGCAGATCTGGAGTGGGGCCTGAGATTCTGCATTTCTAACAAGTTTCCTGGTGATATTAATGCTGCTGGTCTGTGAGCCATACTTTGAGTAGCAAAGGACTAAAGGTTGTGAGATAAACTGCTTTTAGCAGCCCAAAGGGCCAACTGGAAAGACGAGACCAGTTGCAGAGCAAATGGCGAGACAGATCTGGTAATCTTATTCTTAGAGTACTTAAAAAAGATAAGAAGGATCTGTTCCTGATATCCAGGGTACTTGGTGGATGTGTCCATGACCTCGAGATCGAAAACCCATTAGTTTAATCTTTGTGAAATCTGAATTTTAAGGACCTTACCCAGTGAACATGTAACTAGTGGAAATCCTGAAAACTGGCTAATGCAAGGAAGTGATACCCATGTGTGATGCTTATCTTTGTATCCATTTCATGGGGAAGGTCATGGAAGACGACAGCAAACTTGAGTGGTTAATGAGAGCTTCATTAACGTTGTCTGCTCCAGGCAATAAGTGAAGTCTCTGGCAGTGGGAAGCATGGACCCAAGACCGAAAGCTCTGGCACTTTATAGCAGTGGTAGGGGGTAGATAGGACTTAGTGTGGCCCCTTAAAGAGCAAGGTCCAAGTGATTTTCTCTGGTGAATGTCGATGTGGATCTATTCTCCGGGGTTAGATCCAGGCAGGTAACATCAAAGTCAGTTGGTAAGACCTTATGCCTGTGAATGGAAGGCCTTGATAAAACTTCATTATTAATGTTTTGCATCAATTTAGCAGATGACTATAGTCATTTCACATAATCTAATACATGAACATCCTGTATGGGTGACTGCTGAGGGTTTAACGAAGGAGAGTCCATTTATAATTTGGCTGGTAAGGTGGATGCTTCTGTCACTACTGATGGGCAAGGATATTAACATCAATATCTAAAAACATTCTGAGATTTGGATTATAATGTGTTAAATTTCTAGGCCAATTTGAGGAGAATTTAACAATGGTGAGCTTTTCAATTAATGAACGTGGCATATATCTTTTTTTGGTGGGGTGGGGACAGAGTCTTGCTCTGTTACCCAGGCTGGAGTTTAGTAGCATGATCTTGGCTCACTGCAACCTTTGCCTCCTGAGTTGAAGCAATTCTCCTGTCAGCCTCCCCAGTAGCTGGGATTACAGGCGAGTGCCATCACACCTGACTAATTTTCATATTTTTAGTAGAGACAGGGTGTCACCACCTCAAGGGATCCACCTGCCTTGGCTTCCCAAAGTGCTGGGATTTATAGGCATGAGTCACCGTACCTGGCCAAACATAGCCTACATCTTCCTTTACATAGATTGCCTTTGATTTCTTTCATTGTTATTTTGTAGTTTTCAGCTTACAGATCCCGCGCATATTTTGTTAGACTTAAACCTAAGTATTTCCTTTTTTTTTTTGATGACCCACAAATTTTTTTAAATGTTTTTCCTTTTCAGCGTTCATTGCCAATACATTGCACCGTTTGAATCTCCAGTTCAGAAAAATCATGGCCTCTGGAGTTTTACTGAGGACTAGAGATAGCTAGATAACATAGTTCCACCTTATTCACTTGGTCTTTGATGTGGTGTCCATAATTGAGTAAATGGCAGTATGTCCAATGCAACATCATGCTGCCATGAACTTGACTTTGCCCTCTTGTCTAGCCCTCTCCATTTAGACTACTTGGAAGGGTCAGCAGTAAAATTTCACTGGCCCAGTCCAGAGCTGCTTGAGTGTTAACTGTTTTGTGCCATAATATGTTGTGGCCAGACTACTTTTCCAGTTTTGAGATTATTTTGGAGCTTTACATTGGGTATGTTCTTTTCCAAGTATCATTAGGGGCATTGATCTCTGATGCCCTTTTCTTTCTTATCTTCCAAATGGCAGGCAGTAAATGGCTTATTAAGCAAGTATAAGGTTCAAGATCTCAGCCCCAAAGATATAGTTGTAGATGCCAGGCTTAACATTCCTGAGGCTCTCAGAGAAAACTTTTCCCTCTATAGACTCCCCATTTTAAGAAGGAGGCATGGGGCTTGGTTGGCCTATTTAGTTAGTGACGCACCTATATTACTCTCCTTGGCATCTTACCCCCAGCCCATCCATTGGGTTGTGTCAGTCTTTTATTTCTAAGTGAGGATCCAGTCAACAGAAGGCACAAGAGATAGAACCAAATACCATAATGCCTCCTTCTATTCCACTATGAACAGTCAAGGACACTGGAGGCCTCCGGGTGGGACACATATGCGTTCAGGAGCCTCTGAGCTTAAAGATGTGTGAGTGGAGCTAACTAGACTGCCCAGGTTTGGTCTACACTGTACATTTTTTTTCTTTTTTCTTTTTTTTTTTTTTTTTTTTTTGAGGCAGAGTCTTACTCTGTTGCCCAGGCCAGAGTGTAGTGACATGATCTCGGCTCACTGCAACCTCCGCTTCCTGGGTTCAAGCGATTCTCCTGCCTCAGCCTCCAAGTAGCTGGGACTACAGGTGCCCACCACCATGCCCAGCTAATTTTTGTATTTTTAGTAGAGACAGGGTTTCACCATGTTGGCCAGGCTGGTCTCAAACTCCTGAGCTCAAGTGATCCTCCTGCCTTGGCTTCCCAAAGTGTTGGGATTGCAGGCATGAACCACTGTGCTCAGCCTCTCTGTAAATCTTGAGTCGGCACTGAGCTCATGAAAGCTGTGCTGAATGGGTTTCTTTAGATTTTCATTTTCATGTTTGCCCCATTTATGCTAATATTAATTACTGGAAAATACATTCACCTACTTTGCTTCTCTCTGACCAACATAGGGGCAGGATCTGTGGAAAGACATTTACCACCTGTTTGAAAAGGTCAGCGTGCTGATATTCACTAACTACTACCCCCACAACTCTCCCTCCCCAGACCTGATAGATGCTATAATTTCTGCAGTCCAATCACTATTCTTCCCAAACTCCATGAGCCAGATTTTATACGTACTTTGTGTGACCATAAAACTCTGTACTATTATAAAACCATTTAATTTTGTAGATACCTTCAATGGTGGCATCACTGGGTCCTCTCTTGGATAGCATAGTCCTATGACTAAATGGGTCAGTGGTTGATCAGGCTTCATGAGAATATGATCCCTCGGAGAAATATACAGCTAATTTAACAACAAATGACTGTCCTAATTCTGGAGACCTGGGAAGTACTGGTAAGAGTATAGTGATCATAAGCAGACATTGGGTGCTTTAAGGTAAACTGTGCGAAGATCTCCTCTCTCTTAGAACTTAATCAAACTCTTGGCATCCACAGAAGGCTAGGAGGATGTAATGAATACTTACACTTTTGTGGAAGCCCACAACCTTTTGAATGGCCTTTCTATACTTTAGTGAACCTCCATGTTACGAACCTTACTTCCTCAAGTCTCTTTTGCTGCTAGGAGGCGGACAGTAACTTTGGTAATTAGAAATATCTGCACTCAGCAACATGCAGCACAAGTTCTGTGCTGTCGTCCATATGCTGTCATGAGTTTTGCCATATGTATCATCTGGCTTTCAGAGGACCTTTCATGGTTGCCAGGTCAAGTTCCTGATACAGAAGTGGCATCAGTGCTGGTGTTAATGGCTGCAGTAAGGTCAAATTCCTAGATTTTAGTGCTCTGTGGTAGCAGAGAGAATGGTGGTAGTTTATTTTTTCTTTCCTTTTTTTTTAAAAAAAAAAAAAAACCTTTTTCATGTTGAAGTTCACATGACCTACAACTAACCATTTTAAAGTATAATTCAGTGGCATTCAGTACATCCACAATGTGCAATCACCACCTCTTAACTAGTTCCAAAACATTTTTATCATCCTAAAAGGAAACCCTGCACCCATTAAACAGTGGTGGTTTCTCTATCATCCCACTTTTGTAACATGCTTTGGGGTCTTATTCCTGGGATCTTTCTCTACAGTGGTATAATTATATAAGGGTGGAAATATAAAAGAGTAAGCCTTTAGAAACAGTTTGTGTCTAAGTTAGCTCTCAGGCATATTGTCTTCAAAGGAATGTTTTAAACCAGCCAAAGACTAACATCAACATGCTTACATTTTGAGTCCAAAATTAAAATCCAAAATAGTGAGCCAAGCATGGTGGCTCACGCCTATAATCCCATCTACTCCAGAGGCTGAGGTGTGATAGAATTTCTTGAACCTAGGAGTTCCAGTGAGCTATGATTGTGCCGCTGCACTCCAGCCTGGGTGACAGAGTGAGATTGCTTCTAAAACAAAAATTTGAAATAGTAAGTGCATTGATTTTTTTTTTATATAGAATCAAACAATTGTGAAAATATAATTGGCTAAGTTTCATATACAGTTCTTTCTAAAACTCCTGCTGTTCTCTTAGATGTAGTTTGAACCAGCCAAGGATGATGGCTTCAACATGCCTCCAGTTGTCTTGCCACTCCAGGGCCTGACTCAAACCAAAATAAGACTTGCTGTTACCCCGAGACAAGCCAACTCTCATTGCTTTGGCAACCACTACAGCTACAGGTTGTTGCATCATGCCAAGCTCTGTGTTCTTTCTAACTAGTAGAGTGGAGTGGGATGGTAACATGATGGTGAACCCAAAACAATGGTACTAGGAAGGAGGTTGGCCAAACTCAGAGTGGAGGCTGACCCTATATCTGGTTGTAGCAGAGCCAGTCCTAGGGAAACAGGCTCAGCAGCAGCAAGGATGCAAGGACCAGAAGGCAGCAGGGGAAGGAAAAGAAGCAGGGGGTAGGGGAACTTTAGGAGCAGAGTAGTGTTGATAACTGGCATCTGGAACCTACAGTTTCCAGTTCAGAGCAGTACACCATACTCAGTGTATACTTACACTCCAAGACATTTCCTGGGCAGTGATCTAGAAATGACATTTTTAAAAGGAGCTGTGTTTCAGTGTTAGACTGCAGTTATCCAAGCAATATCAGATAGTGTGCAGTTTTTGTAGTATAAGGTAAAAATCTGGATAATAAAGATTATTAATAACAGTTTTAGTTAATACTTGACTGACATTGAGACTCTCGATGCAAAAAGGTAAGTAGAAGAGAAGGCTGTAAACTCAAGACCATCATACCCTGTGGGGAATTTACAATCTAAATATAACAAACATATAGAGTGAGATAGGAGAAAAGAAATGGGATTGGTAATGATATTGCTGGTACTAAAGTCTATTTAGGAAATGGAAATATATAGCAAGAGGAGTCAGATACTTCTTGGGCATTGATCAAAGAAAAATACACAAACATATAGAAGGAAATAAACATCGTTTTAGTTTATAACATTTTCCTCTGATTCTACGTGATTATATAGCTAGTCTACTCTTCCACCCCCAAGATTCTGGGGTATTTTGGCTAATGTTATTTACAATGTCCATAAACTCAGAAGAAGTTAGTATTAACAGGGATATGAAAGAACCTCCAGTTATTGTGCAAGAAATTTTGAATTTCCATCATGTTAAATGGAACAACTGTTTATCATTCACTCTGCTATAAGTCTATGCGAAACCAAATCCATGGATTTACCAATGGCCATTTTACCACCTCCAAACTATCTTTTATTTTTTTGAATTGTATCTATTTCCTTATTCCATTTTCTTCTGTTTGATTAAAATCCTTCATGTTCTCCTGCATCATATGTCACTCATTTTTGTGTGAGCCACTGAGACCCTCTGAGAGAAAATTCAAAGCTACCCACTGTATGATTGTTCATTCACTGAACATGTAATTTTTGAGTGCCTACTGCATACTAAGCATTATGAAAGGCACTGAAATGGAAAAGACTAAGACATCCACCATCCACAGATGGGCTTTTGTAGGTCCTGGAATTGAATTTGTCTTTTCTTTCCCCTATCATTTAACAGCCACTCAGGACGTTGGTAATTGGATATTTTCATAAACCACATTAAATTGTATAATTCTGAATTTCTATACTGGAAAATTATAAAGTCCCAAATCAATGAAGATAAACTTACTACATTATGCAAAACTAAAAATATGCTTGATTTAGAAGTTTTATTTTCTAAGGAGACAGAGTTAATAATGGACACTTTTGAAATAGCACCCTAAATGCACTTTTAGTTTCCAATCAGCAGATAGCAGTACTTGATTCCAATTCAAAGAGAAAGTTAGGATGGTGTTCTGTGTGAATGCTATCTATGACAAGGACATTCAACTTCCAGAAAATGATTCTTAAGTGGAAATTGGGCACATTCTAATTGGAGATTGTCTGGTTTGTCTTAGAAAGGGGAGCGCTGCTGTATACTGGTCAGGTACATTTAATTAAGGTAAAAGACAGCTTTTCCTCCTCATCAGTGTAAACAACTGGACTTCTTCCTGTTAAGTATCATATTAAACACAATCTGAAATTTTACTTACTATAAAGAAAATAAGATTTTATGCTTTTTTGATTAACTTTTCTCAGGTGCATTCTAAGTGAAGTGAATTTGATTTATTGCAATTGGAGTATTACTGCTGCAGGCACAAAACTATCCACTCCACTCAATAAAATAAAGACCACACAGAAGAAATTATTAGAGTCCAAACAACCCAGAGAAGTAGAAGGAAATGCTCTAAGGAAGGAAATGGCGGACGCTAAGTTTCTAAAACGGACATACATGTTTCCTTAAGTGCACATCATCATTGGAACACGTGATTATCCTGCTGTTTATACTTGCAGTATTGTCCCAAAAGTAAACTCAACCACCTGGAAAATGCAGTAGATGGGCCCTATGCTAAACCTGTAGTTGTTGAGAACTACAGAAAAAGCATTCACTATTTTTTTTTTTTTTTTTGGATATGGAGTCTGTTTCTGTCACCAGGCTGGAGTGCAGTGGTGTGATCTCAGCTCACTGCAACCTCTGGCTCCTAGGTTCAAATGATTCTTGTGCCTCAGCCTCCCAAGTAGCTGGGACTGCAAGTGCTTGCCACCACGCCTGGCTAATTTTTGTATTTTTAGTAGAGACAGGGTTTCACCATGTTGGTCTGGCTGGTCTCAGACTCCTGACCTCAAGTGATCTGCCTGCCTCAGCCTCCCAAGGTGCTGGAATTACAGGCGGTAGCCACTGCACCCAGCCAGCATTCACTTTTAATCTGTAATATTCTAGCTGAATTATGTCTTGTTCATCTAGTATATCCTTTGCTGTGAATTCTATAATACAGGATTTCAGGTTTATGTCCACTCAACAGTGACTTTTCTTGGTTTATCTTCTCCAAAATGTATCTACTGCATGAATCGTCCCTCTTGTTCTGCAGTCACTATTTGAAAAATAGGTATCCAGTATGTTTAGGCACTGCCTGCCCCTACAATGCCTCCCAGGGCTCTGAGCGTGGGCATACCAGATCTCCTTGCAGGGCCAGCACCAGCCACCATGGTGGGGGGCTCCTTCCTGCGCCTAGGTTTTTGAAACACCACATCTTTTCTTTTGTTCTCCAGTCCTGGGTGGGACTGAAAACTTATTTTCCTCACAATCACCTTTTGGTTTTTCAGTTTTGTATTATCTGTGTAATCAATTTCCTACATCAAATTATCTATATTTAATTTTTTTCTTTTTTCTTTGAGATGGAGTCTCACTCTGTTGCCCAGGCTGGAGTGCAGTGGTGCAATCTTGGCTCACTGCAACCTCTGCCTCCCGGGTTTAAGCTATTCTCCTGCCTCAGCCTCCCAAGTAGCTGGGATTACAGGCACCCGTCACCACACCCATCTAATTTTTGTATTTTCAGTACAGATGGGGTTTCACCATGTTGGCCAGGCTGGTCTCAAACTCCTGACCTCAGGTGATCCGCCCTTCTTGGCCTCCCATAGTGCTGGGATTACAGGCATGAGCCACTGCACCCAGCCTCTATTTAAAATTCTTAATTTCTGTTTTCCTTATTTGATTAATACAGCTATAAAAATAGCAAACGTATCTAAAGTGTTATTTCAGTGGAAAAGGAAGATTTTTATTTTGTAGAATTTATGTGTGATTTTAAGTGAAATATTTGTTTGGATCTTGGGGTTTTGGTAGCATAATAAAATCAGATACTTAGGGTTACAGAAGGGAAAAAATCCTCAGCCTCACATTCAGCAATGGTTTAGATTCATGAACAGGTTGATAGTCAAATCCTGAGTATAAAAATACTTTGCATTCTATCAACTTCTTCTCAAATTACTAGTAAGAACTTCATATTTTATGATTCTCTCATTGACTGTTTTAATCTTTTCCTTAAATAAAACCAGGAGCAGAAACCTCAAAAGTACCAGAAATCAACCAGGATGAAATAATGTGCATAGTCCTTTAACCAGTAAATAAATTGAATTTGTAATTTTAAAACTTCAAAAAAGGAATCTCCAGACCCACATGAAGAATTCTGTGAAGAATTCACTGAAGAATTCTATCAAACATTTTAAAAAGTTACCAGTTTCATACATTAAGTATGTAAAAAAAAAAAAATTAATGTTAGTTTACACAATCTTTTCCTCAAAATAGAACAGGAGGGAAACACTTCCCAACTCATTTTATAAGACTAGTTTTACCGTGATGCCAAAACCAAACGCAATACAAAAAAGAAAACTACAGATTAATATTTCTCACGAACTTAGAGGCAAAACTCCCCCCAAAATATTAAATCCAATAATGTATAACAAGAAGTACATGTCATGACCAAATGTGATTTATCCCATCTAAGCAAGGATGGTTCAAGATTCAAAAATCAATTAGTGTAATCATAGAAACAGGCTGAAGAAGAGAAATCATATGATAATATCAATTGACATAGAAGAAGCACTTGACAAAATTCACATCTATTCAAAATAGCCAGTGGTCCCCACGTTGGGATCCGATGGTGCTGACTCCCCTCAGGCACCTTTTCCCATCTTTGATACTCCCTGATGTAAGAATAATGCTTTTCATATCTCATAAATCAGTGAGTCAGAATTCATAAGAAATACATGGCTAGAAATGGAATAAATCAAACACATATTTACCATATCATAATTATCCAAGTCACAATTTTAAAAGGTGTTTTCTCACAGAGAAGAGTATTTCTCTAAATATATAATGTAGTTGGAAAATTCATAATTACTCCTATGGTACACACTTTATTGGCCTAAGCTAGTAGAGACCGTTTCTCTTCCTAAGATCCACAATTATACATTAACATTTGAATGATTATTTTCATTATGCAGCCAAGATAGCAATTCCCAGATCCAATGCTAATGCACTTCCTGGCTAAAGCTGAAACTCTTAAGAGCAATTAACTAATTCCTGAGTTAATATTGTTTAGACATAAGCCTCTAGAACTAAATGAACTAATGTATGTACAATGCTTAGCACATTTCCTGCATATAATACTCAATATATGATAGTATTGCTGTCATAAACTAACAATGTCAAGAGGTTTTTTTACATTGATCAGGTTTTTTTTTTTTTTAAACATTTTCAAGCTAAGCATAAATTTCTCAAACCCATGGTCAAAGGTGATAGGAACACTGTGTTCTCTTAAGTCCAGCCACCACTCTATCCAAAATTCAATTTTAAGATGTACTAATAGTTTTCCTGTGTGTTTAGCCAAATACATGCTGTACATGCATGTCAGTAAAAGAAAATGCTACCAGTAGTGTTTTTTTGTTTTTGTTTTTGTTTTTTTTTGAGACGGAGTTTTGCTGTTATTGTCCAGGCTGGAGTGCAATGGCGTGATCTCAGCCCACTGCAACCTCTGCCTCCCGGGTTCAAGCATTTATCCTTCCTCAGCCCCCTAGTAGCTGGGATTACAGGGGTGTGCCACCACACCTGGCTAATTTTTGTATTTTTAGTAGAGACAGGGTTTCACCATGTTGGCCAGGTTGGTCTTGAACTCATGACCTCAGGTGATCCGCCCGCCTTGGCCTTCCAAAGTGCTGGGATTACAGGCGTGGGCCACCGCACCTGGTCCAGCTAGTGTTTTAATTAAAGCCTTTGCTACAGAAAAGTTGTGTCACTTGGGTACTCTGGGAAGCAGATGCTGAGATAGGAATGTAAAAGGTTTATTGGAGGGTAAGGAAACAATTTAGAAATGAATTGTGAAGGAAGCAGTATTGGGCATAGAGAACCTCAGACCATGATGCAGAGCTGAGTCTTGACTAACAGGAGGAGCTCAGGAGCGAAGACTGCCCATGGGGACACCCACTCAGGGCAGAAATGGCTGGTACCCTGGCCCTGCTCAGTCATTGGCAGGGACTTCCCTAGAGGGGTGTGGCCTTGGGTTGAAAGCTGAAGCACACAGCTTGAAGGAACTGACAGATGGAGCTTATCAGCTAATTCGCATTCTTTACAGCTAAACTGTACATTCTTTCTTGAGGGGAAATCTGAGCAGTACACCTCCATGACTTTAGAAGAAATGCTGGAGAAGACAAATAGTAGTAAAATCCTTATCCTTATTTGACCGTTTTTGCTCCTAATTCCTTTTTTTTCTTTAAGAGATGGAGTCTCGCTGTCACCCAGGCTGGAGTGCAGTGGCACAATGATGGCTCACTGCAGCCTCAACCAGAGCTCAAACAATCCTCCCACCTCAGCCTCCTGAGTATCTGAGATTACAGGTGTACCACCATGCCCACCTTTGACTTTTTTACTTATTCCCTATCAGATAGTCTCCTATCTGGACTATCTGAAGGGTGGTTTTAAAAACATATTTCTGTGGAATCCCTACCCACTTAAAAATGTGTAATAATGATGCCAGCAGGGAAGTGTGGCTGGGGCTGCATACTCCATGGAACCAAGGGGAGCCCTTCTCCTTCTGAGTTGGGACAGAAACTCCCAGTGCTGCTGCGGCCACCCAAACCGCAGCTGTAGACCCAGGCCTCCTGCTCTATGGAGCAGGCAGGAGCCCTGCCCTCCTGGGCTCCTCAAACTGCAGCTGTGGATCCAAGCCTCCCTGTGTTCTTGGGGGAGCCAGGAACAGGCAGGATTTGCCCTCCTGGGTGCAGCTGCAGCTGCCACACCCACAGCTGCAGATATGGGTCTCCTGCTCCAGGAAGCAGGCAGGAGCTGTGGACAAGCAGGAGCCCTGCCCCTTCCAAGTTGATGGGGTGGGAGCTCGCGGGTGCAGCTGTGACCACCCTCCCAAGTGTAGAACCCAGGAATCTCTGCAGCCTGTGCCCTCAGGGGTCCCAGAAAGGACCCCCCCCAACCCCCATCCCTGCAGGTTCAGGGGTGTCTGGTCAGAGTCCTGAATGGAAGGGGTGAGTCCCCAGTAAGTCCCCACCTTCCAGCCAGGGAGGGCCTGAAGACTGGGGGCCAGGCTGCCAGTGGCTGCCAGTCCCTCCAACAGGTGGGGACTCGTGCTCTTCCGTGCTGCTCATGGCCGCCTATGGACCAATCAGCCTGTACTTCCTCCCCTCTGAGGTCCATAAAAGCCCTGGGCTCAGCCAGAGCAGGGCAGAGGATGATGGGATGACCAGCTGCAGAGAGGAGTACTCTACTGATAACTGGAGATGATGGGTGACCAGCTGCAGAGAGAAACTGCTAGCAGAGAGGAGCTACCCTCTGCTGAGAGCTTCAGAGACCTGCAGACATCTGGATGACTTGCCTGCAGAGAGGAGCCTCTCTTTCCAGGGCCTTCTCTCGGCTGAGAGCTGAACACCCAATGGGATAATCTGCCTACAGAGAGGAGCCACCCACTCCTCTGAGCTGTTCTAACACAATAAAACTCTTCTTCACCCTTCACTTGTCTGCATACCTCATTCTTCCCTGGATGGAGGACAAGAATTCAGGCACCATGGCCATAGAGGTTTCTGGCCAGAAAAATTGACACCCCAGAGATCCTGAAACAGTCTATTTCTAATTCAGAAACACAAAAAGATTTCATAAAAATTAAGGTAATAGATAACATTTTTCTGAATTTTAAGTTGTATTAATTTTTCATAAATTTGATGCCTCATGACATATCTGTTAAGTATTAGTACACAACAGTGATGAACAGTCAGGAATAGCTGTTTATACTTTTTCTTGGACATAACTTTGCCTAGTCTAGCTGCAGACCCTGCACGGAGTTTGCTCCTGTGTCGGTGGAGTGGCTGCCTAGATCCCACACTTGTTCACTGATGTGCTCCCTCCCACAAGGGGTTGAGCACAGCAGGCCAAGTAGACAGGGTGCCCCTGCTGGGAGTCTGGCAAAAGGGCTGAGAGAAATCTTGCATCACTGCCAACGTTGGATTCAGTATTTCATGTTTTTCTGAAAAAAATGCTTAGTATTCTGAAAACAGCAGCACTGTTTGAGTTGTTCAGTCACTAGAACAAAATTTAGAACTTCTCTACTGCCATTAAAATCAAATACTAGAGGCCAGGTGTGGTGGCTTATGCTTGTAATCCCAGCACTTTGGGAGGCCGAGGCGGATGGATCACCTGAGGTCGGGAGTTCAAGACCAGCCTGACCAACATGGAGAAACCCCGTCTCTACTAAAAATACAAAATTGGCCGGGTGTGGTGGTGCGTGCCTGTAATTCCAGCCACTCGGGAGGCTGAGGCAGGAGAATCGCTTGACCTTGGGAGGCAGAGGTTGCAGTGAGCCGAGATTGCACCATTGCACTCCAGCCTGGGCAATAAGAGTGAAACTCCGTCTCAAAAAAAAAAAAAAAAATTAATAGAAGCAAAATACTGCTTCACCAAGGGTAATATGCAAAATCATCTTTATAATAATTACGTGGACACTTTTTGAAACAAATCAATTATGCAAAAGAATCAGTTATTGGTCAGTTAACTAAATTGGCTATATAATGAGACTTATTTAATTACAAGTTTAGGGAAGTAGAGCTTGTGGTACCCTGTAAAAATGAACATCTTTCTTAAATTAGCAAATCCATGTCCTAAGTCTTATTTTGCTACATGTTACACTTATTCAATAAACATTTAGGGAGTGCCTACAACAGAAGAGGCACTATGGGGACACAGCTGCGAACAGGCACTTTATAGAAGAAAGCCAGATAGCCAAATGTCATGTAAGTAGGTGCTGAACCTGCTTAGTAATCAAGGAAGTACAAATTAAGACCACCTTGAGGTACTACTACTTTATATCCCTTAGAATAAAGTTCTAACAAAGCCAAATGTGAGAATATGAATCAATGTGAACTCTCATACATTATAATGCATGTGTAAATTTATAAAATCACTTTCAAAACCAATTTAGCTGTTTTTTTGTAAAGTTACACATTGAAATAACTTGTGACCTAAAACTCTACCCTTAGACATACATTCTAAGAAAATTTGCACATATTTGGAATGCTAATAACAAAACAACTGGAAATACTCTCAAAACCCAATGACGTGAAATAAATAAGTTTTGATATATTTATCCAGCGAAATAATATACAGCAGTTAATGAACTATAGCTACACACATGGATGAATCTTAGGAACATAATTTTGAGTGGAAAAGAACTCCCAAGAGACTGATACTGTATGATATCTCCATAAACTAAAAAAACCAAAATGAACAAAACAATGCTCAGGTATATGAAAACCTACATTTTTTGAAAGGTGAGGGGATGATAAATGCAAAATTCAGGCTAATGGTTGCATGGATGGGATAGGGAAAACTACATAGGTGAATGAATGGTATTGTTCAAGTTGAAGGTTTTGTGAGAAATAGGTTCATAGAGGTTCATATTACGCTACATAATTATATGTGATGGGTTATTTTTAAATTTAGAAATATTTTAAAATTATTAGGTTAATTTTAAAAGCAATAAAATAATGCTCCCCCTTGAATAGCACACTTCTGCATCTAAATTGGCTAGTGGTAGGACTGACAGTGGAATGCATATTTTCTTTCAGGGTAGTGTCTTGGAAAGTCAACTTCAAAACAGAAGAAAAACAACATGGCATACAGTATACTTTCCCAATAAGATGTTCTTTTTCTTTGTAATTTATTAAAAAAAAGATTGGTCATTTTCTTTTATTTATTTATTTTGGGACAGAGTCTCACTCTTTCGCCCAGGCGGGAGTGCAGTGGCGTGATCTCAGCTCACTGCAGCCTCCGCTTCCTGGGTTCAAGCGATTCTCCTGCCTCAGCGTCCTGAGTGGCTAGGATTACAGGCATCTGCCACCACACATGGCTGATTTTCTTTGTATTTTTAGTAGGGATGGGTTTTCAACATGTTGGCCAGGCTGGTTTCAAACTCCTGACCTCAAGTCATCTGCCCACCTTGGCCTCCCAAAGTGCTAAGATTACAGGCATGAGCCACCATGCCTGGCCAGTTATTTTAAAATTCAAATAATACTTAAGAAAATTAAATAGATAAAATTATTAAAAATGTTTTATTAAAGAGATAATTCTTATTAAATGAAATAATTTATATTAAATAAATATTATTCCCCTCTTCTTAGTCCATTTCGTGCTGCTATAACAGAAGATTTCAGACTGAGTAATCTATAAAGAATGAAAATTTATTCTCTCTCAGTTCTGGAGGATGAAAGTCCAAGAGCAAGCCACTGGCAGGTTAGGGCCTGGTCTCTCTGCTTCCAAGATGGCACCTAGAACACTGTGTCATCTGAGGGGAGGACTATCATATCCTTATATGGCAGAACACCGAGACAGCAAACCAACTCCTGCAGGCCATTTTTCTAATGGCAACCTATTCATGAGGGCGATCCCTCATGACCTAAACACCTCCCATTAAGCCCCATCTCCCAGTGCTGTTGCATGGGGGGATTAAGCTTCCAACACATTAGTTAAGAGGGGAACAAACATTCAAACCATAGCATCCTCTGAACCTCTGAACTTCTATAATTCCATGCCCCAGATATAATGACTGTGAATATTTTTGTGCATTATTCCTAACATTTTCTATGTATATGCAAACATACGTATATTTATACACATTAAACACATAACTTTATTTAAAAAAAACCTGTTTGCTGAAAACCATTTGGCAATAACCTATTCCTTTACTTACAAAACATATTTCATGTTAGAACCCATAAATCACCCTCAATACTTTTAGGGGTTATATAGTTTTCCATTGTAATAGATATGATTTAAACACTCATTTGATCACAGTTATTTAGGTTATTGCAATGTAACAGGACAGTAAATGAGACTGTCAGTTTTAGGGGAGGATTCCAAGTCTACAAATGAAAGGATCCAACTACCCCTACGTTCTATAGTGAGATGGTAGACTAGGTAGGTAGGACTTACTATACAAAGGAGGCCTTTATAAACTGGCTTAGGACCCTGAAGTCATCATTCATCTTAAGATATAAAACTATTCAAGTGTATAAGATTGAAAAAGAAAAGTTAAGATTTTAGAATGAGATATTTTGAAAAATGCTAAAGACAAAAATAAGGGGTCTCTTTTAGTTTACCCAAAAGTAGATGGCAAGGATACATTGGTCCAATGTTTGGACAATGATGGCAACAAGCAATAAAGATTAAAACATTCCATTCCTACTTTGCTTCACTTTCATAATCATCATCTGGTAGGAAAGAGTAGAAGTAAAATTGGTGTGTGAGAACTGAAGCCAAAGATGAATAAAGAAGAAAAGAATAATAGTGCAAACCATGATTCTCTAAAATAATTTATCTCTGCACCTGGAAAAGTTATGTTTGGAGCAGAATTATGAAATCTTCAAGCTATTGGCTCAGGTGAGCAGATACCTTAGATGAATTCCCTGGCAACAAAATTAAGGAGCGCTGAGAAAATTTGTTTGGGAGAGTTCTTAGAAAATACACCTGGAAGGAGTTGGGGCAGGTAGGACTGACCAAAGTAAGAAGCTTTTCTACAGTGTGGCTGCAGCTGAGGTCCCAGCTGATCCTTCTGGGAGTTCCAGAGCTGGGGATGGCTCTTCAGAGTTGTGCCACATTGAGGCTAGAGAAGTGAGCCATTTTATTCCTGCATCAGCGAGCACTGGGAAGGGTGTGACTTTGGGTAAAGAAATTATGGTCTGCAGCTAATATCCCCAGCAGCTTGGGGTTAGATGCATCGACCCTATAGAGCAACTCTGGATGAAGTGCTGCAGTATCCGCTATAAGAAGTAATGCAGGTTTTTCTTCCTAGTACTCATACATTTCTGTTTTAAGCCCTCATCTTTGCACGACTTTCACCGCTTGTATGCTTCCCTCAGGCTTACAGGAAATCATTCTGCCACCCCCTGCACCCCACTGCACTGGGGAAAGCAGGGCCTTGTGAGGTTGTCTTGGGCTGCTGGGATACATCATGTGGACGTTTGCACTCATTCTGCTCCTTCTGGGCGGGAGAAAACCCTCAAGCCTTGCCTTATTCACCAGGGGTGCCCACATTCTCTCCTGTTCTTGGATTTCCAACTGTCTTGAGGATTTCTCCTCTGTCTTCCCATAGTCTGAACAAATTTCCATAGCTCAGTGGACCAGGGGTGGAGCCGAAGGGAAGCAGAGGATCAGGAAAAACAGACACTCTGCCCATAACTCATCTTCCCCCATTAAATTTTTGTGCTTGAATTATCTCTAGGCCTAGATTTTTTTTTTTTTTTTTTTTTTTTTTTGTCTAAAAGCATAAGCTTCAGAAATTTTAGAAGCTCTTTCTTTGGTTTTCTGCTGTAACAGTCTTTCCCTGAGGCAATGAATGCATTGACTAAAGGAATAAAAGGCAAAGAGTAAAAAATTCAGAGAAGGATTTCTCAGGTAATATCTCAAAATATTATCCCACCACAATTACACCCAAGGATATTGACAGGATCTGTGATGAGATCCATGAAAGCTTATAATAGCCTTTGATGGCTCATGAAAAGGAAAAGGATCAGATGATCAAAGTCAGGGAAAAGTCTCAATTTCATTTAAAGAAGGAAGAAAGAGGATGCTGCCAATTATAGATTGGCAATCTTAATGTTCTACATGAAGAACATTCCAGACAAAACTGATCTCAGGCCAGGCAGGTGGCTCACACCTGTAATCCCAGCACTTTGGGAGGCCCAGGTGGATGGATCATTTGAGGTCAGGAGTTCGAGACCAGCCTGGCCAACATGGCAAAACCCCGTCTCTACTAAAAATACAAAAATTAGCTGGGCGGTAGTGGCGTGCACCTGTAATCCTAGCTACTCAGGAGGCGAGGCAGGAGAATCGCTTGAGCCTGGTAGGTGGAGGTTGTGGTGAGCCAAGATCACATCACTGCACTCCAGTCTGGATGACAGAGTGAGACCCTGTCTCAAACAAGCAAAACAAAACTCATTTATTTTTTTGATAGTTTGTCTTGGTCAGACAAAGGCTGTTGAAATAGGTATCTGGACTTCAGCAAATAACTGGATGGTCTCCTGAAATATCATGAATAAGATGTAAGAATGGGAACCAGAAGACAGAAGCGCAGGTAGATTTATAATACAGTGAACAACCATGCCCAAAGAGGACTGGAACATGGCCACAGTAAAGTGATCAAGATAGAGGGGACTGTGGAAACGGTGGCATGTGAGGGAAGTTGGACAGAACTGAGGATATGAAGCCTGGAGAAGAAAAGCCTCAGGGAACCTAGGGTAATCTGAAATTGAGACCCATCATCCTATGCAGGCTCATTCTGTGGGTCTCGGATATGGTTTAGCTCTGTCTCCCCACTCAAATCTCATGTTGAATTATAATCCCCAGTATTGGAAGTGGGACTTGGTGGGAGGTGACTGGATCATGGGCTGGATTTCTTATGTAGTGTAACACCATCCCCTTGGTGCTGTCTTCATGATAGTGAGTTCTTGCAAGATCTCATCATTTAAAAGTGTGTGTCACTCCCCACCTCACACTCTTGTTCCTGCTCTCACCGTGTGAAGTGCCTGCTCTCCCTTTGCCTTACACCATAAGTAAAAGCTTTCTGAGGCCTCCCCAGAAGCACATGTCACAGTGCTTCCTGTACAGCCTGCAGAACCGTGAGCCAGTTACATCTCTTTTATTTATAAACTACCGAGTCTAGGTACTTCTTTATGGTAATGCAAGAATGGCCTAATACAGGCTCAAAGGAAAAAAACACTAGAACAAATTTCTGTTGGTTAGAACATGTCGGCTGGGCACAGTGGCTCACTCCTGTAATCCCAGCACTTTGGGAAGCCAAGGCGGGCAGATCGCTTAAAGCCAGGAGTTCAAGACCAGACTGGCCAACATGGTAAAACCCCATCTCTACTAAAAATACAAAAATTCGCTGGGCATGTGTGGTGGTTAATACTGAGTGTCAACTTGATTGGATTGAAGGATGCAAGTATTGATCCTGGGTGTGTCTGTGAGGGTGTTGCCAAAGAAGATTAACATTTGAGTCAGTGGGCTGGGAAAGGCAGACCCACCCTTAATCTGGGTGGGCACCATCTTATCAGCTGTCAGTGTGGCTAGAATATAAAGCAGGCAGAGAAACGTGAAAAGACTAGATTGGCTTAGCCTCTCAGCCTACATCTTTCTCCCGAGCTGGATGCTTCCTGCCCTTGAACATCGGACTCCAAATTCTTCAGTTTTGGGACTTGAACTGGCTTTCCTTGCCCCTTAGCTTGCAGATAGCCTGTTGTGGGACCTTGTGATCATGTGAGTTAATACTTAATAAACTCCCCTTTTATATATATAATATATGTTTGTATATTATATATATGTTTATATATTATATGTTTATATATTATATATGTTTATATATTATATATAATATATGTTTATATGTTATATATAATATATGTTTATGTTATATATAATATATGTTTATGTTACATATATGTTTATATGTTATATATGTTTATGTTATATATATGTTTATATGTTATATAAAATATATGTTTATATGTTATATATAATATATGTTTATATGTTATATATAGTAGGAGATATATAAATAGATAGATAGATAGATCTCCTATTAGTTCTGTCCCTCTAGAGAACCCTGGCTAGTACAGCATGATGATGCATGCCTGTAATCCCAGCTACTTGGGAGGCTGAGGCAGGAGAATTGCTTGAACCCAGGAGGTGGAGGTTGCAGTAAACAGAGATCATGCCACTGCACTTCAGCCTGGGCGACAGAATGAGACTCTGTTTAAAAAAAAAAAAAAAAAGGATTTGTTTCAAAAACAAAACAATCACATGAAAACCTGGGCTGTTGTGAGGTAATAAGCTTAACAGCAGTGTGATGCCATAGTGGAGATTCATTCATTCCACTAAGTGTACAGAGTGCCTACCCTCCACTCACAGAGAAATAGAGAATGAGGTCAGATGACTTCTGAGAGCTGCCACAGTTCTGAGCAGCTATGATTCCACTCCTAGAAAATGCAAGTGCTAAGCCAAAACCAAGTGAATTGCCACTTTTTGTTTTTTACCAAAATGTTTTATGTTTTACAGAAAAACCAGTGATTCAGAAAGAGGTTTATAAAAGCCTGTGGATGCACTCAGAGTCAATTTTATCGCTCATGACTGGCAATATTAATAGAAGCACTAATAAAAGTTATGATATGTAGTAATAAAACACCTAAGCATGCACTCATAAATCATATTCCCACAGGATTTGCTAGGGCAGGTTGTTTTTCCCTTGTGATTGAAGACAGAACAAATTTTACACTAAACTTAGCTTTTCCCCAGGAGACCCATAAACCTCAGTACAGGCTAAAGACTGGAGTAAAACCATGTTGTTTCAAAGATAAAACACCAATGAACATATAGATATGAAAAAAAGTGACATTCTAGACTTACACAATGGAAATGTTTAGTCATCATACTTCATAGCATAAGAGCACAGCAGGTTGCTCATTGGGCACTCCTAACTTAAAATTCCATAGGTTGATTTTCTACCGTTCAGTTCTGCTAAGATCCTAAGCCAAAATTTGATGGGAAATTAAAACTTATATAGCTTTGGTGATGGCTGTTGTTTTTGCAGCTACTTACCCCTGCTTTCTGGTATTAGAGCCTTTCTTTCTCTGTTCCTCTCTGGAACTCCTCCTCCCACATCTGATGGAGCTACCAATCATCAGATCTCCTCTGCCTCTGAGGTGCGACTCAGGCTGGCAAATCAAAGTTCTTCATCCACTTGGGCTATGACTGGCCCTGGGTGGTTATCTGATCCAAGGAAGTCCAGAATCCTTTTGCAGGGATTATTAGAGATGCTAAAAGCATGGTTGGGGAAAGCTTATCTCCGGAGATGATACACTAGAGCAGGAGTTCCCCAGCCCCCGGGGCCACATACGGGCACCAGTCTGTGGCCTGTAAGGAACCCGGCTGCACAGCAGGAGGTGAGCAGCAGGCAAGTGAGCGTTACTGCCTAAGCTCTGCCTCCTATCAGTTCAGTGGTAGCATTAACTTCTCATAGAAGGGTGAACCCCATTGTGAACTGCGCATATGAGGGATCTAGGTTGCATGTTCCTTAGGAAAATCTAATGTCTAATGATCTGAAGTGGAACAATTTCATCCCAAAACCATCCCCCAAACACCATCCATGGAAAAATTGTCTTCCACGAAACCAGTCCCTGGTTCCAAAAAGGTTGGGAACTGCTGCACTAGAGATCATTTGAGTGGAGATGCTGGGGTCCCATCCTTGCCACCATAAGGAGAGAGCTTCCCTGGGGGTAAACCAATGGAGAGGAAGGCAGAGCTGAGAATAAGAAGGAAGGGGCAGGGCCAGGTGCGGTGGCTCATGCCCGTAATCCCAGCACTTTGGGAGGCCGAGGTGGGCAGATCACCTGAGGTCAGGAGTTCAAGACCAGCCTGACCAACAGAAACCTTGTCTCTGTTTCAAAATTAGCTGGGCGTGGTGTTGTGCACCTCTAATCCCAGCTACTTGGGAGGCTGAGGCAGGAGAATCACTTGAACCCAGGAGGCAGAGGTTGCAGTGAGCCGAGATCGTGCACTCCAGCCTGGGCAACAAGAATGAAACTCCGTCCCAAAAAAAAAAAAGCGGGGGGCGGGGGAGGGATACAAGCCTGATAATGTCTTTTGAATGCTTGAATCCAGGGAGAAAACATGGAGATATGAATGACTGTGTGGAGCAGAACCCACCTTCTCCCAGCTCAGCTTTGGACTGTGAGGTGACAGAGAAATAAACGTTTGTTGTGCTAAGCCATTGATATTTTGAGTCATAACAGCTGTTAGCATCAACGAATCTGACTAATACAGTAGCCCACCATATGACTGTTCACTAGTATGTCTAAAATTCAAGGGCTGTGATCAACCACTCTCCCCGTCCCCACTCTGACAGTTAATTGACCTGTGAATTTGCCTTTTATGTAAATTCTCTTTCTATCCTTACTGCATTATTGTATTTCAGCCTTTGTTTGGTTTCCTGACAGATGTAATTGTCCTGTGTGTCCTTTCTCCAGGCAGAGTGATGTTCCTGGAATGTTCATCTAATCATATCATGCGTCTGTTTGTAACTTTCTCCCTTCAACCTTATCTCCTGCTAGTCCCTGCTATACCTCTCTATGCTTGGAACGTATTTTTCTTATGCCCTTGTTTTCCAAGGACTGAATCTGACTCATCTTTTGGGGCTCTGTGTAAATATCCCTTTATCCAGTAAGCCTGCCTTGAACATTTAGTCTGGTCTAATCCTAATCTGGTGCCTCTGCTATGAACTCCCATAGTACTTTCTATTTGTCTTAATGGAGCACTTATGACACCTTATTTACATTGCTTAATTGTCTGTTTCCCCTCTCTGGATTTGAGGTATAAAGGCTCTTGGGCATTGCATTCCCAGGGCCTTGAACAATGCCTGGCACATAGCAAAAAGATATATAGATATGTTTTATGTGTATGTATCTATATATGTCATATAGATCATATGTACATATATGTGCTTAATGACATGAATGAATCAGTGACAAAGAGAAAATAAACGTAAACATCACAAAGATCCTCCTCCCATGCAAGTGTCGTAACTGATGTCTAAAGGTAGTGAGTCTGCAGCAGGTAAAAACATTTCCTAGAAATCTTTCAAAATCTTTCAAAATGCAGTCATGTATTGGATTCTTTCTAACATTTTTTTCTTTCCTTGGCTTGGGAGATTATAATATCTCTGGAAGATAAAAATATCTTTGGCTTGGGGCAAAATAATTTATAGTTAAGAAACTAAGTTTATTTATTTTTTGGATTCTGAGTGTGATTAGTTGCTGAGGCTCATTTATTATCTGAAATGTAAGTAGTTAAAAGTTGTCAATAGCCTAAGTAAGATATGTGCTACTTTTCAATTTGACTTTGCTTTTGAAGGTGGAGTGACATTAGTAATAATGGGGGTGATAAATAAAAAGGAATTTATATACCTAAAATTTCTGTTGACATATTGGTATTGCCAGCATAGTTATTTCGGAGAAGAGGGAAGCTTTTTAAGGAATGAAATGAAATAACTGTTCTTGTCTCTGTAGTTTGGCAATCCGTATAAGACACAATATCCAGTATTTTAAAGATATAGTTTTGAAATTAACATGTTACAGGGCGCAGTGGCTCACACCTGTAATCCCAACACTTTGGGAGGCCGAGGCAGGAGGATCACTTGAGCCCAGGGGTTTGAGACCAGCCTGGACAACATGGTTGAGACCCTGTCTCTACTAAAAATAAAAAAATTAGCCCAGTGTGATAGTGCATTCCTGTAGTCCCAGCTTCTCGGTAGGCTGAGGTGGGAAGATTGCTTGAACCTGGCGGTTGAGGCTGCAGTGGGCTATGATCATGCCACTGCACTTAAAAAAAAAAAAAAAGAAAAGAAATTAATGTCACACCTTCTTTTGGGGTAGGTCATTAATTTATTTAAGAAATCAATAAAAAACAAGATAAACTAATATACAGAGATTGCTGAAATGTCTTATAGAAGGCACAGTAAAATACAACAGTATCCAGTCCCTTTCTTTCTCAGCTCTGAACACTTATGAAAGACATACAACATCAATTTCTACAGAAAAGAAAACCCCACACAAATCCATTCTTGCAGAATTCTAAAAGATAGAGAAAAAAAGAGGGGAGAGAATGAGAATCTGAAAAAGCTTCAACACTGCCATAGGAATTTTGTCCCAGGCCCAGCAACATGGTTATGCAAATCATTTCAGATGTAGAGGACTGAATGATGCACACGGCTGAGAACATTGTCTGAAAGAATAGTATCTAAACCTGCATCCAGGGCCACCTGTGGATTGTCACAAGCTCTGATCTTGGCCCATTCACTCTTCATTTCTCATAGTTTCAATTCAACATTCAGACATTTTCTGCAATACAGGTTTCACAAAGCATTATGTTCGTCAGGGAAATACTTCAGTGGAACATAAAATACTCTGTTGTGCCAAAGCAACAGCAGCTGGTGGAGTTTATAGAAATGAGCAGAACCCAATATGATGAATTATAAACATGCTTATGTTTAAAGCAAGCACTGACATAAAAGAGGCAACAGAACACAGAACATGCTTCTATTTTTTTTTTTTTTGAGACGGAGTCTCGCTCTGTCGCCCAGGCTGGAGTGCAGTGGCGCAATCTCGGCTCACTGCAAGCTCCGCCTCCCGGGTTCACGCCTTTCTCCTGCCTCAGCCTCTCTGAGTAGCTGGGACTACAGGCGCCCGCCACCACACCCGGCCAATTTTTTTGTATTTTTAGTAGAGACAGGGTTTCACCGTGATCTCGATCTCCTGACCTCGTGATCCGCTCGCCTCGGCCTCCTAAAGTGCTGGGATTACAAGCGTGAGCCACCGCGCCCGACCACATGCTTCTATTTAGCTCAAAAAATATGTACAGTATCAAGAAAGCCATACATAGTCCTTAAAAGATCTAGGAAATTCACATACTAGACCATATTTTGTTCTCTCTTCCCTCGGACATCAGACGTGAGATGGAGTAAGGACCTCCTTAGAGGCCTGTGGGCTCCCTGAAGCATGGAAATTAAGGAAAATCTTGAGTTCCTTCAAGTTCCAGGCACCTAGTTAGCCCTGAGAAGTAAATAAGCAACTTGATGAGCAAGCAGGTAGCCTAAAGCAAGAGCCAAGGAAGCTAGAATCAAGGGATATTTGGTTCCCCTATACAAACCAAAGATAACATTGTAACATATGTCTCCAAGTTGTTTTTCAGAAACTGAACCCTCACCAAACAGATCTGCTTGCACATCTACCTGCATGTAGACCTCAGATAAGGGAGATCTGGGGCCTGAACTCTGACTACCATCTTTTCTTCTAAATTTCTTCCCCCAGGGTGTGGAGAAAGTCACACCCATGAGCTGGACCTAACATTCTTTTCTGCTGACCCCAAATTCTTAAACCTTCTCAAACCAGTTGCAAATCAGAAAGTCTTTGAATCTGTCTATGACCTATAAGCCCCTGCTTCAAGATATCCTGCACTTTAAGGCCAAAACCAATGTGTAACCTTGATTTATGGTTTTGATTTATGGTTTTGGCCATAAATCATTGATTTATTATTTTGCCTATAGCTTCTGCTTTCCTGAAATGTACCCCTGCTTTACAAACCCTTACCTGCTAGTCATAGGGAAGGTCAAGGTTTAAGCGTTAGCTTAGCTACCTGAGCCTCCTTGCTTGGCACCCTGCCAATAAAACACCTTCCTTTCTCCTGCTGCAAACCACTGTGTAGATATCTGGTCTCACGGTGCTGGGCTAATAGAACCCATTTCAGTTCTATAACAGGTTTGAGGGTTAAGATAATTCTTTCTTTTCCTTTATGACATATAATCATCACTCCTGTCTGCAGTAGCCTTTTCTCTTTTTCCCCCGATCCCTGCCCCCCCCCCCTTCCCTTTCACCCTCTACTTCATGGTGCAAAATTGTCAGTAGGTACCAAGCAAGAGTAATGTGTTTGATATATGGCCTTGGTTATATAAACATCTTTGAATAATATATAACTATTTCTGGGTGAGTTGATGTTGGAAACCCGTGTTCATAGGATCATACTATCACATCTCACTCTATTTCTTACCCTTCTCACCTAATACTAGATTTCCCAGCCCTCTTCATGTTGTTGTATGTAACTCTGGTTCATTATTTCTGACTAACAGGGTATTCCATAGTATACCTCCATCAGATTTAACGTCTGCATTCCCACCCACGATAAACTTACATTGCCTCTAAATCTCTACTGTCTTAATGTTGTGGGCCATGGTGGCTCATGCCTGTAATCCCAGCACTTTGGGAGGCTGAGTTGGGAGGACTTCTTGAGCCCAGGAGTTCAAGACCATCCTGGGCAACATAGGGAGACCCAATCCCTACCAAACATAAAAATAAAAAATAAATTAGCCAGGTGTGGTGGTGCATGCCTGTGGTCCCAGCTACTGGGGAGTCTAAGGTGGAAAGATTGCTGGAGCCTTGAGGAGGTTGAGGCTGCAGTGAGCCTTCATCATACCACTGCACTCTAGCCTGGGCAACAGAGCAAGACCCCCGCTCAAAAAAAAAAATGTGATGGGCACCTTTCACCTTTGTACATGTGATATGGACAGGAGGCAGGGAAATACTGGGTAGAAGAGGGCGGTCCCCAGCGAGGGCTACACCCTCAGGCCTGGACCCATGGCCCAAAGTGAGAACATGCATTTCTGTTTTCTTGCCTGAATGTTCCCTTTTTATTTATTTATTTATTTTTTTTTTTTTGAGACGGAGTCTCGCTCTGTTGCCCAGGCTGGAGTGCAGTGGCGCAATCTTGGCTCACTGCAAGCTCCGCCTTCCGGGTTCACACCATTCTCCTGCCTCAGCCTCTCCGAGTAGCTGGGACTACAGGCGGCCGCCACCATGCCCGGCTAATTTTTTGTATTTTTAGTAGAGACGGGGTTTCACCATGGTCTCGATCTCCTGACCTCGTGATCTGCCCGCCTCAGCCTCCCAAAGTGCTGGGATTACAAGCGTGAGCCACCGCGCCCGGCCAATGTTCCCTTTTTAAAAAGCACCCTGGCTCTTCCCACCCCCCATCCTGTACCCATAAAAACCTCACAGGCCCCACTGGTGGAGGGGCAGAGCGGCAGAAAAAGGAAGAAAAGAAGTAGCCAGACGTCGGAGAGAAGCAGCTTGACTTCAGAGGGATGATTTGATAGTGAGATCTCAGAGAAGAGTTAAGCGGGGGAAGACCATCTTCCCAATCCAGCCCCCTATCCTGCCGAGAGCCACTGCCACCACTCAGTAAAATCCTCCACATTCACCACCCTTCAATTTGTTCGTGTGACCTGATTCTTCCTGGACGCCAAACAAGAGCTTGGGATACAGAGGGCTGTCACACTGAGCTATGAAACATTTAGCCGTCTGCAGACAGCAAAGCTAAGAGAACACACTGTAACACTCCCTCTGGGGCGTCAGGAGTCACAGGCAACCCCTAGGTGCTGCTGCAGGCCTGCATGGAGTTCTGCTCCTGCCGGTTGGCCGAAGTGCTCATCCTGGCCTCTGTACCCTTTCACCTGTGTGCTCCCCCTCCCATGAAGGTTTGAAAGCTGTGTGGGCTGAGTAAACGAGCCAACCCTTTGGCTAGTCCTGTGAGGAGGTCAAGGGAAGTATTCGGTTTCACATTCACCTCCTGAACAATCTGTGTGTGAGCTGTTCTAAGGAAGGTGAGAAGGATTGATTGGTTATTTGATATATAAATACTTCATTCCAAAATGGCTGCACAAGCCTACTACTCCCCAACCTTCAACAGTAAATGAGGGTTGCCCTTCCCCACATCCTCACTAGCACCTGGGATCATATGACTTTCCAATTTTAGCAATACTATCTTATGGTTTTAATTTGTATTTTGCTTATTTACTTGTGATTTTGGATCTTTTCCTAAAAACTGTGTACTTGGGCTTCCCCTCTGTAAACCTATTTATATTCTTGACCTATTTTTATATTGGACAATCTTGTATTTTTTCTTATTGATCTGCTAGAATACTTCAAATTACCCTAGTTCTGCACTGCTCCATATGGTAACCACTAGCCACAGATGGCTATTTAAATGTAAATGAATTCAAACTAAAAATTCAGTTGTTCAGTTGCACTATCCCCATTTCAAGTGCTCGGTAACCCAGTGTGGATAGTGACTACCATATTGGAGAGTACAGACAGAAAACATTTCATCATTACAGAAGGCTCTGTCTTCTCCCAAATGATCATCCAACTGTCTTATCTACCATTTCCTTCATTGAATAATGATCCTTAATATTCATATGGTCATATCACGTATTTTTTACCCTCTCATGGAAATTTTTTTTTTTTTGAGACCGGGCCTCATTCTGTCTTTCAGGCTGGAGTACAGTGGCACAATCTCAGTTCACTGCAACCTCCACCTCCCAGGTTCAAGCAATTCTCGTGCCTCAGCCTCATGAGTAGCTGGGACTACAGGTGCATACCACCGTATCTGGCTAATTTTTTATTTTTTGGTAGAGATGGGGTTTTGCCATGTTTTGGCCAGGCTGATTTTGAACTCCTGACCTCAAGTGATCTTCCCACCTTGGCTTCCCAAAGTGCTGGGATTATAGGCATGAGCCACTGCGCTCGGCCACCCTCTTGTGGAACCTTAAGAAGTCCTTCTCCATCCCCAAGTACTCAAAAAATATTCTTCTACATATTCTATGTTCACTTCATAGCTTTACCTTTCACATTTAGGTCTTTGATCCATTTGGAAGTCATCTTTATATACAGGGTGACAAAGTTTCAGCTTTATTTTTCTATATACAATGGGCCAATTTTCCAAATGCCATCTGTTAAACAATGTACCCCTTTCTTGCTGTTTTGTGGGGCCACCTCTATCAAATAACAAATTACCATATAAACGTGTCTATTTTGATTTTTCTATTTTCTATTTCATTCCATCCCATCCCATCCTATGTCATTCTATTCCACAGTTTGTTTGGCTTGTGCCAGATGTGTACTGATTGTTGCGTTGTTTACTAGAAGACACAGTCCTCTCTTAAAGCAGATTCTCCTAATTATGATTCAGTATTCATTCTCTTTCATTTTCACTAACAGAACCCTCCTTCTCTGCTTGTTCATGTGCACTTAACATCCACCATTGTGGACTGGCCTCCCAGTTTTGTTTGGGACAGCAATATATATACTCAGCCAAAATACTCATTTTCTCAGACCCTTGCAGCAAAGGTTAGCCATGTGGTAAGGTTACAAATAATGAGATGGAAACAAAATTTCCTAGGGTGATTTTTGTTTCCTGAGTAAAAAGATCTCACAGAAAGTCATTCTTCTGTTCTCCCTTTCCTTCTTTTCTTGCCTAGAATGTAGACAATATTCTGAGGTAACACACATGGGGACAAAGGTATATATCCTAAGGATATAAGGACAGGAAAACTCAAAGAACCTCTATGACTGGTAGCATTGTTTAGCTGTCAATATCAACCCAGCTGTCTCTTGGCCTGTAGCATGAATTAAATCATCCCTTGTCTGTGCAACTCTTATGGTAGGGCTTTCTGATATTTGTATACGAATACACTTCTGACACAGCCTACCTTTCCCCTTCTTTTCTGAAATTGCTTTACTTAGACTTTAATTTTTCTATATAAACTTAAGAATAAAGTATTCAGGTCTCTTAAAAACCTTCCCTTGAGGCCAGACGTGGTGGCTCACACCTGTAATCCCAGCACTTTGGGAGGCCGAGGCAGGTGGATCGTCTGGGGTAAGGAGTTCGAGACCAGCCTGGCCAACATGGTGAAACCCCATCTACTAAAAATACAAAAATTAGCTGGGCATGGCAGCGGGCGCCTGTAATCCCAGCTATAGGGAGGCTGAGGCAGGAGAATCACTTGAACCCAGGAGGTGGAGTTTGCAGTGAGCTGAGATCGTGTCATTGCATTCCACTCCAGCCTGGGTGATAGAGTGAGACTCTGTCTAAAAAAAAAAAAAAAAAAAAAAAAAAACCAAAAACCTTCCCTTGGAATTTTGATTGGAATTGCATTAAACTTATAGATTAATATAGGAAAAAAGGGACTCTTTACAATAATAAGTCATCCCAACTGTAAATATGGTGTATTGCTCCATTTATTTAGATCTTCCTTCATGAAAGAATTTTAGTGAGTTTTTTTGGTAAAGATCCAGTGCATGCTTTGTTGGGCTAATTTGTGATGGAAGATCCAGTACAAAATGCTTATTGCATTTTGCCAGTTCTAATATGTACTTTGTTTCATTTTGCTTTACATTTGAACATGTCTGCCATGTGGATTCATCTTTAGATTAATGACATCTAATAGTCATTGTTGGCAGTTGGCAGTGTTCCCTCCACCTGTCTCCTTTGTGGTACACAAAATAATGATGCATTAGAACATAGATGGTTTTGGCCGGGCACGGTGGCTCACACCTGTAATCCCAGCACTTTGGGAGGCCGAGGCGGGCAGATCACGAGGTTAGGAGATCAAGACCATCCTGGCCAACATGGTGAAACCCTATCTCTACTAAAAATACAAAAATTAGCCGGGTGTGGTGGCGTGCACCTGTAGTCCCAGCTACTCGGGAGGCTGAGGCAGGAGAATCGCTTGAGCCCAGGAGGCCGGAGGTTGCAGTGAGCTGAGACTGCACCACTGCACTCCAGCCTGGGCAACAGAATGAGACTCTGCCACAAAAAAAAAAAATGGAACATAGATGGTTTTGATTCAAATAAATATAGTATACATTTTTATTTAATATTTTTTCCTTTTTAGAGACAAAGTCTCGCCCTGTTGCCCAGGCTGGAATGCAGTGGAGCAGTCATAACTCACTCCAGCCTCACACTTCTGGGCTCAAGCGATCCTCCTGTCTCAGCCTCCCAAGTAGCTGGGACTATAGGCATGCACCACCATGCTTGGCTAATTAAAAAAATTTTTTTTGTAGAGATAGAGCCTCACTATGTTGCCCAGGCTGGTCTTAAATTCCTGGTCTCAAGTGATCCTCCCACCATGACCTTCCAAAGCACTGGGATTACAAGTGTGAACCAATGAGCCTGGCCCTATTTGATATTTTGTATTTGTTGATTTTCTTTCTTTTCTTTTTTTGGTCCATTTTCTTGACACTTCCAATTGATCAAAATCAAAACTGATCATTTTCTAGAAATGCTTATTAACTTTCCAAATTATTGTATGCACTGCTGATTCTGATAATTTAGCATTCTTTAGCTAATTTAGCTAATTTAGAATTCTTTAGCTAATTTAGAATTCTTAGCATTCTAAGAGCATTCCTACATTTTTTGTAGATAAAGCCAGTCTATTTTTTTGTTTTGCTTGTAGTTTTTTTAATTAAAGTTTTTTGAAAAGTACAATATGTAACAAACTCCCATAAGCCAGCCTCACAGTTGAACAAATATTGACATTTTATATTTGCTTCAATTCAATTTTCCTCTCTCTTTAATAAAAATATAATAAAGTTTTTATTTTATGTATTAGCTTAATTTATTTTATTTAATAATAAAATTATTATGATCGATGAAAATTTCGTACTTCTCTTTTTCCTTTCTCATATCTCACCCTCCCAGTATTGTTTTATGGATTTTAAAATTTTGCCCGTATGACATCTTTAGTTTATGATTTTTTTTTTTGTTTTTTTTGAGACGGAGCCTTGCTCTGTTGTCCAGGCTAGAGTGCAGTGGCACGATCTCGGCTCACTGCAACCTCCACCTCCTGGGTTCAAGCAATTCTCCTGCTTCAGTCTCCCAAGTAGCTGGGATTACAGGCACACTCCAACAGGCCTGGCTAATTTTTGTATATTTAGTAGAGATGGGGTTTCACTATGTTGGCCAGGCTGGTCTCAAACTCCTGAGAGCTCAGGTCATCTGCCCGCCTCGGCCTCCCAAAGTGCTGGGATTACAGGCATGAGCCGACGCGCCTGGCCAAGTCTATGATATTTCTGAAATTTTCATTCAATATTATGTTTTTTAGTTCTTGCTGTGTTGGAAGATATAGATGTAATCTATTTATTTTATCATTATTATTATTATTATTTTTTTGGAGACTGAGTCTCGCTCTGTCGCCCAGGCTGGAGTGCAATGACGCAATCTCAGCTCACTGCAAACCCTGCCTCTCAGGTTCAAGCAATTCCCCTGCCTCAGCCTCCTGAGCAGCTGGGATTACAGGTGCGCACCATCACGCCTAGCTAGTTTTTGTATTTTTAGTAGAGGCAGGGTTTCACCATGTTGACCAGGCTGGTCTCAAACTCCTGACCTCAAGTGATCTGCCTGCCTTGGCCTCCCAAAGTGCTGGGATAACAGGCGTGAACCACCGTGCCCAGCCATAATCTACTTATTTTAACGTCTGGATAGTATTTTATAAATTCCTTTACTGAGAGACTTTTGGATTATTTCCACTCATTTGTTATTACAGTCATTGCTGCAGTGAACTTTGAACATGTTTCCTTTTTCATGTTCAGGTACAAAGAATTCCTCAATCCTACCTTCTAGTCTCTTGATTAAGGCAATCTATTCTTAAAATGCAAAAAAAAAAAGGTAAGTTTTTTTATTATTTTCAAAAAGAAAATACATAATTTATAAAAACTCTAAGGAAACTTTACTCTCTTTGTATGAAGTAACTGCAGTGCATTAGTGCATTATAATGAACAGTCATTGTAATTGCATTTCATGAAGGAACTCGTATCAGAATGTCAACATTCTTTATTTCATTGAAAACTAATTGTTTAAAATACTCCCTGCTTTTCTCCCCCAAATCAAGCACAACCTAAAATGTAGACTTGCATAACTCTGTTTCATCAGAAATAGTGAAATCTCACTATATGTGTTTAAGTCTACAGTATCACTGCATTGTTCAATATATAAATCTAGTATTTATCTGAACACTTATACCCTATATATGTTTCTATATACTATAGAAACAGTAGGATTTACATGACTGCATATTTATTTCACAGTAAAATTTATATAAAAATGTATTTCATTCCTATAATCTTATTCTTACCATACTTTCTTAGATTCTGTATTTGTCTATTTGGCATCTATTTATCACACTGCCAATTGTATTACCTTTTTTGGGAGGCTGGGGGATGAGACAGAGTCTTGCTCTGTTGCCGAGGCTGGAGGGCAATGGTGCGATCTTGGCTCAGTGTAACCTCCCACTCCCGGGTTCAAGTGATTCTCCTGCCTCCACCTCCCGAGTAGCTGGCATTACAGGCACCTGCCACCACACCTGGCTAATTTTTGTACTTTTCGTAGAGATGAGTTTTTGCCATGGTAGCCAGACTAGTCTCAAACTGCTGGCCTCAAGTGATTTACCTTCCTTGGCCTCCCAAAGTGCCGGGATTATAGGCGTGAGCCACTGCACCCTGTATTAACTATTTTTCTGTTTTTTGTGTTCTTGATGCTCTGGCATTTGGGGGGCCTTACAGACCCCGGGAGAGACTGCCCCTCCCAGGGCTAATTCCTAAACATAGTGAACAAATGACTTGGGAGTATGCCTTTCATATGCAAGCCAACTGCTCTCTTTAACCTCATACACCAACCCAATATTTCCTTTTCCCCGCATCATTCCAGGGCCTGTCACTGTTCCACCAGGTGCCACCCCAATAGCTCAGAGCCCACCAGAATTATTCACACTAGCCAATCTTAAACTGCTTCCCCTGCCTTGCCTTGGCTTTCCTGTGGAAACCCAGTAAAAGCTGTGACCTAGGCTCTCCCCTGGCTCCTTTCTGCCTCCTAACCAAAACTGATGTTTCCCTTGTGGCCCCACATGGCATGGTTTCGCCTTTTCTGTTGGGAAATGTAAGTAAGAAATTCTTCTTCCAGTGGCCTTGGCCTCTCCATGTCAGCACACAGTCACCTCCACAAATTAGAATCCCATGAACACAAATGAGGCATATCTACAGAAGGTCTGTATCTTCATCTGTTTTGCTTTGCTATAAAGGAATGCCAGAGGCTGGGCAATTTATAAAGAAAGGGGGTTTATTTGGCTCGTGGTTCTTCAGGCTATACAGGAAGCATGGCACTAGCATGCGCTTCTAGTGAGGGCCTCAGCCTGCTTTCAGTCCCGGAGGAAGGCGAAGGGAGCCCACATTACATGGCGAGAGAGGGCGGCAGAGAGAGGGGGAGGAAGGTGCCAGGCTCTTTTAAACAATCATATTCTCGAGGTGACTTAAAGAGCAAGAACTCAGCCGGGCGCAGTGGCTCATGCCTGTAATTCCAGCACTTTGGGAGGCTGAGGTGGGTGGATCACCTGAGGTCAGGAGTTTGAGACCAGCCTGGTCAACATGGTGAAACCCCCATCTCTACTAAAAATACAAAAATTGGCTGGGCGTGGTGGTGGGCACCTGCAATCCCAGCTACTCAGGAGGTTGAGACAGGAGAATCGCTTGAACCTGGGAGGCTGAGGTTGCAGTGAGCTGAGATCGCACCACGGCCCTCCAGCCTGGGTGATGGAGCAAGACTCCGTCTCAAAAAAAAAAAAAAGAAAAAGCAAGAACTCATTCATTACCATAAGGACAGCACCAAGACATTCATGAGGGATCTACCTCATGGTCCATACATCTCCCACCAGGCCCCACCTCCATCAGTGGGCATCACATTTTAACATGAGGCTTGGAAGGGACAAACATCCAGGTGATGTCAGTCTACTACCCTCCACCCTCCAATGCAAACAAAATAAAAAAGCACGTAGAAAAAAACTCAAACTGTACAAAAGGGTAAACAGTAAGTCCCCTTCCTACTCCAGAACTTAAGTTCCCCAGAATCCCTGGCTCAGTTTATAATACATAAGCTGTTTATATAACTGTTTATGTTATTGCAGGATTTCAATAACACTTATGAGAAAGAAGAGTCCAGAATGGGTTAATGAATCTGCAGTAGAACTGACTCAAGTGATTTCTGTATAAGGCAGCTTTGTGGATAACTTTTAAAAAACGGTTCATGTTTCCAGGTATTCCTTAGTTCCCACTTCGACCTGGTCCGGAGCAGCTCCCGGACGCTGGCAGTTTGGTGCTCTGTTCTGGAACACACTGTCTGGTGAAGGACCCTTCACTGCTCAGTTAGAACATTTCACATGCTCACCGCTAAACATCCACAGGGATCACTTATTCTGCCTATTTCTCTTCACTGGATATTCCTTTAATGCCTACCAAACAGCCTCAGTTGGCCCCGTACCTGATACACCTTAACCCATTTAAAATTATTCTTTTATCAAGAATAAATAAATGTTGGGACTCTTTGGTCTACAGAATTCTTTATCATCCTTAGGATATTTAGAAATAGTATAATCAATAATTTTTGTTTTTCTCCTATTTTAATCCACTTTTCTGTAGATTTACATTTAAGTCATCATAATTTAGTTGATTTAAGTAAATACATAACTTAGTACTTTCATTCTGATCTGCTCTCTTTTCTACTTCTACATCAGTAGGCTGCATTTTTTTTTAATTGAGGTGGAGTCTCGCTCTGTTGTCCAGGCTAGAGTGCAGTGGCGCAATCTTGGCTCACTGCAACCTCCACCGCCCAGGTTCAAGCAATTCTCGTGCCTCAGCCTCCCAAGTAGCTGGGACTACAGGCTCACACCACCACACCCAGCTAATTTTCTTGTGTTTTTAGTAGAGATGGCATTTCACCATGTTGGCCAAGCTGGTCTCAAACTCCTGACCTCAGGTGATCCACCCTCCTCGGCCTCCCAAAGTTCTGGGATTACAGGCATGAGCCACTGCGCCTGGCCTGCATTTATTTTTTTTTAAAATGGAATAGGGAGAAAGCTGATAAAAATCAATATTAAGTTAAATAAATAAATTCCTTTATGTTTGGTTGATTTGCATAATTGCTACTTGGATAGAAACAGTCATATAAGTAACTGGTGATCAACCAACCTGCCCAAGTATGGGCCCAAGAAAGAAACACCATGGACTGCTGCCATGGTCAGAGATGGCACTTTTATTTAAAAAAGTAACTCATGAAGAAAATGGCATTTTATTATCATGAATGAATTGTCTTAGGTGACGCCACTCGTTACTACAAAGCCAAAAATAAACAAGTGAAGAAAACAAATTAAAATGAACCTTTAACTGCCATTTTATCTTCTTGCTGACATACATTAACAAAGACATAAAATCCTCCTCCCTATGAAGTCAGTGGGAGGAAAAAACTGTTTTTGAAAATTATTAACTGAATTTCTCCTGAAATATTAACATGTAGAAAATATTATTTCTTTGGTGGAATTAATCATATAGGTAAAACCTATATAATGGTCTTTATCTGTAAAAGAGCTCATATTCAGGATAATATGTAGCATAAAACTAGGAAATATCTATACTTAAATCTTATTGAGAGGTGAAGCTGGCTGGGCTTCTGGGTCGGGTGGGGACTTGGAGAACTTTTCTGTCTAGCTAAAGGATTGTAAATGCACCAATCAGTGCTGTGTGTCTAGCTAAAGGTTTGTAAACGCACCAATCAGCACTCTGTGTCTAGCTAATCGGGTAGGAGACTTGGAGAATTTTTGTGTCTAGCTAAAGGATTGTAAACGCACCAGTCAGCACTCTGTGTCTAGCTAAACGTTTGGAATTTTAATGATTCCACATGTAAATTAAACGTTCTTATATTTGCATTTAAAACTGGCATCACACCATATCAAGATGAAGGTAGAAATGCTGATAATCTATAATTTTAACTTGGAATGGCATCAAATAGCACGTAAAAACGTCATGACAAGGTGAGAGGGAAACTGCAGAAGAAAAGAAAAAACATATTTTAGTACCTTTTTAAAAAAACTTTATTTAAAAAAAAAATAGAAACAAGGTCTCACTATGCTGTGCAGACTCATCTCAAACTCCTGTGTTCAAGTGATCCTTTCACTTCAGCCTCCCAAAATGTGAGGCCTTTTGCTCCAAAAGCAGGATTACAGGCATGAGCCACCATGCCTAGCCAAGTATCTTTAATGGCAAATTTTTCCTGCTTTTGGAGCAAAAGCCTTCACATTTTCATTTTGCACTGGCCTTAAACACTGTGTAGCCAGCCGTGGAGGGAGCTACACAGTTACATGAATTCGGGAGCCACCTATGTCCTGAATGACCTGTGTGCTCACTCTCCAAAGGGTCTGGCTAATGGAGTCCCTGTTCTTCCTGTGAAGTTTGGGCACCTGATTTTTCTAGGTTCCCATGTGTCTTAGCCATGTGTCTGAGGTCCCCATTTCATTGTTACTACGAGATGATTTATAACAGACTTGCCTAATCGGAGACAACCAGAGTTCTCTATTCTTTGCGATTAAAAGCACCTAACATAAAACCACAAAATATGCTATGATTTTTGTTCAGTAAATTATGTAGAATTATTTTCATTCTCAAAATAAGTGATGCTAACTTAAATATGCTATATGCTATGGTTTGAATATGGTTGCCCCCACCAAAACTCATTTTGAGGCTTGGTCTCCAGTGTAACAGTGTTGAGAAATGGTGGTATTTTTAAGGGACATTGGGTCATGAGGGATCCACCTTCATGAAGGGATTAATGCCATCTTTTGGGTATGGGTTCTTGCTCTCCAAAAACAAACAAACAAACAAACAAAATCAGCAAAATGGGCGAGGGAATCTAATGCTGTCATCACACTTTTGCCCTAAGGGACTCCAGCCTTTATGTGGGCTTTAGGGGAGACATGTCAGGAATGAGCACAATCATTGTGGGTTTAGTCTACATAGCCAGGGCATAGCAGTCAACACTGACTGAGTCAGCAGTGACATTTGCCTCAGCAACAGATGACTAGGTGGAAGGTGAAACAAATGTGAGGATATGGACCAAGGAGATAGGACTGGATTATGGAAATCAGTGGACAAACCATAAAGCCAAAGAAATATTCCAAATGGACAATGTGATAGAGGCCATGGACTACTGCCAGGAAATTTTTTTTGTCTTTAAACTTTATCCTGTTTGATTTTCCTCTTGACAAAGGATAGAAGGGTACTTACTGGAGAATGTAAACATTTTAGTATGGTTAAGTTATGGGCAGTATCTACTGTGAACAGAAATTGAGACTCACTGGAGAAGATGTCTTATATTCATACGTGTATATTTAGGTTTGACGTGAGTTTAGACACTATGTCTAACTTTGGGCCCTCCTTCCTGGTCCTGAAAAGCAGTACCCCAACCAAAACTACCTGAGAACTCAGCCTTCTCATTGGCAGATGAGGTCAGCAAAGGCAAATGGCTACACAGAACCCTCAGACAAAGACTGAGAGAAAAAAATATATATATGGTTTGATTGATAGATAGTATGTTTACAGACCCAAACAATTGTTTGGAAATGTAATAGCTGGCAGCTCTTTGCTTCCTTGGTTTGTTCAGGGTGTTTTGCTTAAATACCACAGGGATGTGCTTGGAGCATGTGGCCTTCTGCTCACAGCCAACCACAGTGAGGCATTAGTCTTTTACACGGAGAGGTAACCTGCTTTTGTTAGAGGTGATCATATGTTAAAAATAGAAATAGGAAGAGTTTAGATAAGGTAGGGGCCAAGGGCCCTCTAAAGGTTTGCTGAAAATCACTGACATGAGGCTAATTGATTAATAGGAGAAAGGGCATGCAAATTTATTTCACATGGATACACAGTAGCCTTGAGAATGAAAATCCAAATATACAGGGGAAGCTGTCCTTCCCTCCCTCCCTCCCTCCTTCCCTTCCTTCCTTCCCTTCCTTCCCTCCTTCCCTCCCTTTTCTCTTTCTCTGTTTCTCTCTTTCTTTCTGTTTCTCTTTCTTTATTTCTTTTCTTTCTTTTTCTTTCTTTCTCTCTCTCTCTTTCTTTCTTTCCTTGTCTCTCTCTCTCTTTCCTTCCCTCCCTTCCTTCCTTCCTTCCTTCCTTCCTTCCTTCCTTCCTTCCTTCCTCCCTCTCTCTCTCTTTCTCTCTTTCTCTTTCTTCTTTCTTCTTTTGAGACAGAGTCTTGATCTGTTTCCCAGGCTGTAGTGTAGTGGCCTCATAACTCACTGTAGCCTCAACTTCCTGGGCTCAAGCAATCCTCTCACCTTAGCCTCCCAAGTTGCTGGTACTATAGGCACGAATCACCACCACACCTGGCTAATTCTTTTTTCCTTTTTGTGGAGACAGGGTCTTTCTATGTTGCCCAGGCTTAATCCCAAACTCCTGGCCTCAAGTGATCTTCCCACCTCGGCCTCCCAAAGTACTGGGATTACAGGTGTAAGGTGCCACATCTGGTAACTTGTCCATTTTTTTTTTTTTTTTTTTTTTTTAGACAGAGTCTCACCCTGTCGCCCAGGCTAGAGTGCAGTGGCACGATCTCAGCTCACTGCAAGCTCTGCCTCCCGGGTTCACACCATTATCCTGCCTCAGCCTCCCAAATAGCTGGGACTACAGGCACCCGCCACCACGCCCAGCTAATTTTTTTGTCTTTTTAGTAGAGACGGGGTTTCACCATGTTGACCAGGCTGGTCTCAAACTCCTGACCTCAGGTGATCTGCCTGCCTCGGCCTTCCAAAGTGTTGGGATTACAGGCATGAGCCACTGTACCCTGTCCCAGATCATTTATTTATGGCCAGTTTTTATACAAAAAGGCAGAAGAAAAATTAGAGTAATATTTTTAGGTTTTATGGCTGGCTTTTGGGAAAATGTATTCTGGTTTCTACAACCTGCCTTGGGGAGGAAGAATTCTAGTTTCTATGGCTGGCCTTGGGAGAGAATGGGACTGAGAGACAGGAGGGCAGAAGGGCAGAGAAAACCTTTGCTTCTGAGGCTGCTGGTGAGCCTTTCATTTGGGGTATTATTTTCTAAGCTCCAACAATAACGTCATAAGTAACAAATCCAAAAGAAAGTTAGAGATGTTTGAGTGGTTTAGGCCAATTATGAAAGTTAGTGGTTAAGGAGATTAGATTTCCACAAAACATCCCCCATCGGCACTGCTGTTGGGGAAGAATACAGAGCTGAATGGAGCATCTATGGTGTTGTTTGTCTGATTGTAGGAAAAAAAGGATGTGTTATTAACGTTAAGACTTTTGGAATTTACCAATACCTTGAGACTGCATGTGCTTTTTCTTTTTTGTTGTGCAAATGGCTTACCCTGTTGAGTTTAATCTCTTATGTGGGTACTTGGTGTGAAGATGGAATATCAATTATGTAATTAGGAAGGTGGTGGGGGCGCAGTTATAGAGGAAGCTGAACTGTGAGTATGGTGTAGGAGTGGCTGTGAAAACCCTAAGGCAGAGGTTCTCAAAGTGGTGTCCCTGGACTAGCAACATCGGCATCTCCTGGGAACTTGCTAAAATGCAAGATCTGGGACCCCACCCCAGACCTACTGAATCAGAAACTCTCAGCGCAGGACCCAATGGCTCTGTTGCCTTTTAACAAGCCCTCCAGGTGAGTCTGATGTGCTAGGAAGTTTGAGAGCTTTGAGCCAGTGAGAGAATGAGTTGGGCCTAGTGTGTTCATAGAGACTTCCTGACAGGGTGGCCGGTCCCATCCTCAAGTGTGTCCCATGATCTTGGGCTCCCTCCCTCAGGCACTTTGTGCCAAGGTACTGGCTTTCTTCTCCTCTTTCTCCTTTTCCTCTTCCTTCTGCTCCTCCTCCCACTCCTCCTCCTCCTCCCACTCCTCCTTCTCCTCCCACTCCTCCTCCTCCTCCTTCTCTTTCTCCTCCTCTTCCTCTTCCTTCTCCTCCTTCTCCTCCTCCTCCTCCCACTCCTTCTCCTCTTCCTTCTTTTTCTCCTCCTCCTTCTCCTCCTTCTTCTTCTCTGCTGAGATTTAGGAAATTTAAGTGTCAAATCTTTTCTCTTAGGACATCATCTGTTTTCATACTCGGTGAACTAAAATAAGATATCCCAAAATTTGCCTATTCAAGAGGAGCTTTGGAAGGAGGTAGCACTCAGTAACTCTGATTGTACATAGGAAAGCACTGGGAGTCTTCCCTTCCATTAAACTGTAGTTCTTTTTGGAATGTCATGTTTGTTATAAGCCATTAGCCAAATGGTGATATTGCATTAGCTCTCACATTGGTGTTATGGACATTGGGGCTGAAAAGGTGACTGTTAGCCATTGCCATGTAGCTGTCACCTCATAATGGTGGCAGTTTTATAAATATTAGATTACTGCCTCACCTCCTTTCATCCATTTGTCAAATACTTGAGTCATTCAAACTTAACGCCCACACGTTTGAAGTTGTACTCCAGGAAAAGCATACTCACCATCAGTCCCAAGCCTAGATCTGCAGGAGTGGGGCGTGGCCGTGAGCCCTGTGCTTCCGAGGGCTGTGCTGAGTCCTCTTTTAGCCTCAAGGCATCTCTTCTAGCCCCTGGGCCCTGGAATCTCCTGCCCAAATACCCGGAGTGCACATCCAGGCCTAAGCAGGTCTCCTCCTTAGGTCCATCTTCCTGGGGACAGGCCACATCTCCAGTGTGTGCACTCCCAGACTTAAGGGGTGGCCAAGGGGCAGCTGCTTGCTGGGAAGGGGGACCTAGCTTGGATGTATGGGCTGGAATGTCCACATTCATGTGTGCAAGGACAGAGCTGAGGATGGGGAGAAAATGGGACAGGCCTTTGGTTAAGGGCCAGTTCTCCCTACCCCACCGTGAGAAACTCTGAGGAGTTCAATAATTCTAAATTCCAGCCTGGCTCCCTAAAGCATTATGAAGAACAGAGTACATTTGGTTTAACAGTTTAATAGCTTGATTTATAATTCTAAATATTTAGACAAATTGTATGTGGGCCTCTGTTAGCATTCTTGCCCTCAGGCCCCACAAATATCAAGGGTGGGCTAGCCACCCACAGTGACTCATGTGTTCCCCCATTATATGAAACTTGAAGCTTCAGTTCCCATTACTGAGTTCTATGAGTGCCATCTTCGGAGAATGGTTAACATCAAAGGGCATGACAAATGTACAGCAAAGCAGACTTGGAGATGCCCCAAGGGCATGAGGAGGCATCCAGCTCTTATGGCTACAGCAAACACCTGCTGTAGGTAAGAAAGGAGAGGTGACCAGGAACAGGACAGGAAGAGAGACTTTAAAAATGCGCCAGAAAAGAACTTCAAGGAATATAACAAGGAGTTGGGCTGCTGCGACATAAAATCAGCCAGCACCTCTGTCTGTAGTGTTTCAGGACTGACTAGGATAACATAATAGTTAAATAGTTCAGGTTCTAAAAGCATATGCCTGGGGCTTAAATCCTGGCTCTGATGGTCATTAGTTGTGTGGCTTGGGCCTTTTTTTTAACCTCCTCTGTGCCTTAGTTTCCTGTGTGTAACATGGGAATGGTAATAGTGCCTACTTTACAGGGTGGTTGTGAGGATTAAATAAAATGAAACACACAGAGTATAGAGTGCCTAGCACATTTCAAGTACTCAGTAAATGAGAGTTGTGATTACTATTAGTCTTCGTGGAAAATGTTTGCTTATACGGATAATAAGCACAGTTTAAAGTGAAAAGCAAACTCTTCAATGAATGGGTTAGCTCTGAGCCAGAGGATAAATACAACTTGAACTTGAGAAAGTCTCACAGCCAAAGGAGCAATGGCTTCCTTTTCCAATGTGAAGGACTGCTTTCGAATCATCTGGAAAATGCAAATGAGAATTTTAATAACTTTTCATCTTATTCCATACTTATTACACATAAGGAGTATGATGTCAGTCAGTATAATGCTAGCTTTAGCCTCACAGAGCCCAGGTTTACATCCTAACTTTGCTATTTGCTGTATGACCCTAAACAAATTACTTAACTTCTTTATGCCCTTGGTTTTCTTATCTGTAAAATACAGATAACATTACTATGACAGTACTAATACTAATACCCAGTACATAGCCTTGTTGTGAGGATTACATTCGGTGGTGTGCTGGAACTAGCTCATACCATGGGAGACTCAATGGTTAAATTTTTAGGATTTTATAAGCCAATTTTTAAACACTGGGTATCTTGAAATTAGCTGTGATGAGAGTATTTACACTAGAGAAATCAGCAAAAACTACATATCATGCCCTTTCCCCCAGAAATCCATTTACCAGCACTGCACTGATGACATTGGATAAACATTTAAAAGGCTTAGCAATGTACACAGCACAAAATAGGCTTTTTTTTTTTTTTTTTTTTTTTGGAGATAGAGTCTCATTCTGTGGCCCAGGCTGGAGTGCAGTGGCACGATCTCAGCTCACTGCAACCTCTGCCTCCCGGGTCCAAGTGGTTCTCCTGGAGTAGTTGGAACTACAGGCGCTCGCCACCACGCCCGGCTAATTTCTGTATTTTTAGTAGAGACAGGGTTTCACCATTTTGGCCAGGCTATTCTTGAACTCCTGACCTCAAGTGATCCACCCGCCTTGGCCTCCTAAAGAGCTGGGATTACAGGCGTAAGCCACTGTGCTTGGCCGAAAGCTGTTGCTTTATTGTGCTCTTAATACATGTTTACATCTATTTGAGGCACTGTATAACGCCACTACTGAAAGAGGATGGTTGTGCCTATGGTGCTCCAAGAGAAAACGACTTAGCCTGTGTCTAGAGGACAGGACAAGGAACGTGTTGTCATCATAGCCATACAGACTGGAGCAGTGGTCACTGCAACCTTCTCCATCTCTGTTAGACTCTTTTATTCATCTTTATTTCCCCTAGATTCAGCACAGTACCTGGCAGAAAGGATGTTTGTTGGATACATGATTGAGTAAATCAGTTTGATCATGCAGTAGTAAAATAATGTATATGACTGGTCAGATGTCACACCAAAAACCTGATTTTTAAAACATTTCACTGACTGGTTGATTGAGTCAGGCTACTGTGGGAAAACTTAGCCAAAGTACTCATTTCTATAGTTTCTTCTCTTTGTAAACATGTACCTTTAACAATGAAGCAAATAACACCTTTTAAAATACTAAATAAGATAGCGTAATTGCACAGTGTGCACTGCCCCAACTGGATTATTATAATTTGCTGAAGGGTTTGCTGTGGATAGATAATAATATGCAAAATAGATAAAGACACAACAGAAAAAAGACTTCTTATATATGTCTGTTGAAGAGCGATTCTCATACAAAAGGAGTTTAAATTAGATGACAACTTAATTAACATATTTGCTATTTTTGTTTTGTTTCCATTTTTTTGGCATTGTTTCATCTGAGAGAAGGACGCTAGAAATGAAAAGAAAAAGGAAATGGTGCTCTGTGGTGGAATATTTATATTACTCTTTGCAAACAAAAATCCTCTTTTTTTCTTTCTAATTTGACAGTCTCATAGAGGCACCAAGTAATCTGTTTGGAACTGTTTGGATGATACTCAAGAAAAGGAGAATTTTGAATTATGGGAATCTTTAGATAAACACATCGAAGGCAAAAAAAAAGCAGTCAACTTGATGCAGTTGCTTCAGGTAGAGTTTAGACTGGAGGGATGAATTTTGTTAGCCTGCCTGTGATTTTTAGTAATTACAGTATAGCTTGTTTCAGTGCTCCTCAGACTAGCATGCATAAGAATTCCCTAAAGAGCTCATTAAAATGTTGATTCTTAGTCTCTGTCCCCAGAGATTTTGCTTCAAGTCAGAGAGACCGAAACCTTGCATTTCCTTTTTTTTTTTTTTTTTGAGATGGTGTTTTGCTCATGTTACCCAGGCTGGAGTGCAATGGCGCGGTCTCAGCTCACTGTAACCTCTGCCTCCCAGGTTCAAGCAATTCTTCTGCCTCAGCCTCCCAAGTTGCTGGGATTACAGGCATATGCCACCACGTCTGGCTGATTTTGTATTTTTACTAGAGATGGGGTTTCACCATGTTGGTCAGGCTGGTCTCAAACTCCTGACCTCAGGTGATCCACCCGCCTTGACCTTCCAAAGTGTTGGAATTACAGGAGTGAACCACCATGCTCAGCCTAACATGTTCCCAGGTGATGCTGATGCTGCTGATACATGAATCACACTTTGAGTAGTACAATTTAGAGGCCAATAAGGAGCATACTGCCATAGCCCATGGAGGAGGACAGTGATTTCCAAACACGGATGAGCTTTAGAATCAGCACCTAGTGAGTTTTTTGTGTGTTTATTTACAGAATCTAGATATAAGCCCACATCAGACTTGCTAAATCAGAGTCTCGGGAGGGGGCCCAGGAAATATGATGGATCAGATATACTGTGAAGTTGAAGGACCCTTGTGGTGATCACTCTTCGTAAGCCAGCTTCTTGGTCAGGACAGATGGGACTTTGAGGCTGCCACACTGAGGAGCATATGCTGAAAAGAGGAAAGCTGTCATATTCAAGTAAGAAACTGCTCAAAAAATAATGCAGGCATGTCAAAAAGGACACAGGAGGCAACTAATGGCCAAAGTAGTGCTAATTCAAGGACTAAAATAAACTGATAGCATTTCATTATAGCCCTCAGAAAAAAGTTAACTATCCATGAGTCCATACTGACATAAATAAATAATTGAATGAATGAGTAAAAAATAAATAAAGGAAAAGAGACACTTCATCCTTAAGAAAGAATTCCAATTAATAAATGTAAAAGGAGTGCGGAAACTGGAAACTCACTATGAAGCAAGCTCTACCATAATAATTGTTGCAGGCAAGATCCATTGATGGATGCTAAAATTAGTAGATAAAAATTTGATGAGAAACAGAATAGTTGCAGAGTTTCAAAGTCTTTACCACAAGATATTTGTTAGTTTCTAAGGGAAATACCGTAACTTCACAACAAAGAAACGCAGCAGACACTACCTTTACCAAGAATCAAGGTGAATATCACCAATAATAAGACATATTCTCACGTACCCACTGACGTGATGCACCAAGAAGGAAGGTCACACCACTTTGTAATATTCGTGCCAGCAATGTTTTATTTGGATCTAATCATGAGAAAATGCCAGGCAAACCTAAATTGAGGTACTGAACAGTAACCTTCAAAAGTTTCAAAATCATGAATGACAAAGAAAAATTTAGAAACTGTCATGGATTGAAGAAGACTAAGAAGAAATGAAAACTGCATGCAACGTGGGATGCTGACTTGGATTCTGGACCAGAAAAAGGATCTTAGTAGGAAACCTGATAAAATTTAAATAAGGTCCACAGTTGAGTTAACAGTATTATAACAGTGTTAATTTCCAGGTTTTGCTAATTGTCCTATGGTTAGATGGTAAGATGTTAGCCTTAAGGGAAGGTCAGTGAAAGATATATATTAGTAACTCTCTCTTAGTTTTGCATCTTTTCTGTAAGTTTAAGATTATCTCAAAACAGAAAAATTTTAAATGTTGAATAGAGGAGGGAGATTCCAAGATGGCCGAATAGGAACAGCTCCAGTCTGCAGCTCCCAGTGTAAGTGACGCAGAAGACGGGTGATTTCTGCATTTCCAACTGAGGTACTGGGTTCATCTCACTGGGGCTTACTTATCAGACAGTGGGTGCAGCCCACAGAGCAGGGCGGGGCATCACCTCACCTGGGAAGCACAAGGGGTCAGGGAATTCCCTTTCCTAGCAAACGGAAGCCATGACAGGCGGTACCTGGAAAATCGGGACACTCCCATCCTAATACTGCGCTTTTCCAATGGCCTTAGCAAACTGCGCACCAGGAGATTATATCCTGCACCTGGCTTGGAGGGTCCCACGCCCATGGAGCCTCTCTCACTGCTAGCACAGCAGTCTGAGATTGAACTACAAGGCCACAGCAAGGCTGGGGGAGGGGCGTCTGCCATTGCTGAGGCTTGAGTAGGTAAACAAAGCTGCCGGGAAGCTCGAACTGGGTGAAGCCCGCCGCAGCTCAAGGAGGCCTGCCTGCCTCTGTAGACTCCACCTCTGGGGGCAGGACATAGCTGAACAAAAGGCAACAGAAACTTCTACAGACTTAAACGTCCCTGTCTGACAGCTTTGAAGAGAGTAGTGGTTCTCCCAGCACGGAGTGTGAGATCTGAGAACGGACAGACTGCCTCCTCAAGTGGGTCCCTGACCCCCAAGTAGCCTAACTGGGAGACACCTCCCAGTAGGGGCCGACTGACACCTCATACAGCTGGGTGCCCCTCTAAGACGAAGCTTCCAGAGGAAGGATCAGGCAGCAACATCTGCCATTCTGCAATATTTGCTGTTCTGCAGCTTCTGCTGGTGATACCCAGGCAAACAGGGTCTGGAGTGGACCTCTAGCAAACTCCAACAGACCTGCAGCTGACGGTCCTGACTGTTAGAAGGAAAACTAAAAGAAAGGACATCCACACCAAAACCCCATCTGTAGGTCACCATCATCAAAGACCAAAGGTAGATAAAACCAAAAAGACCAGGAGAAACCAGAGCAGAAAAACTGAAAATTCTAAAAATCAGAGCACCTCTTCTCCTCCAAAGGAACACAGCTCCTCGCCAACAACGGAACAAAGCTGGACAGAGAATGACTTTGACGAGTTGAGAGAAGAAGGCTTCAGATGATTGGTAAAACACACTTCTCCGAGCTAAAAGAGGATATTCAAACCCATCGCAAAGAAGCTAAAAACCTTGAAAAAAAATTAGATGAATGGATAACTAGAATAAAGAGCATAGAGAAGTCCTTAAATGACCTGATGGAGCTGAAAGCCATGGCACCAGAACTATGTGACACATGCACAAGCTTCAGTAGCTGATTTGATCAAGTGGAAGAAAGGGTATCAGTGATTGAAGATCAAATGAATGAAATGAAGCAAGAACAGAAGTTTAGAGAACAAAGAGTAAAAAGAAATGAACAAAGCCTCCAAGAAATATGGGACTATGTGAAAAGACCAAATCTACGTCCGATTAGTGTACCTGAAAGTGATGGGGAGAATGGAACCAAGTTGGAAAACACTCTTCAGGGTATTATCCAGGAGAACTTCCACAACCTAGTGAGGCAGGCCAACATTCAAATTCAGGAAATACAGAGAATGCCACAAAGATACTCCTTGAGAAGAGCAACTCCAAGACACATCATTGTCAGATTCACCAAAGTTGAAATGAAGGAAAAAATGTTAAGGGAAGCCAGAGAGAAAGGTCAGGTTACCCACAAAGGGAAGCCCATCAGACTAACAGCTGATCTCTCGGCAGAAACTCTACAAGCCAGAAGAGAGTGGGGGCCAATATTCAACATTCTTAAAAAAAAAGAATTTTCAACCCAGAATTTAATATCCAGCCAAATTAAGCTTCATAAGTGAAGGAGAAATAAATTCCTTTACAGACAAGCAAATGCTGAGAGATTTTGTCACCACCAGGCCTGCCTTACAAGAGCTCCTGAAGGAAGCACTAAACGTGGAAAGGAACAACCAGTACCAGCCACTGCAAAAACATGCCAAATTGTAAAGACCATCAAAGCTAGGAAGAAACTGCATCAACTAACAGGCAAAATAACCAGCTAACATCATAAAGACAGGATCAAATTCACACATAGCGATATTAACCTTAAATGTAAATGGGCTAAATGCTCCAATTAAAAGACACAGACTGGCAAATTGGATAAAGAGTCAAGATCCATTAGTGTGCTATATTCAGGAGACCCATCTCACGTGCAGAGACACACATAGGCTCAAAATAAATGGATGGAGGAAGATCTACCAAGCAAATGGGAAACAAAAAAAAAGCAGGGGTTGCAATCCTAGTCTCTTATAAAACAGACTTTAAACCAACAAAGATCAAAAGAGACAAAGAAGGCCATTACATAATGGTAAAGGGATCAATTCAACAAGAAGAGCTAACTATCCTAAATAAATAGGCACTCAATACAGGAGCACCCAGATTCATAAAGCAAGTCCTTAGAGACCTACAAAGAGACTTAGACGCCCACACAATAATAATGGGAGACTTTAACACCCCACTGTCAACATTAGACAGATCAATGGGACAGAAAGTTAACACGGATATCCAGGAATTGAACTCAGCTCTGCACCAAGTGGACGTAATAAACATCTACAGAACTCTCCACCCCAAATCAACAGAATATACATTCTTCTCAGCACCACATCACACTTATTCCAAAACTGACCACATAGTTGGAAGTAAAGCACTCCTCAGCAAATGTAAAAGAACAGAAATTATAACAAACTGTCTCTCAGACCACAGTGCAATCAAACTAGAACTCAGCATTAAGAAACTCACTCAAAACTGCTCCACTACATGGAAACTGAACAACCTGCTCCTGAATGACTACTGGGTACATAACAAAATGAAGGCAGAAATAAAGATGTTCTTTGAAACCAATGAGAACAAAGACACAACGTATCAGAATCTCTGGGACACATTTAAAGCAGTGTGTAGAGGGAAATTTATAGCACTAAATGCACACAAGAGAAAGCAGGAAAGATCTAAAATTGACACCCTAACATCATAATTAAAAGAACTAGAGAAGCAAGAGCAAACACATTCAAAAGCTAGCAGAAGGCAGCAAATAACTAAGATCAGAGCAGAAATGAAGGAGATAGAGACACAAAAAACCCTTCAAAAAATCAATGAATCCAGGAGCTGGTTTTTTGAAAAGATCAACAAAATTGATAGACTGCTAGCAAGACTAACAAAGAAGAAAAGAGAGAAGAATCAAATAGATGCAATAAAAGATGGTAAAGGGGATATCACCACTGATCTCACAGAAATACAAACTATCATCAGAGAATACTATAAACACTTATATGCAAATAAACTAGTAAATCTAGAAGCAATGGATAAATTCCTGGACACCTACACCCTCCCAAGACTAAACCAGGAAGAAGTTGAATCTCTGAATAGACCAATAACAGGCTCTGAAATTGAGGCAATAATTAATACCAACCAAAAAAAGTCCAGGACCAGATGGATTCACAGCCAAATTCTACCAGAGGTACAAAGAGGAGCTGGTACCATTCCTTCTGAAACTATTCCAATCAATAGAAAAACAGGAATCCTTCCTAATTCATTTTATGAGGGCAACATCATCCTGATACCAAAGCCTGGCAGAGACACAACAAAAAACGAGAATTTTAGACCAATATCCCTGATGAACATCGATGCAAAAATCCTCAATAAAATACTGGCAAACCGAATCCAGCAGCATATCAAAAAGCTTATCCACCACGACCAAGTTGGCTTCATCCCTGGGATGCAAGCCTGGTTCAACATACACAAATCAATGAAAGTAATCCGTCATATAAACAGAACCAAAGACAAAAACCACATGATTATCTCAGTAGATGCAGAAAAGGCCTTTGACAAAATTCAACAGCCCTTCATGCTAAAAACTCTCAATAAACTAGGAATAGATAGGATGTATCTCAAAATAATAAGAGCTATTTATGACAAGCCCACAGCCAATATCATACTGAATGGGCAAATACTAGAAGCATTCCCTTTGAAAACTGGCACAAGACAGGGATGCCCTCTCTCACCACTCCTATTCAAAATAGTGTTGGAAGTTCTGGCCAGGGCAACCAGGCAGGAGAAAGGAATAAAGGGTATTCAATTAGGAAAAGAGGAAGTCAAATTGTCCCTGTTTGCAGATGACATGGTTATATATTTAGAAAACCTCATCATCTCAGCCCAAAATCTCCTTAAACTGATAAGCTTAAGTATCTCAGGATACAAAATCAATGTGCAAAAATCACAAGCATTCCTATACACCAATAACAGACAAACAGAGAGCCAAATCATGAGTGAACTCCCATTCACAATTGCTTCAAAGAGAATAAAATACCTAGGAATCCAACTTACAAGGGATGTGAAGGACCTCTTCAAGGAGAACTACAAATCACTGCTCAATGAAATAAAAGAGGACAAAAACAAATGGAAGAACATTCCATGTTCATGGATAGGAAGAATCAATATTGTGAAAATGGCCATACTGCCCAAGGTAATTTATAGATTCAATGCCATCCCCATCAAGCTACCAATGAGTTTCTTCACAGAATTGGAAAAAACTACTTTAAAGTTCATATGGAACCAAAAAAGAGCCCACATTGCCAAGACAATCCTAAGCCAAAAGAACAAAGCTGGAGGCATCACGCTACCTGACTTCAAACTATGCTACAAGGCTACAGTAACCAAAACAGCATGGTACTGGTACCAAAACAGCATGGTACTGGTACCAAAACAGAGGTATAGACCAATGGAACAGAACAGAGCCCTCGGAAATAATACCACACATCTACAACCATCTGATCTTTCATAAACCTGACAAAAACAAGGAATAGGGAAAGGATTCCCTATTTAATAAATGGTGCTGGGAAAACTGGCTAGCCATATGTAGAAAGCTGAAACTGGATCCCTTCCTTACACCTAATATAAAAATTAATTTGCCAGGCGCAGTGGCTCGTACCTGTAATCCCAGCACTTTGGGAAGCTGAGGTGCGTGGATCACCTGAGGTAAGGAGTTTGAGACCAGCCCGGCCAACATGGTGAAACTCCATCTCTACTACAAATACAAATATCAGCCGGGCATGGTCGTGGGCACCTGTAATCCCAGCTACTTGGGAGGCTAAGTAACGAGAATTGCTTGAACCTGGGAAGTGGAGGTTACAGTAAGCCGAGATCGTGCCACTGCACTCCTGCCTAGGCAACAAGATCGAGACTCCATCTCAAAAAAAAAAAAAAATTAATTCAAGATGGATTAAAGACTTAAATGTTAGACTTAAAACCATAAAAACCCTAGAAGAAAACTTAGGCAATACCATTCAGGCCATAGGCATGGGCAAGGACTTCATGACTAAAATACCAAAAGCAATGGCAATAAAAGCCAAAATTGAGAAATGGTATCTAATTAAACTAAAGAGCTTCTGCACAGCAAAAGAAACTACCATCAGAGTGAACAGGCAGCCTACAGAATGGGAGCAAATTTTTACAATCCACCCATCTGACAAAGGGCTAATATCCAGAATCACAAAAAACTTAAACAAATTTACAAGAAAAAAAAACCCCATCAAAAAGTGGGCAAAGGATTTGAACAGACACTTCTCAAAAGAAGACATTTATGCAGCCAATAGACACACGAAAAAATGCTCATCACTGGCCATCGGAGAAATGCAAATCAAAACCACAATGAGATACCATCTCACACCAGTTAGAATGGCAATCATTAAAAAGTCAGGAAACAACAGGTGCTGGAGAGGATGTGGAGAAATAGGAACACTTTTACACTGTTGGTGGGACTGTAAACTAGTTCAACCATTGTAGAAGACAGTGTGGCGATTCCTCAGGGATCTAGAACTAGAAATACCATTTGACCCAGCCATCCCTTTACTGGGCATATACTCAAAGGATTATAAATCTTGCCGCTATAAAGACACATGCACACGTATGTTTATTGCAGCACTATTCACAGTAGCAAAGACTTGGAACCAACCCAAATGTCCATCAATGATAGACTGGATTAAGAAAATGTGGCACATAGAATACTATGCAGCCATAAAAAATGATGAGTTCATGTCCTTTGTAGGGACATGGATGAAGCTAGAAACCATCATTCTGAGCAAACTATCGCAAGGACAGGAAACCAAACACCACATGTTCTCACTCATAGGTGGGAATTGAACAATGAGAACACTTGGACACAGGATGGGGAACATCACACGCCAGGGCCTGTCGTGGGGTGGGGGGCTGGGGGAGGGATAGCATTAGGAGATATACGTAATGTAAATGACGAGTTAACGAGTGCAGCACACCAACATGGCACATGTATACATATGTAACAAACCTGCGTATTGTGCACATGTACCCTAGAACTTAAAGTATAATAATAAATTTTTTTTTTTAATGTCAGTGCGCTCTGCCTCATGGAAAACCCAGTTGCCTAAGCAACTCTACAGCCCCCCTACCTGGCTATGGATAAGCTGCAAGGACGATTTCACCCGAGAGGTTACCTAATAGCAGGCAGAGAAGGCAATACAAGCACGAAAGCCTGTGAGCTGCAGGGGATTGGGATTTTGTTGGCTATACTCAGTACTGCCTTGTCATCCCCTTTCCCCAAGCCACTACCCCATATATGAACAACAACAAGCATGGGAGTCCTCAAAGACTCCACAGGCAGAATATCCTGGATTTTGGATGATATGGGGAACTTCTGTAGCTCCTGACCCACCTTTTGGAGCTCCCCCGCTATCCAGCCTGCAGCCTTGCCCACCTGGTGGCTGGAGTCAGCAGGCTTCTGCAGCCTGGCAAAGCCCTTCTCCCATTTTGTGGACTGGATGAGGCCCATGGGCTCTGCTTTAAGGTGATCATCTGTCCCAAGGACCAGCTTTAAAAGTCTTTCTTTAGAGAGCATTTTATTGAATACAAACTCCTTAGGCAGCATTGTTCACATTTCCCAGTGTTGAACAAATGGTGGTTTTTAGTCACACATTCATGGTTCCAGGTCTTGCTGATTCACTTCCAGTGACCCGTTTTAGGAACCTTTTGCTAATCCCACTAATAGAAAGAGCTCATTCCACTCCTTTGGTTATTTCACATTCACATGGCCAGGCTTACATTTTATTTAACTTTCTTTTCATGTAAGAAGGTGAAAAAGTGCTAAGCTATATTTTCTAAGCTCTTGGATCATTTCTTGGTCATTCTGGAAGCAGCATGGTGGTGAAACGGGAGAGTTCCCTGAACCCCTTTGCCTGATGTTTGACACGGGTGTGGCTTGTCTGTTTGGTCACCATCCCTTCAAACCCTTACGGGATGGGGAGCAGGCAGCTGGACAAGTGCAGGAGCCCAAGTGGGCGTGTGTTACAGTGTGCCCTTTTAGCCTTGCTGTACACGGACAGCTTGAGTGGTGGCCAGCTCAGTGGACCCTCTGCCTTTCTGTAAGGGCAGAGTGCCAGTGTGACACCTTTTTGTATCCCAAACTCTTGTCCAGCATCCTGGGAGAAGTGGGTCACACATGAACTTGAAGGATGAATGCAGGGGTTTCGTTGTGGTAAAGATGACTCTCAGTGGGATGAATGGGGAACCAGAAGTGGGGATGGAGTGGGAAGATGATCTTAACCTGGAGTTTGGCCGTCCAGCAGCCAAACTCCTTTCTGACCACCCCCAGCTGAACTCCTCTCAGCGTTCAGGCGCTCCTTCTCTTCTCTCTTTCTCTGCCACGTTGTTCTGCTGTTCATCTGCTTGTCTCCTCATCTGCTCATCTGCTCCTGGAGCTTGGGGTTCAGGGTTTATATGGGTACAGGATAGGGGGGTGTGATGGCAGGTCAAAAGGCCACTTTTTGGGCACGAAAACAGGAATGCCTGTTCCCACTTAGGGCTGCAGGTCTCCAGGCTTAAGGGTGGGGCTTCTGCCGGGGAACCACCCTCTTCTACCAAGTGTTTCCCTGTCTCTTGTCTGTATTAGTGGGAACTAGCAGAAGCTGCAGAGAGAGATTAAATTGGGTTTGGTTTCTGGTTGTGATGTTTATTAATAATCTGACCTTGCATAAGTCTTTTTAGGCTTTTGAGTCTCAATGTCCCTGACTACAAAAAGCCATGAATAATACATGTAATCTTGGATTACATAAAATAATGTCTCTGTAGCATTAGAAAATAAATCTCTCATTTATCAGATATAATAAAAATGATCTAAAACTCATCCAACCTTAGTGAAGAAGGGAATGTACAAGTAAAAGGAGTCTTCCACAGAGCAGAAGCTGCCTCTAGACCCACACATACTTTATTTGGCCAGGACTGGCCTTTCTTTGGACTGAAAAGGAAAGGAACTAAACCAAGAGCCAGGTCTCATTAAGACTAAATTATTTATGTCCTGTTTAGATATTAAATGATAAACTTCCTTTTGTCGCTAACTTGTTTTTAACTAAGACTGTTTTTAAATTTCTGTTGGGTAACTTTTAGCCTTAGCTGACTGGAAGTCATTAATTATGTTTTTGGTAAGAAATGCAGTGGAGCACATAAGGTTTATGTCTAAATAGTTCTTAGTTGTAAATTATATCACCCATGTTGTGGGGGTGGTGGGTTTTTGTTTGCATATTTTTATTTGTTTTTCCGTACTCTTTATATACATTGAAAAGCTCCAAGTGAAGGAAAAAAACATTGAATCCGTTTTCCTCCCAGCAACTACTGATTTTTAGAGTAAAGAAGTAACTTTGGCTTGTTTTTGACTCAAATCTAGCATGAAGCTTGGTTTCTTCGAAGACACAAAGACTTTAAACATGAGAGATATTCAATAAAGATGAGTCATCTTTCCCTGGATCTTTATAGTTTGTCCTCCATAAACATCACCTTATTTGTATGTGAAGCTTTATTATCTGCACCGAATTCACTACAGATTGTTTCCATTTTTCTCTCTTTAAGACCTGACATTATCCTCAAGTGCAATTAGGTAGCTTTATTTTAGAACGGTGGTTTCAGAATCTCTAAGTATTTTTTACACTAAAACGATTTACCGAGCCTCCATATGATAGTGGCAGAATCCCACATTATGAAAATACAGAGCAATAAGCTACTATACATTCAACATTGTTTTTAGCTGTAAACCCTTGTTATCTTATAGGAGCCTGACTGATGTGGTAGTGAGGTGTGGGGTGGGGGACACATTCTACAGTCCTATGATTAAGTCTCAGCTTGTGGTGAGCCTGTGCCCCTGGGCTGTGACCTTTACAAGTGCTTCTCAGGTCTCCCCCATGCTCATCCCTTAAAGGAGCCTAGAAGATTGGAGTTGAGTATTTTTCTTCCCCAGGTTGATTAGGCTCTGGGAAAATAGCTTCCCTGGAAGGCAAGCTTTTGTTAAAGAGAACAAAGCCTCTGGTATATTGCAAAATAGTTCCCCCATGCGACTGTATGTGATGGCTCATGCCTGTAATCCCAGCACTTTGGGAGGCTGAGGCAGGAGGATCACTTCTTGAGGCCAGGAGTTCAAGAACAGCCTTATTGGGCAACATGGCAAAATCCTGTCTTTACCAAAAATACAAAAATAGTCTCATAACCTGGCCTCAAAATAAATAATAAAAATTAAAAGATAAAATTTTTAAAAAGTAATTCCCCCACCCACACATGGGGGAAGTTTTTCTCTGACCTTCACCTGAGAGTTTGATGAGACTCTTGGATGTAAGACTCAAGAAAAGTGTGGGGGCCCTCCTAAGACTGGGTTCACCCAGAGTTTTTAACTCCCAAGCTCATTCACATTGAGGCTCCAGCAATTTGTCAATTACAGTTTGTGTTCCTACTGGTATTGCCACAAGTGCTGGCCTTTTATTCCTGGGCTTCTGTTCTTGGTAAGTTGTGATTCTCTACATCCTCCTGTCTTGCAAATTTTCTAGGAGGTGGTTTGCCCTGTGACCTCAATTCTCTGATGGATCTAAGAATAATTGTTTTGTTTCATTATTTTTATTATTTATTATTATTGTTAAATGGAGACGGGGTCTCACTATGTTGCCTAGGCTGATCTTAAACTCCTAGGCTCAAGTGACCTCCACACCTTAGCCTCCCAAAGTGCTGGAATTACAGGCATGAGCCACTGTGCCTGGTCAGAAGAATTGTTGATTTTTGGTTTGTTCAGCTTGTTTCTTGTTGTGAGGATGAGAATGATGACTTCCAAGCTCTTTTCATATTGAACCAGAAACCAGAAGTGTCTCGATACTGCTTTTAAGTGAATTTGGATGGTAATACTTATAAGAGCATCTGCTTATATTTTTTAACTTGTGATTTTTATTATGTGCAGGTTGTATTATTTAATATTAATTTACAGATAAAATCTGATACACTTATGGACTCATAGATTTCTTACAATTACTGAAGGAGTTAAAAGCATGACACCCCAAAATATCTTGCTCTGGCATATTGACTATTTTGAGTTAAAGGCACTTGAAAAATAGCAGGTGCAAGAAGATCACTCTGACCTTTCTTCAGTTTCTTAAAAGCAGGAGATGAAATTCCCATGTGAAAGATGCTCTCCCTATGCCAGAAGGAAAGCATTATTCTTATCTTCAAGGATAAGAAGTTGAGGCTGAAGGAAATCTGTACAGTCTTAGCCCATTCTAAGTTGCTATAAAGGAATGCCTGAAGCTGGGTAATTTATAAGGAAAGAGGTTTATTTGGCTCTTGATTTTGCAGACTGTACAAGAAACATGATGCCAGCATCTTCTTCTGGTGAGGCCCTCAGGCTGCTTCCACTCGTGGTGGAAGGTAAAGGGGAACTGGCATGTGCAGAGATAACATGGGGAGAGAGGAAGCAAGAGAGAAGGGGAAAGTGCCTGGCTCCTTCTAACAGCCAGCTCTTGTGGGTACTAATCAAGTTGAGAACTAACTCACACCACCCCACCACCTCCCAGGGAGGGCATTAATCTATTTATAAGAGACCCACCCCTGTGACGAAAACACTTCCCATTAGGCTCCACCTCCAACACTGGGGACGAAATTTCAACATGAGATTTGGTGAAAACAAACCATGTTGCAGGAAGTCAGGGACCCCGAATGGAGGGACCGGCTGGAGCCACAGCAGAGGAACATAAATTGTGAAGATTTCATGGACAGTTATCACTTCCCTAATAATACTCTTATAATAAATTTCTTACGCCTGTCTTACTTTAATCTCTTAATCCTGTTATCTTCTTAAGCTGAGGATGTATGTCACCTCAGGATCACTGTGATGATTGTGTTAACTGTACAAATTGATTGTAAAATGTGTGTTTGAACAATATGAAATCAGTGCACCTTGAAAAAGAACAGAATAACAGCGATTTTTAGGGAACAAGGGAAGACAACCATAAGGTCTCACTGCCTGCAGAGTTGGGCAAAAAGAGCCATATTTTTCTTCTTGCAGAGAGCCTATAAACGGACATGCAAGTAAGAGAGATATCACTAAATTCTTTTCCTAGCAAGGAATATTAAGACCCTAGGAAAATAATTGCATTCCTGGGGGGAGTTCTATAAACGGCCGCTCTGAGAGTGTCTGTCTTATGCGGTTGAGATAAGGACCAACATACGCCCTGGTCTCTTGCAGTACTCTCAGGCTTATTAGGATGGGGAAAAAACCACTCCCTGGTAAATTTTAGGTCAGACTGGTTCTCTGCTCTCGAACCCTGTTTTCCGTTGTTTAAGGTGTTTATCAAGACAATACGTGCACAGCTGAACATAGACCCTTATCAGGAGTTTTTGATTTCGCCCTTTGCCTTGTGATCCTTCCTTTGCCCTTTGCCTTGTGATCTTTATTGGCCTCAGAAGCATGGGATCTTTGTTCTCCTTTCTGCCCTTTGAAGCATGTGATCTTTGTGACCTATTCCCTGTTCATACACCTCCTCCCCTTTTGAAGTCCTTAATAAAAACCTGGTTTTGTGGCTCAGGTGGGCATCATGGTCCTACCACTATGTGATGTCACCCCCCCAGCAGCCCAGCTATAAAATTCCTCTCTTTGTACTCTTTCTCTTTATTTCTCAGACCGCCAACACTTAGGGAAAATAGAAAAAACCTATGCTGAAATATTGGGGGCGTGTTCCCCTGATAAAACCACATCCAAACTATAGCACAAATCTAATTTCACTAACTCTTATCTTTCTGGCCATTTCACCCAAGTAACTACCCTAGCCCAAGCCCCTTTGCTTTCTCACATTTTCATAATTTACTACTCTTTGTTCCATTCAGTATGTAAGTGTTCAACCCTAACTGCATCTTTGGGCCTTCATTTTCTTATGAGGGCTCCTGTGCCATATGAAACATGGATTAAATAAATTTGTATGCTTTTCTTCTGTTGATCTGTCTTATGTCAATTTAATTCTCAGCACCCCACAACTGAAAAAATCTCTAAGAGGGTAGAGGTAAAATTTTGCCTCCCCTACATTACCCCACATGCTAGGGGAACCAATGTTTTAAAGTACACTAAAAGCTCATAATTTTGAATCAATTGTGAGGAAAGCATCCATTCACTAAATTCTGAAAAGAGATGACCTCAACATGAACACAATTCTGTTAGTTTCAAACAGGGCAATGTAGGGTACTTTAACAGGCTCTCCTGGCTCCAAACGTCTCCTTCCCCAAGCCCTGCCTGTCTAAAATATCTATGTAATCAATCCCTTTGGAATAAGTTATTGAAGGCTTTTTGTTAAGGAGCAACTCCTTTTCTGGGAAGGGAACACTTTCAAACTACACACGCTTTAGCTGGACTTGACCGGCTGAATCATTAGATTTCGTGAATCTAATGATCTAAGTTGCCCTCTAGCAGAAACGTGAGGGAATGAGATACAGAGGACGTTCTGATGCTGCATGGGGGTTCTGCTGATTGAGGAGTCTGGTAACCAGCTTAGGCAACCAGAGAAAATTGAGGAAGGTGAGGGGTGAGAGCAAGAGAGGGACTGACCCTGGGCCCAGGGTTCCATGGATCAGAGATTCCAGGATTGCTTACTAATGTCTGAATAGATTAAAGGGGATGGTTTGTAATTAACATGTCAGTGTATCAATCTAAGTAAAGTTGCTTTCCCTCTCTCTCTTTTTTTTTTTTTTGGAGATGGAGCCTTGCTTTATCACCCAGACTAGAGGGCAGTAGCATGATCTTGGCTCACTGCAACCTCTGCCTCCTGGGTTCAAGCAATTCTCCTGCCTCAGCCTCCCTAGTAGCTGGGACTACAGGTGCACTCCACCACACCCCGCTAATTTTTTTATATCTTAACAGAGACAAGGTTTCACTGTGTTGCCCAGGCTGGTCTTGCACTCCTGAGCTCAGGCGATCCACCTGCCTCAGCCTCCCAAAGTGCTAAGATTACAGGCGTGAGCCACAGCGCCCGGACAAGCCTGATTTTGCTTGTCTCTGAATGATAATTTGACCTCCTTAATCATATTGTTCTTTTAATAGGCTAACATCTCCCTTGAAATTTTATTTACACTGCTCACATGTGACAGCCTCAAGGACACTTCTGCTTGGTGGGGGCAGCCCTGGTTGAAGCAGGTCCTCAACTTCAAATCTGTGGACACTTTGGGTTTCCTGTGGGTTCCTGCTCCAGCCTCTCTTTGTCCAGGCACTTTCTTCAGTTCTCTTTTGTTCCATTCCTTGCAGGTGCAGGGTCTCTGCCCTGTTGCTCTAATAAGCCCAAGCCAGAGTTCCAGCTCTGGACTCACCTGTCTGGCAAGGGAGGAAGGACAAGAATAAATATTCTTTGCTTTCATGAGCTCTGTAGATGGTAGTGGTATAAATAAGCTTGATAATGGTATACAAAAGGCAAAAATGAGATTCATACTGACGTTGGGGGGTTGGTATGGGTATGATGATAATGTGACCTTACAAGATGAGGGAACTACAAGGTGAGGAAGTGAAATTGACATTTCATCAGGAATGTTCCTCCATTCTGATCAGCAGCTAGGGTTGGGGCTTATGGTTTTCAGTATAGTGTCGCTGTGCTTACAGTAGGCTCTACCCTCTCCCAGTAGACCTCCAGGCAGAGGGGTGCAGGAGCTGTCTTGTGACAGCTGACTGTTACAGTTTAAGAATTTTGCAATCTGGTGGTCAAACACAGCCATTATTCAAGCTTAAATTATATGCCATTATTGTATAAATTATATAAAAGTTATATATTGAAAACAAAGGTAATAAATACTCAAAAGCCATCAATTCCTAATTGTCTTACTACACTTTGCTGCTGTTCTTGAGGTTATTTGGTGCCTGTCTGGGGGAAATACCACATAATCATGTACTGCTGCACGTCCTTCCCAACTCCACATTCAGTGACGTCAGCCATGAAATCAGCTGCAGTTGGAGTTTTTACACCATGGAATTACAAATATTGAAAGCCAGGGCTTGATTTATTATTTTTTTGATTGTGTAGACTTAAGAAATGGTTGAACCATGGAATGCTATGTAGTCATAAAAAGAATGAGATTACGTCCTTTGCCGCAACATGGATGCAGCTGGAATCCATTATCCTAAGCAAATTAATGCAAGAACAGAAAACCAATACCGCATGTAACTTGTAATTGCGAGCTAGACATGAGTTACACATGGACATAAAGATGGGAACAATAAACAATAGGGACTATGAGAAGGGAGAGAGAGGGAGAGGGGCAGGGGCTGAAAAACTACCTATAGGGTACTGTGTTTACTACCTGTGTGATGGGATCATTCGTATCCCAAACCTAAGCATCAGGCAACATGCCCATGTAACAAACTTGCATGTGTACACTCTGAATCTAAAATAAAAGTTGAAATTATTTTTTACAAAGGTATTGAAGAAAAATGTTAATGCAGATTAAACATGTGTCTATAGTTGTTACAATGGGAATAGTACAAACACCAAGAGAATATTCTAGTTTTGAAAAACTATTATTTGATTCAGTACGAGGAAGTCACTCACATCAATGGTAAATGAGTGAAGTTCCAACATACATTTTCATTATCTTTCTTTTGCCTTACTCATTAAAGTAAATGAAAGCATCAACCAAAACTCATGGTGGAACTGCACTCAAAGATACAGTTATAAGATATTTACCAGCAAACAGCTGCCAGGAGGCCACAATTCACTCTAAAAATTCAGTTCTGATTAGCCAGCACTGCCCTCTGTGGATGAGAGGGAGCTTTTGCTTATTGTACAAAATCTTAAAAAGGTATCGATAAGCAAAAATAAAGTAAAAAATCCCTGTAATTTCTCCACCAAGAGATAACATGACTCATATGCATATACATATTTTCAAACAAATATCGAATTATAGCTATAAAGGGAAGACTTTTTAAAATTGTGTGTGTGTGTAAAAGAGTATTTGGAGAGCATCTTTCCATGTTATTCAGTTTTCTTCTAAAATCTCGTTTGTAATTATTCCATAGAAGGCTGTTGTACTGATTATAACTTATTTCACCAGTCCTCAGTGATTGAACATTTGGATCGTTCCCAATTTGTGGCAATTAAAAATACAACCTTAGGAAAATAAATAAATAAAACAAACAAGTGACAAATAAAAAAGACAACCCTACAAAGAACTTCTTTGCAGCTAAATAATACATCCTTTGTTTTCCTTAGGAGAAATTTCTAGAAAAAAGATACATGCATGACTAGGCCTTTTTCTCCTCTTTTCTCTTTTTTTTTTCTTTAGGGAATGCCATCCCAGTTCTATACTAAGTCTTTAAAAGACCTCTCCTAATAAACTGGAAGCTTCATGTGGGCAGGGACTGTGTCTGCAAGTTCATCCCTCTAGCTTCAACCTGTGGCCCAGTGCCTGATGTGGGGACATATTCAATGCATATTTGCTGAATGTAAGAAGGAAAGAGGAAGGGCTGGTGTATTAGTTTGCCAGGGCTAACAACACAGTATCACAGACCAGGTGGTTTCAACAGCAGAAATTTATTTCCTCACAGTTCTAAAGGCTAGTAGGAGTCTGAGGTCAAGTTGTCAACAGGCTCGTTTCTTCCAGGTTTCTGTTTCCTCTGTTCTGGACTTGTAGATGACCAGCTTCTCCCTCTCTCTTCACATGGTCGTTCCTCTGTGTCTATGTCCTTATCTCTTCTTCTTAATAAGGGCACCAATCATATTGGATTAAGGCCCATCCTGATGGCCTCCTCATTTTAACTTAATTGCCCTTGAAAGATTCCTTTTCCAAATACAGTCACATTTTCACAGGACTTGAACATACAAATTTTGCAGGAGACCTAATTTAGCCCACACAGTTGTGCAGATTGCCATGTGGGGTTGTGGTAAGTTAGAGCCAAAAAGGATGAATGTCTTTGGAGACCAAAGTAATGAATTTTCTTGAGACAGAGTCTTACTCTGTGACCTAGGGGCTAGAGTGCAGTGTCAAATCACAGCTCACTGCAGCCTCCACCTCGCAGGCTCAAGCGATCCTCCTGAGACAGCCAGGTGGGAGGGAGTCCTGGAGAAACTCCAACCAGCCTGCCTATTGAGGTGGAGCCTCGGAAGTTCCCTGCATTTGCAGCAGGGAGGAGCCTGGCCCCTCCGCTTCTTGGGTGGAATCTGGGATTCAAATGCTGGGCAGGAAGCGCTCTAGCTGGGACTCTGGCCTAGTGAGAGTCCCCGTTTCCCCCTTTTCTTCCTTTAACCCAATAAAACCTTGGCCATAGGATGGACAAGGACCCCGTCTTTAGCTGAACTAAGGAAAAGTTCTGCAACATTCCTACCTCAGCCTCCTGAGTAGCTGGGGACCACACACAGGTTTATGACAGCATATCTGGCTTTTTTTTTTTTTTTTTTAACCTCTTGTAGGAATGAGGTTAGTAAGCTTTTAAAACGCATTGCCTTGCCGGGCGTGGTGGCTCACGCCTGTAATCCCAGCACTATGGGAGGCCGAGGCGGGCAGATCTTCTGAGGCAGGGAGTTTGAGACCAGCTTGGCCATCATGGAGAAACCGTCTCTACTAAAAATACAAAATTAGCTGGTGATGGCACGCACCTGTAATCCCAGCTACTTGGGAGGCTGAGTTGGGAGAATTGCTTGAACCCAGGAGGCAGAGGTTGCAAAGAGCCGAGATCATGCCATTGCACTCCAACCTGGGCAATGAGAGCAAAACTCTGCCTCAAAAAAAAAAAAAAAAAAAAAAAAAAAAAATTGCCTTGCTTTATATGTTGGTTTTGAAATGTCTGATGCCAGTCTAATTCTTTTACCTTTGTAAGTTGTTTGATCTTTTTTCCCGGAGGCTTGAGAGTTTCTTTCTTCTTTTTTCTTTCTTTTTTGAAATCTAATAGTTTTCTAGGGTTCTACCTTGGAGTATGATCCTTCTGGGTAAATTTTTCCCATTACTCAGTGATCTCTAGGAATGTGTAGGCATAGGTCTTTTCCCACTCTATAAAGTTATCTTGAATTATAGTTTTAGATATTGGCTGTGTCTCATTGTTCTGTTTTTTCTTCTTCAGGAACTCTGAAAGCACAGAAATTATTATTATTATTACTGGCCTGTCTTCCATGTCTGCTACTCTTCCTCTGGCCCTTTTTCCTTCTTCACTTATGCCTTTCTTATTCTCCTCATAGTTTGCCTGCTTTTCTTCAATGCCTCTTACTAACTTTTAATTTGAGTCTATTCTATTAACTTTTAATTTAAGCCTATTCTCGTTTTATCAGAGGAGAATTTTTCTCAGTTGATATAATTGAAATTCCATTTCCTGGCTTTTGTTATAGCTGCATATGGACTTCAATTTCCATTTGTTAATTTTTATGGTATGAAGATGTTTTCAAACTTTTTGGTTTAATGGCATCATCTTATGTTGGTATTGCAAAGTCCAGGTCTTTGGCAGGATATTTTGGTTTGATTTGCTGGGATAGAGAGAGTTGTGAATCCTCTTTTTTCTTGCAGGAACCTAAAATTTCCATCTTTTCTTTTTTAACTCTTCCCACCTAATGCCAAAGGATGTTTTTTTTTTTCTTTCCTTTTTTGTTTCTTTTGTTCTTTCCCAGAACTTTTGGGTTTCAACGATTGCCCCCTTTAAATTGCCCAGACTTCCAAGTTCCTTCCTGAAGTCCATGCCCTGATCTCAGACTAGGGTGGACCTAGACTTTCTGGTGTTAAATCAAACTCAGGATCCTTCACAAGCTTCCCTATTTTGCCTTCCCTGCAGTCTCTAGGTTTGCTTTTGTTTGCCCTAAGGGCTAGGGTGTGGTGAGGGAATAAGAAATTGTGTTCTGAGGTCTGATTATTCTCTTTCTATTCATAATTATTTTGAAGTTTGGACATTCTGTCTTTAGGTTATGCTGAAGGTGTGGCTTGCATATAAATTCACTTTTTGTCCTTTGTTTGGATCCATGAAGAGGCAGGTAGCTATGGTGCTGCTGTTGCCTGAGCCTACCCTGAAGCCCCTTAACCTCACTTTTGTTAAAAATTGTAGCAGAAGTGCAATTTGTCTACCAGATTCCATTTTTCTCTCATTCTTCCTTGATAACAAAACCCCAGTTTGCACAGGAAGAATCAGATATGCAGCGTTGGCATTTTAAAATCTAAATTCTAGGCTGCTGTGACCAAGTAGCACAGTTTGGTCAAACAGACATAAGCAGAAATCGATGGGGTGGGGTTTGTGAAAAAGTCTGAGTGTCTATGGAAATTGTCAGACTGAGCTAGCAAAGCCCTTTGCCCCTTTCTTTCCCTCATTTTTCTTCCTGGATCACTCAGACATAACACCAGGAGAGGCAGCAGTTATCTTGTGGCCATAAGCATGAAAGCCAAAAGCTAAGGATGATGGAACAGAAAAATAGTAGGAGCCTGAATATTTGAGGAGCTGGGTCAGCTCTGGATTTCCTCTTCCCAGATTTCTGGTAATGTAAGAAATATAAACCTCTTTCTTAATTAAGACCTGATGTTTTAGGTCTCTGTTTAGGGCTGTATATACGATCAATACTTTGATTTACTGATGATGCATTTCCTCCTTTGCATTGACAAGATTATCATTTCCACAGCTCAACTTGTCTAGGGTCCTACTAACCTACTACACATGCTGTTTCTTATGTCTCAGTTATATGTTAAAAGGCTCAAGATTTACATCAATAGAGGAGTACAGAGAAAACATTCCTGTAGGTATCTTTCTCCAGTAGTCTATACAGATGTTGGAAATAAATTTTCAGTGCCACAAAAGAAATAGCACTCAAACATAAATTTAATTTTCTCAGCAAGGCAATTTTACTTCTATAGAAGGGTGTGTCTCATGGATGGAGCAATGGCGAGAGCACACCCGAACAAGGGAGGGGAAGGGGTTCTTATCCTTGACACAGGTAGCCCGTACTGCTGTGTCATTCCCCTATTGGCTAGGGTTGGACCATACAGTCTAAGCTAATTCCGATTGGCTATTTTAAAAAGAGCAAGGGTACGAGCTGGAGTGGCAGGGTGGCTAGTTTGGTGGGAAGGACAGTTACAGAACAGGTGACTCAGGGTGACTAAGAACTGAGCAGGTGACCAGGGTGACTAAGGTCAGAGCAGGTGATAGAGGCTAGGAGGGGGTTTATTTACTAAAACTAGGGGCAAGGAGACGTAAAGAATGAGGAAGTTAAACTTTAAAATGAAGAACAAAGAACAAGAGAGCTGAACATACTGATACATTAGTTCTTTGGAGAGGATCTCAGAACTCATTTTACTTAACAATTTACTGGCTAAAACCTTTGAAGGGGAATTTATTATATCCTACACAGACACAGAAAGTTTTGTTGTGAAGAAAGAGATTTAAATTTTTAAATTTTTAATTTGTATAAATGTAAGGGGTGCAGTTTTGTTACATGGATATATTATGTAGTAGTGAAGTCTGGGCTTTTCATGTAATCATCATTCAAATAATGTACATTGTACCCATTAGGTAGTCTCCCATCTCTCACCCACTCTCACCCTCTCACCCTTCCAAGGGAACTAGAAAAAGGAAGACATTTTTAATACTCACATATTCCTAGAAAACAGAAGCAGGGCCTCTAGGGAAGCAGCCCCAGGGTGGTCAGAAAGCAGAGGGAATGAGAGAGAAACGTGGGAAAGGGCCTTTATTGTGGTTGTCTCCAGAAGGAACAGGCAAGACAGAGTGAGCAGGTTTACAATTAACTATTTTGAATAATTTCAGGAAGGTCCGGGGCAACGGGGCTGTCCCTAGTTGCCTGGAACCTGTCCCAGGGGTGATTAGGAGAGGGATACACAAGAACCAAATACAAAAGGTGGTTGGTAATGTAGGCCCTGAATTGGTTGGTTTGCATAGGAAAGGTGCAAACATTTGCTATCTCTGGAAATTAGCTAACCCTGTGAAGGACAAATCCTCCAGGTCAGCAAGTCCCTGGATGTGAAAGCTTCAAATTCAGAAACTAGAAAAGCATGGGTTTCACAAATACTACTGCAATGACCTCAGTTTCTTGTAAAGACCATCTGATAAAACATTCTTGTCAGATATAAGCTAATTCATAAGGTAATTCTGTATTCTGTAGTGCTCTCTACTAAGTACACATATTACAATTTACATCACCATCACATACTAACACAGCTTCTGGTTTTGGGCTCTCCGCCATGTGAGTCCTCAATAAATAGAGCTTAATGAATGCTATAGAGCCTTTCAATAAAAAACTAAATGCCACCAATGACAGCACAGTTAATCAGTGGCAAAACCGGGAACTGATCTTAGGCTTCTTGCTTCCAAATGCATTGTTATCCAGTAAGATTATGCTTTGCCAGAGCAAAATTCTATGCAGCTGCTCTTGAGAAAGCCTCAATAATAAACGTTAGGTAATAATTGTCTCACTTCTGGTCTAAAATCAGGAGCCTATTTAAAGGACTGACTGGGAAATTTGAGAGAAGCTCCAGGAAGAGTTTTCTCCACTTCTGTTTTCTGGACTTGCAATGTCTTATTGAATTCCTTCCCAAATATGAATCATAGTAAGCCTCATTGAATCTAGAAATCTGGTAGTCTTGGAGGCATCAGTAATAACTGCAAACCAGCAACAATTAGGAAAATCCCAACACCCTGAGCTGATGGTTTCTCTATTTTTTTTTTGGCAATGAAACCAAGTTTAAGAGACCCAAAGCAACTTTCAAGGTCATATCTTTATTTGTTGCCAGTTGAGCCACTTATATCTCCACTTCCTAGAACAGAAAACCCCCAGTAATGATCTGTGAACCATAAATCTTGTGATTCAGTTCTTTGATTATTTTTCTCGATCTAAACTGTATATACACTTTATGATTTAATTTTGAACTCAAGTGGCCTACTCTTGCTGCTTAGCTATGGATAGGAGCTTGGGTATGTGTCTAAAATGTTACTTTAACGATGTTTGAATCTCTCATCCACTCTCACCTCATAGGAAATTATGGCCTCTTTGTATGGGTGCTCTGCAGCTGCCACCAGTTGTCAACCAGCCATGATGAAGACTGTTTTATTGATTGGCTACCAGTCAGGCTATTGTCATTTGTATTTCCAGCAGAAGGAAGAAATGTCATTTTATTTTATATATACATATATATGTGTGTGTGTGTGTGTATATATATATATATATATATAGAGAGAGAGAGAGAGAGAGAGAGATGGAGTAAGCTCATACAATATTTGTCTCCCTGTGCCTGGCTTACTTCACTTAACATAATGTCCCCTAGCTTCATCCGTGCTGCTTCAAATGACAGAATTTCCTGATTTTTAAAAGCTGAATAGCATTCCATCGTGTATATATAACACATTTACAAAATCTGTACATTCATTGTTGGATGCTCAGGTTGTTTCCGTGTCTTAGCTATTGTAAAAAATGCTGCAGTAAACATGGGAGTGCAGACATCTCTTCAGCATACTGATTTCAATTCCTTTGAGTATATACCCACTAGTGGGCTTGCTGGATCATATGGTGGTTTTATTTTTAGTTTTTTGAGGAACCTCCATATTGTTGTCCAGAATGGCTGTACTAATTTACAATACCAGTGTATCAGAGTTTCTTTCTCTCCACATCCTCACCAACACTTGTTTTGGTAATAGCAGATTTAATAGGTGTGAAATGATATCTCGTTGTGTGTTATTTGCATTTCTCTGATGATTAGAGATGTTGAGCATTTTTTAATTTATCTGTTGGCCATTTGCACGTCCTCTTTCGAGAGACATCTGGTTGAGTCTCTTGCCCATTTTAAAATTGGAGTCTTTGTTTTCTTGTTTTTGAGTAGTTTGAGTTCTTTGTATATTTTGGATATTAACACCTTATTTGATGTATAATTTGCAAATATTTTCTCCACCTATGGGTTGCCTCTTTGCTCTATTGTTTCTTTTGTTGTGAAGAAGCTTTTTAGTTTTATGGAATCCCGTTTGTTGAGTTTTTTAAATTTCATTGCCAAGGCTTAGATTAAAAAAAAAAATTATTTAGAGACAGGGTCTTGCTCTCTCAACCAGGCTACAGTGCAGTGGCACAATCAGACCCCACCGCAGCCTTCAACTCCTGGGCTCAAGTGATTCTCCCACGTTAGCCTTCTGGGCAGCTGGAACTAAAGGCTCATGCCACTGTGCCCAGCTAAAAATTGCTTAAATTTGTAAATTTTACACAGATTTTAAAGACAAATAACCATGACCTAAAATTTTCATATTCTAGGATCTCCAGTGTTGCTCAAAAGGAACATTTCCATAATTTGAACTACCTGCAAAAATATTGACAATTATAATTTAATTTATGAAATCGAAGATACTATACTTGAACTTTCAGTTGAGTGAAAAAATGTTGTTTACTGTCGATATTTACACATGGAAATTTAGTTTGCTAAATTTATGAAGTTTTAATTAATGTTATCTTAGTAATGTGTGAATATTTGGAGATATGTCAATTGCCTGAAGGTTTATAAATTTGATTTTAGACAAAGTACAAATAGTGAACATTCTTTTCCTCACACAGAATTTCCCTTGGGCATTAAGTAAATAATTAAAGAAATAGGCATTAAAAAAATTAAGGTTTTCTCAAATGTCTTAAACACTAAAAAATAAACGAAATCAATATTGCAATGATTGCAAAACTGATCAGTTCACTTGGTTATAAAAGTATTTGTATGGTGTATTTATTTTTAAATTTTCTTTATTTATATTTCTATTCTTTTTCAGGCTAACCTCTCACACTCTTGAAGGTTATAAGAGGGATTGATAGTCCATGATTCAGGTCTTGACATAAAAGGCATGAACGTCCCTCCCAAGGTGAGTTATTTGAGTCTGTCATCCAGTTGGATGAACTTTGTTAATAGTTATACTTCTTACATTGCCTCAGGAGCTACAAAATGCTAACATGTTGACTTTGATCCATAGAGATGTTTTGATTTTTTGTGATGTACATGTTCCTGCAACATGACTTATCTTCATAGGAAGAATGATAAAAAATCTAATTCCCTGTCATGTTTTGGGTGTCTTTTTTTTTAAAAGCACAACTTAATAGCTTTTCTTTGCAACTGTTGTTCTGAGTATCTTTTCCTTATCATATATTGTAGGATACGTTTATTTTGCAATTACTTGTTTTGCGTCATCCTAGTCTTTGTTAAATCTAAAGACCTTGAACAAATTTAGTTTTCTTTCTCATCAACCACTAAGACCCGTAAGATTTTGTCACCTTTATATATCACTACTGTAAATAATTATGTTATAATTATGAATAATTGATATCTGATAATTATATGAATAAATAATATATACATCATTCAAAGATAAGCTTTTTATTCTTTAGGAATTTTCAAGCTAAAATAACCAAAATAGAGTGGAATGTATCTATAAGTTAATGCTTTTTTTTTAAGCTCTTAACATATTTAGGCCTCAGTTGCTCCCTCAGAGGATTATAATACTTCTTCCATCTATTGGTTTTTTTTTTTTTTTGGTTGTTATAAAAATAACTTGAACTGTAGGTTGTGAAGATTCTTTGTAAATTACTGTCTAAATGACTGTACTTGATATAATGACTATTCTTGATATAGCACACACTGATAATGTAATAAACCAATAAATCTGAGCACACGTGAATCATAAGGGGTAATTACATCTCTTTTTATCTGTGTGTCTATGGTGAAGCATGAATGCAGAAGAGAAAGAGAAGAGGCAATGTTTCTGTCTTAGAATAATAGTTTATCATTATCCTTAGGATATCCCTAGCAAGTTACAATGAAAGTGAAGATAGGTAACACAGTAAAAACTTAAATACATTTCAGAGAAGGGAAAACAAGATAAAAATTTGGAGAAAGATGAATTCTCAATAAATATTTATTTTCATGAGTTAATTAATTGACAAATTAATTAGATAGGAGAGTAGAAAGTCAGCCGCCATTTTTCTCTCACTATTTATATGAGAAACCTCCGGAAAGATAAGCACCATGGGTTGGCAGAAGTGGGAGTCTTGGTAAGGAGAGCGTACTTGACTTTGAAAGAGACAAAAAGTATTCTTGCAATGTTAGTAGGTCTGCAGAGAGGAAGACAAATGTAGATCCTTCCCAGAACTATTGATTTTATATTTGTTATCTCTGAATCAGTTGAGCCTCTCATTTTAGTCATTCTCCTCCTTTTTCAAGCTGTTTAAAATTTGAAATTAGCATCATACATCAGAACAAACTCTCTTGCTAAGTCATAGCTCTCCTTTATGTGTTCAGTGATTGTATTTTTATCCATGAATCACCAGTTCTCTAGATGACATACCTTCCTTCCTCCACTCCTTGCTAAGTAAATTTGTTTATTTCACCATTTGTTCTCTTCACAGTCTAAATGTCAAGCACATTCTCATAATTATTGAGGATCTGTGATTTTTAAATAATGACCCCAAAAGGCTGCTGAGATCTCCCTATCTAAGCACACCTCATTTAATTGTGCTTTGCTTCATTACCCTTCACAGATATTGCATTTTTTACAAGTTGAAGATTTGAGGCAACCCTTCATTGAGCAAGTCCATCAGTATCATTTTTCTTTCTTTCTTTCTTTTTTTTAAAAAAAGAAGGTTCTTTTCTTTGTATTTTTGCAATATCATTCAATAAAAAGCAGTAGAAACATAACAGTCTTAATATTAGGTTTACAATGGAATATTTGAACAAAAAATCTGTACACATTATAATTTACAGCAATTTTATGTGGTAAATCCACTGATTGTTAAAAAATCTTCTTTATAAATCGCTCTGCTGCATTAAATCTTGGAGTATTATAAAGAATGCACCTAGCTCTATTTACAAATGTTAGCAGCAGAACATACCCAAGTCATACAGCATCAAAGCATGTTACCAGCGGCAAATCCACATGGGTCTTCAGCAGCTTCAATTCTTGCCTCCTCAGAAGAAATAATTCGACTGAGAGGCATGAGGCAGAAGGAGAGACTGAGGCAAGTTTTAGAGTGGGAGTGAAATTTATTATAAAGCTTTAGCACAGGAATAAAAGGAAGTAAAGTACACTTGGAAGAAGGCCAAGTGGGCAACTGGAGAGATTAAGTGTGCTGTTTGACCTTTGACTTGGGATTTTCTATGTTGGCATACTTCCCAGGTCTTGCATCTCTTCTCGCCTGATTCTTCCCTTGGGGTGTGCTGTCCACATGCGCGGTGGCCTGCCAGCACTTGGGAGGTGAGCATGTGCATTGTGTTTATTGGAGTTGTACGCATGTTCACTTGAGGCATTCTTCCCTTACTAGTTGAATGTCCCTTGGAGGTCATATACCAGTTAAATTCCACCATTTTGTCTCTTAATAAACATGCTTAAGCCCAATCACCCAACTCCCGAGATCTTATCAGGAAGCTGCTGATCACTAGGCTCAGGTTTTTCTATCTATTAGGAAACTGCCTTTCCCTGGCCCTGGCTATGACTAATTATTATTTAGAGAGACAGTTAACAACCTCCCTGAGCATCACGTGATGGTCGCCTGACATTCCTGGTGTGTGTGCCAGGGGAGGGCCCTCTCCTGTCCTGCTCATGCCTGACTAGCTACCTACTGTAACACAGGTACCAAATGAAGAATATAAACTTCCATAAAACCCGTCAGTTTCACAGCTCAACTTAACATGTTTGTTCAGAGCCCTGTCTGACATATTGATAAAGGGCCAAAAATTAAGTTTCCATAAAGATAATAAAGGTTTCTGACTCTGACACTGCTTTGCCAGATACCTGTAAAGAAAGATTACTCTCAATTGGTCACATGAATTACATGGTTAAATCCAAAACAACTCATCTGACAAGTGGCAACTTAAAATACTTGTGGAAAATCCATTTCAGTATACTTGTCAGTTTACCTTGGAGCATGGTAGGGGATTAAAGCAGTTTGCCACAAGCCTGCTTTAAGTTTAAGCTTCCTTGGATTTAGCCCCATTTGCAATTTAAAACATGCAAAATACACTCACTATACATGAAATTAATGTTCTTTAAGAAAATAAGGCTTGACTAACAATTTATTGTGAGATGATGAACTATTAGCAAAGAAGCCCCCAGGTGCAAGTGCGCACACGTGCTTGGCACCTGATCAGCCTTCCACCAGACCTGGGAGGAGCTGTTTCTTTTGGTGGCCGCAGGTGGCGCAGTTAGCTCATGACCCAGAAGTCTCTCAAGGGTTCAGTGAAACTTAAAATCGAATTCGTCCTGCACTCTGCAGTCCACGCGTGTGACTCTGATGGGTGCCAGGGCATGTTTCAAAGTCGTCCTGTGAGCCTGGCTGGGGCTCGGGGCTGCCCTCTGCGGATTTGAGGTCTGCAGGGTGGATATCTTGGCAAATCACATCCTCCTTCAGCCGGAGGATCCCAGAAATGCAGAGCCACTTCCAGAGTCTGATTTTCTGGTCCACGACTATGCTTCTTAAATGTACTGGAAGTCTGGGTTGAATGCCAGGTGGCCGCATGTGTCTTGGGACGTCTTTAGTGTGGCACCACAGGCAATCGTGTCTGCCTCCTCCTCAGGACGCTCCCCTCTGCAGAAGTCGTCGGCACTGTGGATGCAGGTTCCTTTCCATCAGAACTTCCCGATGAAGATTTTCTCTCTTCCAAAGTCCTGTGTGAGTTTTCTTTTATTTTGCCATTCCTTTGTCAAACTCTGGTTCTCATTTTATCTTCCGCTGCCCTCCTCTCGTCTGAACGCCTAGAACGGAGCTCAGGGCCTTCGGGAGGGGCAAAGCCCTCGGGCTGCGGGCTACCGGCCAGGCCCCGGGGTTCCTGCGCCTCTCGCCGGCTGTGCGCCGGCGTCCAAGACGCCACCTTGCGGGGACAGCGGGCGAGGACTTCGCGGGCCCGGTGCCATTTTTCCAACAGCATGTGCTCACTTTGTCACATTTTGGTAATTCTCACAATATTTCACATTTCCCACCATTATTTTATCTGTGTGGTGATGATCTGTGATCAGTGGTCTTTCATGGTGCTATAGTAATTGGGGGAACCACAAACCACGCCCATAGCAGATGGCAAACTTGATTGATAAATGTGTGTGCTCAGACAGCTCCACTCACTGGCTGCTTCCTGTCTTTCTTTTTTTTTTTTATTATACTTTAGGGTTTTAGGGTACATGTGCACAATGTGCAGGTTTGTTACATATGTATCTATGTGCCATGTTGATTTCCTGCACCCATCAACTCGTCATTTAGCATTAGGTGTATCTCCTAATGCTGTCCCTCCCCCCTCCCCCCACCCCACAACAGTCCCCGGAGCGTGATGTTCCCCTTCCTGTGTCCATGAGTTCTCATTGTTCAATTCCCACCTATGAGTGAGAACATGCGGTGTTTGGTTTTTTGTCCTTGTGATAGTTTACTGAGAATGATGTTTTCCAGTTTCATCCATGTCCCTACAAAGGACACGAACTCATCATTTTTTATGGCTGCATAGTATTCCATGGTGTATATGTGCCACATTTTCTTAATCCAGTCTATCGTTGTTGGACATTTGGGTTGGTTCCAACTCTTTGCTATTGTGAATAGTGCCGCAATAAACATACGTGTGCATGTGTCTTTATAGCAGCATGATTTATAGTCCTTTGGGTATATACCCAGTAATGGGATGGCTGGGTCAAATGGTATTTCTAGTTCGAGATCCCTGAGGAATCGCCACACTGACTTCCACAATGGTTGAACTAGTTTACAGTCCCACCAACAGTGTAAAAGTGTTCCTATTTCTCCACATCCTCTCCAGCACCTGTTGTTTCCTGATTTTTTAATGATGGCCATTCTAACTGGTGTGAGATGGTATCTCACTGTGGTTTTGATTTGCATTTCTCTGATGGCCAGTGATGAGGAGCATTTCTTCATGTGTTTTTTGGCTGCATAAATGTCTTCTTTTGAGAAGTGTCTGTTCATGTCCTCTGCCCACTTTTTGATGGGGTTGTTTGTTTTTTTCTTGTAAATTTGTTTGAGTTCATTGTAGATTCTGGATATTAGCCCTTTCTCAGATGAGTAGGTTGCAAAAATTTTCTCTCATTCTGTAGGTTGCCTGTTCACTCTGATGGTAGTTTCTTTTGCTGTGCAGAAGCTCTTTAGTTTAATGAGATCCCATTTGTCAATTTTGGCTTTTGTTGCCATTGCTTTTGGTGTTTTAGACATGAAGTCCTTGCCCACGCCTATGTCCTGAATGGTATTGCCTAGGTTTTCTTGTAGGATTTTAATGGTTTTAGGTCTAACATTTAAGTCTTTAATCCATCTCGAATTAATTTTTGTATAAGGTGTAAGGAAGGGATCCAGTTTCAGCTTTCTACATATGGCTAGCCAGTTTTCCCAGCACCATTTATTAAATAGGGAATCCTTTCCCCATTTCTTGTTTTTGTCAGGTTTGTCAAAGATCAGATAGTTGTAGATATGCGGCATCATTTCTGAGGGCTCTGTTCTGTTCCATTGATCTATGTCTCTGTTGTGGTACCAGTACCATGCTGTTTTGGTTACTGTAGCCTTGTAGTATAGTTTGAAGTCAGGTAGCGTGATGCCTCCAGCTTTGTTCTTTTGGCTTAGGATTGACTTGGCAATGCGGGCTCTTTTTTGGTTCCATATGAACTTTAAAGTATTTTTTTCCAATTCTGTGAAGAAAGTCATTGGTAGCTTGATGGGGATGGCATTGAATCTATAAATTACCTTGGGCAGTATGGCCATTTTCACGATATTGATTCTTCCAACCCATGAGCATGGAATGTTCTTCCATTTGTTTGTATCCTCTTTTATTTCATTGAGCAGTGGTTTGTAGTTCTCCTTGAAGAGGTCCGTCACATCCCTTGTAAGTTGGATTCCTAGGTATTTTATTCTCTTTGAAGCAATTGTGAATGGGAGTTCACTCATGATTTGGCTCTCTGTTTGTCTGTGATTGGTGTACAAGAATGCTTGTGATTTTTGTACATAAATTTTGTATCCTGAGACTTTGCTGAAGTTGCTAATCAGCTTAAGGAGATTTTGGGCTGAGACAATGGGGTTTTCTAGATATGCAATCATGTCATCTGCAAACAGGGACAATTTGACTTCCTCTTTTCCTAATTGAATAACCTTTATTTCATTCTCCTGCCTGATTGCTCTGGCCAGAACTTCCAGCACTATGTTGAATAGGAGCGGTGAGAGAGGGCATCCCTGTCTTGTGCCAGTTTTCAGAGGGAATGCTTCCAGTTTTTGCCCATTCAGTATGATATTGGCTGTGGGTTTGTCGTAGATAGCTCTTATTATTTTGAGATACGTCCCATCAATACTTAATTTATTGAGAGTTTTTAGCATGAAGGGTTGTTGAATTTTGTCAAAGGCCTTTTCTGCATCTATTGAGATAATCATGTGGTTTTTGTCTTTGGTTCTGTTTATATGCTGGATTACATTTATTGATTTGCGTATGTTGAACCAGCCTTGCATCCCAGGGATGAAGCCCACTTGATCATGGTGGATAAGCTTTTTGATGTGCTGCTGGATTCGGTTTGCCAGTATTTTATTGAGGATTTTTGCATCAATGTTCATCAAGGATATTGGTCTGAAATTCTCTTTTTTGGTTATGTCTCTGCCAGGTTTTGGTATCAGGACGATGCTGGCTTCATAAAATGTGTTAGGGAGGATTCCCTCTTTTTCTATCGATTGGAATAGTTTCAGAAGGAATGGTACCAGTTCCTCCTTGTGCCTCTGGTAGAATTCAGCTGTGAATCCATCAGGTCCTGGACTCTTTTTGGTTGGTAAGCTATTGATTATTGCCACAATTTCAGAACCTGTTATTGGTCTATTCAGAGATTCAACTTCTTCCTGGTTTAGTCTTGGGAGGGTGTATTTGTCGAGGAATTTATCCATTTCTTCTAGATTTTCTAGTTTATTTGCATAGAGGTGTTTGTAGTATTCTCTGATGGTAGATTGTATTTCTGTGGGATCGGTGGTGATATCCCCTTTTTCGTTTTTTATTGCATCTATTTGATTCTTCTCTCCTTTATTCTTTATTAGTCTTGCTAGCGGTCTATCAATTTTGTTGATCTTTTCAAAAAACCAGCTCCTGGATTCATTAATTTTTTGAAGGGTTTTTTGTGTCTCTATTTCCTTCAGTTCTGCTCTGATTTTAGTTATTTCTAGCCTTCTGCTAGCTTTTGAATGTGTTTGCTCTTGCTTTTCTAGTTCTTTTAATTGTGATGTTAGGGTGTCAATTTTGGATCTTTCCTGCTTTCTCTTGTGGGCATTTAGTGCTATAAATTTCCCTCTACACACTGCTTTGAACGTGTCCCAGAGATTCTGGTATGTTGTGTCTTTGTTCTCGTTGGTTTCAAAGAACATCTTTATTTCTGCCTTCATTTCATTATGTACCCAATAGTCATTCAGGAGCAGGTTGTTCAGTTTCCATGTAGTTGAGCGGTTTTGAGTGAGTTTCTTAATCCTGAGTTCTAGTTTGATTGCACTGTGGTCTGAGAGACAGTTTGTTATAATTTCTGTTCTTTTACATTTGCTGAGGAGAGCTTTACTTCCAACTATGTGGTCAATTTTGGAATAGGTGTGGTGTGGTGCTGAAAAAAATGTATATTCTGTTGACTTGGGGTGGAGAGTTCTGTAGATGTCTATTAGGTCCACTTTATGTAGAGCTGAGTTCAATTCCTGGATATCCTTGTTAACTTTCTGTCTCGTTGATCTGTCTAATGTTGACAGTGGGGTGTTAAAATCTCCCATTATTATTGTGTGGGAGTTTAAGTCCCTTTGTAGGTCACTGAGGACTTGCTTTATGAATCTGGGTGCTCCTGTGTTGGGTGCATATATATTTAGGATAGTTAACTCTTCTTGTTGAATTGATCCCTTTACCATTATGTAATGGCCTTCTTTGTCTCTTTTGATCTTTGTTGGTTTAAAGTCTATTTTATCAGAGACTAGGATTGCAACCCCTGCCTTTTTTTGTTTTCCATTTGCTTGATAGATCTTCCTCCATCCCTTTATTTTGAGTCTGTGTGTGTCTCTGCACGTGAGATGAGTTTCCTGAATACAGCACACTGATGGGTCCTGACTCCTTATCCAGTTTGCCAGTCTGTGTCTTTTGATTGGAGCATTTAGCCCATTTACATTTAACGTTAATATTGTTATGTGTGAATCTGATCCTGTCATTATGATGTTAGTTGTTTATTTTGCTCGTTAGTTGCTATAGTTTCTTCCTAGCCTCGATGGTCTTTACAATTTGGCGTGTTTTTGCAGTGGCTGGTACTGGTTGTTCCTTTCCATGTTTAGTGCTTCCTTCAGGAGCTCTTTTAGGGCAGGCCTGGTGGTGACAAAATCACTCAGCGTTTGCTTGTCTGTAAAGTATTTTATTTATCCTTCACTTATGAAGCTTAGTTTGGCGGGATAGGAAATTCTGGGTTGAAAATTCTTATCTTTCAGAATGTTGAATATCGGCCCCCACTCTCTTCTGGCTTGTAGAGTTTCTGCCGAGAGATCAGCTGTTAGTCTGATGGGCTTCCCTTTGTGGGTAACCTGACCTTTCTCTGTGGCTGCCCTTAACATTTTTTCCTTCATTTCAACTTTGGTGAATCTGACAATTATGTGTCTTGGAGTTGCTCTTCTCGAGGAGTATCTTTGTGGTGTTCTCTGTATTTCCTGAATCTGAATGCTGACCTGCCTTGCTAGATTGGGGAAGTTCTCCTGGATAATATCTTGCAGAGTGTTTTCCAACTTGGTTCCATTCTCCCCATCATTTTCAGGTACACCAATCAGACGTAGGTTTGGTCTTTTCACATAGTCCCAAATTTCTTGGAGACTTTGTTCATTTCTTTTTATTCTTTTTTCTCTAAACTTCCCTTCTCTCTTCATTTCATTCATTTCATCTTCCATCAGCGATACCCTTTCTTCCAGTTGATCGCATCTGCTACTGAGGCTTCTGCAATCTTCATGTAGTTCTCGAAACTTGGCTTTCAGCTCCATCAGCTCCTTTAAGCCCTTCCCTTCTCTCCATTGGTTATTCTAGTTATCCATTCTTCTAATTTTTTTTCAAAGTTTTTAACTTCTTTGCTATTGTTTTGAATTTCCTCTCGTAGCTCAGAGTAGTTTGATCGTCTGAAGCCTTCTTCTCTCAACTCGTCAAAGTCATCCTCCATCCAGCTTTGTTCCGTTGCTGGTGAGGAACTGCGTTCCTTTGGAGGAGGAGAGGTGCTGTGTTTTTTAGAGTTTCCAGTTTTTCTGCTCTGTTTTTTCCCCATCTTTGTGGTTTTATCTATTTTTTGTCTTTGATGATGGTGATGTACAGATGGGTTTTTGGTGTGGGTGTCCTTTCTGTTTGTTAGTTTTCCTTCTACCAGACAGGACCCTCAGCTGCAGGTCTGCTGGAGTTTACTAGAGGTCTACTCCAGACCCTGTTTGGCTGGGTGTCAGCAGCGGTGGCTGCAGAACAGCGGATTTTCGTGAGACCACAAATTCAGCTGTCTGATAGTTCCTCTGAGAGTTTTGTCTCAGAGGAGTACCCGGCTGAATGAGGTGTCAGTCTGTCCCTACTGGGGGGATGCCTCCCAGTTAGGCTGCTCAGGGGTGAGGGACCCACTTTAGGAGGCAAACTGTCCGTTCTCAGATCTCCAGCTGCGTGCTGGGAGAACCACTACTCTCTTCAAAGCTGTCAGTCAGACAGGGACATTTAAATCTGTGGAGGTTCTTGCTGAGTTTTTGTTTGTCTGTGCCCTGCCCCCAGAGGTGGAGCCTACAGAGGCAGGCAGGCCTCCTTGAGCTGTGGTGGGCTCCACCCAGTTCGAGCTTCCTGGCTGCTTTGTTTACCTAAGCAAGCCTGGGCAATGGCGGGCGCCCCTCCCCCAGCCTCGCTGCCGCCTTGCAGCTTGATCTCAGACTGCTGTGCTAGCAATCAGTGAGACTCCATGGGCATAGGACCCTCCGAGCCAGATGCGGGACACAATCTCCTAGTGTGCCGTTTTCCAGGCCCGTTGGAAAAGCGCAGTATTAGGATGGGACTGACCCGATATTCCAGATGCCGTCTGTTTCCCCTTTCTTTGACTAGGAAAGGGAACTCCCTGACCCCTTGCGCTTCCCGAGTGAGGCAATGCCTCGCCCTGCTTCGGCTCGCGCACAGTGCGCTTCACCGACTGTCCTGCACCCACTGTTAGGCACTCCCTAGTGAGATGAAACCGGTACCTCAAGCAGAAATGCAGAAATCACCCGTCTTCTGTGTCACTGGGGCTGGGAGCTGGAGACCGGAGCTGTTCCTATTCGGCCATCTTGGCTCCACCCCCTTCCTGTCTTTCTCTCTCTCTCTCTTTCTTCTCGGCCTCCCAATTCCCTGAGACAGAACAATATTGAACTTGGGCCAATTAATAACCCTATAGTGGCCTCTAATTGTTCAAGTGAAAGGAAGATCTCACCTCTCTCACTTTAATCAAAAGCTAGAACTGATTAAGCTTGTTGAGGAGGGCATGTTGGAAGCCAAGATTGGCCAAAAGCTAGGACCCTTGCATCAAACAGCCAAGTTGTGAATGCAAAAGAAAAATTGTTGAGGGAAACTAAAAATGCTACTCTAGTAAGCACTAGAATGATAAGAAAGTGAAGCAGCCTTATTGCTGATATGGAGAAGGTCTGAGTGTTCTGGAGAGACTATCAAACCAGCCGTAACATTCCCTTCAGCCAAAGTCTAATCCAGAGCAAGGCCCTAACTCTCTTCAATTCTATCAAGGCTGAGAGAGGTAAGGAAGCTGCAGAAGAAAAGTTTGAAGCTGCTAGAGGTGGGTCCATGAGGTTTAAGGAAAGAAGCCATCTCTATAACATAAAAGTGCAAGGTGAAGCAGCAGTGCTGAGGGAGAAGCTGCAACAAGCTATCCAGAAGATCCAGTTAAGATCATTGATGAAGGTGGCTACCCTAAACAACAAATTTTCAATTTAGAAAAAACAGCCTTCTATTGGAAAAAGATGCCATCTAAAACTTTCAGAGTTAGAGAGGAGAAGCCAATGGCTTCAAGGCTCCAAAGGACAGGCTGACTCTCTCGTGAAGGGCTAACACAGCTGGTGACTTTAAGTTGAAGCCAAGGCTCACATATTATTCTGAAAATCCTAGGGCCCTAAAAAATTATGCTAAATCTATTCTGCTTGTGTTTTATAAATAGAACAACAATGCTCGGATGACAGCACATCTGTTTAAATCATGGTTAACTGAATATTTTAAGCCCACTGTTGAGATCTACTGCTCAGAAAAAAATAGTTCTTTCAAAATGTTCCTGCGGATTGACAGTGCACGTAGTCACTCAAGAGCTCTAAGGGAGATGTACAAGGAGATTAACATGATTTTCATGCCTGCTAACACAACATCCATTCTGCAGTCCATGGATTCAGGAGTAACTTTGACTCCCCAGTCTTATTTGAGAAATACATTTTGTAAGGCTGTAGCTGCTATAGATAGTGATTCCTCTGATGTATCTGGGCAAAGTAAATAGAAAACCTTCTGGAAAGGATTCACTATTCTAGATGCCATTAAGAACGTTAGTGATTCATGGGAGGAGGTCAAAATATCAACATGAACAGGAGTTTGGGTGTTGATTCCAACCTTCATGGATGACTTTGAGGGATTTAAGACTTCAATAAAGGAGATAACTGTAGATGTGATAGAAATAGAAAGGGAACTAGAATTAGAAATGAAGCCTGGAGATGTGACTGAATTGCTACAATCTCATGATAAAATTTGAACAGATGGGGAGTTACTTTTTAAGGATAAGCAAAGAAAGTGGTTTCTTGAGATAGACTTTACTCCTGGTGAAGATGCTGTGAACACTGTAGAAATGATAAAAAAGGATTTAGAATATTACATAAACTTAGTTGATAAAGCAGCAGCAGGTTTTGAGAGGATTGGCTCCAGTTTTGAAAGAAGTTATATTGTGGGCCAAATGCTATCAAACAGCATCTCATAATACAGAGATACAGAGAACTCTTTTGTGAAAGGAAGATTGAATCCATGTGGCAAACTTCATTGTTGTCTTGTTTTAAGAATTTGCCATAGCCACCCCATCCTTCAGCAACCACCATCCTGATCAGTCAGCAGCCACCAATATTAAGGCAAGACCATCCACCAGCAAAAAGATAACTCACTGAAGGCTCAGACAGTTGTCACCATTTTTTAGCAATAAAATATTTTAAGATTAAGGTATGTACAGTGTTTTTTAAAGACATAATGCTACTGCGTACTTAATAGACTACAGTATAAAGTAAATATAACTTTTATGTGCACTGCAAAACAAAAAAAATTGTGTGACTTTCTTTATTGCAATATTCATTTTATTGAAGTAGTCTGGAATCAAACTCACATATCCCCAAGGTATGCCTATACATTGCTTTTGTTGCAGTGTGATAAATGGTGTCGTTTTTGCAGCAAGTAGCGTTTTTGCTTCCTCAGGCAGGACCAAAAGGTTCAGAGATTTTTATTAGTTAAGGTAGCAATGTGCCATGCTTCTTTCTTTCTTCATATACTTCCTTTATTTGCTGACACGTATCTTCCAGTAGCTTCCTAGAGTATTGGCAAGATACATTTTTTGAGGCTTTGAATGTATCTATTTTGTCCTTACACTTGATTATTTGATTGGGTTCAGAATTCTGAGAAAAAGGAAATTTTTCCTTAGAATTTGAAGAGAAGTCTCAGGACAACAGCTTTTCAACAAGCCCAGACAGCAACTTGCTCTGGATTGCAGCCAGAGGACAGAGGGCTCCAGGAACAAGGCTGTTAAGGGAAAATAACAATTGGAAGTGTTTGAGCACTTGGGAAAATTATTGCCTAGACATTTCAAAGCTCTGTTAAAGGATTTTGGGAAAAATAAAAGTACACAAATAATTAAACACCTTAAAAAGAGGCAGTTAACTTCAGAGAAAACAAAAGGTTATACAAGAATGAAAACATCACAGTGAAGTTATTTGGCTTAGCAGTGAATAATACTTAGATGGTCAAGATAAGGTAAGTATTGATTATGGATTTAATCCAAAACTATATAGCTACATTGGGAGGATGAATAAAAGGGAAATTAGGCCGGGTGCAGTAGCTCACGCCTGTAATCGCAGCACTTTGGGAGGCCAAGGCAGGTGGATAATCTGAGGTTAGGAGTTCGAGACCAGCCTGGCCAACATGGTGAAACCCCGTCTCTACTAAAAAGACAAAAATTAGCTGGACATGGTGGTGGGTGCCTGTAAATCCCAGTTACTCAGGAGGCTGAGTCAGGAGAATCGCTTGAACCTGGGAGACGGAGGTTGCAGTGAGCCAAGATTGCACCACTGCACTCCAGCCTGGGTGACAGAGCGAGACTCTGTCTCGCAAAAAAAAAGGGGGGGAAAGTAGAGGGAGTCAGAGGGCTTAACCACAAAAGAGAAGTCTATCGATCCTGTGTTATAGCAGCACATCAAGATGATTCCTTGGAAGTATAGAAGTCATGTAATGAATCACATAGAGACACTTCTGAGAGTGAAGGGACCACTGGCTATAATTATTCTGAGACAACAGGTACAAACTGGAATTGATGGGCAAACTAGATGTATGGTCACCCAAATTACAGGCATATTATTTTAAATGTAGAGGTAAACGCCAGATGAGACAGGTAATTCAGTTGGAAGTGGCTGTCTCTCTAGGGAGTGGGATTGATGGTAGGAGAGAGTAAGACAGGAGACTGTTGGTTTTTAACATGAGTCTATTAGTACTATTTGATTTAAAATAATGCTTATGCATTATATTAAAATAAACTTAAAAGTTGACTTTTTAGAACAGATTAGACTAACATTGCCTAATGCTTTTTGATATAAACCAAAATGTTCCTTTTATGGCAAGAGGCCATATAGAAGGACTCCTGGAATACTTACTTCCTATACTATTTATTTGATTCTTTCCCCAATTTAAGAAAGGTGCCACTGGAGGGAGAATAAGTACTAGGTCTTCTTTGTCTCTGAAATAGGGCCTTGGCACAAAGTAGATGCTTATTAGTTATTTGTTAATGAATAAAAGCAACATTCAGTAGCATTTTCAAAGGCAGAAAAACCTTTGAGAAACCAGGTTTATCAGATGATATTTCCCAGTACAGGTGTAATGGCTTACCAGGCTTACCCTGAGTGGGGTTCGTCAGAAGGGGGTCCTGCAGGCAAACGGAAGCAGGGAAACTTTTTTTGTTTTTACAAAATATAGCTCTAGAGCTTAGAGTGTACAATGTTGACTCTCTCACAGAGATTTCTTTAAGACAATGGTACCTAAAGCAATAATAATTGAACATTCAGAAATATAGCCTGTAATGTTTGCCTTTATGGATAATGGTATGGTTTTTTTTTTTTCTGCATCTTGGGGGTCGTATTTATTGGAAGAGCTTGAGAAAAATGAAAATACCATTAAGCTTAAGAAGTTGTGAGTTATCTGCAAAACAACTCATTTCAGGAGTGGAAGAATCCTCGGAATTATTTCTTAATATCAAAATGTATGCAGGGTTTCTCTTGTGAATGTTTTGTACTTTTAGAGAGGCCACTGTACAAAGTCTCCCGTTTTCCATACAGGACAAATTCTTTGTTTCAGCCAACTCTCAGCAGAGGGGCAACCAGGACAATGCCATCTCCCCAGACAAAGAGCATTGGAATATTCCGTTTCGTTGATTTATATATCTCTTTATATGTTTCTTCGTCAATTTCTATAGTAGTCACAGTTTCTTCCACATCTCCCAAGATCATATTTAAATGTTGATCATAAGCATGTAATCTGCCTCGAAGCTCTCGGTCATTTCTCATTTTCACACAAATTCACTCATCTAGGCTGAGCCTGATAAGATCCAGGGGCTCCTCTACAGTGTTGGTAGTTTGTTGCTGGTCTATGTCGTCCGCCATGTTTCAAACCCTGCGCCCAGTGGTATGTTTTTTACTGCTGACTTGATGCTCATTAGTTTGTAACTTCCCTAAATTTTTATTCTCAAAGAAAATTTTAAGCCAAGCATGATGACTCATGCCTATAAATCCAGTGACTTGGGAGCCTGAGATGGGAGGATTGCTTGAAGCCAGGAGTTCAAGACTAGCCTGGGCAACATAGTGAGACCCTGTCTCTAAAATTTTTTTTAAAGATTGGTCAGGTGTGGTGATATGCACTTGTAGTCCCACCTGCTTGGGAAGCTGTGGCAGGAGGATCACTTAAGCCCAGGAGTTTGAGGCTGCAGTGAGCTATGATGCCACTACTGTCATCCAGCCTGGGCAACAGGGCAAGACTCTGTCTCTTAACAACAACAACAACAACAAAAAGAATATTTTATTTTTCATTGTTATTTGAGCAACAAGATGAAGTTATGAAGTCTTGAAGAAAGAAAGAACTGGAAGCATTTTCTTTTGGAAAACATTTTTATAGCCTAATGTACTATAGTTTCGAGGAGGGCTTGGATCAGTGATGACCACCATAGGGTGAACAACTTGTTCAGAGTATTTGCAGTGAAATAGGACCAATAGCTTGTGAAATTGCAGCTTGTTGTATATTAACATGTGTTCTCTAAATTGAAGTTATAATGGAAAAAAATGGGGAGAGAAAGAAAAAAAAAGAATGGAAGCAAAACAGAAAGAAGAAAGAAAAGAAGGTAATAACTCAGCAGATCTAGCTATTGGAAACCAGGTCGAACACAGGTTAAATCTCTAACCTTAGGGTTTTGGGGGTTTTTTAGCCTCTTCATTTAGGGCACACCTAAACTTAGGTTTTTTATTTTTATTTCTTTAAGTAGAATTATCTGTCAAAACAGACACAAGAAATACCAAAACCAGTCTTCTTAATTTGAAGCCATTTTCCCTTCAATGCTTAAGAGAAAACTTACATTTTTCTTAGTAGAGAACTTTTCTTGACCCCCAAGTTCAACCCAGCCAGATGCTTCTTCCTTGCACTCTCTGTCACAGTCTTTATCACAATTGCATATTAGTAATTGTTTACTTGCCAGAATTTTTTCCTGAATTGCAAGCTCTGGGAAGGGGCCATTCTATTTTGTTCATCAATACTGCCCTAGGTTCAGTATTTGGGCATAGTGGACGCTCAATCAATATTTACTGAATAAATGAATTGTACTATCCTTTCTTTCTCTTTTTTTGTTTTATTTTTTAAATAGAGACAAGGTCTCACTCTGCTGCCTAGGCTGGAGTGCAGTAGCATGATCATAGCTGACTGCAGCCTTGAACTCCTGGGCTCAAGTGATCCTCCCACCTCAGCCTTTGGAATAGCTGAGAGTACAGGCATGCACCACCATGCCCACTAATTTTTTTGTTGTTGTTTTTGGTAGAGACAGGGTCTAGCTATGTTGAGCAGGCTGGTCTTGAACTCCAGGCCTCAAGCGCTTCTCTCCCTCAGCCTCCCAAAGTGCTGGGATTACAGATGTGTGCTATCGTGCCTGGCCCTATTCTTTTTTACTTTATGTCTATAGGAACCTGTCTGGAAACAATGTGCACTCATTGAAAACTTGACTCCAACAATAAATTCTGAATTTGGCAACTGGTCAAAGCTCTCTAGCCCAAAGGGAATAAGACAATGGGTATTGTCACAGCTTACAGGCAACAGAGAGCTTAAGGCAGCTCTCAAGAGCAGCTACAGAGGGCCTGGGCCAATTAGACAAAGGAAAAACCTGGGATTCCCGTCGGTCTTTGACACTTCTCTTTCTTTTTAGTGACTGTGAGCTCATTCCTTAGCCTGTGAAGCAACTCAGGGTAAGTATAAATTATGGCAAGAAACTATACTCCATCTTTCACCTGGCAACAGGCTTAGTACATCTGGCTTATTTCTGAGCTGTTGTGTGCTGCCTGGATATTGTGATCTCTCTTGTTTTGGACTGTAATAACTCTGAGAGCTTTTCTTTCTCTTTGGGAACAGTTTGGTAGCAATCATTTAAACTAGGCACTGTATTTAATTTATTGGGAACGCAAGTTGTGCCCACAGAGGAAAGGAGTGAAAAGAAGTTAAGCGATGCTCTGAACCAGGGACAAAGTCCTTATTATTACATAATGCCACCCCAGTCCCAGTGAAGTTGATCATTCTGATCACTAATAGTGGACATGCACATTATGGAGCTTAATTTTATTATTTAATTTTGAATTTTGTTTTTGCAGTGGGGATAGACTTGTACCAGTTAATTGGTGTCCTCTTTTCTAATTCCCTTGTGAGACTTGGCATGCAGCTGAAAGGCAGTCGTTCCTAACCATGAGATAGAAAATGAGTTATCAGCACCTACATGCATTGAGTACCTCTCTCAGCTTCTGTCATTCGTTGATTCAACAGATATTCATTGAGCACCCATTATGGGGCCAGACATTATTCTAAGTGCTGGGGAAACAACAGAATGTAAAGTAGACATGATGTTCTAGTTGCAGAAGATAGACAACACACATAATAAATAAGTAAATTATACATGTTCAGAGGTGATTAGTAGTATACAAAAGGAAAATCAGGGTAATGGGCATGAGGAGTGTGAGTGGGCAAAGTGGGGAATTGCAATTTTATTTATTATTATTATTTTTTTTTATGGCGTCTCAGTCTGTTGCCCAGACTGGAGTGGAGTGGTACGATCTCTGCTCACTGCAACCTCCACCTCCCAGGTTCAGGCGATTCTCATGCCTCAAACTCCTGATACCTGGGACTACAGGCACCCGCCACCACACCCGGCTAATTTTTGTATTTTTAGTAGAGACAGGATTTCACCATGTTGGCCAGGCTGGTCTTGAACCACTGACCTCCAGTGATCTGTCCACCTCGGCCTTCCAAAGTGCTGGGGATCAAAGGCGTGAGCCACCATGCCCAGCCAGGAATTACAATTTTAAATGAGCAAGTTGATGTAGGCCTTATTGAAAGCTGACATTTGAGCAAAGGCTTGAAAGTGATAAGTCAATTCTGCCAGTATCTGGAAGAAGAGATTCCAGTCATATAGAGACCCCAAGGTGGGACTGTGGCCAGCATGTCTGAGGAACAACAAGGAGGCTGTGTGGCTCGAGTAGAGAGAGCAGGGGGAGAATAGGAGAGGACATCAGCAAAGTGATGAAGGCTCAGATGGTACTGGGACATGGAAACCCCTCTCAGGGCTTTTTCTGAAGGTGAAATGGAGAGCCCTGGAAGCCTGTGGGCAGAGGAGTGACCTGATCTGATATGTGTTTCAAAGTCTGGCCACCGCAGTGAGAATGATCCGTAGGGAGTGTGGCGGAGATGGCCAGCAGACTGCCAAAATCCACCCTCCTTCCTCCACAGTGGAGAGTTGTCAGTGGAAGCAGCTGGCTAACCAGGGACCACATTTCCTGTCCTCCTCTGCATGCAGGTGTGGTCATGTGACCAGAAGACAGTAGAGTGGCCATTGGCTGAGAAAGGAATGAATGTGTGGTAGAGAGCTGCTTTGCAGACCTGAACCCAGCCCAGACTGTTACATAAGAAAGGAATAAACTTCTTGTTCTTGAAACTACTGAGATTTGGAGGTACTTTTGTTGTGGAAATCTAGCCTACCCTAACTAAGACAAAAGCCAAGAGTGAAATTTAGAAGATCAATGGGGAGGCTGTTGCAATAGTTTAGGTAAGAAATGGTGGTGGCCTGGCAAAAGGCATTAACAATGGAGTTAGCACAATATAAAGAGGCTGGACCATGAACATATTTTGAAGGTAGAGCCCGCAGACTTTCATGACAAAAAAGGAAAGCTGTTTGACTTCATGGTTTTTGTGCTGATACCTTATAAGGTTGAGGAAGTGAGGTGATGGAACAGGCTTGAAAGGGTCTACTTGGAGTGAGGTTTGGGTTGTGTGCTTTTTAAAAAACTTACAAAGAGGCTAGGCATGGTGGCTCACACCTGTAATCCCAGCACTTTGGGAGGCCGAGGCGGGTGGATCACGAGGTCAGGAGATTGAGATCATCCTGGCTAACACAGTGAAACCCTGTCTGTACTAAAAATACAAAAAAGTTAGCCGGACGTGGTGGTGGGTGCCTGTAGTCCCAGCCACTTGGGAGGCTGAGGCAGGAGAACGGCATCAACCCAGGAGGCGGAGCTTGCAGTGAGCCGAGATCGTGCCACTGCACTCCAGCCTGGGAGACAGAGCAAAACTCCGTCTAAAAAAAAAAAAAAACTTATAAAGAAATGAGTTTTAATTGGCTAACAGTTCTGCAGGCTGTACAGGAAGCATGGCACTGGCATCTGCTCAGCTTCTGGGGAGGCCTCAGGAAGCTTCCAGTCGTGGCAGAAGGTGAAGGGGGAGCAGGCGTCTCACATGAGCAGAACAGGAGCAAGAGTGGGATGTGTTAAATTTGAGATGTTAATTCATCTCCAAGTGAAGATGTTGAATAGATACATGGATATATACATTTGAAGTTTAGGAAGATGTCTTCCCAGGGATGTTAATTTGGAGTGAGTAATGCATGGATTATATTTAAAATCATGGAATTAGATTGAGACTACTGTGGGGATGAGTAAAGTTACAAAATAGTCAAAGGATTGAGGCCTAGATGACTTCATCTTTAAGAGGTTGGAAAAATAGGGAGAAACCAGCAAAAGTGACTGAATGGGAGCAACCAGTGAGAAAGAATGAAAACCAAGAGAGTGGTGAGCTGGGAAACACGGACCTGTTATACTTAGATGTTCAGACCTCCATGCTGCACACCAGGGCCTGCACCCCAGAGAAAGACTGGAATGGTTCTTTGCCTTTTAGAAGCAGGAGAAATACATATAAACTAGAGACATTATGATGAGAACAACCCTGGAGGCATAACAGAGGGCCAGGAAAGAGATTTTATAGCTGAGAATACCCTGGCAGCAGCAGTGGTAAGTTGGGAAATATTTGGATTCTATTTTTTGATAGGGAGGAGAGAGATATATTTTTTGAGCAATGGCGATAATCATTTCTATTTTAGAGAAGGAACTGGGCTGGGTGCAGTGGCTTATGCCTGTAATCCCAGCACTTTGGGAGGCCCAGACAGGTGGATTGCTTGAGCTCAGGAGTTTGAGACCAACCTGAGCAACATGGTGAAACCCTGTCTCTACAAAAAATACAAAAAATTAGCCAGGTGTGGTGGTGCATGCCTATGGTCCTAACTACTTGGGGGACTGAGGTGGGAAGATTGCTTGAGCCTGGGAGGCGGAGATTGCAGTGAGCTGAGATCGTGCCATTGCACTCCAGCCTGGGCAACAGAGCGAGACCCCATCTCAAAGTAAAATAAGATAAAGAATAGAGAAGGAACTAGTGACAGGAGGGGGACTAGATTTTGGGGAGAACATAAAAACTTTGTAGGTATTTACAAGACCAGTAAACCAAGCTGGAGATGAGTCAGTCCCCTTAAGTGGCCTTGGGATCAGTGCCCCAGTGACTTTAATCAAGCTGGGATCAAGGGGCTGACTCTGAGTACAAACTTTCCCTCCAAACCTGGTCTTTACTTGTGTCTTCAATCTCAGCAAGGACATTATTATCTACTCAGTTGCTCATGCCAGAATCTGCTAGTTACTTTTAACACCTTCCTCCCCTTCACCCCATGTCCAGTCATTCACCAGTTGCTGATGATTTGGGCCTCCTAAATATTTCTCAAATTTGTCTACTCCCCTCCACAGCTGATATGGTTTGGCTCCATGTCCCTACCCAAATCTCATCTTGAATTGTAATCCCCACATGTTGAGAGAGGGACCTGTAATCCCACATGTCAAGGGAGGGAGGTGATGGGGCAGTTTCCTTCATGCTGTTCTTGTGATAGTGAATGAGTTCTCTTGAGATCTGATGGTTTTATAAGTGTTTGGAAGTTCCTGTCTTACTTCTGTCTCTCCTGCCACATTGTAAAGAAGGTGCTTGCTTCCTCTTCACTTTCTGCCGTGATTGTAAGTTTCCCAAGGCCTCCCCTGCCATGTGGAACTGTGAGTCATTTAAACCCCTTTCCTGCATAAATTACCCAGTCTTAGGTATTTCTTTATAGCAGTGTGAAAACGGACTAATACAACTGCTTTGCTCACCTAAGCCACTCCAATAGGTTTCTGACTGGCCTCTTCAAAACAGTCCCTGAAGCCCTGCTCTAGTCATAGACCACAATGGAGGCAGTGGGAGCTTTTAAAATAGAAATCTTGTCACCTCACTTCCATATTTTCCCTTTCTCCTGGATTAAAATCCTGAGGCTGACCTTCAAGGCTCTGCATGTTCTGATTTCTACATACTTCACCAGCTGTGCACAAAGAAACATCATTTGCTGAATGAATGAATAAACCAGTAGACTAAGACACAGCCTCACTTTGGGTAAGTCACATAAATATTCTAAGCCTCATTTTCCTCATTTGTAAAATGAAAATTATTATTTTCCTCACTGGGATTTGCTAAGTTAAACAATAAGATACCACATTTATAAAATGTGAGTGTTTAGCATTGCATACTATAATTGATCATTGCAAATATGCCAAATCAGCACTTAGCACAGAACCTGATAAATGCACCCAATACGTGTTGTGTTGTTCATGATAAATCAGCACTTTGGGGTTCTAATTATCTTAGGTGACTTTTTGTTTCCATCAAATTACCTCCAAAATTCCATACCACCTCATTCGATGCTGAACAGACAGCTGCACATGGCTATTTTCAGCATCATATTGCTGCTCAAAAAATCTTCATTGTCTCCAATGCCTATGAAATCCGGTTTAAACTCCTGTTTTGCATTCACATTTCCGATTTTGTTCAACATACATCCTATGCTCCTGAGAAATCAATCTCAAACAAAATTTACAGGGTTTCTACAAAATTCCAGGAGCTGTGTTAAGTGCTGGATATTTAAATTTAACCACTGAAGACTTGTATGATGTAGTTTCACCACTGAAGTGCTATTTCATTTAAAGAAACAGAGTCTAAATAGGCCAAAATATCAGAAAAAAGGAATTTTACTCTTTAGTAAAGTCTCTCAAAGGATATCAACAGGAATCGTGGCCCTAGAAACACAACCCAGCACCTGTGGCAGCCATAGAGATGCACTGCTAAGATCTCCCTTTGAGAGGTGAAGGCAGCTGGACTTCCTGGGTCAAGGTGGGGGACTTGGAGAACTTTTCTTACAAGAGGTTTGTAAAATGCATCAATCAGTGCTCTGTAAAAATGCACTAGTCAGCACCCTGTAACTAGCTAGAGGTTTGTAAAATGTACCAATCAGTGCTCTGTAAAAACACCAATTAGCGCTCTGTAGCTAGCTAGAGGTTTGTAAAATGGACCAATCAGTGCTCTATAAAATGGACCAATCAGCACTCTGTAAAGTGGACCAATCAGCACTCTGTAAAATGGACAAATCAGCAGGACATGGGTGGGGACAAATAAGGGAATAAATCTGGCCACCCCAGCCTGCAGCAGCAACCTGCTTGGGTCGTTTTGCAAGCTGCGGAAGCTTTGTTCTTTTGCTCTTCACAATAAATCTTGCTGGTGCTCACTGTTTGGGTCTGTGCCACCTTTAAGAGCTGTAACACTGCGAAGGTCTGCGGCTTCATTCTTGAAGTCAGTGAGACCAGGAACCCACTGGAAGGAACCAACTGGACACATCTTGATCTAAATCCATCTATGTGTCTATCTGTCTATCTACCTATCTGCTATCTATCATGATCCAAATAAGATTACTATTTGTAAAACAACTAAAATGAACTTAATAATCACATACCATCTGTCTTCGATATCATCTTTAAAAATCACACCTAATTTTTTAGGAAGAGAATAATATATGCACTACTGTTTTATATAACAATTTTTAGGAATATAAGCACTTTTTGTATGGTTGAGTTCATTCATAAGAAGTATTTAAGCTTGTTTTGAAATAATAATACCCATGTAAACTAACAATATATTATATAGTAATATGTAGAAGTTGTAAAGAGAAACATACAATTTAATGAACTCTATTTCCTGCCTCCTTCCCAAATATATTTTATTTGATTTTAATTGGAATCAGGCCAATTACTAATGAGGTTGAATATCTTTTTATATGTTTATTGTCTATATTGTTTCTTCTCTGTAAAATACTAATTCCTGTCTTTCCCCATTTTCCTATGAAGTTATCATTTGTTTATTTAAGAAGTTTTTTTTTTTAAACGTATTCTGGATTATACTCCTTTGTTGTTAAATGCATCACAAATACTTCTCTGAATATGTGTCCTGTCGTTTTACATTTTTAGGGCATCCTCCAAGTTTTCCTGGGGATATTAGAAGAGGGAAGTTAGAAGGATGAACTATAGCTCCTGTTCCTGTAGTTGGTCTCAGGGTCACACTTCATACTCATCCTCTTTTTCCCCATTATCCATTCTAAATCCCCACCCCCCAACTTCAGCTATCACCTCATCAAGGCATGGTGGATTACATGGTGTTGTTTCCCAAACCTTCATTCCGAGGGGTCTGAGCGCTTGGTTTATCATATCTTTCTCAGGCTGGGGTTGCTATAAATGTCCACAGTTACAGCTGGGCAAGAGAATAGCAGGAGTGTCCAAGTGGATCATTTGGGTTCACACATATTCCTCTCTGCCTGCATTGTGTAAAGTCAGCCTGACCTTCTCTTGCTAATGGGAGTCAATTGCCCCTGACAAGATGGGGACTCCTCTTCTTGCCTGCTGCCCACTGAACACAAAGACTTCCAAGTGAGGTGGCAGCAGCCATAGCTTGCAGTTCAGTGGGAGCCTTACCAAGTCCCCCTGCACAGGGATCCCCTTTTGGGAGCAAGGACCTCCAACCCTGCAAAGCCCAGAATTGTGGGGACAGGAAGCACATAATCCCACAGTGGGTCAATTAAGAATGATGGTAATTGGGACTACTTTTGCTTTCACCCTTGGTTCCCAGACACATGTATTTTTCCTTGAGAGGACACACTGCCGTAGAGTTCTCTATTTAAAAGATGTAGGATGGGATAGCATCTATCCTTGCAGAGGGTGACCTCTGAGCATTCCAGCTAATCCTTCAGTAGGCTATTGCAGTCTTTTGTGAAGCAGCTCCTTCTGGATTGTGCCAGAAGTATGTGATATGTATGGATGGATGTGTGTGATCCCACTCTCATACCTCCTGCACTGTGTAGTCAGAGCCTTAGTCAGATGCTCTTTGTGTGGGATCCCAGAGCACCAATGTTGAAATCCTTAGCAATTAGGTTAACTACCTCGTGCCAAGGATTTTTGTGCCTGATGTTTCCCTCATGACTGGGTCCTCCTTGCCAGCTGGGTGGTGCATGAACCAGTCCCAAGCCCCAAATTACTGACTGTTGTCTTGTACCACTCTTGGTACCACTTGTGTTAGTTTGCATCCTCCAAGGAGCAGACCCCAAGGTGGGATTTGATATGCAACAGGCATTCAAAATGCCTATGAAGGATAAAGGAGGAGGAAGCAGGAAGAGGCAGAAGAGCCTTTAGACCATTTGCAGGTCTAATATCTGGGAAAGGAGAGAAGGAAGGAAGATAGGGAGAGCCTTAGCCTCAGTGCACTCCCCTAGCACCCCTACCTAGGCCATTCACTGGCTGAGTGCAACCCAGAATAAGCTTGGCCTCAGTGTGAACACTGTGTTGAATCCCACATGGCAGCCAGAGGCTGTCAGTCAACTCTGTTCCCCAAGCATCTTCTGCTGAAGCTGTGTCCAGAGTTGGTTCCTTCCAGTGGGTTCGTGGTCTTGCTGACTTCAAGAATGAAGCCACAGACCTTCATGGTGAGTGTTACAGCTCTTAAAGGTGGCACGGACCCAAAGAGTGAGCAGCAGCAAGATTTATTTTGAAGAGTGAAAGAACAAAGCTTCCACAGCATGGAAAGGGACCTGAGCATGTTGCCACTGCTGGCTAGAGTGGCCAGCTTTTATTCCCGTATTTGTCCCCACCCATGTCCTACTGATTGGTTCATTTTACAGAGTGCTGATTGGTTCATTTTACAAACCTCTAGCTAGCTACAGAGCACTGATTGGAGCATTTTACAAACCTCTTGTAAGAAAAGTTCTCCAAGTCCCCTCTTCAAGGAGAACTATTGCTCGAGGAAATAAAACAGGACACAAACAAATGGAAGAATATTCCATGCTCATGGATAGGAAGACTCAATGTTGTGAAAATGGCCATATTGCCCAAAGTAATTTATAGATTTAATGCCATCCCTATCAAGCTACCAATGACTTTCTTCACAGAATTGGAAAAAACTACTTTAAAGTTCATATGGAAACAAAAAAGAGCCCGCATTGCCAAGACAATCCTAAGCAAAAGAACAAAGCTAGAGGGATCATGCTACCTGATTTCAAATTACACTACAAGGCTACAGTTACCAAAACAGCATGGTACTGGTACCAAAACAGAGATATAAACCAATGGAACAGAACAGAGGCCTCAGAAAAAACACCACACATCTACAACCCTGTGATCTTTGACAAACCTGACAAAAACAAGAAATGGGCAAAGGATTACCTATTTCACAAATGGTGCTGGGAAAACTGGCTAGCCATATGTAGAAAGCTGAAACTGGATCCCTTCCTTACAACTTATACAAAAATTAATTCAAGCTGGATTAAAGACTTAAATGTTAGGCCTAAAACCGTAAAAACCCTAGAAGAAAACCTAGACAATACCATTCAGGACAGAGGCATGGCCAAGGACTTCATGACTAAAACATCAAAAGCAATGGCAACAAAAGCCAAAATAGAGAAATGGGATCTAATTAAACTAAAGAGCTTCTGCACAGCAAAAGAAATACCATCAGAGTGAACAGGCAACCTACAGAATGGGAGAAAATTTCTGCAATCTACTCATCTGACAAAGGGCTAATATCCAGAATCTACAAAGAACTCAAACAAATTTAACAAGAAAAAAACAAACAACCCCATCAAAAAGTGGGCAAAGGATATGAAAAGACACTTCTCAAAAGAAGACATCTATGCAGCCAGCAGACGCATGAAAAAATGCTCATCGTAACTGGTCATCAGAGAAATGCAAATCAAAACCGCAATGAGATACCATCTCACACCAGTTAGAATGGCAATCATCAAAAAGTCAGGAAACAACAGATGCAGGAGAGGATGTGGAGAAATAGGAACACTTTTACACTGTTGGTGGGAGTGTAAATTAGTTCAAACATTGTAGAAGACACTGTGGCAATTCCTCAAGGATCTAGAACTAGAATTACCATTTGACCCAGCAATCCCATTACTGGGTATATACCCAAAGGGTTATAAATCATGCTACTATAAAGACACATGCACATGTTTGTTTATTGCGGCACTATTCACAATAGCAAAGACTTGGAACCAACCCAAATGTCCATCAGTGACAGACTGGATTAAGAAAATGTGGCACATATACACCATGGAATACTATGCAGCCATGAAAAAGGATGAGTTTATGTCCTTTGCAGGGACATGGATGAAGCTGGAAACCATCATTCTCAGCAAACTATGACAAGGACAGAAAACCAAACACCGCATGTTTTCACTCATAGATGGGAATTTAACAATGAGATCACTTGGACACAGGGCGGGGAACATCACACCCTGGGGCCTGTTGGGGGGGTGGGGGGCTGGGGGAGGGATAGGAGAAATACTTAATGTAAATGATGAATTGATGGGTACAGCAAACCAAGATGGCACATGTATACCTATGTATCAAACCTGCACGTTGTGCACATGTACCCTAGACCTTAAAGTATAATAATAAAAATAAATAAATAAATAAATAAAAGAAAAGTTTTCCAAGTCCCCACTCAACCTGGGAAGTCCAGCTGGCTTCACCTCTCAAAAAGACACTGTTGAAGTTACCCTTGGTTTTTCTGTTTATTTTTAAAAGCAGACTATTTTTTAGAGCATTTTTAGGCTCTCAGAAATATTGAGCAAAAGGTAAAGAGACTTCCGATATGCTTTCTGCCCCCATATATGCATAGCCTTCCCAATTGTCAACATCCCACAGCATAGGGGTACATTTGTTACAATTGATGAGCCTACATTGACACATCAATATCGTCCTGAAGCGATCCTTTTGTAGTTCATAAGCATGATTATTTGGTGTTCACGTGCATGTGTGGGATGTGGCGCCCCCAAACCTTGTTAGGACATTGGCACATTACCCATCTGACATGAAGAAATATACATTGCACTCAAAATCCATAATTTACATTAGAGTTCCTCTTGGTTTTGTACATTCTAAGGGCTTGGACAAATGTGTAATGACATGTATTCACTATTATAGAATCATTACAGAGTAGATTCACTGCCCTAAAAATCCTCTGTGCTCTGCCTATTCATCCCTCCCTCTCTGCTAACCCCTGGCAACCACTGATCTTTTTGCTATCTTCATAGTTTTGCCTTTTTCAGAATGTCATGTAGTTGGAATCATACAATATTTAGTCTTTTCAGACTGGTTTCTTGCACTCAGTAAGAGGCATTTGAAGTCCCTCCATGTCTGCTCATGGCTTGATGGCTCATTTCTCTTTAGCACTGAATAATATTCCATTGTCTGGATGTACCACAGTTTATGTATTCATTCATCTACTGAAGGACATCTTGGTTACTTATAAGTTTTGGCAATTATGAACAAAGCTGCTATAAATATCCATGTGTAGTTTTTGTGTGGACGTAAGTTTTCAACCTCTTTGGGTAAATACCAAGGAATTGGATAGTATAGTAAGAGTATGTTTAGCCTTTTAAGAACCTTGGTGTATTTTTTAAACAGAAAGCTGGATTTCTCCCCTTTGGCCAAGAATCCTACATTGGAGCACTTGAAAAGGCATCAGTGACACTTCATAATCAGCCTGCCCATGCTTGATGGCAACCAATATAGGCATTCAGAATTATGTAACCTTTGGTGCAGTGGAGAGGGATGCATCCAGGGATAAGTATTCAGATTTCCTGGCACTGGAAATATTCTGTGTCTTAACCTGTATGAAGAGAACATGAAAATTGGTTTTATTATTATTTATGCCATATATAAATTATGTATTTTGGTATCGATGAGGAAATATACCATAAAAATAAAAATTTTTTAAGGCTCAAATACAAGGTACTGGTGGCTCTGGGATTATATAATAGTAGTTTACAACCTTTGTATGTTTGTCACATATTTTCAAAGTTTAGAACTTTTTGCTGTTCACTTAAACAAACCACTGAATATGTCTGCAAGAATCACACTCCTTAAGTGTAATAGCCTGTTACTGAACCAAACTGGATCAATTTGCCCATGCGCCATGGAAAGCCAAACACTGAAGCACCAGGCTTTTGTAGAGAGAAGAGTTTATTACAAGCTGCTGAGCAAAGAGACAGGAGTCTGCCCCAAATCTGTCTCCCCAAGTTGGGGGTTAGGGCAGGTCTTATAGGGAGAGGGTATTGAGGCATGCAGTGACTGGCTCTTGCAGTGAGGTGATGCTGGGAGCTGTGATCTGACTGGATCTTGCCATGAGGTGATGCCAGGGTGCGATCTGATTGGATCATGCCATGTGGTATCTGCATTTAATTTGGTCCCCATATTCCTTGGTCAGAGCACTTAGGTCCACCTGTGGTTGCACACTTGGTTCACCTGGGGATAATCAGGTTACGTAACTTGCACCCATGGCAACTGGAAACCAACTCACCATTTTATTACACAAAGTTCAACCAGATTGGTTTGGTTCTGCAGTTACAGCTTCACAGAATCTGCAAAAGCATCCACAGTAATCATTCTGTTTTCCAAGTCACCCTTTAGCACTCACTGGGTGGTGTTTGACAGAGGTGTCTACCTGACCAGATTTATGCTTCAGTCAAATCTGGACCCTCCTGGAGGACCAGCCTACCCCGCAGTGAGCCTCTTCCTTTGCACCAAGTTCTGCTCTCACCTCCTGTGCCCATGGCTAGCTCAGCCCCATCTGACACATCACTGTGGTGATAGGAAAAATACATTTTACATGTGAGTCAGAATGTCCATATGCCCTGGGAAGTGTTGATGGCACACTGGCTGGAAGCCATTGGCTCATAAACTCATGAGTCACTGCAGCAGCTCCGTGCAGAAAAGTCCACAGCGTGGGAGTGGTGAGGAGAATCTGCTTGAGTGGTATTGCCTAAGCTGGAATTCTGGCTTTGCCATTTACTGGGTGGGTAACCCTGGGCAAGATACTTGACTATGCTTTTGTTTTCTTCTCTATAAAGTGGTAATAATGTTAGCATACCTACTTCATAGGGTTGTTGTGAAAATTAAATGATTTGGTATATGTAAAATGCTTAGAAGGTACCTGGTACCTGATGCTATATGAGTGTTTGATTTTTTTTGTTTCTATGGCGTTAGAGTAGCTCCATTTAAGTCCAAATGGCAAATGGGATGGGGTCAGAGTTGGGGAGAGGACAAACCTGCTTTTTGCTTTTCTATGCCTTGAAGCTGTAATAAAGAATCGGACTCTATTTTGATTGCTGACAGCTCTGGAGCCACACCTCTCTTCCTCTTCCCCTCTTGCTCCACATCTGAGCAAGCTGAGGAGAAAGCCCACATTCCCCTCTCTTGGTGCCCATAGGAAGCTCAATCCACACAGTCCTCTTCTCTTATGCAGGAACCCCTAGCCCAGCCCACTCCCTAACTACAATAAAGGCCAAGGCTGCTTTCCCCTCCTGGCTCTCCCTCAAGGTCCATTTTCAGACCTTCTTGGGAGCCTACTGTGCTCTCCCCAGCAAGCCTCATTATGTAAGAAGTAAACCTCCTCATACCCTTTTGCTTCCTGTGTAGTCAGGATATCGGAAAAAATGTTTGGTGTATGTGTGGGGTCCCCCACCTCCTTGTGGTGACCATAGCAGAGAGGCATGGGGCCGGGAGACAGGGAGGGTAGAAAGCTACTCTTTCTCTTTCCTCACCCTTCACCCAGTCTCCAGGGTAAAGACGTCAGGATCCATAGCATTGAGGGAAGAGAACTGCACTTCACACTTCCTTTAAGTAAGGCTCTTGCACTGCCCTAATGCAATGTCCATGTGGTTACATAAGAGACTACCCAAGCATTTAAGAGTGTAGCATTTCTTTTGTTTTTACAGAAGCCATTAGAATCTTATTTCTTCACAGAGCTAAAAAAGAATGGAAAATAGAAAATAGAAGAAATACAGCAGGTCCTCAAATAGCATTCAACATTGTTTCATTATAACATTGATGAGAAAAAAGAAATTAATTCCTGCCGGAACCACTGTCTGTGTGGAGTTTGCATGGACCCTCCCTGTCTGTGTGGGGGTTCTCCAGGCATTCAAGTTTCTTCCTACATCTCAAGGATGTGCTAGTTTGGTGAATTGGTGTGTCTAAGTCATCCCAGTCTGAATGAGTGTGGCTGTGAGTGTGCCCTGCGTCTTGTCCAGGGTTGGTTCCCACCTTGCACCATGAACTGCAGGGATAGACTCTGGCCACACTTGGTCCTGAACTAGAATGATTGGGTAAATAATTATCTTACTTGTTTTTATTAATCTTTCTTAAATGTATACATAGCTCTCATTTATTTCAATGTTTAATATTAGAAGTGTTTTAGTCTTTATGTAGAAGTTTGGTAGGCTGGGCACAGTGGCTCAGAGCTGTAATCCCAGCACTTTGGGAGACCAAGGCGGGTGGATCACTTGAGGTCAGGAGTTCGAGACCAGCCTGGCCAACATGGTGAAACTCCATCCCTACTAAAAAATATAAAAATTAGCTGGGCATTGTGGTGTGCGCCTGTAGTCCCAGCTACTTGGGAGGCTAAGGTGGGAAAATCACTTGAACCCAGGAGACAGAGGCTGCAGTGAGCCTAGATGATGCCACTGCACTCCAGTCTGGGTGACAGAGTGAGACCCTGTCTCAAAAAACAAAACAAAAAAAGCCTAGCAATGTTTTTGTGACCAGAAATATGCCATAGAAACTTAAATCTTGTTTATATCAACTAGCCTATGATGAAATTGGTTTTGTTATATGTTATTTTGCTTAAAGTCACAGTTTCTAAGAACCTATGGATGCCATACTGTGCTCTATCACACTGTAGGGGAAAGGGAGGGAAGAGAGCGAGACAGAGGACTTAACTCATGTATTGAGGACCTACTCCACGCCAGGTCCTGTGTTCTGCCCTCTTGTCATGCACACAACATAGACAACAGTCTATAGGGTAGAGATTACAATTCCCACTTAGCAGAAGGGGAAAATGAAACTCAAGCAGGCTAAATAAATTACCTGTGGTGGACAGACTCTAAACTCTCCCACGTATCCTGCTTTCCAGTGTCCAAACCTTTATGTAAGCACGTCTCCTTGAGCATGGAGGGGATCTAGGACTTGCTCCCAACCAATAGTATATGGCAAAGGTGATAGATGCCACTCCTGGAATTATGTTGCATTATATAAACCTCCATCTTACTAGGAGACTGCTCTAGAGACTCTGCTTGCTGGCTTGATGAAGTGCTTGTGTTGGGAAGAGCCAGGTGGCAAGGAACTGCAGGTGGCCTCTAGGAATGACAGGGGGCTTATAGGAACTGCAGACAGCCTGGTTGCTGAGGATGTCCTCCAGGCAGCAAAAAGCTAGGGCCCTCAGTCCTACAGCTACAAGGAAATGAATTCTGCCAATAACCTGAGTAAGCTTAGAAGAGGCCGAGAATGGTGGCTCATGCCTGTAATCCCAGCACTTTGGGAGGCTGAGATGGGTGGATCACCTGAGGTCAGAAGTTTGTGACTAGGCTGGCCAACATGGTGAAACCCTGTCTCTACTAAAAATACAAAAATTAGCTGGACATGGTGGTAGGTACCTGTAATCCCAGCTACTCAGAGGGCTGAGGCAGGAGAATTCCTTGAACACAGGAGACAGAGGTTGCAGTGAGCCAAGATCTCGCCATTGCACTCCAGCCTGGGCAACAAGAGTGAAACTCTGTCTCCAAAAAAGAAAAAAAAAAAGCTTGGGAGAGCATTCTTCCCCAGTTGAGCCTCCAGATGAGAGCACAGCTTGGCTGGCACCTTGATTACTGACTCGTGAGACCCTAAGCAGAGAACCCAGCTAAGCTATGCCTGAACTCCTCACTCAAAAAAGCAATGAGGTAATAAATTGTTTTGTTTTAGGCCAATAACTCTGTGGCAATATATAATTCATGCACTACCCAACTCCTGTTTTTAACATCTCCTAATTTTAATTTTTTAGTGTTGTAGAATCCTATATAACAACCTATAAAGTGTTGATGAAAGGCTATAGAACATCTTTGACTGTGGGCCATTTTGATTTAGCTGCTCTCAATCTGTTTGAGAAGTTGATTTTTGAGGAAAGTGTATAATGATCATAATATGTGTTAGTATGATGACATAGGATCACTGACATATTAGGATTTAATAATATCCTAATTGATAGCTTATTTTCTGTTATTTATACACTCTGACTCTGTCACATTCTTCCAATGTCTATGAAAAGAGTAAATTTAATTTTATTGCTTTATATTTCTACATTGCTAAAATTTTTCCAGTTAACATCTTTTATAAGGAATCTTATGAAGTTTCTCAATATCTTCCACAAGACTACTTATTCATGACCTTATAGGATCCTTGTAGTGTATGAAATTATTCGTAAGTGTTACACACCTTTGAATATCAGTAATATATAAAGGAGAGGTAAGAAGTGGTAATGTTTGTGCCAATCAACCAACATTCACAAGTCATATACTATATTCTAATTTATTACTCTGCTTCTATCCCAATTAGTATTTTTTTAAGTTTCCTTAGTAAAAGCACTTATTAATATAAATCCACTTCTGCTTGTAAAATTGGTGAATTTGTTACGGAAGATGTTTGAGAGCATATTTCCCAACTTATCCTTGCAATGACATTACCCCAAAAAGAGAGGGCTCCTTTGTGTGAATGCTACCCATTTGCTGCCTTAAGAAAATCTAGTTCTGTCATTTGCCAATTCCAGCTGCAAAAACCCACTGGGCAAAAATCACTAAGTCAAGAAATAATTCTGTGACCAGTTCCCCAAGATCTGTAATTGACCCTGTTTGTACAGTCCCAAAGACACACGACAGGGGATAGCAAATAATAAATGGCACGTTTAGTTTTAAATTTGCTGGTAAAGTATCCAGATAGGTTCCTGCCATTATTTTCACACATAAATATCTAGCTTTATCAAGCCTCTGACATTTCAAGAAGTATATTTCTTATATGGCTGTTGATTATACCAAGTATACCACTGGCCATATTAATCAGGATGGATGGGGCAACTGCCCTCCTTATCTTTAGAATACACATGCTGAGCAGTGATGCTCTATGATCCAAGCTGAGCCCAGAATATCTCCAGTTAAAATACAGTCCTCGGAGATTTTAGAGATGTTAATTAACCCCAATAATTACATGTGGTTCTCCCCAAGATTGAGAATCTTCTTAAAAACAGTTAGTGTGACATTAATCTTTCAATAAATATGTGTAATATTTCAATTACACATATTTTCAAATATGTGTAATCCTTGTCTCAGAAGATGGAGGAAACTTCCCCATTCTTAAGATACTGGCCCCGATCAACAGAAGCTGAACTGTGTATCTCATTCATATTATATGTTACCACAGCTATGGTTTTAGCAAAAATTGCAGTGTAGCCTCACCATATGCTACTTGCCAATGAGGAGAATTTAAAATGGTGTCCAAAGGGATTTACCACGGCAACTGTCAGAAGCATCTCACTGGAAGACTAAAAACCCTAGAAAATGATCCAAATGTCAGCATTTGTTTATTCTGAAGTACAATCCCACAATGAGATGGCCACCCGTCTTCCTGAAGGAAATCCCAGTCTACTGTGTAATTTTTACGGCAGAGATAAAAGTCATCAGCATCAGCCTAGAGGGCGAGATGCAATACTTCCTAAAACCAGTTTAATTTTGCGTATCTACATGGAGGTATGCATGAATCATCCCCCACTTTGTTCTACCAAATATTTAGAGTTTCTAATTTTCATACTCACTAGACTTCTGAGCATTTTCCTGCCCCTTCCTTTCTCTCCACCAAGAGTCTCCCTCTTCTTGTGCAAGAAAATATAGCATAAGTTTGGGCTGGTTTGTAAGTGTGACTCACTTCACCATGGTATGACTCATCCTGGGTGAGCTAATCCTAAAAGAAAAGCACCTTCCTCAGCAACGTCTGGTCTTCCACCCAAGCTACTACAGAGCCTCCTACCCCTCAGGAAGAAAGTCCATCTACCTATATTCCCTGTCATGTGTTAACTGCATTCTCTTGAAAATTCCTGTTATATTCTTTTAAGCCTAATGGTTGGAACTTGAGTGTGCACCAGAACTATCTTGAGGGCTTGTTAAAATAGAGGTGACTGGGCTCCACTGCCAGAACTTCTGATTCTGGAGGGCTGTGGGAAGCCTCAGCATTCGCATGGGTAACAAATTCCCAGGTGACTCTGAAGCTGCTGGTCTAGGAACCACTCTGAGAACTACTGTTTTAGGCAATGGTCCTCAACCCTGACTACACATTAGAACCACGTGAGGAGATATTAAACAACACGCATGCCCAGGGCCTCCCAAGACCAAGTAAATGAGAAACTCTTGCAGGGGAGTCTCAGGTACTGGTCTTTTTTGTTTCTTAGAAGTTGCTGCTAGGATGAGAACCATTACAATAAGAGGAGCTGATGCCAGAGATGCAAAGGGGGGTGAGATTTAAGGAGAGTGCCTTGACTCAAAATCTCCTCTATAGGTTTTGTATTTTATGGGAAGAATGCATGTTTTAATATTTAAGCAGCATTTAAAATATTTCAAAAGCACATTAATATATGTCTCATGTCCCCAGAATCTATTGTTAGTCAAATATTAAAGAATTATAATAGCCATAATAACAGCAAACTTTCATTTCTAGTTGCTACAACTGGGTGGCTAGAAATTTAATTACGCTATTTTTTATGGCAAGATGAATGTGCTATTTTCTATGAGAGAATAAAAATTTGCAGTATTTGAGCACAGCAAAAACGTAATAAATGGCATGGAAAACATATTCCTTATCAAGAGAATAATTATCAGGAAACCTCAGCTGAGTAAAACTAGAGCTTCTTAGTGAACCTGAGCTGTAAGTTAGTTTGTGCTTGGAAACAAACTCTTCAGTTCCTGCAAGTAGTCAACTGAGTCGTTCCTATTTTTTTTAAGACACCTGATTTTTGAGTACAGACATCATCTGATTTTTTTTTTTTTTTTTTTTTTTTTTTTTTTACTGTTCAGATTGTAAACGTTAAAAGTAGTGCACTGGATTGTTATTCCGTGAGACCACTCAGTCTCTGTGGGACTCAGGTAATTGCGACTGATTTTCGGGCTAGACTTCAGTCTTTTCAGGTTTCTTTTCCTGCTTTCTAGCACGGCACTCGGTACAGAATAGATGCTCCACAAATATTTACCAATTTAACTGAAAATTATTGCTGTATTTCAGAAGAACTAAATGTGCTTTTTTCTTTTTCTTAATTTAATTTTTATTTGTACGAAGTAATAGATGCATATAGTGTTAGAAGTCATGGCTTATGACAACAACAACAAAAAAATCGGCCACTTGTTCCATCTTCCTCACCCTCCAAATTCTGCTTCCCAGACACAAGCACTTTCTGCTCTGTTAGTGTTGTTTCTTCTGGTATTTCTATCCACATTTTTGTGTCAAAGTCATCACAAAAGTTGTCTTGATAAAAACAGGTACTATGTTTTGATTAAAAACGACAACAACAATAAGCTGAGCTTAATGAAAACTTCTCAGACAATGCACGACCGTCCAAATGAATCAGTCAAATGAGTTCCCTGAGTCGCCTGATTTATAAAATTTGTTGGAGTGGAGTTGGTCGTGGGATGGTTGATGTAGGAGTCAGAGTTAGAATCTGGGCAAGAACTGGTGAAGATTTGTAAGCCCAGGCACCCAGGATAACTTGTTTGGTACATGGGTAAGGCTACTTATTGGAGCAGTCTGTGGTTTTCTCCTTCCAGAGTCTGTGAGTCCAAAAGAGCTGCTAACTCGTTTATCCTGTTTTATTTTTATTTTTTTGGAACACGAGGGTTCTATTTCTACTTCTAGTTCTGTTAATTTTGCTTTACATGTTTTGAGTCTATCATTAGATACATGCACATTTAGAATAGTTCTATGTTCTTGGTGAATTGAGCTCTTTATTATTATGAGATGTTCCTTTTTACCTCTAGAAATGCTTATTATTTTAAAAGACAGTTCATTTAGATGTACTTACATATGTCTGTTTTAGCTGAATACACTTTGCCTGAAGGATTCCCTTTAGTATTGTGTTTAGTATATATCTTCTGGTGACAATATTCTTAGTGTTGGTTTGTTGACAATGTTACTATTTCTCTTAATTTTGAAAATATTTTCACTGGGTATGTTATCTTCCTCCAAAAAGGATTTACATGTGCTTAGGGCCAAGGACTAGGTTAGGGGCGCTGGTAATACAAGTGAATTTGATTTAAGTGACTCAAAGATGACTGGCTTCTTTTAATTCACCTCTGTTGCTAGGGTGCATTGCTTCTGGGTTCCAACCTAAAGACAGAGGGATGGCCGGGCGCAGTGGCTCATGCCTGTAATCCCAGCACTTTGGGAGGCCGAGGCGGGTGGATTACTTGAGGTCAGAAATTCAAGACCAGCCTGGCCAAGATGGTGAAACCCCGTCTCTACAAACATACAAAAAATTAACAGCGCATGATGGCGGATGCCTGTAATCCCAGCTACTCGGGAGGCTGGGGCAGAAGAATTGCTTGAAACCGGGAGGCAGAGGTTACAGTGAGCCGAGATCGTGCCATTGCACTCCAGCCTGGGCAACAGACCGAGACTCTGTTAAAAAAAAAAAAAAAAAGACAGAGGGATTTGCCAGGGCCCCTTTCATTGTTAGACCCTGAACTACAATTGTTGTCTCGCTTACCCCATTAATCTACCAAAAGCTCTGCTCAGCTTCTCTGCCTCGTAACTGCCTTTTTTTTTATTTTTTTAAATTGGCAGGTGCTTCCAAGAGAAAAGCAGCCAAAAGTGCTGGGCTCATCTCTCTAGGTTTCCTCTTTCTTTTGGATTTTGGCCCTATAATCTTTCACTGATTTGAATGCAAACAGATTTTTAAAAAAATTGTATTCAGCTTTCCTAGGGGCTCTCACTAGGATGGATGGTTGGAATTATCTAGATCACCATGATTGAGGGCAAAACCATTGGTACCCTGCCCATTTTCTCTTGGCAATACCTTTTCTGTGTATGCCGATCTTATGGTTTATTCCATCTCATTGTAGACGGTAGTGAGATGAAAAGTGTGTCCCCCCAAAATATCAGTTCCTTATCCCTGGAAACTTTAAATGTTACCTTATAAGGAAAAAAAAATTTTTTGCACGTGTGATTAAATCAAGGAGACTGAGATGGGGAAGACTATGCCGGATTACTTGGGTGTGACCTGAATGCCATCCCAAGCGTCCTTATGAGAGAGAAACAGAGGGAGATTTTGCACACGCATGCAGAGGAGAAGGCAATATGAAGACAAAGGCAAAGGTGAGAGTGATGCAGCCACAAGGCAAGGGAAGCCAGCAACCACTGGGAGTTGAGTTGAAAGAGTCAAGCAACAGATTCTCCTCTAAATCCTTTGAAGGAGTACAGTCCAGTTGACACCTTGATTTCAGCCCAGTGATACTGATTTTGGACCTCTGGCCCCCAGGACTGTGAGAGAATATATTTTTGTGGTTTTAAGCCACCCAGTTTCTAGTAATTTGTTACTGCAGCCACAGAAAACATACCTAGATTGTTTCCATCAAAGCCATCTTTATATCATTTTCCTATCTCATTTAATTAAATACCATAAAACACCAGGCAGGTTCAAAGCCTTGAGTCCCTGTCCTTCAGAAACTCACAGTCTGCTATCATAAGTAATTCTGATCCAACCCGACAATAATAAGCAGGTGTTAAAATTAAAATAAAAAATCAAAGAAAATATGGGAGAGGGAGAAATTAATTTTAGCTGAGGGAACCCAGGAAGTCATCTTAGATAGGATGCTATTTAAAGATCTTTTACTGCCTTCTAACTCCTCACACTTTGTGTTTTTATGTAAGTTTTCGTCACTCTTTCTTTTTCCTTTTTTCTTTTTCTTTCTTTTTTTTTTTTGATGGAGTCTCACTGTGTCGCCTAGCCAGGCTGGCATGCAGTTGTGCCATCTCGGCTCACCGCAACCTCTGCCTCCCAAGTTCAAGCGATTCTCCTGCCTCATCCTCTCGAGTACCTGGGATTACAGGCACGTGCCACCACACCCGGCTAATTTTTTGTATTTTTAGTAGAGACAGGGTTTCACCATGTTAGCTAGGCTGGTCTCGAACTCCTGACCTCAAGTGATCTGCCCGCCTTGGCCTCCCAAAGTGCTGGGATTACAGATGTGAGCCACCGTGCCCGGTCTACTTTTTCTCTTGTAATTGCTTTCATTTCATTTAACAAAGGAATACTGTAAAATAGGGTTTAAGAGCATGTTCTCACGGTTCCACTTCCCCTCTGTTTATTCTTACTGTGCTTGACATGGCTTTAGAGAAGGGGACACTCCAAGGGCTCCTGGCACGACAGCGATGGTGAGACTTCCCACAGGGAAGTGGTGTCTCCTTCCCACAGGGCTCCCAGGGACTCTGTCTTCTAGTGAAAGAAGGGCAGCTGACAGTATGAAAAGGGGCTGTTTTCAGTCGGGGTTTTGTGACAGTTAGGGTCCATGTGTCAGAATGACTGAGTTGGGTTGAAAGGGATTACTTTCTCATTTCTTCTCAAAATACAGGGCGGTTTAAGGGGTACATTGAGAATCACAGGGAATGCCAAGGTTTACAATCTCTGTAAAGGGAAGTAGTATTTTCAGGAGAGCCCACAAGAGGGCAGTATTAAGGAAGGATCAATTTCTACAGGTTCTACAGAGTGTGAGAGCCAGGGTACACTCTTGAGCCCACATCCAAAGCACCACAGTCTTTAAAAATGCCATGCTCAGTCTCACAAAAACCCAGATCCTTATGTGCTTTATTTTAGCACGTACCCACCTGATAAGGTATGGGGAAACAACCAAAAGCCATATATGTGTATAAAATTACAACCCTGTGTAGACAGACGCCCTCCCTCATCTGTCTCCCACTTTGGGAGGCTGAGTGAAGAAATGGTCACATAGAACTGTAGCCAGGATTGAACAAAGAAGTTCTAGAAACTTTTCCCCGTACTCTTGACGTAAAAAGTTATGGAGTTCCAATATCAACTGAATACAAAGAATTGGAAATCACATCAGTTCTGCAAGCTCAAAGAAGAACACAAACGCCAGGATCTGCTTCTAACAAACAGAGAAAACAAAGGCCAGCAAAAAAGGTGGAAAATTTTATAGGACTCAGTAATCAGAAAAGAAAGATTAAAATGTGAATATTTAAATAGGCAGTGAGGAAACTGACCATCTCATATACTGTTGTGAGTTAATGGTTGATACACTTTGAGGAGGCAGATTTATCCATATCTATTAAATTTTGTATAAAATGTACAAAAAATATGTACAAAATTTAATGCAAGTCTAATTGTAGGGATGTATCCTTCAAAAATACCCACAAAGGTATCCAAAGTTCAAGGATTTGCCTTGAAAATTTTGCTAAAACATTTAAGGTCCAACATTCCCTTTCTTCCTATAGATTGATCTTCTTACAGAATGATTCCTATAGGAATTTCTGAGTGCCCAGCCTTTTGCATCATTAATTCTTGACATTTTAAGTCTGCACAAATCTCTGGTGTTTGCCCAACCCTGGGAATTGTTGAGTGAAACTCTCTCTCTTCTGCCCTATCTTATTACTGTCACCTAAGTACAGGTCTTGCCACTGTATGCTTCGCTTTACCATAATCCAGGCTTTCTGAAAGATCCATTACTCAGTTTGACTCAGGCTTGTACTCAGTCGTGATGTGGAGTAAAATTGTCATAAGCCTCTAATACTTAGAGTTAATCTTCACTCAATTTAAATGATGGTTGTATCAGACTGTCGGTTTTAATCATGCTTAATAAGAAATATTGAATGAAAAAACTGTTTATACAAGTAACTTTGCAAATGTTAAGGATGGGATTAACCATTACCCTCTGTTTGAAAAGGAAGAATAAAGAATATTTACAAAACAGTTGCTCTATAGTTTAAGTTAAATATACTTATTCTGTACTTTGCCTTTGTAAAGTTGAGTTTCTAAATCTGTTTACAGAAAAGGGCACAGAACTTACTTGTAGTATTGAGAATTGTGAGGTTTTCAAATAAATGTTTTACTTTGAAAGGAAGAAGCCTGTAGATTCTCATGCAGTTGTAAGAAATAATACAGAGAGACCCCACTGGCCCTTTAACCAGTTTCCCCCAGTGGTAAGATCTATAGTATGTCAGTTATCACAACCAGGATATTAAGGTTGACACAGTCAAGATAAAGAACATTTCTATCACCACAAAGATCTCTCATGTGGCTTGGTAATATCCACACCCATGTCCCTCCTTACTACTTAACCTTTTGCAACTGAATCTGTCCTCCATTTCTACAATTTTGTTATTTCAAGATGTCCTTTCAATGGAATTGATATAAGGCTACAGTGTAAAACCTTTTAGGATTGCCTTTTTTTTTTTTTTCACTCAGAGGAATTATTGGTGATTCGTTTCTAGTGTGTTTGTAATTGCTTATTGTAACGTTTTTATGATGATTACTTTAAAATCTTTGTCAGACAATTCCAACATCTCTGTCATCCTGATCTTGGTGTTGGTGTCTGTCAATTTTTTTTTTCTTTGAGACAGGGCCTAGCTCTGTTGCCCAGGCCGGAGTGCAGTGGCACAATCTCGGCTCACTGCAGCCTTGACCTTGCCAGGCTCAGGTGATCCTCCCACTTCAGTATGCAGAGTAGCTGGGACCATGGGCATGTGCCACCATGCCTGGCTAATTGGTGTTTGTGTTTTTATAGGGACAGGGTCTCACTATGTTGCCCAGGCTGGTCTCAAACTTCTGGGCTCAAGTGATCTGCCCGTCTCAGCCTCCCAAAGTGCTGGGATTACAGGTGTGAGCACCCATGCCGGGCTTCAATTGTCTTTTCTCATCCTTTTTGGGTATTCTGTTTGTGCCTCTGGCCCTTATTTGAGCTTTCTGTCTTAGCAGTCTTTTGGTACCTCTTTGACAGGGCAGGTGGGGAGGGAAGCCACTCCATTAGTGGCCAGTGGGGGTAACATTCCAGGCTTCCCTCTCAGCTTTCATCCGCATCCTCCAGGGGGAGGGGCTCCTCGTTCCTGCTGGGTGAGGTGGGAGTTCCAGCTCCCCACTCCGCCTCCACTGACACCACCAGCTAGGAGGGAGTTACTGCTTCCTTTGTGGCCTCCATTGACACCATGGGGGTGGGAGGTGGCCTTGTTTCCGCTGGGCACGGGCAGAAGTTTTGACCGTCTGGTAGGCCTCCTCTGATACCCCACCAGCAGGGAAGGTTTGGGAGGCTTTGTTTTTCTGGATGTGAGTCCAAGTCTGGGTTCCCTATGTGGTCTCCACTGCCACCACAGGGTGTGGGGACTTCCTTATCACCTGTCAGGGATGAAAGTCCTGATCCCTGCTTAGTCTCCTCAGATTCCACCCTGGGAGCGGGAGGAAGGTTGGGGCACTTTGTCATTACAGCATGGTGTGGTTGGAAGTCTAGGCTCCCCAGCAGACTTGGGCTGGCATGGGCGGGAGCGGGACCACAGTTTGTCTAGGATGTTTGACTAGGCTAGAGTGGAAATCGTCTGCAAGTTTTCTGATTTGCCAGGGTACCCCTTTCCTAGTCCTCTGGCTAGAGAGCAGAGGTTTGTTGGGCGTTTATTGTCTGCACAGGACTCCTTGGTGCTTCCAGGCTGCCAGCTTCGACAGCTCCAGGTCTGGGATATACGAGACTAAAGCAAAACCCGGGAACTCACAGCTGTGTCATTCCCTGGGTCCTGAGGTCCCTGACCAGTCTGTCTTCTTCACTCCACCTTTCAGAATCTTATGTTCATTTCATATATAATGTTCAAGGTTTTGGGTTATACATAGCGGGAGGAATAGGGAAAAGTATGTCTACTCCATCTTTCCAGAAACAAAAGTCTTGAGAATTGTGTGTTAATAGTTATTTTCTGAAAACCATTGATTTACAACTACGGACTGCACATTTGTTGTAGGAATCTTCATTTGTTAGAAAATAGAAATCTGTTTGCTTAAAGTTCTAAAGTTTCGACAGAAAAATGGAATTTACAAGTCCACATTATACTAACTATGATAATTCTCCAACCAGTATATAAGAACTGTGGAAGAGTGAAACAGAGTGCTTAGGGAGTGGGGAATACATGGAGGATAAAACCATTTAGAAAAATGACCAGCCAGGCGTGGTGGCTCACACCTATATCTCATCACTTTCAGAGGTCAAGGTGAGTAGATTGCTTCAGTCCAGGAGTTCAAGACCATCCTGGGAAACATGGGGAAACCCTGTCTCTACAAAAAATTAGCTGGGCATAGTGCACCTGTAGTCCCAGCTATTTGGGAGGCTGAGGTTGGGGGATCACCTGAGCCTGGGCGGTAGAGGCTGCAGTGAGCAATAATTGTGCCACTGCAGTCCATCCTGGGTGACAGAGTGAAAAAAAAAAAAAAAAGAAAAATTGCCAACAGGATTTAGTGATAGACAATTAAATTAAAACTGTGGTTGTTAGTAACTCTAAGGAAAACAAAAACTTGTTTTTTGTTGATATTTAAATTGTCATAATAATATAATTGCTTTAACTGTAGGGGGAGGATAGTAGCAAGAGAAGTGTGTGAGTACATGTGTGGCTTGGTTTAGGAGAGTTAAATCATCAACTATTTTAATAGTTTCTCACTAAATAATGACAAAAAAGATAAATTAAGAAATAGCAGTATACATATATCATTGGGAAATACAGAAATAAATCCTGGGAAAAACAGCCAAAATAACTGATACAGGTTGAGTATTCCTTATCTGAAAGGCTTGGGATCAGAAGTGTTTTGGACTTCAGATTTTTTTGATTTTGAAGTATTTGTACATATATATAATATGAAAAATCCTAGGGATGGGACCCAAGTCCAAACACAAAATTTATTTATGTTTCATATTCACCTTATACATATAGGCTGAAGGTAATTTCAGTTTTCCCTTGGGAATGCTGAATAAGCTAGTATTGTCCACCTGTGTTTTGACTGGGACCCATCACATGAGGTCAGGTATGGAACTTTCCATCTGTGGCGTCATGTTGGTATTCAGCAAGTTTCAGATTTTGGAACATTTTGCACTTTGGATTTTCGGATTAGGGATGCTCAACCTGTAATTGATAGCTTCAGTCAGAGATGGGACAAAAAGACAGCGGATAAAGAGATTTGTTGTTTCTCTCTTTTTTTTTTTTTTTTTGTAGCCATTTAGCACTATGTTTTTAAACCTTTGCAGGTATAATGGTCATAAAATAAAAATTAATTGGAAAATAATTAAGGATATTTAGGTATTTAAAAAACAGTGGATGGATGAAACAGTACATCTACTACCACCACCACCCGAAGCCATCTTTTCTCCTGGGGTCCTAGCCTCTCGTCTTGTGGGACCATCTCTCCTCACAACTTGCTTTCAGCTATTTCAGCTCCTCTCAGTTTCTCAGCCCCTCACTATTTCAGAAACTCAAACATCTGATTTTTCTTATTCAGAGAAATATAGATTCTTATATTTCATTAAAGTCATCCCTGAGTGCTAAGTGAGTCCACCTACCAAATGACCCATCAATGTGTTTTGTTGAAAAAAGAAATAGTTCTGTTAGGGAAAAGGAAAGGCAAGGCTCATCCCAGATAAGTTTGCTGTCAGTCTTGAAGCTAATTCTTGCTTAATTTCAGCAAACTTTTCATACATTCTTTGTGAGGGTGGATGTGGAAAATACAGGTAGTCATTGCTTGAGTGGTTACATTGTGTACCAATTTCAGTTACTACTGTTCAGTTAAATAACAGCAGTCACCCAATGGCACAATTCAAATTTCAATTACCATGGCTTATTAACTGTGAGGAATTCCATAAAGTGCCAACTTTGTTGCTAGCTCTTAGCTCACAAGTCACTATGTAAATAACATATACGCATCAATGATCAGCAACTGATCACATCACTTCTTCCAGTCTGTTCCTGATGGGTCACGGTGCATCTGTTATTCAATTCAGTGAGGGACAGCAATGGTAGTATAGTCTTCTTATTGCTTAGTGATAAACCCATGTGACATTTTACAAAAATGGATAACTGAAAAAGACAGTTTGCCAACAAAGACAAAATTGCAACAAAGAAAAAAAAGTGATAATACTGCAAATGAAATTTGAAGTGAACATAATGAAGTTATAGAGGAAATCGCTGACCCTGGGAATGTTGACCCTGCTACCACTGAAGAGATTCTGGATCTGCAGCCAGGGGAACTTAGTGCAGGTGAACTCATGACGTAAGTGAGGAAAGTGGCTGTGAGGAAATGGATGAAGGTGTGCCAGAGGAAGCGATGCTGGAAAAAACTTCACGGTAAAGGCACTCTTAGAGATACTTCACCACACCCAAAATGCAAAGGGTAACATGTTGGAAGCTGATCCAAATTCAGAAAGGAGTATGACAATCAGCCGAGACATATGAAAGATGCTTGTTTCCTACCGTGAGTTCTGCAACAAGAAGACTGCAAGCATTATTCAAAGTACTCTTAATATATTTTTCACAAAGAAATAAAACACTTTCGTTCCAATGTTTCTTATATTTTAAATTATAATGTACTAAATAACTTGCTAGTTTTAGTATTTTTTAATTTCCCCATACATGTATAACGGACAGAGTTTTAATGTTTTGACAACAATTATTAAAGGTCAGGAAAGTTATGAAGATTGCTTTGCATGGTTTAGGCATGCACGGTCCTTTTTATGGTCCTGTACTTCTGGGCAAAGCAAGGACTGGCTGTAAAGGAAATTAAGAAATTCATGTTTTCCTTCTTTTCTCTATACCGGCCTGCCCTCTACTGGAGGTGCCAGAGATCAGTGAAATTGTCAGACTGTCAAGCTACAGATAGGTAGTTCTCAACCTTTTATTCTTTTCAGCTCTACCTCTTCGCTGCCACCCTAGAGGAAGCAAAGCATTCCCATGCAAAAGCAAGGATGCTCTAATTCTCAGTCGAGTGAGTCATTATATCCACATTGTGGAGAAGGCTCTCATGCCACTAAGCAATTACATCATGTAACTAAATTCTCTTAATGTGATTCTGTGCTCTGAGTGTAACCTGATACAAGCCTATTATTGGAAAGGACATTGGAAGTTATTTAGTTCAACTGGTGGCTATGCCAACTTTCACTGCAAAACTAAAATTTTTCCTAGGTTGTAAATGAGAGCTTAGAGAGCATCCTCTTTAAGCCTAGATTGGAATTTTGACTATGCCAAATTTCCCCTCACATTTTCTTCTCTTGTTCCATTCCAGCAATTGTCCTCACTGGCTGGACAATTTACTCCTAGAAATGTTTAGCATCAATAGCGACATAAAGATGTCTCTTGTGACCAATAGAAAGAGCCATAGTATGTCAGTGTCTTTCCAGAACTTTCAGATCTGCTTCCAAACTATTTTAGTTCCAAGATAGTGCATTAATCTCCTCTTCCACTCTGTCCCTACCTTCCACCCTCACAGTTTACATTTCCAAATAAAGTAACAATTTTTTGCCCAGCAGTTTAGTACAAGCAGTTTAGGTCCACAGGAAATGCTTAATAAATAATTTTTAAATGTGTGAATAAACTAATGTATTTCCATTCCTTAATGGAAGCAACCAAAATTATCACATGGTAATGAGAATAGGAATTTGGATGCAGGCAAATTGTGCATCTATAAATTTATAGAAGGCTGTCAAGACATCTCTCTATGGCTGGGTACAGTGGCTTACACCTGTAATCCCAGAACTTTGGGAGGCAGAGGCTGGTGAATCCCTTGAGTCCAGGAACTTGAGACCAGTCTGGGCAACATAGTGAAATGCTGTCTCTACATAAAAATTAAAAAATTAGCCAGGCATGGTGGTGCAGGCCTCTTGTCCCAGCTACTTGGGAGGATGAGGTGAGAGGATCACTTGAGCCCGAAAGGTTGAGGCTGCGGTGAGCTGTAATTGCACCATTGCACTCCAGCCAGGGCAACAGAGTGAGACCCTATCTCAAAAAAAAAAAAAGAGTTCCCTTTGCTCAAAAGGAGGGGAAGAGATTATAGAACATTTAGGAATATGTTCTTATCTGTCTTATATTTTTGTTGTTGTTGAAAGATGTTACATATATATCAGTTACATATATTTACACATATATAATGTACATATATTTACATTTATTTGTGTATAGAGTCATATTAAGACTGTTAAGGTTATAGGTTTAAAAGACTAGGTTAGAAACTATTGTCTTAAACCTCTAAGATTCTGAATTGTCTGTTTTGTTAGAACCCATTGGTTTTCAGTTTCCCCTGTAATAAATTCTAACAAATATAAAAAGAACAAGATAAGTGAGTACTTTTATTTCTAACTTGCAATAGTTCACAAGTAATTTAACATATAATATGGCTTTTACTATTATTGTTGTCATGGGATCCTTAGGTTGTCACTTCACCAGCCAGGAACCTCTGTGGCTGCTGGCACCTTTGCCTGAGTTTTGCTTGGGCCGCTGGGCTCGTTCTGCTCACTTGGCCTGGCAGGCTTCACTTGGCTTTCGCTACTGGCCCTGATCCCACGGCTGCCAAGGGCAAGCTAGGCACAGGGCAGTGAGGGGTGTGTGAGCGAGCACGGGGTCCAGCCACTGCACACAGCCAGGCATGCTAGCTGCGGCAGTGTGGGCAGTTCCAGGTGCCGGCATGAGCACTGGTTTCCTGCTAGGCTGTGGCTGGACCAGGTGTACTGCAAGCGGCTTCCACTGTGGACACCAGGGAATGCAGTGGCACCTGAAGCTTGGAGATACCAGGAACTGTAGAGCCCCAAAGAGGGTGTCACAGCCCTGGGGAACTCCTAGGTCTGGGCTTCCCAAAGAGCTTCAGCTCTTCTCTCCTTGTTGCCCACAATGTGGCAAGCAGGGGTGGAGGGTGTGTTTCAGGCCTGTTTGTGTTACAGCTCTTTCAGTCCCAGCATTCAGCAGGTCCTAAGTTCTTGTCCCACGTCCTGTCCCACATCCAGGAAGAATGAGGTATGCAGATAACTGCAGGGTGAGCAAGGTGAAGATGTGCTTTACTGAGCAGCAGTTCAGCTCTCAGGAGACCCGAAGTGGGTAGCTCCTTTCTGCAGGCAGGCTGTCCGAATGTCTCTGTAGCCATCAGCAGAGAGGAGACCTGGAGTGGGTAGCTCCTATCTGCAGGCAGGTCTTTCTGATGTCTCTGCAGTCCTCAGTGGAGAGGAGACCTGGAGTACCTGGATTGGGTAGCTCCTATCCACAGGTAGGTTGTACAGAGGAGTGTACAGCTCTCAGCGGAGAGGAGACTCATGGTGGGTAGCTCTGCTCTGCAGGGAGGTCGTCCAGTCATCTGTCCAAGCCTGGGTTTTTATGGGCTGCAGAGAGCGGGAGGTATGTGCTAGTGACTGGTCCATAAGTAGCCATGTGTGGGCTTGGAAAAAGTACCGTAAGTTTTCACTCCAGTCCGTGGAACTTGCAGTCCGGTCCCCAGGCTTCAGGTGGGGTTTTATGGGGCACTAGCTCCTTTCTGCCCAGGAGCCTGTCTGCCTCCTGCCACTGTTCATAGTGTCCAGGCTGTTCGAGCTGAGGGGTGCCTGCAGGCTCGTGCCGAGCTGCCCACAGTGCCCCCTTGGCCACTCTCTCATACTTGTTGGTGCCCAAAGTCTAGAGGGGGCCGAGGAGGCAGGGGGCTGGTGTGTCAGCACTGCCCTGAGCATGTGCACACCCAGCCCGGTTGTGGCAGCACCTAGGCTTGGTCACAACTTTGCTCTGAAATTGGAGTGGGTGCTGGGAGCAGGGAGAGGCCAGGCAATGCGGGCAGGCACTTCCATGCCTGTGCGGACAGGGGGACTTCATGGGCCCCCAGAAGCACAGGGATGCCCAGGTCCTGCAGCTGGGTGGCTGCAGCTGTGTCCGGGAGGGCAAAGTTTCCGCCCCTTCAACTGGGAAGCCGGTGTGGATCCCGTATGTTCCCGGCTCCCCCGGCTCCATGGAGTGCACAGCCCTGGCTGCAGCTGGTGTCTTTTCAGCAGCCTCTCCAGATGGGCCACTGCTGCCATCACTATTACACAAGTTTTTTCCTCGCAAGAGCTGCACAGACACCTCTGGCCACAAGGAAAGTTATCATGCCCATTTTATATTTGGAGAAAAGATGACAGATGAAGAAATGGAAATAAATGCCTGATTTTACAGTAGATCTGGGAACAAAACCATGGTACCACTAATTTATTTCACTTCATTAGAGTAGTATTTTTTTATTGCTAGCGTACTCCTTAAAATAGTTTTGAAAAACAATGTGCCTTCTCACACATTTTTATGTTAACATCTGAAATTTTTCTTTTAAATAGTAACAAAAGATAGAATTATAAATATTGACACTTTTTAACAAAAACCTATGACATCACTCTTTTCAACATATACGATATAATCTAAATACCAGAATAGTTTTATATGCTCTATCTTAACTTTAAAAATATATGAACAATCTCTCTTCTAACATTAGGAAAATTTACATTGTTCCTGTTTCCCCTTGACCTTGTATTTCCATTTTACTTTACCCACAAAATTTTTTCTTTATATTTGAAAGTTTTTTTAGAATTAATTATATTACCGTACTTTTCTGTATCAAAAATATGCCTATGTTGAAATTAAAATGTATGTTTTCTTTATTAATAAAGCTGAGTGGTAAAATTTTCTTCTAGATTTTGTATCACAGTTATTAATATACAATTAAATATAACAAAATAAATGTATTATTAAATTTGATAATCAAGATAACAAGTAAAATGTTACTGGAACTATGTCTGTTAATGAGATGAATGGAGCTTTTTTCCTTTTTAAATTAGGTTATATGTCAATAGATATGGATTACTTATTGCTAGAATGTGACTGGATACTGTGGTAATTGACAGCAAAAAGAAATTATTGGACATTTTTATGTGTATGGCTTATAGAAGTTGTATTAATGACTATTTACAGTAGAATCCACAATCCAATTTTGTTCAGCTACTATACCTCTAAATAAGTACACTATAGGATAGAATAAACTGATAAAAACCGATAAGAGCAGTGGAGCCAAGATGGCCGAATAGGAACAGCTCCCGTCTCCAGCTCCCAGCCCCAGCGACACAGAAGACGGGTGATTTCTGCAATTCTGCTTGAGGTACCGGTTTCATCTCACTAGGGAGTGCCTAACAGTGGGTGCAGGACAGTCGGTGAAGCGCACTGTGCGCGAGCCGAAGCAGGGTGAGGCATTGCCTCACTCGGGAAGCGCAAGGGGTCAGGGAGTTCCCTTTCCTAGTCAAAGAAAGGGGAAACAGACGGCACCTGGAATATCAGGTCAGTCCCATCCTAATACTGCGCTTTTCCAACGGGCCTGGAAAACGGCTCACTAGGAGATTGTGTCCCGCACCTGGCTCGGAGGGTTCTATGCCCACGGAGTCTCGCTGATTGCTAGCACAGCAGTCTGAGATCAAGCTGCAAGGCGGCAGCGAGGCTAGGGGAGGGGCGCCCGCCATTGCCCAGGCTTGCTTAGGTAAACAAAGCAGCCAGGAAGCTCGAACTGGGTGGAGCCCACCACAGCTCAAGGAGGCCTGCCTGCCTCTGTAGGCTCCACCTCTGGGGGCAGGGCACAGACAAACAAAAACTCAGCAAGAACCTCCACAGACTTAAATGTCCCTGTCTGACTGACAGCTTTGAAGAGAGTAGTGGTTCCCCCAGCATGCAGCTGGAGATCTGAGAATGGACAGACTGCCTCCTAAAGTGGGTCCCTCACCCCTGAGCAGCCTAACTGGGAGGCACCCCCCCAGTAGGGACAGACTGACACCTCATTCAACCGGGTACTCCTCTGAGACAAAACTTTCAGCGGAACTATCAGACAGCTGAATTTGTGATCTCACGAAAATCCGCTGCTCTGCAGCCACCGCTGCTGACATCCAGCCAAACAGGGTCTGGAGTGGACCTCTAGTAAACTCCAACAGACCTGCAGCTGAGGGTCCTGTCTGGTAGAAGGAAAACTAACAAACAGAAAGGACATCCACACCAAAAACCCATCTGTACATCACCATCATCAAAGACAAAAAGTAGATAAAACCACAAAGATGGGGAAAAAACAGAGCAAAAAAACTGGAAACTCTAAAAAACAGAGCACCTCTCGTCCTCCAAAAGAACGCAGTTCCTCACCAGCAACGGAACAAAGCTGGATGGAGGATGACTTTGATGAGTTGAGAGAAGAAGGCTTCAGACGATCAAACTACTCTGAGCTACGAGAGGAAATTCAAAACAATAGCAAAGAAGTTAAAAACTTTGAAAAAAAATTAGAAGAATGGATAACTAGAATAACCAATGGAGAGAAGGGCTTCAAGGAGCTGATGGAGCTGAAAGCCAAGTTTCGAGAACTACGCAAAGAATGCAGAAGCCTCAGTAGCAGATGCGATCAACTGGAAGAAAGGGTATCGCTGATTGAAGATGAAATGAATGAAATGAAGAGAGAAGGGAAGTTTAGAGAAAAAAGAATAAAAAGAAATGAACAAAGCCTCCAAGAAATTTGGGACTATGTGAAAAGACCAAACCTACGTCTGATTGGTGTACCTGAAAATGATGGGGAGAATGGAACCAAGTTGGAAAACACTCTGCAAGATATTATCCAGGAGAACTTCCCCAATCTAGCAAGGCAGGCCAGCATTCAGATTCAGGAAATACAGAGAACGCCACAAAGATACTCCTCGAGAAGGGCAACTCCAAGACACATAATTGTCAGATTCACCAAAGTGGAAATGAAGGAAAAAATGTTAAGGGCAGCCAGAGAGAAAGGTCGGGTTACCCACAAAGGGAAGCCCATCAGACTAACAGCTGATCTCTCAGCAGAAACTCTACAAGCCAGAAGAGAGTGGGGGCCGATATTCACCATTCTTAAAGAAAAGAATTTTCAACCCAGAATCTCCTATCCCACCAAACTAAGCTTCATAAGTGAAGGAGAAATAAAATACTTTACAGACAAGCAAACGCTGAGTGATTTTGTTACCACCAGGCCTGCCCTAAAAGAGCTCCTGAAGGAAGCACTAAACATGGAAAGGAACAACCAGTACCAGCCCCTGCAAAAACATGCCAAATTGTAAAGACCATCGAGGCTAGGAAGAAACTATAGCAACTAATGAGCAAAATAACCAACTAACATCATAATGACAGGATCAGATTCACACATAACAATATTCACGTTAAATGTAAATGGGCTAAATGCTCCAATCAAAAGACACAGACTGGCAAACTGGATAAGGAGTCAGGACCCATCAGTGTGCTGTATTCAGGAAACCCATCTCACGTGCAGAGACACACATAGACTCAAAATAAAGGGATGGAGGAAGATCTATCAAGCAACTGGAAATCAAAAAAAGGCAGGGGTTGCAATCCTAGTCTCTGATAAAATAGACTTTAAACCAACAAAGATCAAAAGAGACAAAGAAGGCCATTACATAATGGTAAAGGGATCAATTCAACAAGAAGAGCTAACTATCCTAAATATATATGCACCCAACACAGGAGCACCCAGATTCATAAAGCAAGTCCTCAGTGACCTACAAAGGGACTTAAACTCCCACACAATAATAATGGGAGATTTTAACACCCCACTGTCAGCATTAGACAGATCAACGAGACAGAAAGTTAACAAGGATATCCAGGAATTGAACTCAGCTCTACATAAAGGGGACCTAATAGACATCTACAGAACTCTCCACCCCAAGTCAACAGAATATACATTTTTTTCAGCACCACACCACACCTATTCCAAAATTGACCACATAGTTGGAAGTAAAGCTCTCCTCAGCAAATGTAAAAGAACAGAAATTATAACAAACTGTCTCTCAGACCACAGTGCAATCAAACTAGAACTCAGGATTAAGAAACTCACTCAAAACCGCTCAACTACATGGAAACTGAACAACCTGCTCCTGAATGACTATTGGGTACATAATGAAATGAAGGCAGAAATAAAGATGTTCTTTGAAACCAACGAGAACAAAGACACAACATACCAGAATCTCTGGGACACGTTCAAAGCAGTGTGTAGAGGGAAATTTATAGCACTAAATGCCCACAAGAGAAAGCAGGAAAGATCCAAAATTGACACCCTAACATCACAATTAAAAGAACTAGAAAAGCAAGAGCAAACACATTCAAAAGCTAGCAGAAGGCTAGAAATAACTAAAATCAGAGCAGAACTGAAGGAAATAGAGACACAAAAAACCCTTCAAAAAATTAATGAATCCAGGAGCTGGTGTTTTGAAAAGATGAACAAAGTTGATGGACCGCTAGCAAGACTAATAAAGAAGAAAAGAGAGAAGAATCAAATAGATGCAATAAAAAACGAAAAAGGGGATATCACCACCGATCCCACAGAAATACAATCTACCATCGGAGAATACTACAAACACCTCTATGCAAATAAACTAGAAAATCTAGAAGAAATGGATAAATTCCTCGACAAATACACCCTCCCAAGACTAAACCAGGAAGAAGTTGAATCTCTGAATAGACCAATAACAGGTTCTGAAATTGTGGCAATAATCAATAGCTTACCAACCAAAAAGACTCCAGGACCTGATGGATTCACAGCTGAATTCTACCAGAGGTACAAGGAGGAACTGGTACCATTCCTTCTGAAACTATTCCAATCGATAGAAAAAGAGGGAATCCTCCCTAACACATTTTACGAAGCCAGCATCGTCCTGATACCAAAACCTGGCAGAGACTTAACCAAAAAAGAGAATTTCAGACCAATATCCTTGATGAACATTGATGCAAAAATCCTCAATAAAATACTGGCAAACCAAATCCAGCAGCACATCAAAAAGCTTATCCACCATGATCAAGTGGGCTTCATCCCTGGGATGCAAGGCTGGTTCAACATACGCAAATCAATAAATGTAATCCAGCATATAAACAGAACCAAAGACAAAAACCACATGATTATCTCAATAGATGCAGAAAAGGCCTTTGACAAAATTCAACAACCCTTCATGCTAAAAACTCTCAATAAATTAGGTATTGATGGGACATATCTCAAAATAATAAGAGCTATCTATGACAAACCCACAGCCAATATCATACTGAATGGGCAAAAACTGGAAGCATTCCCTCTGAAAACTGGCACAAGACAGGGATGCCCTCTCTCACCGCTCCTATTCAACATAGTGCTGGAAGTTCTGGCCAGAGCAATCAGGCAGGAGAAGGAAATAAAGGGTATTCAATTAGGAAAAGAGGAAGTCAAATTGTCCCTGTTTGCAGATGACATGATTGTATATCTAGAAAACCCCATTGTCTCAGCCCAAAATCTCCTTAAACTGATTAGCAACTTCAGCAAAGTCTCAGGATACAAAATTTATGTACAAAAATCACAAGTATTCTTGTACACCAATAACAGACAAACAGAGAGCCAAATCATGAGTGAACTCCCATTCACAATTGCTTCAAAGAGAATAAAATACCTAGGAATCCAACTTACAAGGGATGTGAAAGACCTCTTCAAGGAGAACTACAAACCACTGCTCAATGAAACAAAAGAGGATACAAACAAATGGAAGAACATTCCATGCTCTTGGGTTGGAAGAATCAATATCGTGAAAATGGCCATACTGCCCAAGGTAATTTATAGATTCAATGCCATCCCCATCAAGCTACCAATGACTTTCTTCACAGAATTGGAAAAAACTACTTTAAAGTTCATATGGAACCAAAAAAGAGCCCGCATCGCCAAGTCAATCCTAAGCCAAAAGAACAAAGCTGGAGGCATCACGCTACCTGACTTTAAACTCTACTACAAGGCTACAGTAACCAAAACAGCATGGTACTGGTACCACAACAGAGACATAGATCAATGGAACAGAACAGAGCCCTCAGAAATGATGCCACATAGCTACAACTATCTGATCTTTGACAAACCTGACAAAAACAAGAAATGGGGAAAGGATTCCCTATTTAATAAATGGTGCTGGAAAAACTGGCTAGCCATATGTAGAAAGCTGCAACTGGATCCCTTCCTTACACCTTATACAAAAATTAATTCAAGATGGATTAAAGACTTATATGTTAGACCTAAAACCATTAAAATCCTACAAGAAAACCTAGGCAATACCATTCAGGACATAGGCGTGGGCAAGGACTTCATGTCTAAAACACCAAAAGCAATGGCAACAAAAGCCAAAATCGACAAATGGGATCTCATTAAACTAAAGAGCTTCTGCACAGCAAAAGAAACTATCATCAGAGTGAACAGGCAACCTACAGAATGGGAGAAAATTTTTGCAACCTACTCATCTGAGAAAGGGCTAATATCCAGAATCTACAATGAACTCAAACAAATTTACAAGAAAAAAACAAACAACCCCATCAAAAAGTGGGCAGAGGACATGAACAGACACTTCTCAAAAGAAGACATTTATGCAGCCAAAAAACACATGAAGAAATGCTCCTCATCACTGGCCATCAGAGAAATGCAAATCAAAACCACAGTGAGATACCATCTCACACCAGTTAGAATGGCCATCATTAAAAAATCAGGAAACAACAGGTGCTGGAGAGGATGTGGAGAAATAGGAACACTTTTACACTGTTGGTGGGACTGTAAACTAGTTCAACCATTGTGGAAGTCAGTGTGGCGATTCCTCAGGGATCTACAACTAGAAATACCATTTGACCCAGCCATCCCATTACTGGGTATATACCCAACGGACTATAAATCATGCTGCTATAAAGACACATGCACACGTATGTTTATTGTGGCACTATTCACAATAGCAAAGAGTTGGAACCAACCCAAATGTCCAACAACGATAGACTGGATTAAGAAAATGTGGCACATATACACCATGGAATACTATGCAGCCATAAAAAATGATGAGTTCGTGTCCTTTGTAGGGACATGGATGAAACTGGAAAACATCATTCTCAGTAAACTATCGCAAGGACAAAAAACCAAACACCGCATGTTCTCACTCATAGGTGGGAATTGAACAATGAGAACTCATGGACACAGGAAGGGGAACATCACGCTCCGGGGACTGTTGTGGGGTGGGGGGAGGGGGGAGGGACAGCATTAGGAGATACACCTAATGCTAAATGACGAGTTAATGGGTACAGGAAATCAACATGGCACATGGATACATATGTAACAAACCTGCACATTGTGCACATGTACCCTAAAACCCTAAAGTATAATAAAAAAAAAATAAAATAAAAAAAAAAAAAAAAAAAAAAAACTGATAAGAGCAAACAGAAAATGCACCCAAATGAAAAATGAATATAGATTTTCTATAACTAATTATCTTTATGGAATATTTATTTACAGAATTTCCCTATGAGTCTGAATAAATATACAAGAAAATATACAACACTAACTCACTTCTAATATATGTTCTGGATACTTGAAAATGTAATGTTGACCAGCAGGAATAACTGGGGAAAATTGTATTCCTTTTTTCTTGAAATCACTTAGCTGAGACACAAACCAGTGTTTTGATCAAGGCAGCTTCCCTGTAGGCACTGACACCCCAGGGCAAGACCCCATAGCAAGATGCCTGATGGGTGAGAGGTTTGCCTTTACTTTAAGAAGTTGGGTCAAGGTGACTGGGAATGAGGAACTGGGAAGAGATGGAGCACTATGCCTTGCCCAAGTTCTCAGACAGCTCAGATTTAAGCCTATGGAAGTTGAGGCTCTGCAAAGTGAGTCCCTTAAAACCATCCAACATTACATACCCTTTTGAAAGCTCCCACACAAATTCCAGTTTGAAGACCACAGTGGAGACTTCTGAGGCCCACCACTATGTATTTCAAGCTTACTTAAATTTTTTAGAAAGCCCAGTGACACAAAGCCTGCCTAGGAGGTTCATCAGGCTATTCTGTGAGAGACCTTCACAGAAGCTTGAGTCGTTATGTGACAACTGCCCTCCTCATGGGAATGCAACCTCACAGAATGGACAGTGAACAGCCGGGTGGGACACAGGCAAAGAACACATGATGGGAGACAAGTGCTCTTTCACCTTTGAGTGAAAGTTTATGTCCATAAGGCAAAAAATGAAAATTGTTACATGTGAACTCCCTCCCCAAAAAGTAGATAATAAGAATCAAAATGTAATGGAAATATTCAAACAAGGTCATAGTCATCTTAATGTTAAATTTTGTTTTAAGATACTTTGAAGGGCTAGAGTTCAAATAAGCATTCTTTTTAGTGATCTAGAAATGAAATAAACAAAACTATCATGCTGTTTTCCTAAGGTATTTAATAAACATACAGGTCACAATCTGGAGTATCATAATTGTGATTAATAATTCTTAGGGAACCAGAGAACATTTCATTAGATTATAATGATTTTTATCCTCCTTTGAAAAATTGCCACAAATTTATAAAGGATTTATATGTTTTTCAGAAACTTCAATCCATTAGCAAAAATGAACAAAGTTGATGTCCTGCCTTTGAGATTTTGAAAATGTTATCAAGATGGATGTGTAGAAGGCATACTCATTAATAATATGAAGGCAAAACTATGTCAGAAATAGGGTTTTGATTTTTTTAAGTGTTTACTTGGACTACACGTTCACCTTCATATTTCTCAGCCTACACCATTTCTATATACTTGGCTAAAATACTTGCTACTAAAATACCTGATTAAGTTGGCCTAATTTTCTTTTTTTCTTTTTTTGAGACAGAGTCTTGCTCTGTTGCCCAGGCTGGAGTGCAGTGGCAGAATCTCAGCTCACTGTCTCCTGGGTTCAAGCGATTCTCCTGCCTCACTTCCCGAATAGCTGGGATTACAGGCACGTGACACCACGCCTGGCTAATTTTTGTATTTTTAGTAGAGACGGGGTTTCACCATGTTGGCCAGGTTGGTCTCAAACTCCTGACTTCAGGTGATCCGCCTGCCTCAGCCTCCCAAAGTGCTGAGATTACAGGGTTGAGCCACCGCGCCAGGCCTATGTTGGCCTAATTTTCTGGTTTAATAAATAATTTATTTCCTTATTGCTAGAATTAATATATATGTATTTGTTCAAATATTGTGTTTTTCAGATTTACTTCTACCTGTATATTGCTAAATGGAATTTTATTCACATTCAGCAGTTGAATAAATCTAAAATACAGAGGTAAAAATAGGCATTGAAAAACTGTGATTCTGAGCCTCAGATCACTAAAATGATATTTTCATGTTGCTAAGAAACAGTTTCTATTTAATTGGAACAAAACTTCATCAATGTTTTCTGTTTCTCTCAGTTCTGTGAAATAATCCCTTACAATCCAATAAAGTTAAAACCTGAATGTGGTTTGGAGTACTTGTATTTATTTAGAAATGTAGAGATTCCTACTTGGGGTAAACAGCCTCCAAGATGGTACCCAGTGATCCCCACTTCCTGATATTCACAGCCTGTGGAGTCCCTCCTACATTGTACCAGGGTTGGCCAATGGAATATGGCAGAAATGATGGTGTCCCACATCCAAGACTACATTATCAAAGAACTGCTTATGGCTTTTCTCTCATTGCTCACTCTAGGGGAGACCATGTTGTGAAAGGCCCATGTATGGCTGAACTAAACCCGTGTGCGTGTGAGTGAAGCAAAGCCTTAAGCTCCAGATGGATCTGAGATGGCTGCAGCCTGGCTTGACTGCAACCTCATGGATGACCTTGAGCCAGAACAACCGGGCTAAACTGCTCCCAGATTCCTGACCCTCAGAAACAGTGAAATAATAAATGCTTGTTGTTTTAAACTGCTAAATGTTGGGGTAATTGGTTGTGTAGCAACAGATAACTAACAAACTACCTTTAGTTACTATGCTTCCTATTAAACCTGTTACTTAAGCTATATACTTGGCTAAAATACTTGTTACTAAAATACGTAATTAAGTTGGCCTAATTTTCGTTTTTTCTTCTTTTGAGACAGAGTCTTGCTCTGTTGCCCAGGCTGCAGTGCAGTGGCGTAATGTCGGCTCACTGCCTCCTGGGTTCAAGCGATTCTCCTGCCTCACCTTCCGAATAAATTGTTCTTTAGTCCAAGCCTATTAGTATTTTTAAGTAGAACATTGCTTTGCCATTAAGGAAATATGCCCTAAATTGGTAGTTCTTGATGGTGGTGGTTCCACTCTCCTCCTACCCAAGGACAACCTAGAGCTCTGTGAGGGAATTTTTTTGGTTGTCAAAGTGATTAATGGAGCTCACTGGCCTCTAGTAGATGGGGGCTAAGGGTGTTAGACATCCTGTAACGTGTAAGACACTTCATTTTAAGATAGCAAAGGAAACATTACCAAACATTTGTTTTATAAAAAGGGTGTTATTCCAATAGAGCTGAGAGCTACCAGATTAAAGAGAGGAATGTCCTGCTTTTCCTGGGGAAGGGTAAATGAAATCTGCTGATCTTTTTTTGAGATGATCCATAATGGAAAAGTAAAAGAAACCAGGAATTTGTCACATGGAATGTAATTTGCTAAAAAATTTGAATATAAGAATGTAAAATTTGTAATCATAAAAATTCCATTTGAAATGGTATTTTCTAAAGAGAGAAATCAGCCTTTAGTTTTAGGTAACAGGTAGTTTGAGACAGGCAAAATTCCACACTCATGGAAGGAAATAATGAAGTGAGTGAAATGAAGAGATGTTCTCACTGCCCTTTAGCATCCTAAACTGGGCAAATCCAAAATTATGAAAGGAAGGCAAAGTAAAAAACTTCCATAAAAAATGAAACTTTATTTTGGTACAATTTTCATTTTCATGTAGATGTAAAAATATGCATGTTATTGAAATGATCAGAGATTGATTTGATGTGGCTCACAAAAATTGAGATCTAGAAGATATATTTTAGAAAAAGTTAGGTCTTTTAATATAGTGTTCAGAGTAATTTTTCTTGGATGTTAAATACATTTTAAATCAAATGTGATGTAGTATATTCTAGGCTTATAGGATTTGTTTTAGCAAACAGAGTACGTTCAGTGAGTTTGAGTTTGTATTTTCTGGAGTGATTCCATTTGGGTTGACAAGGCAAGGTCTCATGGGGAAGGCCTTAGGAAAGGGTAGGGGATATTCTGGGCCAAAATACAATAGACCATAAGCATCATCTTCTTGTAAGGCAATGTAATAGACGATTGAAAAAGTCAGGAAGCCAGAGTCCCTGTCTTTATTTATTATATCTTTTAATGTGTTTGCTTATTATTTTTGTGAAGTATATGTTTATATATTTTAAAAATCACTCTAAATGTACAGTTCTATGAGTTTGGACAAAAGCATAAAGTTGTACAACTACCATTACATTCAAGATATTGAACAGTTCCATCATCCCCAAAATTCATTTTTTTTAGTCAAAAACTCTACCCCAGTTCTTAGCAAGCTCTGATCTATTTTCTGTCTTTATAGTCTGGCCTTTTCTAGAAGGTCCTAAAAATTAGATCATTATATAGCTCTTCTAGTCTTTTTCCTCTCATTTAGCATAATACATTAGAGATTTATCCAAGTTGCTGCATGTGACAGCAGTTCGTGCTTTTACTGCTGAGTAGTACTCCATTGCATAGATGTACTACACTTTATCCATTCACCAGCTGAAAGACAATTGGGTTGCTTCCAGCATTTGGAGATTATGAATAGTCACTATAAATAGTCATGTACAGGTTTTTGGTTGAAAATAGGTTTTTATTTCTCTTTGGTAAATGGTTAAGAGAGGATGGCTAGATCATATTGTATGTTTAGCTTTATTAAAAAAAAACTTACCAACTATATTCTGAAGTGGCTATATTATTTCATATTTTCATTAGCAATGTATGATGGTTCCAGTGCTCCACATCCTGGTCATCATGTGGTTCAGCTGGTCTTTTTAAGTTTAAACATTCTGTTAGGTATGTAGTGATGTCTCAGTGGGTTTTTTATTTGGTGTCATACATAGGAAATCTTTGTTTATCTTTGTTCCCATCTTGCTTTATTTCCAGTGTTTCCAATATATGTTTTCTTACAGTTTTCATCTCTCTGCTGAAATTCCATATTGGTTCGTGCACATTGTCTGCCTTCTCCATTTACAGCCTTTAACATATTACTAATGGTTATTTCAAATGGCTTGTGTGATAGTTCCAGCATCTGAATCATCTCTGAGTTTTGTTCTGTTGATCACTTTATCTCAGGACAGTGGGTTACTTTCCTATCTTACTGTCTTGTTATTTTTGACTGAATACCAGACATTGTTTGTAGGACAACAGAGGCTGAAATAAACAGTATATATGATTGGAAATGAGCATATCTCTTCTTCTGCTAGGCTATTTGTATAGGGGTTGAGTTTATCTAGTTAGCAGTTGAGCAGGTTTTGTTGCTGCTTGGGTGTCAAAGAGCTTTTCTCTCTCTCTTTTTTTTTGAGACAGAGTCTTGCTCTGTCGCCCAGGCCAGTGTGCAGCGGTACAGTCTCAGCTCACTGCAACCTCTGCCTCCTGGATTCAAGTGATTCTCATGCCTCAGTCTCCCAAATAGCTGGGATTACAGGCATGTGCCACCACACTGGGCTAATTTTTGTATTTTTAGAAGAGGCGTGGTTTCACCATGTTGGCCAGGCTAGTCTTGAATTCCCGACTTCAAGTAATCCGCCCACCTCGGCCTCCCAAAGTTCTGGGTTTACAGGCGTGAGCCACTGTGCCTGGCTGAGATTTTCTCAATGTTGCTGCTCTACCCCCAGCTTTCAGCCTTTCCTGTGTGGTAGCACCACAAAAGAGATCTATCTTCCCAAGGAGTGGACTGCTATTGCTTGTTACCCAGTATTGTATTGCAAGCTCAGTTGTTTTGTTCCTATGTGATCCTACTTCTCCTTTTCAAGGCAGCCAAACTGCCTTGCATCTTTGGCAAATCTTCTGTGGGACTTCCCTGCACCTGCCCAGTGGTAGGAGACTTCTAATAGTAATGGTGTAGGATCCTGAGCCTAGGACTGTTCCTTCCTCTTCCAATAATGACAAGGTTTTGTTTTGTTTTCTCTTTCTCTAGCTATAATGGGTTTCCATCTAGTCTTGGAGATATACAGGTTCTGCTTCTACCCCAAGGCTAGAGGCTTTTGTTCCTTGAGAAAGCTTCTAAGGAGAGCTTTGTGACTTTCCCTCAGCAACTGCACTCCCCTCCTCCAGGACTGCACCACCAAGGATGACTCCCTCTGGTCCCCCATCCTCACCCAGTCTTTCTCATGAGCACCAAATGGGAATCTGTGAAGAAGATCTTGTAAGTGTGAACTGCTTTTCTGTCTGTGGCTCCCAGACAAACCGGTACTGTCACACTAGTTCACAGTCAGACTTCTGCAATTTGTTAGAAATTTTAGCAAATCCTTCCTCTTTGATGGCAACCGGCACCTCTTCTTCCTGTGTTCTGCCAAAGGTGAGACAGAGCTTGCACCCTGTATTCTTAGAGAGGCCTTGGATTTCAAGCTACCTAGTTGCCCTATGGCCTTAACTATCTGATAGGTTCAAGAAAAATTATGAGTTTGTATTTTATCTGTAGTTTTTCTCATTTCTAGGGTGGAAAAGTTGTTCTTGTCTGCTTTCTACATCCTAGGTAGAAGTAGAACTCCCATTGTATCTTTCTGTTGTTGCTGTTTTGAGACACAGTCTCATTCTGTTGGCCAGGCTGGAGTGCAGCAGCATGATCTCAGCTCACTGCAACCTCTGTCTCTCAGGCTAAAGCAATTCTGCCTCAGCCTCCCGGGTAGCTGGGATTACAGGCATGTGCCACCAGGCCCAGCTAATTTTTATATTTTTAGCAGAGACGGGGTTTCACCATGTTGGCCAGGCTGGTCTCGAACTCCTGACCTCAGGTAATCTGCCTGCCTCCACCTCCCAAAGTGCTGGGATTACAGGCGTGAGCCACCGTGCCCGGCCCCCATTGTATCTTTAAAGATATTCTAGAGATTAAAATTTCACAGATTTTTTCCAGTAATGCACGGAAGTGTTAATAATTTTCACTATCCAAAATTTCATCTTCAAATTTGGCTGAGTCATGGACCAGCTAGGAAAAAGCCAGGCAATATTATTTCTGGCATATTGCTATGTGCACTCAAGTGCTATCATCATTTTCTTGTCCTACAAGAAGCCTTGGAGTTTCACAGAACAGCCCCTCTTTATGGGCAGAGGTGGCTGGCTGACCACCAAACGTTTATGCTCCTTTCTGTAGTAGAGTGCCATTGGGAAGAGTTGGCCCTTCCATGAACTACACTTTACAGCTTGCCTTACTATTAGCTACTGCCATGTAACTGTGTTCTAGCAAATACAAAATTGCAGAATTGACGTGAGCCACTTTCAGGTTTCCCCTGTAAAAGCCACTCATGTGGCACTCCTCCATGCCCCTTCCCTTACCACCAGGTCAATGCAAATGCCCACAGTCGTGTGGGAAGTCAGGTGTTAAAGAAGGCAGAGCCTCTATTGATCCGAATCCCTAATGACTGTGTAGAATGGAACTCATACACTCCCATCCCCCAAGCCTGGAGTCAACTTGGATTATTTCCTGAGCAAGACATCAATTTTGTGTTCCAGCTCTTAGAGATATTAAGGTCAATTGTCCTGGCAAGTGGCCAACCCTAACTAATCTTATCCTTTCCTTCCCTTGTCAAATCATCTGGTCAACCTGCTCTGATATGAGATTTTACCAGGCTTGCCAGTTATCTGTAGGTCATTCACAAGAAACAGACTCCTAGACCCTCACCATTCACGTATAGATGAAGTTGAGAAGACAAAAACTAGATGAGAGTCAGAAAAATATATTTTCCAAGGGTGGTAAAGATTTCATCTAATGTATTGACTCCAAATTATTATTAGTGGCTGCTTGTAGTGCTGTGTTGGGAAATTGAGCAGTGTCCAGGCTAATAGAAAAGAACACTGTGATTAATTGGCAATAACTATCATGGCAGGTGAGGTAGGGGTGATGGCATGGGTTCAAAGAACTTCGTCATCCCTGGGACTTAAGCCAAGCTCTTGGATGCATTCAGTAGGCTGTTCCTAGAAATAGTACCCAGATTTGTAAGTCTCAAGTAAGAAGCACTTACCATTAAGGCAATATCCTTACCATGGCTGTTACTTATATAAGTTGGTATAATTTATTGGCAGCCTTAATAGGCTAAGTTATAAATGAAATTTAGACATCCCTCTGCCTAGATTCTGCTTGTTTAGTTTAGAAATCAGGTATTTTCAGGACTCAAAATTTCTAGTAAAACAATTTTGAAGGCACACATACTGCTTCCATCCGAGCAGTGGCAAAGCAGATGATTTTAATCGTTGGGATTGTGATCTAGTGTCTTGAAGTCTATTCTGATGAACCGATGAACTCCTTACTGCCTTATAGACTGGTCTGGCAAACAGAAGGAAACAAAGAATAGGAAACAGTCCCTGATATAGACAAACCTTTGGTGGTTAAAAAGCAGACAGACCCCTTCTTTCTGCTGTGGGAATTAGAGTTTACTTACAGTGGCTCTCAAGTGCCTGGATTTCTTAAGCTACATGTTCTTAGATATTATACTATTCTCTTGATGACAAAGGATGAAGTTCAGATGCACACACCTAAGTCCAAATCACACTGCATCCAAACAAAATCTTGGCTTAATCTTTTTCACAAACACATTAGAGATTTTTTATTTTCACAGGACATGGGAAAGAGTAATATATTTTGAACACAAAATAAAATGGAGAAGTTAGCCAGGAAGTTCATGTAATTTCTAATCATGAGGAAACAGACACATCCAAATTGAAGGATATTCTGTAAAATAACTGTTCCAGAGTCTTTTAAAAATGTCAATGTCATGAAATAATTTTTAAAAATGGTTAAGGGATTGTTTTAGATCAAAAAAGACTAAAGAGGCACAACACCTAAATGCAATGCTCAATCCTCCATTGAGTCCCAGATAAAACAAGCCAAAGAGATAGTTTTAAATCTTTTGAAGAAATTTGAATATAAACTTTATATCAATGTTAAATGTCTTGAGTGTGAAAATTGTAGAAGAGTTTCCTTCTACAATTTTAGATAGGTGTTGTAGTACTTAGACCATGGTATCAAAATGTCTGCACTTACTCTCAAAGGATGTGCATTACACTTAAAGAGATGTGGCAACTGTGGTCACTGTTGGAGAATCTAGATGAAGGCTATACAAGCATTTATTGTTCTGGCCTTACAACTTTCCTATAGGTTTAAAATTTTTCACACTGAAAAGCTAGGAAGAAAAGTTTTTCTACTTAATGGTATATCCTAAGAATTTCCTGTAATATTATATTATATCCTAACCACTCATAATGACTACTTTTAATAACACCGTGGTATTCTTTTGAGGGAATATGTATTCTCTTTAATGATTCCACAATTTAGATTCCTAATAAATAATACTTCAATGTGCATCTCTGTATGTGTTTGTTGATTCTAATCTTGGCATAAATTTCCACAGGTAGGTTGCTGGATCAAATGGCCATTTATGGAGAATTTGAAACATTCTGCTGTGATCTATTTTTTTTTAAGCTGGTAAGTGAGATGGCAGGATCTTAATAAAAGTGAGTCATTTCAAACAGTTATATTTCTGTCAGCCTGAATATTTTTAGATTGCTGACACCCCTTTTTCCTTACTCATCTGCCTGTCTCCCCGATAGCCGTGGGATCTTGGTTCTGTCTTTGCTGCCATCTATTCCTTTAGATGAGATTTTTCAGACTCAGATACTGGGCACCAAGAGGCCAATGAGAGTAGGAGGAAGTTGTTAAGCTTTTCAATATTTCATCAAACAAAATTCATACATTTCTCACACTGAAGCTCACATAAGTGAGTTTAGACATGGAGTCTGGCTCTGGTTCAGCTTTGATAGGTAGGGCTGTAACCTCAGACAGCAGGTCAAATGCAGCCTGAGACCCTGAGCCAGAACCACCCCATGAAGCTGCACCCAGGTTCCTGACCTACAGAGATTGTGTGAGAGAATGAATGTTTGTTGTTTTTAGCTGTCAAGCTTTAGAGTACTTTTTTAATGCTGCGATAGATAACCAATACAGATTCTGGAAGTGAGATGTGGCCATAACAAAAACATAAAATGTGAACAAAGGACTTGAATACATACTTCATAAAAGAAGATATGTGAATAATAGGCATATAAAAAGGAGTGCATTAGTCAGCAGGAAAATGTGTATTAAAAGCACAATGCGATGCCACTACACACCTACCAGAAAGGGTCCAAGTGTTGGTGAGGATGCAGAATACCTGGAACTCATATATTGCTGACGGGAGTATAAAATGGTGTAAACGAAAACAGTTAACCTAAGCCAGTTGACCCAGAAAGTACACTGCTAGGTTTATACCAAGAGAAATGATTGCATACAACCAAAATAAGAGGAACACATAAATGTTCCTAGCAGCTTCATTTATTATAGGCCTAAACTGCAAATAACTCAAATATTTAGCAGAAGAATGGATAAATAATTTGTGATATATCCAGGCAATGGAATAGTACTCAGCAATAATAATAACTGAAGTATACGTACAGCAACATGGATGAACCTCACAAGCACTATTTTGAGCAAAAGCATGCTATGTAGTTTCATTTATATGCCATTAAGGAACAGGTTAAAACAAATTTATGGTGATAAAAGAGAGAGTAGTGGTTGCCTGAGGATTGGTAAGTTGTATTGACTGGAAGGTAGCAGGAGTGAACTCTCTGGGGTGATGGAAATGTTCGACATTTGATCTGGATAGTGATCACATGGTTTTATGTATCTAAAAATTTCACAAAATAGTCACCCATTTTGTTCATTTTACTACTATATAAATTACATGTCAAGAAGATAATGTCGAAAAGATCCAAAGGCCTTTCTGACCCTAGAGAACATGTCTTTGGCCCCTTCTCTGACTTCTCCTCCAAACACTCTTCCCCTTATTCACTCCCCAAACACCCTGGCCGCCTTCCTGCTCCTCCAACACACCAAGCATACTGCCACCTCAGGGCCTTTGCACTGGCTCCTCCCTTGTCAGCACTCCCTGTCCTCAAATATCCCTGCAGATATCGTCCTTCGCTTTATTCAGGTCTACCTATCATTGTCACAGTTCTCTAGAAACAGAGCCCTGGGCAAAGGTTAAGTCTCAGAGGGTTACTTGGGAGGTACAATCCCACACAGCTGGCCACTCGATATGTTAGTTTCTAGAGCAGCTGTAATAATGCACCACACACTGTCATCACTCAGAACAACAGAAATGTATTGTGTCACAGTTCTGGATGCTAGAAGTCTGAAATTAAGGTATGGCGAGGCCATGCTCCCTCTCAAACCTGTAGGGGAGGCTCCTTCCCTGCCTCTTCTAGCCTTGGTGTTTGCAGCTCTCTGGTGTTGCCTAGCATTTAGATGCATTGCTCCAATCTCTGCCTCCATTGTCACCTCACCATCTTCCCCTGATGTGTCTCTGTCTTTCTCCTTCTAAGGACAAGAGATTGGATTAGGCCCCCACCCCGTTAATGACTTCATCTTAACTTGATTCCATCAGCAAAGACCCTATTTCCAAATACTATAAAGCCACATTCACAGTTACTGGGGGTTAGGACTTCGACATATCTTTTTGGGGAACATAGTTCAACCCATAACAGTTGGCGCACAGGCTTGGCCACACAGCAGGCTGTGTGGAGAAACTGTGCACCAGACGGAGGGGGAAAGGGAGAGGCAGTTCAGTATCCTCCAATCTCCTGTTTCCTGTCTCCCACTGGTACAAAGTCCATTCAGGGGGAATGAAATCCTCTTCCTTTCCGAGTTGCATCGTTCAGCCCCATTGGCAGTTGCTCAGGAAACAAGGTCCTGCAGTTTGGCATTTCAGCTGAGTTTGGATGTGGGGAGAGAAGCCAGATATTCTAGGCCTGTGGCTGGTGAGCAAGTAAGTGGCTGAGGAAGGGACAGGTGGTGCTGAGACAGGCCCCAGGCTCTGCCCAAATGTCATCTGACCAGAGGGGCCTTCTCTGACTACTTCATACCAGATAGATGCTCCTTTCCTGTCTCTGCATTTCCTTGTTTTGCTTCATCATTCTTCACATCAATTATCGCCATTTGACAGATTATATATTTATGTGTTTATTTGCTATGTGTCATTTTACTCACCACCACAGTGTTCCCTGCAAGTAGGAAATTTATCTGCTCGTCCTTTGCCCTTTCTTCATTGCCTATCACAGTGCCTGGCACATTGTAGGTGCTCAGTAAATATTTATTGAGTTTCAATGACTCAAGGAATCAATGGATATAAAGAAATGAAAAAGACTTGGTCTTTGCAGTCTGTTAGCTGAGTAGGTGGCAGTGGGATTCTCTTAGGTCCAGACAGGCTTGTCCTAAGCAGGTCAAGCCCCAGGTGCAGCTGCAAGCAGAGCTCCATTTCCAGGGTTTGAATTCTGCAGCTCCCTGAGGAGGCCAGGGGCTGCCAGGATCACAGCTGCAAAGCCTCTGGGTCATCAGGCAGAGGAAAGAGCAGACAGAGGGAACTCTTCTCATCTGGACTTGCAGGGTCGACCTTGCCCACAGGGGAGGGTATTACTTCCTGCAGAGTCACGGTGGGGAGAAAGAATCCTGTCTTCCCAGGTTGACCTCTTCTAAGCTTCCTATTTTCTATCTCTGGAACCAAACTAGTACTTTTAGTCCCAAAATGCCAATAAATATATCTCCTTTACTAGTTGTGGCACTATCATATTTTTAAGGTGAAAATTAGTGTCACCTAAGCAGAAGAGCTCAGCTCCTTATTACCTATTGCCCAGTCAAGATTTAATGTGTCTCACTTTAAATGACGATTCTCCATTTTACTTCCTTCAAGCCACACGTGCTCTTGGTTCAATATAATCAATATGATTTTTAGTCACATTCTCTCTTTCCTATGCTATTTTCTCTGTGGAATCCACTATATAAAGTCATCCATTTTTTGAAATATGTAGGAGACCATATTGGATTACTGATGAAAAGGAAATTGTAACAAACACTGGGTGACCATAATTCATTCAAAATTGGTTTGTGGTAATTTTCTCTGTTAGTGTGAAAAATGAGTATAACACAGGTAGAAATTTTCTGAGTTGAATAATGTACTCTGTGTCTTTCGTACAATAATAAAAAGCAATGGCAGCTTGTTATTTCACCAAAATAAATATACTCCACCACTAGAAAATAGGCCTAAGACTAAAGCTGTGACACGGTGACATTTTCCTCACTGCAAATTATGTACCAAAGTTCATTACTGCAACTTTACCAACTGAGCTTGAGAAAGTGGCATATGTAACCCTCTCCCTTTGTTTTGGTGAGAAAGTGCAGGCTTTGTTTTGGTGAGGAAGGCTTTGGCATAGGTGGAGTGCTGAACCCAGTTTGGACCTGAGTGATTTGTGGATTGCTGACTTTCACCATTCTGGGTTTGTGAGGAATTGTCCCTTCTGGGAAGGGGGCGAGGCGGAGTGTTCAAGCTCTTCCCTAGCCTATTGCCTCCCAGGAGGCAGGGAGTTCGTATGTTACAGGAACTAACATTAATAACTACCATTTTCTTTATAGAGGTCAGTATGCTTCTCAACCAGATGCAATTACTTCCAGGACAAAAGATTTTTCTTTTCTCTTAAGACTTGCTTCCATTAATAACTAAGTCACAAATTTTAACTCTGAATTTTTTTAAATTAATAGAGTTCATTTTAACTTTGCCTCCTGACTAGATAATTTACCTTTCTATAAAACTAGGAACTATAACTGCCCTTACCTATGAAGTTACCTGAAGTGCACGGGGAGTACAAAACAGAACTTTACCTTAGTCTTTTACAAAGCTGGAGATTGGAAGATAGTCACTAGACAAGTTCAAACCATTTTTTTTCTTGCGCTTGTATTTAGTTGTTTACCTTAATTCTAGTGCCCCGAAGTTGGATATATCTAAAGTACAGTTAAAACTAAATAGCTAATTCCTTTCTAATTTAATTTACTTTTACATGTCATAATGATAGAAATACAAAACCAAACCAAAACAAAAACTCTGCTTCTAAAAGTCACAAAGAAATGTAATAATACTGTCGATCTAAAAGAAAGGAACTGAGGCAGAGTTAATTTAAGTAGGAGTTTATTTGGGCCGGGAGTTTGAAGATTGCAGCCCAGGAGCATAGATGCACGCTGCCCTGAATAGACACTCTGATTAGTAGCAGTTACAGGCAGACTTTTATTTATCTTTTTTTGTTTCTTTTCCTTTTTTCCTGTCACCCAGGCTGCAGTGCAGTGGTGCAATCTCAGCTTACTGCAGCCTCAACCTCCCAGGTTCAAGTGATCTTCCCACCTTAGCACCTGCACGTAGCTGGGACTATAGGTGACTGCCACCATGCCTGGCTGATTTTTGTATTTTTTGCAGACACGGGGTTTCGCCATGTTGCCCAGGCTGGTCTTGAACTCCTGGCCTCAAGCGACCCACCTGCCTTGGCCTCCCAAAGTGCTGGGATTACAGAAGTGAGCCACTGCGAAGGGCCTACAGGCAGACTTTCAAAGGTAAGAAAAGAAAACAGTAAGTGGGCTGATACAAAGTTGTTTGTCAGGAATTCTCATTGGTTTACAGACTTAACACTGATTAGTGATTGGCTATACATTGTTAAGCTACAGGGTGTGGGTTATAGTGTCTGCTGTAGCATTATTAGGTTAATTTATAGCTACTGTGGCAATAGCTAAGCAGTTTCAGGAGATAAATACATAGCTCAGAGTGGGGATTAGGGCACAACTGTGATCTCATTTTAATGCCTCTCTGGGCCTAACAATTCGTAAGGGCTCACGATCCTCAGATGAAAGTTCTTTTCTTTCCTCAGTACTTAATTTAGTACTGAAAATATTGAAGTCCTAAATGTAGGTCATTTGTGACTTTTGCTTTAGCAGTAAAGTCTAAAAAAAATGTGTTATCATAAATAAAATTTTAGCCACTTTCCTGTCTCCCCTTATCATCGCTTTAAGATCTTAATCCAAATATAGTCCCCTAAATGGACAAATCACAGTTTTAAAACAAACCACAACCTTTTTATTATAACCCACAAATTGGGACTCTCCTGATCAGATATTTTTAATTACGCATTTCTTTTTTAGAAAGCTCAAGAGACTGTAAGAGCTGTACTTCCCTAATGAGTATGGTATTCCTCACAACTCCCAGGCGAATCACTTTGCGTAGAAAAGGCAATTGTCTTGGTTGAGTAGGAATTAATGTTGAAGGTGTGGAAGGAAGTTGACTTGATTCAGTTTTCACTAGCCTTGCAAGTTTCACGTCAGGCACCAAAATAGAATAGATATGAAATTCCAAAGTGAGATGCCAAGATGCAAACTTTCAATCAAAATACTAAAGACCAGTTTCATGGGTCCAAAACTTCTCACCTGAAGGGGGAAATAACAGTGCCTACGAAGGAGAAATTAAAGGAAGATTTTGTGAAGAGTTGTAATGGTTAATTTTATGTGTCACCTTGAGTGGACCAAGGGGTCCCCAGATTAAACATTGTTTCTTTGTGTGTTTGTGAGGGTTTTTCTGGATGAGATCAGCATTTCAATCAGTGGACTCAGTAGATTGCCCTCCTCAAGGAGGCAGCATCCCATTAGTTGGGGCCTGAAAAGAACAAAAAGAAAAATTTGCCCCTTTTTTCCTGCCTTACTCCTAGCATGGGGACATCTCATCTTCTGCTCTTGGATTGGAATTTTTAGCAGCTTCCTTAGTTTTCAGGCTTTTGGATTCAGACTGAATTACACCGCTTTCTTGGGTTTCCATCTTGCAGATGGCATATGGTAAGACTTCTCAGCTTCCATAATTGTGGGAGCCAATTCCTCATAATAAATCTCCTTTTATAGATACAGATATAGACATAGTTATAGATATATAATCCATTGGTTCTATTTCTCTGGAGAACCATGACTAAAACAGGAGTATTTTCTTGTTTTAGTCATGGAAAGTCTTGAAAAATAATATTTCTCATACTATTTTTTCCTCTCCATGTGGGCCACTCAGAGAACCTGTAAGTTGGGAGCACAGGGGATTGTTGTCTGACTCCAGCCCTGGAAACCTACAGATCAAGAGAGAGGGACTGGTGAGCCTCTTTGGCGAGTGAAGAGGCTGTACTGTTGGTAGGATTGGTCTGCACTCTGAGTTTATTAGAGCAAAATAGGTGTTGAGTGTCCCTCTGGACCAAATGTGGGACACACAGAAGAGAACAATCCTGGAGCCCCTTTAAATCCTGCTCAAGAAGACAGCTGGGGTGTGGGTGGAAGATAAATTGGGAGTCCTACAGAGGGAGGAAATTTGGAGGGGACTCAGGAAATCCAGTGACACTTGCTTATGTTGGGGGCCCAGCAGCAGGGGCACCTAAGAAAAAATGAAGGCACCCACAAGAGAAAGAGCAGGTTTGACATTAGCCAGGTTTGGAAAAGACAATACCATGTTACAACTGTCCCAGTAAAGTAAGAACTTTATTGCCCCTTCTTTTCTCTCTTCCCTTCCCTACTCTGATTCTGGAAGGGTCAAAACCAGCAGCTTTCATGGTGGTCTGGGATGAGGAAGGAAAGGAGAAGCTGACCACGTCTTCTCTCCTAAAGTCTGAGACCTGCCTATGACCAGCTGTAGGTGGGGGAGGAGGGCAGAATTCTTTTCTTTGAAATGAAGATTGAAATATGTAGTGATATATTGGTTTGGGCATTCTAATAGAAAGAATCTGGTACTTTCTATTACCTATAAGTGACCAAACAAGCTATATCCAGTGGCAGGGGTAGAATTGCCTTCACTGAGCAAGTTTAAAAGGACAGTGAGAGAAAACATTAAAATTGCTTTTATGATTTCACCGAAGGAATACTGCATCTTCATTGAATTGGTTATATCACCAGCAGGAGTGATAGATGTGTTTTTATAACCTACCTTCCAATGAGGTACCTAAAACATGGTGAATCAGATTTTCCCCCATATACGGATATGAGTGAATGCCCAATCTATGATAGAATTTCCTGGAGAATTTCTATGGGTTTCTCAGGAGACCCATCCCTTGTATCCTTTATAGCCAAAACTTGTAATTTATAGATGTCAAAGCCTTTTAGTATAAGTGATCTCAACGGCTTATCACCACCAGGTCCCTGTGAAATACAGAGAGCACCTAGTATTATCTGCACTATATGGAGAATAATAGCTAAGAGTTATTGAACACTCACTATGTGCTTGGCACTTATGCCAAATATCTTACAAATACCAAATTCATGTATATTACTATTAATTTCTCCACTCTACAGATGATGAAACGGAGTCTTAGGCTAAGTAGTTAATTTAAGGCCATTTAGTAGAAGATATGGCTGCAATTTGAACTTGGCTGCCTGCCTTCAAATTCCTAACTTTGAACCTCTGCTCAGATGAACAAAATGGAAATCAGACATGTAGCAACTCATTCGAGGATCTACACAGCATTAACAGATATTGGTCTTGTCTCATCCTTGTCTCATGGAGATCTTCAGTAGAGATCTTAGTTCTCTAGTAGAGAAAGAATTCACTAAACTATAGGAAGGAGATTAAGCAGATAATACCTTTTCCCAGTGAAAAAACAAGTCTCAAAAGATAGTATAAGTAAATTATAACTGTACACTAGAATATTTGGTGGCCAGGAAAAAATGTTTAAGGATTTTTTAAGGAAAGTAAAGCATTTTTCCATTCCAATAGAAAAAGTAGCCTATAAACTATTAATGCTTTCAAGTCTGTTGAATACATGTATCTATACACATACATGTATGCACATATATATATATACATAGCTAGTTATATGTATGTGTTTGTGGGTACATGTATGAGCATATCACTTCTAATTTTTAATTTTTTTTAAATTTTTGTAGAGATGGGGGGTCTCACTATGTTGCCCTGGCTGGTCTTGAACTCCTGGCCTCAAGCAATCCTCCTGCCTTGGCCTCCCAAATTGTTGGGACTACAGATGTAAGCCACTGTGCTTGGCCTTGATTGTATCTTTTTATAATAGAAAAGTTTAGAATTAAATGCACTAAAATATTAACAGTATTACCTCTAGGTGATGGAATTATGGGTAATTTTTACTTTTTCTCCTATACTTTTCTCTATTTCCCCCCAAAAGATCAATCATATTATTTTTCGTCTCCATATAGGTTTATTAATATTTTATTTACTTAACATTTTTATTGAGATAATTTGCATACTGTAAAATTCACTCATTTTAACTATACCATTTGATGATTGTTATTAAATTTATAGAGTTGTGTATCCATCACCACAGTCCAATTTTAGATCATTTCTAGAAGATTTCTCAGGCCCATCTGCAGTCATCCCTTATTCCCACCTCCAAGCCTTAGGCAATCCCTAATCTATTTTCCATCTCTATAGATTCGCTTTTTCTGGAAGTTTCACATAAATAGGATCATACAACATATGCTCTTTTGGGACTGACATACATTATGTTCTTTTAAAGAGAGGGAAATGAATAAATATTCTTTGGTTCTTTGCCTTTCCCATCCAATCCAAGCAAAAGCCCGTTTTCTTCCTCTTAATACTACAATAACTAATTGTCAACAGAGTTTCCTTTACTCCTGTAGTTCTTGACCAGCAATCAAATCCCTCTCAGATCACAAGATAATCTGTAGGACAGTAAAGCTATTCCTGATGTTTAAAGGATCTCTAATTTTTAATTCCTCACACATTTCTCTATTTTTACATTAAAAAACTGATTTATAACTATTTTGTTCTTACCCTCTAAACAGTCATTGTAGACATGCCCTATACTCCCATTCTATTGGCAGAAACAGGGACACCATCACTGATGTGCAAGGGTTTGGAATCAGACAGACCCAAATTCCACTCTGGGGCCCCATCTCCTGTAGCTGGGTTATCCAGCCTTCCTGAGTTCAGTGTCTTAGTGAGTATCTTAGAGTTACTTGTACCTACCTCTGGATGAAGACATGAGCATGCGCTGGACAAGCTAGTGATTGTTGTTTCTCCTTCGAAAGGATGTTCTTTAGGTAAGTCTTCAACTTCTCTTTAGAGAAAAGGCAGGGCCCCCACACAGCAAAACAAAGGCCTTGCAGTTCATCAGAGCTACACTCCTTAAAATGCACTGTAGACTCCTCGAGGCTCTCACTCTCACTCCCAGCAGCTCATCAGTGTCTTCCTTCAAATCCAATTAACACTCTCCCTGAAAGTACTGATACATATCATTTTCAATATTTCATTAGATTTTCAAGGATATTTGTTGCTCTTTGTGGAGTAGTGTCCTTCTGGCTCTGCCTCATAGAGTGTTCTGAAGATTAAATGGGATCACGAATGTAAGGAGTACTGCACAGGGTCTAACACTCAGTGGATGTTCAATAAATGGCGACTATTATTAGTATCATAACCAAAGCTATGGCAACTCTGAGCCTCTGTGTGATGACAGGTGATGTGCAGCTCCTTTCTCCTCTAGCTCCTTACCTGGAAACCTTCTTTGCAGAAAGGCATTTTCAGAAAGCTTCTGGTGACTTTGAAACATTCTCAGGTGTTCTCTGATGTCTTTATAAATGAAACTTAATATATATAGGAGATACAGTTCCTCCTTCATACTTGTATAGTAAAAAAGCCACAACATAAATACCTTTGGTTAATCTTTATATAGTATATTATTTTAAATATTACCATAAACATGATAGAAATTAACAGAATGAAGGTTAACTGGGGGAAAAGCCCTGAGCAGGGAGGGAGGAGTTGCTGGGGGAACACTGTGGCAGGTCTGAAACCAGATCCTGGCTATCCAGCAGAGGGAAATGGCACATCTTTGGAGGCTTTTATATCATGGTAATAATTGTTTTATTAGGATCAAAGCATCCCAGAAAGCACTTGCTCTTTCTTTCTCTCCAGTCACCTTGACTCTCCCCTGAGCAGAGTTGGATAGGAAGTGGGGAGGTGGGGAGGTGGCGGGGGGTGGGGGGGGCAGGGAACAGTAGAAGAAAGCAATGCCATGTCCCTTTCCCCCATTGTCTGGCCCCAAATGTAGTGCCGTAAATATCAAAACAGTGCTTGGTAATAGTCCAAAACATTTAACTTGTCCCCAAATTCCTAAACAACCATTGGCATGTAATTTGGTTCTTGGCAGAGTGTAACTGGACAACTTGTAGACATGACATTTGTGTGAACATCTACAAGAGATAGGCCGTTATCACCACCCATTCAACACTCCAGCCAGAGGAAGAACAGCAAGTGGGGCCAGCCATACAAGTTCACCTCCGCGTCCGGGGTCTCGGCCCGTATCCTAAAACTTCAGTTCTGCTGTGGCCGGGCTACTCCCCATTCTCAACTGTGTTTTCTTCACCATGCAGGCGATAGAAGCCCAGGCAGGCCCAGGGTTCAAGGCCAGTGACTTCAGCCTGTCACCCGCTCAGTCCACATCGGGCCCACCGGCCTCCTCCCTCCCTGCCCCCAGCCCTGCCCGCACTGCCCCCCATTGCTCCCAGCCCTTCCTCACCCTGCAGGAGAAGCTGGCCTCTCATTCCTCACTGAGAGACTCGACGGGCGTCCCCACGCCAAGCCTTCCTTGCCCTCCCCTCCAGCCCTTTCTGAAGGGGAGACGGCAAAGGTGAGCAAGCAACCGCCGGCAAGTTTCGACAGCTGCTGAGGAAGACTCATGGGTTTCTAAGGAAACAGAGAGGCAGCAGCCATTTTAGTGGCATTTGCTGTATGAAAAATATATAGACACCAGCATCCCCCTCCCCACTCCTCCTCGGCGCCTGCCCTCCCGCCCCGCCTCAGAGGCCCTGGGTGAGGGTGGGACACCAGTCTCCGAGGGACGCAGCGGCCACCTGTCGCAGGTGGCCGGCCACCGGGGTCGCCACCCCCAGTGCCCCCCAGCAGCGGGACCGCGGGGTCCCCACCCCGGGGAGGAATCCCCACCCCCGGGCGCCGCAGTGCAGCGGCGGGCGGGCGGCTCGGCCCTCCCCGCGCCCGCGTCCCGCCCCCCGGGTCCCCTCCCTCTCCCCACCGCCCCAGGCCGCGGGAGCCCGCGGGGAGGGCGGGCCCGTCGCAGCCGCGCTGGTCGCCAGGCGGCCGGGAGGAGCGGGGTCCGCGCGGCGGGCGAGGCGGGGGCGGAGGCGCAGGCAGAGCGAGCGCGGGAGGTCGCCGCAGCCAGGGACACCGCGCGCCGCCGCTCAACATGGTCGCTGCGCACGCTGCCCATTCTTCCTCCTCCGCCGAGTGGATCGCCTGCCTGGATAAAAGGTAGCTTGCCCAGGGGCCGCAGCCGGGGGCCGAGCTCTGCGACGCTGCCCGGGCCCCGACATCGCCGCAGCCCCGCACCTGGGCGCAGCGCGGCCGGGTCGCGGGTGGCCGGGGTCCCCGAGCGGGGGAAGGGGTTGAGGTCCTCGTCCGGGAGACAGGAGGACAAGGATCCCCGTCTGTCGTGGGGTGCCAGCGGCATGAGATTATTACACGTGGTGGAGAAAATGCAGCGCAGTAAGGGGAGAGAGCACCCACCTCTCCAACCCCCCGCCCCGCCGCGACTCCAGGCTTCGCTCCTGGGTGGGGGTTTATTTTCTCTTGGCATCACGGGACAGAAGAATCGATGCATACCCTTTCCGTCTATTCAGACCTTGAGGGGTATTAAGTTTTAAGGAGGGGTGGGGGCACCGGCAGGTGCAGAGTAACATTCTTTTTTTGTTCTCGAAAGCAAAGTGTGAGGGACCCAGTGGAGCTGTCGAGTCCCTTGCTGAAATTCACAGCTCTCTGCCCCCGCAGTCGCTCGCTCAAGGTCTGTGTTAGAGAAGGTCATTTGGGAGGCTGCTTTCGTCTTAATACCTGCTTCTCGGGAAAAGACCTTTACGCTAAAAAAAAAATTAAAACCATAAAGCATGTAACTCCCGACGACAGCTCTAAGGAGGATGTGTGTGTTAACAGTGGATTGCAGTTGTTTCCAGGCTCTGACAGCATAATTTTCTGTTTGTCCAGATTGCAGGTTTAGCAGTAAACATTACACAGTATGTTAGCAATTATAGCTTATTACCCTGATTAAAAGGTGATGCATCTGAACTTTTAAGAACTGATTAAGAAATCTTGCAGAGTGAACTGCCTCTGAATTTCGGAGTTTGATGCAGAAGGGCAATGATTCACGTCTTGCAGCTATCTGCATGACATCTCTATTTGCATTTGTGTGAAATATTTTGTGCTCTGCCATATTGAAAAATTTTCAATTAACAGATTCGTAACCAGATCAAACTTGAAAATCTTAAGTGTGACATGCTTTGCATACTCTATTATAGGCCTTTGTTGAAAAATATTAAGTAATTTGAGAAAAGCTAAATGTAGCTCATTTGAAAAGCTTAATATATCTGAGAAATAATCTTGACTTTCAATTACCACTCAGTAGCAAGATTTTTTGGCAGGCAGTGCCCTATTTATGTCTAAAATGATATGTACTAATATTAGAAGAGTTGCATGCAATAAATAGTAAGAGAATTAAAGTAATGGTTAAATCACACAGGATTATGTAGAAGAACTAAGAGCATTTAAAGTATAGAGGTTGTTAATGTGATAAGTATCTAAATTTAATAGTTCAGGAAAAAGGAATTATATGGGATTCAAGGTCTTGCACTTAACCTATAAATAGTAGTGCTTCCTTATGAGCAAAATTTTTAGATAATAAATAACATATTTCTGTGTGTAGAAATGCATGGCATGGCATTTTTTGAACAGTCGGTAATTCACTGGAAACCAGTTAGTCAATAAGAAGTACTTATGGCAAAATCATAGAGCAATACTAACACAAGTGGGACATATTCGACTCTCTCTTTTCATAATGTGTATCTACCCAAATGATTTTGCTTGAAATTGATTTTTTAGAGCATGGTGCCCCCATTTAATGCCACCATTCATAATGGGAAAAAAAATCTAGGGGAAAAAAAAAACCCTTCACAGATACCGAGCCTAGCATCAGAAGAGTGAGATGAGTGGACAGATCAATAAGTTAAGGGTTTTAGGCACAGAGCTGTTACCAGTTCTGATATTGGACATGTCACTTTTACTTCCTTGAGTGTCTGAAAAATGAGGATAGGACTGTCAGGGATAAGTGGACAAATGGAAGAAGAAAAAAAGGTGAAATAGTTTGAAAACCGTGAGTGCCATGTAGGCTTTTTGTTTTATGATATTAAGAGAACTTTGCATGTTCTGCAATGTTCATGCCAGAATTAATTCCTATGAGGAACAGTTTAGGGCAGCAATCTCATTGTATGAAGGCCGTGGGGGGACTTGTTTTGAAGTTGTGTTTTTACTTAGATTGTTTATTTATTTATTTTTTTTTTAGGAAAGGAGAAAGGTTGAGAGTGTTTATGGAAGTTGGCTAGGGAAGCCCCCTGAAACTCCTGTTTAGTGGAGACACTGCCCTCAATGTTTCTGAGAAATGCTATCTTGATCCTCTTTTCCAGGCACTGTGCTGGGCACTGGGGATGCAACAAAATATGAGAGTTGCTTATAGGCTTGGAGGGTAGGGGAGATTGGTGGTGGGACGGCTCTATAAACAGCTAACCACAATGCAATAGTAAGTGCTTTAATGGAGATGTATAAAGTGCTTTGGGAATGCAGATGAGAGAGTTATCGAGATGCTTCCATAGGTGTCCTGCCTAGACCTCAGAGGCTGAGAAAAATTTTACCAGGCAGAGAATAGGGAGGGCATGCCAGGGAGTGGTGTGGCGTATGAATATGCTAATTTCTTCCCAACCACAAATTCCTCTTGTGACCAAATCTAGAATATAGGAATGTATGCTCTATTTTTATAAAATCTTTTTTATTATGGACACTTTCAACCCTGCACAAAAAAGAAAGTACAATGAACCCCTGTGGGTTCACTTGGGAATATGATGCTGGGACCTTTCAACTGGGAAAAGGACGTAACTGGGAAACATAGTTCAAATATATGCCTCATTCAAGTGACAACTGTTGTGGATGGCGAAAAAAAGAGAAACCCTGGGACTGGAAATAAAAAGAGAGTTAAAAGAGAAAGTCTGCAGTAGTAAAGAAGTATGCAATGAAATTTGAAGTGAAACAAACAAAACACAAGGAAAATAGAGCCTTAAAGTGTCTGTTAGGAATGCCTAGAAAGCTATCATAGACAGGACAATACTTGCAAGTGGGGAAGGGGGTTTCAAGTGTTGTAGATATGTAGATTAGATTAAAGAAAGATCTCCAATCTATAGCTTTTTATGTATCAAGCATCCACCATCTTGGACTATGGTGGGACTGAGGAGATGAGGGTCTGCAAATACTAATCTTAAAACCAGAAAGACAGGACATTGAACATTTGAATGGATAAGCCAACATTGAAAAAAGTCTCAGCAGATGTATTGTTAGAGTACAACAAGCTCACCACTATCTCAGGGATCTTACCATTTTTTTCTGAGGGGATGGCAACTAGAACAAATTACATAGTTCCCACTATTTGGGACTTAAGATAGGGAAAATGTCCTTTTTTTTTTTTTTTAAGTGTGCTGACCATTGTTTAAGTTTTTTTGGTTTTGTTTTTGTTTTTTTGAGATGGAGTCTCACTCTGTCACCCAGGCTGGAGTTCAACGGTGCAATCTTGACTCACTGCAACCTCCCCCTCCTGGTTTCAAGCAATGCTCGTGTCTCAGCCTCCCGAGTAGCTGGGATTACAGGCACACACCACCATGCCTGGCTAATTTTTGTATTTTTATAGAGACAGGGTTTCACCATGTTGGCCAGGCTGGTCTTGAACTCCTGACCTCAGCTGATCCACTCACCTTGGCCTCCCAAAGTGCTGGGAATACAGGTGTGAGCCACCACACCTGGCCCATTGTTTAATTTTAATGAAAATATTTTTCCCGTAAGATTTTAAATTTGCCAACTGTGAACTTAAGATCCACTTATAAGTCCTAGTTCTCAGGGTTGGTAAAGGAGTATTATGAAGGGACAGGGACCATACACATTCATGTAGTATAGCGACTCATTGCTGGCATTCATCATGATGGGGCAGGGATTGACAAACTATGGCCCATAGGCCAGATCTGACAGCTTTCCCATATGTCTCGTGGGCTAAGAATGGTTTTCACATTCCTGAATGGTTGGAAATAAATCAAAAGAAGAGTAGTATTTTGTGACCCATGAAATTTAGATGAAATTCAAATTTCAGTGTCTATAAACAAAGTTTTATTGGAACATAGCCATGCTCATTTGGTTACATATTGTCTACAGCTGCTTTCCCGCTGCAGTGGCAGAGTTGAGTAGCTGCAATGGAGACTGTGGGCCCACAGAGCTTGAAATATTTACTATGTGGACCTTTACAGAAAAAGTTTGCCATCTTTTGTTATAGATGAAAGAACCTATCTAAGTGATTGACAGTGAAACCGCTGGAGATGAAAGAAATTGTCTTCATTTGGAAAGGAGTTCACAGTGTTTGGTTTCTTGTTCTTTAATTAGAAGTGTAGGTTGGAGAAAGGTTCTCAACTGATTGGCTTACTTGAGGAACACTGGCTGTCACGGCCAAAGCAGATGATGAAGTTAACATGGTTATTCAAAAGGTTGTGATCTTTCAAAGGCGGCAGATGAATTTTTTTTAAGTATTCATGTTTCAGTTTAAAAATACTCCATGGACCCTTTCCATCTGACTTGCCCCCAAATAGATGTTATGTTAGCTATTTTGATTAGGTTGAATGCGAGTGAAAGAAATCAAGGAACAAATTTGTTAAGAACCAAAATGCTTTGTAGCACACATGGTGAGAGAAGATGACTCAGATATCAAAGAAGCATCAGACATGGGTCCACCTTTGAGAAATACAGAGGATCAAAGAAGCACACAGAACAGACGGGGGGTCCCTGGAGGAGGCTGGTATCTACTAGCCAGGTCCCAAGGGATCACATTACCCCGGTACATCCTCCAGGGCTCAGGCTGGTCTTGCAATCTCAGAATCCTTACTTGTTAGCACATCAAAAATTAATGTATCTTTCAGCGACAGATACACAGGTACCAGACTCTCAGAGACTCTAGAAGCCAGAAAGACAGTTTATTAATTGGACAATAAGATCTGTCACATCAGAGAAGTGGACACTCACATCCTTTGGCTAATGTATTCTTCCTCTAAGTAAGCCATATGGGAAATCCAATTATTCTCAGAAGTCCGTTTTCTGCATTTACAATGAGAAGCCAAGCTGCCAGGAGGTCAGGACGCTTACATCTTCTGGCCTGTACAAGAGTACATCCTCTTCCTAGAGCAACAGAGCCTGGGAATTGGATGATAATGAGAAGGCAGTTCTGGGAATTGTCCAGGACAGCGTGGCTGCCACCTTTTCCAGTCAGATCACCATTACCTGTGCTCTCACAGCACACTTTGGTCCCACTCTGAAATAACATAGCACAAGTCTGACTCCATTGTAATGGCCTGCTTACTTCTCTTTTCACATCACTTGACTTTAGTCCCTATATTTTATTCATCATTTTATCTTCAGCTTCAGTGCAGTGCCCTGACTAGAGAAGGTGCTAATGGGCCCAGGGCAAGATGGCCACAGGCATCCTTCTCCTCAGGGATGATGGCCTCTGTAACCCTCTAGGAAGGCCCTGGCACTGGGCCCTTTGCTGGGGAAGGGCATGGGTGACACTGTCCACATCTGCCTCTGTTGCTTCTATGTTTTCTGGCTAATGTGAATACTTTTTAAAAAATGACACTGCATAGCTCTAATCTAATCTATTCTTCCTCCTTAAATCCTCACCCACCTTTTTTAAAAAAAGCTAACATCTTGTTATTATGGAAAAAATCAAAATATACAAAAAGAAGAAATAGCAGTATGATTCTTAATTCTTTTTTGTTTGTGTGTGTGTGTGTGTTTTTAGACAGAGTCACTCTGTCACCCAGGCTGGAAGGCAGTGTTTAGATCACAGCTCACTGCATCCTTGACCTCCTGGGTTCAAACGATCCTCCTGCCTCAGCTTCCTGAGTAGCTGGGACCACAGATGTGTATCTCCATACCTGGCTAATTTTAAAAATTTTTTATAGAGATGGAGTCTCCCTATGTTGCCCAGGCTGGTCTCAAACTGCTGGGCTGAAGTGATCTTCCCACCTTGGCCTCCCAAAGTGCTGGGACTATAGGCTTAAGCCACTGTGCCCAGCCAGTATGATCTTCTGTGCCACCCCTTCCCCTGCTTCAACATCATCAACTTACAGCCAACCTTGTTTTGTTTATACCCCCACGCACTCCCCACTCCCCCCAGGATTATTTTCAAGCAAATCCCACATATTTCATCTGTAAATATTTTAGTATATGTCTCTAAAAGGTAGTGACTTTTTATAAAGTAAACAATACCACACACATTAAACAACTTGACATTAGTTCTCTAATATAATCAATTATTCAGTCAGTGTTCAAATGTCCCCATTTACCTCATAACTTTCTTTTTTGCAGTGTGTTTGTATCAAGAGCGAAATAAGTTGCATTTAGTTGATATGTCTATAGGTCTGGGTTCTCTCTTTCTCTCTTTTTCTTCCTTGTAATACATTTCTTGAAGAAACTGGGTTGTTGTTATTGTTTTCAGTCTGAATTTTCATTGTAACTCCATGCAGTTTTTTAAAACATGTTCCTTTGTCCCCTGTATTTCCTGTAAATTGGTATTTGGGTCTAGAGTTTGACTTTTTGGTAAGAATGCATCATAGAAGTGTTGTATATTTCCATAATGAGGTATATAATGTCAAGTGATCTCTTTTCATAATGTTAGCAATATATTGTTTTTAAAGTTTAATGCTTGGGAACTATCTATTTGCAATTTATTGGGAGACATTTCACTGTGGCCTCAAATACATGGGAGCGTATGACATATATATTTGGAGTAATTTGAGAACAATACAACCTCATATGTAATTAGGGTTAAATTCTGTCGTGCTGATTTTACTTGCTTTAATCTATTAGGAAAGTTTAGCCAGACCTGGACTCCCTCAGGCTGGGGATACATGTAGGATTGGTGTGTTCAGTCCACACCCTTGACCCTGCTGCCTGGTCTCCTGCACGCAGCCTGGGAGCTGGAAAGAGTCTTCAGAGGAAAAGTGGTGCTTAGCAAAGCAAATCCAGCCTCTTTGTCTTAGTTGGAGTTCTCTCAAATGGATTTCCGGCCCCTCCCGTGAGGGTGGGACTGGCAGATACCTTGTGTTGGAATTTCCCATGAGCTTAGAAGATTTTATGGCCCTCTCATCATAGCTGCTTATTGTCCTGTAACACCTCCTCACCCCCCATGCAGCTAGTTTTTCTTCAGTCAGAATAAAACCACCTTTGTGCATCCTCAACAGTGGTCAATGAGAGTGGGTTTTTCCTCCAGTACTTTCACGTCACAGATGAGGGAGAGACTGCCCTAGGAGTACTGAGAGACTGAGGAAAGAGAAAGAGGATGGAAAGAACTGGGTGGGGAGGGAGACAGCAAGAGATCCAGCTGAACATCTGACAGAAAACAATCTGGCTGACGAGCAGAGGCGGACAGTCCTGGCGTGTTGACTCAGCTGCATCCGTGTGCACCCGCTTGCTTCCCCTGCCCCAGAAGAAAAAAAGTGCTGCCACTACTGTCTTTTCTCTCCATGCCAGCTCTTTCTTGGCGCACCTGTTTCCTTTGCTGTAACTGCGCAGATTCCTTAAACTCTGTATCTGTGGCTTATCTTCTAGACCAGATGTATTTTTGTCTGTCTGTTGGATATTCCCACATGAATAACCCATTAATATTTTGTGGGGCAGACATTGTTTTCCTTCACCTACCTCTGCTATAGAGGCTGGAAAAACAGCATACTTATTTTCTCAATCTCCCTTCAGGTGAGGTGTCTATGTGACACTGTCTGGCCAATGAGACATAGCAGAAGTCTACAGGAGGCTTCCAGGGAAGCTCTTCCTTTACCCATGTATTTAGTTCCCCTTTCCTCTCTTCTTTCTGCCTGGACTTACTACCCGAGGCCTGGGCCTGTGGCAGCCATCTTGTAATCCCAGGAGCAAGTGCCCAGAGAAACACAGAGCCCCCAATTCTGACTTTGTCCACCTGCTGAACCCAGGTCAGTAGTTACCCACCTTCAGATTTTTGTTTTGTGAAGAAAAAAAGCCCTATTTCTCTAAAGCATGCTTTGTTTGGTGTTCTATCATTCGCCATCAAAATGATCTCTAACCTAACAGATTGATACTTGTCTAAAGTTGACCTCATCTTTTTTAGCCCTGCTCCCCATTAGTTTCTCCTTCTTGCTTTACTATTTTATGTATGATGTCATGACTGCCTCATTCTCAGAACTTTGAAGTTATCTGCATTTTCCCTTTCCTATGTCCTTTTCCACATCTAACCAGTCACTAATTGTCTTGACTTTTATATTCCACTTTTATTTCAGGGCCTTAGCATCTGGATCTCCCCGTTTTCTGTTTCCAGTCTGGAAAACATGATATAGTCAAATCAGCTTTGTCTTAGGATCAGCCAGACCTGGATTCAAATTCTGTCACCTCTACCCTCTAGCTATGTGATCTTGGCCAAGTTATTAATCTTTCTGAATCTCTGTTTTCACATCTTCAAATGAGATTCCCAATGCCTACAGTAATGGCTATGTTGAGGTGTGTGAGCTAATGCAAACGTTGCATGGTCATCTCTAGAGAGAAAGTGTAGTGTAGAGGTTAAAAATTTAGGAGTCAGACTATATAGGCTCAAACCCCAGTTTTAATTTTATTGATGGTGTAATTTTGGGCAAGTTATTTGGTTCTAGTAGTTACTTTATAGATTCATTGGGATTTTCCCTGTAGACAATCTTGAATGTGAATACTGGCAGTTTTACTTATTCTTTCTGATTTTTATTCTTCTATTATTTATTTTTCTTGCCTTATTGCATTTGCCAGGAATGCCAGGACAAATTGAATAGAAGGGGTGAGAATGGATGCTCTTGTTTTGGTTATGATCTTATAAAAAATAGTTTGCTATTTTGCCACATTAGTTGTCTTTCATGTAGTTTTTTTTTTTTTTTTTAGCAAATTCCCTTTTCTGAAATTATTGAGATGATTATATTATTTTTCTCTTTTATTCTGTAAATATAGTGAATTTACATTGACTGAGTTTCAAATGTTAAGCCAACCTTGCCTTCCTAGAATAGATACTACTTTGTCAACATGCATTATACTTTTTATCTATTACTTTATTCAACTTACTAATATTTTGTTAATGCTACTTTCATGTTAATTCATGAGGGATATTAGCCTATAACTTTCTTTTCTTATTTTAGTATCAGGATTATTCTGGCTTCATCAAATGAATTAAGAAACATTTCCTTTTTTTCCTATTTTTTTCTCTCTATTTTTAAATGAACTTATATAAGATCAATGCTATTTATTTTACAAATGTCTTATAGATATCACCTGGGCCAGGAGTTTTCTATATGAAAAGCTTTTTAGTGACAAATTCAAACTCTGTAATAGAGGACTATTCAGATTTTCTTTTTCTTTTCATGTCAGTTTTTATAGTTATTTCAAGGAGTTTGTCCATTTCATCTGAGTTATCAAATTTATTGACATAGAGTTGTTCATAGTATTCCTTATAATCCTTTTAATGCCATTAGGATATGTAGTGTTGTTCTGTCCTTTGTATCCCATATTGGTAATTTGTGTCTTTTTTTTTAAATTCATTCTTACTAGGAGCTTCCCAATTTTGTTAATATTTTAAAAGAACCAACTTTTAGTTGATTTACTCTGTTCCTTGAGAAATTTATTGATTTTTGTTCATTGTTTTTTTCCTTTTTTCTCCTTACTTTGGGTTTAACTTATTCTTTTTCTGGCTTCTTTAAGTGGAAACTTAGTTGGTTAATTTTAACCTTTCTTCTTTACTAATATAGGCATTTCAGCTGCAATTTCTCATTTTCAACACAAAGAAGGAAACACAGGTTTTTTTAATTCAGTATTTGTAAACTTAAACTATTTCTGCTGGAGAAGAACAATTAATCAAGCTGATACTGGGACCTCTTGACTCCCTCAGCCTCAAGAAGATACTTTGCAATGTGGTGAACAATATCCTCAACAACATTCCAACAGTGATTCAGCAGTGAGTTTCACAGGCTCTTTCAATACAGCATAATTCTAAAGAAACATTAAGAAAGAGTAATTCTGCGAGGGGGCCGATATAATATACAGTTTTCTGGTGATCTGATTTAATCCAAGGAAAGATTTTAGTATATTTTAGAAACAAATGGATTGTGTTTCTTACTGGAAATCCACTATAAATATTATTTTTTCACATTTGAGCCATTAATAATGATTATGGTTGAGTTGGCAATGACTTTGAAGTAATATTTTCCAATAGATACCTGGAATCATTCTATTCTGTGTTGATGGCTGAATGAAGAGTAATAAGACTGGTGTCAGCCAAACTGGGGGAAAATTACGTTCTTGTTTGGCTATCATTTGACCTTTATATTCCATTGCTTTATTTCATTTCATGTATCATTTGGTAGTCAAACAAGAATATGTGCCTTAATGGTGGTCCATCTCTTCTCTGTGAGGATGTGGGGGCAAGGGTGTATTCTCAAGGAGGAATATTGGTGCCACTCTAACAAATAAACAAATGGGCCGGGCGCAGTGGCTCACGCTTGTAATCCCAGCACTTTGGGAGGCCGAGGCGGGCGGATCACGAGGTCAGGAGATCGAGACCATGGTGAAACCCCGTCTCTACTAAAAATACAAAAAATTAGCCGGGCATGGTGGCAGGCGCCTGTAGTCCCAGCTACTCGGAGAGGCTGAGGCAGGAAAATGGCGTGAACCCGGGAGGCAGAGGTTGCAGTGAGCCGAGATCGTGCCACTGCACTCCAGCCTAGGGGACAGAGCGAGACTCCGTCTCAAAAAAAAAAAAAAAAAAACAAATAGACAAATGGTGGTCAAGAGCCCACAGGTAATGCTACAGAACATAGCCCCTCTAATTGCAACTGTGGAAACCAAGGGACATATGTTAATTGCACTGGAGTAATCTTAAAATGCTTATCCGTGAGTGAAATAATTTTCTAAAAACACTTTTATTGAATAAAATTGATTGTACAATGTAAGCATATCAAAATGGATGACTTGCTGTATAGAAATATTACTTTTAAAAAAAATTTTTTTTGAGACAGAGTCTTACTCTGTCACCCAGGCTGGAGTGCAGTGGCATGATGTCAGCTCACTGCAAACTCCGCCTCCTGGGTTCAAGCGATTCTCCTGCCCCAGCCTCCCTACTAGCTGGGATTATAGATGTCTGCCACCGTGCCTGGCTAATTTTTGTATTTTTAGTAGAGACAGGGTTTCACCATGTTGGCCAGACTGGTCTTGAACTCCTGACCTCAGGTGATCCGCCCACCTCGGCCTCCCAAAGTGCTGGGATTACAGGCTTGAGCCACTGTGCCTGGCCAGAAATATTACTTATAAATTGGTGAAAAGTTCAAGAAACCCCCACCTTAATTAAGTGGAGAAATAATTTTTAGGCCCTTAGAAAAGACTTAATAGTTGAGATGTTGAAAACAAATAGAAAAGATCTTTGCTGGAAAGCAGATATTACTCACAACTTTGTAATTTGATTCTTGGTATTATGTGAAATTTCAATTCTATTTAAACCCCAGATGAAGAAATTAATGTTTTCCCTTTTGTTTGGGGCAGCGTTAGAATAGCCTTATTCTTCTAGTCATTAATTTTTCATCTTCACTGAGGCACAATTGACAAGTAAAAACTGTATATCTTTAAGATGTATGACTTGTTGCTTTGGTGTATGTATACATTGTGAAATAATTGCCACAATCAAGCCAATTAACATATTCATCACCTCATATAGTTACCTAGTATGTGTGCGTGGTGAGAACACTTAAGATCTACTCTCTTAGCAAATTGCAAGTTTGAAATACAGTATTGTTAACTATGTTCACATTGTTGTATATTAGATCTCCTGAACGTATTCATCTTTTAATTTTAATTTTAATTTTATTTTTTGAGATAGGATCTCACTCTGTCACCCAGGCTAGAGTGCAGTGGCACAACCATAGCTAAGTGTAGCTTTGAATTCCTGGGCTCAAGCGATCCTTCTGCCTTGGCTTCCCAAGTAGCTGGGACTATAGGCACCTACCACCATGCCTGGAAAATTTTTTATTTTTAGTAGAGACGTTGTCTTGCTCTGTTGCCCAGGCTGCTCAAACCCCTGGGCTTAAGCAATCCTCCTACCTTGGCCTCCCAAAGTGCTGGGATTACAGGCAGGAGCCACTGTGTCCAGCCCAGAATTTATTTGTCTCCCATAACTGAAACTTTGTACCCCTTGACTAATATCTCCCCATTTCCTCCTCCCTTCAGCTCCCGGCAACCATCTTCTACTCTCTGTTTCTAGGAGTTTGAATATTTTAGATTCTATATGTAAATAAGATCATGCAGTATTTGTCTTTCTGTGCCTGGCTTATTTCACTTAGCGTACTGTCCTTTAGGTTCATCCATGTTGTCGCAAATACCAGGGTTTCCTTTATTTTTAAGACTCAGTAATATAATAATATTCATTGTGTATATATAATATACACCATGTTTTCTTTTTCCATTAATCTGTCAACAGACATTTAGGTTGTTTTCTTATCTTGGTTATTGTGAATAATGCTGCAATAAACAGAGAAATGCAGATACCTCTTCAAGATACTCATTTCATTTCCTTTGAATATGTACCCAGACATGGGCTTGCTACATCGTAAAGTAGTTCTAATCTTAATTTTGAGGAACCTCCATAAGTTTTCAATAACATATTAATTTACATTCTGTATTAGTCTGTTTTCATGCTGCTGAGAAAGACATACCTGAGATGGGGTAATTTATGAAGAAAAAGAGGTTTAATGGACTCATAGTTCCATGTGTATGGGGAGGCCTTATAATCATGGCAGAAGGTAAAAGGCATGTCTTACACTAGTGGCAGGCAAGAGAGAGAATGAGAACCAAGCGAAAGGGGTTTCCCTTTATAATACCATCAGATCTCATGAGACTGATCCACTACCACAAGAACAGAATTGGGGAAGCTGCCCCATGATTCAATTATCTCCCACCAGCTCCCCTCCCACAACACAAGGGAATTATGGGAGCTACAATTCAAGATAGATTTGGGTGGGGACACAGCCAAACCATATCATTCTGCCTCAGCCCCTCCCAAATCTCATGTCCGCACATTTCAAAATCAATCATGTCTTCCCAACTGTTCCCCAGTCTTAACTCATTTCAGTATTAACTGAAAAGTCCACAGTCCAAAGTCTCATCTGAGACAAGACAAGTCCCTTCTGCCTATGAGGCTGTAAGATCAAAAGCAAGTTAGTTACTTCCTAGATACAATGGGGTTACAGGTATTGGGTAAATACTGCCTTTCCGAATGGGAGAAATTGGCCAAAACAAAGGAGCCACAGGCTGCATGCAAGTCCAAAATCCAGTGGGGCAGTCAATTCTTAACACTCCAAAATGATCTCCGTTGACTCCACATCTCACATCCAGGTCACACTGATGCAAGAGGTGGGTCCCCATGGTCTTGGGCAGCCTGGCCCCTGTGGTTTTGCAGGGTACAGCCTCCTTCTCGGCTGCCTTCAGGGGCTGATGTTGAGTGTCTATGGCTTTTCCAGGCACATAGTGCAAGCTGTTGGTGGATCTACCATTCTGGGGTTTGGAGGACAGTGGCCCTTTTCCCACAGCTCTGCTAGGCAGTGACCCAGTAGCGACTCTGAATGGGGGCTTCAATCCCACATTTCCCTTCTGCACTGCCCTAGCAGGGGTTCTCCATGAGGGCCCTGCCCCTGCAGCAAGCTTCTGCCTGGACATCCAGGCATTTCCATACATCCTCCAAAACCTGGGAGGAAGTTTCCAAACCTCAGTTCTTGACTTCTGTGCACCTGCAGGCTCAACACCATGTGGAAGCTGCCAAGGCTGGGGGCTTGCACCCTCTGAAGCTTTGGCCTAAGCTGTACTTTGGCCCCTTTTAGCCATGGATAGAGCAGCTGGGACAGCTGGGAAGAAGGGCACCAAGTCCCTTCGCCGCACACAGCAGGGTGCCCCTGGGCCCAGCCCACGAAACCACTTTTTCCTCCTAGGCCTCCAGGCCATTGATGGGAGAGGCTGGTGCAAAGTTCTCTGACATGCCCTGGAGACGTTTTCTCCATTGTCTTGCTGATTAACATTTGGCTTCTCATTACTTATGCAAATTTCTGCAGCCAGCTTGAATTTCTCCTGAGAAAATGGGCTTTTCTTTTCTATTGCATCATCAGGCTGCGAATTTCCCGAACTTCTATGCTCTGTTTCCCTTTTAAAGCTGAATGCACAAAACTGATAGTTTAAAACAACAGAAATGTATTCTCTCCAACTATCAATTTTGTGATATCTTATTATGGAAACAAGAAGAAACTAATATACTTGGTGTTCAGAAACTTAGTTTTCTTCTATTTCTCTGTAAACTGAAATAAACTCAGCTTTGAACTTGGAGGGACAAAAAAAAAAAAACTGAATGCTTTTAATCCCCCCAAGTCACTTCTTGAATGCTTTGCCACTTTGAAATTTCTTCTGCTAGATACCCTAAATCATCTCCCTCAAATTCAAAGTTCCACAAATCTCTAGGGCAGGGGCAAAATGCTGCCAGTTTCTTTGCTAAAACATAGCAAGAGTCACCTTTACTCCAGTTCCCAACAAGTTTCTCGTCTCCTTCTGAGACCACATCAGCCTGGATTTCATTGTCTATATCATTATCAACATTTTGGTCAAAGCCATTCAACAAGTTTCTAGGGAGTTCCAAACTTTCCCACATTTTTCTGTCTTCTTCTGAGCCCTGCAAACTGTTCCAACTTCTGCCTGTTACCCAGTTCCAAAGTCGCTTCCACATTTTCAGGTATCTTTTCAGCAGCACCCCACTCTCCTGGTACCAATTTACTGTATTAGTTTGTTTTTATGCTGCTGATAAAGACATATCCGAGACTGGTTAATTTATAAAGAAAAAAAGGTTTAATGGACTCACAGTTCCACGTGGCTGGGGAGGCCTCACAATCATGGCAGAAGGTGAAAGGCACCTGTTATATTGGCAGCAGGCAAGAGAGAGAATTAGAACCAAGAAAAAGGGTTTTTTTTCCCTTTATAAAACCATCAGATCTTGTGAGACTTATCCACTACCACGAGAACTGTATGGGGGAAACTGCTCCCATGATTCAGTTATCTCCTGCCAGGTCCCCTCCCACAACACATGGGGATTATGGGAGCTACAATTCAAGATGAGACTTGGGTGAGGACACAGCCAGACCGTATCACACTCCCACTAACAGTGCACAGAGGTTCCCTTTTCTCCATGTCCTCAATGACACTTGTTATTTTATGTCTTCCTGGTAATAGCCATTCTAACAGGTGTGACATTGTTTTTCATTGTAGTTTTGATTTGCATTTCTCTCATGATTAGTAATGTTGAGCACCTTTTCATACACCTGTTGGCCATTTGTTTGTCTTCTTTGGAAAAATGTCTATTCAGGTGTTTTGCCCATTAAAAAAGTCAGATTACTTGTTTTTTTGGTATCAAATTGTATGAGTTCCTTATGTATTTTGAATATTTACCCTTTATCAGATATATCATTTGCAAATATTTTCTCCCATTTTATAGGTTGAATTTTTTATTGTATTGATTGTTTGCTTTGCTGTGCAGTCATTGTTTATTGGACAAGTTACAGCAAAAGCTGGGTTCTTAAATTTTACATGTTTTCTTTATCAACTCTTTAAAGAAACTTGGAATATAGAAAAGTTCCATATTCAGCGTCCCTTGCCATTCCTTTTGTCACTCTTCTACCTGCCTCATACTGTCTTCCATCTTCCCCCACCCAAATGTGTTGTAGGAAAAGGATCTGATTGTAGTAATTTACTTTCCCACTGTCATTCACTCATTCATTTAGAGATTTTACTATCTGCTTACCATGTGTCAGTCACTCTTGCTGGGTATACATTAGTGAGAAAAACTGTCAAAGGCCCTGACTTCACGAATTGAAATACTAGGTGGGAAGACATTCACTCATTCAGTCAGTCTTCAAAAAACGATTTATTGGGTACCTAGTATGTGCTAGATGCTGTTCTAGCTGGTAAGGAATACAGTGGTGACAGAATAGGAGAAGTTAGATGGTAATAAATGCTATGAAGCCAAAGGTAAGAGAATATGGAGGTAGAGGAACAGACGGTAAACAAATATAGACAAAACTGTACTACTGTGTCAGGCAGTGATAAGAGCAGTGAAGGAAAATCAAGGAGAGAAAAGGGGAAGAGACTGAGGGGTAGTGTTATTTTAGAGAGGGTGATCAGAGAGGTCTTTCTGTAGAAGTGATATTTGACCAAAGACCTTGAATGAACTAAGAGGTCACCTAGTTAGAATTTAGATCAGTGTAATCCAGACTTTACTAAATAGGTGAATGAGGTATTTTAGAGAGCAGAGGTCAGGCTAGTTAGTGCCTGTGGTGCAAACACAGGCTGAATCAATGCAGCACTGCCCTTTCGTTTGGTAACAAGGCCTTTTTTTGGGAAAGTACCCATAGACTACTAACTGCTTTTGTTGATGTAATAGACAAGTAGCTTCACAAAACAATGGAAGGGATAAATGAAGTCTTTTTGGAATTTTGGTTTATCTTTTAAATGTTGTTATGACTGAAAGATGTGAAAAATATGTTTCACTTTAGTTTTTTCTGATAATAATTTTCAGGAAAAAGAAAGCTACACCTAGAGAACTGATAAGTACCATTTAGACCAGGAAAGGTACTATCATTTAAATGGGGTTGTAAAGATACTGTTTGCGTGCTTTTGATCATGGATGCTGATGATTACAGCATGGTGATATCCTCATTCCCATCCTACCCATGGAATTTTGATTTTCATATTTAACTAGTTTAGTTTCACCAGTGATGAATTTGTCTGGTACCTCTGTTGGATCAGTGTCTTAGCCAGGCCTCGAAGGCAAATGTGCTAGAGCAGGAAAGTGGTCCTGGATACCTAGAAATTCCAACAATTTCTCGTTTGAAGGATTTCTTTGCTGTTATTCCACCATCTGCCTTTTGACAATGCTTTTGTATTGAATTTTTATCATATTTTATTCATAGATGAATTCCGTGATATAGCAGTATGTTTTAAAAGTTTTTCATGTCAAAAACTGAAGGTAACTTGAGAGTAGTAAGTCTCTGTTGTGATGTTAGGGCACCATATGTACATCAGACTTATAAATATTCCCTGATGGTATCTGAAGGTCTAGGTTGTAGAGTTAGAACTATCTAGTTAGTGTCCAGGTTTTACATTCTATTTGCCAAAAATAATTTAAAAACCTAGATTAGGCGTTCTTGTTTAATTATGTAAATCATCAGATCACAAATAAGGGAGCCTTCTATTGATACAAAAATGTGCAGCTATAGAACATACCAAGGGAACCATAATGAGGCAGCTTCATCTATAAGGCCTAGCCAAATCTGGATGTCCAACTGGTTGAATGTGAAATAGAATATAATTTTATTGTGCTCTTTTATCTCCTCGCGCTGTAGCTGTAACATTATCAGCTTGTGAATGAACCTTATCTGTTCCTCAATTGAATTTTACATTATCTCTGTTGCTTTGCTTCTTACCTTTTCAGCACTTCACTGGATATTTATCTTAACAACTTTAGAGGTTCATTTTAGAATTCAACATTTAACAGGTCATGGATGTCAAAGCAAGTCTAATTTTAAAGAGCCCTGGCCAGGCGCTGTGGCTCATGCTTGTAATCTCAGCACTTTGGGAGGCCGAGGGGGGCGGATCACGAGGTCAGGAGATCGAGACCACGGTGAAACCCCGTCTCTACTAAAAATACAAAAAAATTAGCCAGGCGTGGTGGCGGGTGCCTGTAGTCCCAGCTACTCGGAGAGGCTGAGGCAAGGAGAATGGCGTGGACCCGGGAGGCGGAGCTTGCAGTGAGCCGAGATCGCGCCACTGCACTCCAGCCTGGGTGACAGAGCGAGACTCCGTCTCAAAAAAAAAAAAAAGAGCCCTTGGTGTTCAGATGATTAATATATTTTTGTCTCTGTGATTGGAAGTTCTAATCCTAAATATCCATAGGAGAAATGAGCAATGAAACTGCTTCTCAGAGGAACTTACAGGAATCAAAAATGGACATTACTTAGCCCTAATATTGTTTTGAGTTATATGAAATATCATAAAGTGGTTGATTTGCAAAACTGAAATAATTTTAAAATGTATATATGATTAATCACCTCTAGGGAAATAGTGTAGGCATTGGTGAAAAGGGAGAGTGAACAATAATAAAATAAAAGCAACAAAATGGAATGATTTTTTAAAAACTGGAAAATTATTTAAAAGAGAGCTGTTCTTTCCGTTTTAGTTGAACTAAAACCTTGATTTTCTTTTTTTAAAAATTTACCTACAATTGGTTTTTATCTGCCTACAAAGAGTTTTGTGGTCAAATTCTGCCACCTAAGAATACCTCTTCAAATAGAATATATTTGAATATATTTCTTTTGAATTGGGAAAAGCAACACAGGTATACAATTGATTTTATGTACTGAATTCTACTTATTCATATCATTATATAAGAAAGAAACTTCATTGATAGGGCTTTGATTTCATAGGATTGATATTGTAGTGACTGAAAAACTTTAGAAAATAACAAATTAGTAATAAGGGAAATTATAGGGGAAAAGGAAAACTTTTTTTTTTAAAGCTTACTAATGTTTAGATGCTAAACCAGTTATCTGAGACAGCACTATGACTCTTTTTAAAATGAGTGACATGTGACATAATTGCTACGAGCACATCCCTTCCTCTTTCGGTTTGTGAGGGTTGCTGCTACATTGCATCTGAGACGTGACAGTGTGTACACACACACACACACACACCCCCGACACACACCGCACACATACACACACTAGCTTCTTTCTGAGAGTGTTACCAATTAACATGTGTTGACATATCTTTCTCCTTCCCGGGAGGAAAGTGGCAGGAGCTTGTGAAAAGTTACAGACTATGATTTAAACTATGTTATAATTGGACCAAATAAAATAATTTCTGGCTTATAATTATTAATTTATTTCTATAAACTCTATCACCAGGAATAACAGGTCTTAACAGTTTTAACGTATTTTCCTGCACTATTTTTTTGTGTGTGTGAGTGTTTTTTAACATGTTTGAGCTTGACCTTTATGACTTTATACCTTTTAAAATGAACTTTATGGGATGATCATTTCCCAGGTTATTAACAGTTCTTTATAAATATAATTTGTATTGGCCGAAATCATATAGATCATGTGGCTTAAGTTTTTCCTTATTGTTGGACAATTAAGACATTTGAAAATGATTGTTGCTGTTATAAATAATGGAATAATCTTTTATATTAAAAATTTCTTGTGTTTTAGATACTTCCTTAGGATGGAGAGATATCTATAGAACTAAAATTAGTTAATGTATGTGAAGAGATTTAAGGTTTTTAACATATTTTTAAATTACGTTTCATAAAGACAGTAAGAAGCTGCTATTACTGATACTTTAGAATAAGGAATTTGAGGTCTGGAAAAATTAAATACTCGTCCAGGGTCACATAGCTGCTAAGTGCTAGGGACCACTGGGGAATTGGAACCCCAGTCCTTTTCCACTGTAAGTGTTTCAAGTGTGTTCCCTGGAATATTAGTAGGTAGGGCAAGGAAAAAAGGGCTTAGGAGAAAAAATTTGGAAATGTCAAGTTAAAGCTTTTTAAAAAAATCCTCAGGCCAGGCACAGTGGCTCACGCCCGTAATCCCAGCACTTTGGGAGGCCAAGGCAGGCGGATCACAAGGTCAGGAGATCGAGACCATCCTGGCTAACACGGTGAAACCCCGTCTCTACTAAAAAATGCAAAAAATTAGCCGGGTGTGGTGGCAGGCACCTGTAGTACTAGCTAATCGGGAGGCTGAGGCAGGAGAATGGCGTGAACCCAGGAGGCAGAGCTTGCAGTGAGCCAAGATCATGCCACTGCACTCCAGCCTGGGTGACAGAGTGAGATTCTATCTCAAAAAAAAAAAAAAAAAAAAAATCCTCAGATCTCTGGACATCACCATAAAGACAAAATGACATGTGGCCGTAGAACACTGAGGAATACTCTGGGATGTGCTTGCTGACACCGGGCTACATTATGGTGATGAAAGCAGACTTTTGACGAGAAGTTGAGGTTCAGATTCTACTGGCCCCATACAGAAACTCTTTAACTCAGGACCCATAAACATCTAACATTAATCCCTTTAGGTAAGATTAAATGACCAAAGAGGAACGGTTTAGTGACATAATTGAAATCTTACTAAATTCAGCCCCTTGAGATTTTAGATAGAAAAGTAACACAAATTGAGCTAATAACAATAATTTAAAAAATTATCTTTTAAAAACGGTTTATTTATTTATTTATTTGAGACGAAGTTGCACTCTTGTTGCCCAGGCTGGAGTGCAGTGGTGCAATCTCGGCTCACTGCACCCTCTGCCTCTCAGTTCAAGTGATTCTCCTGCCTCAGCCTCCCAAGTAGCTGGGATTACAAGTGTGCACCACCACACCCAGCTACTATTTTTGTATTTTTAGTAGAGAAAGGGTTTCACCATGTTGGCCAGGTTTGTCTCAAACTCCTGATCTCAGGTGATCTGACCACCTCGGCCTCCCAAAGTGCTGGGATTACAGGCATGAGCCACCATGCCTGGCCTAAAAACTATTTATTTTTAAATACTTACAGAGTCACAGGAAGTTGCAAAAACATGTACAGGGAGGTCCCATGTAATCTTCACCGCCAAGGGTAACTCTTTCATAACCATACTACAGTACAATGTCAAAACTAGGAAATCGGCATCAGTAAAGTCCACAAAATTTATTCAGGCTTTGCCAATTCTATGCGCATTCAAGTGCATGCATGTGTGTGTGTAGTTCTATGTAATTTCATCACTTGTAGAGTCATGTAACTACCACCATACTCAAGATGCAGAACTTCTCAATCTCTCCAAGACTCCCTCTCGCCAGCCCTTTGTAGCCATGCCTACCCATCTCTTGTCAATAAAAACTAGTTTTTAAAAAAATGAGCAGTGTATATCTCAGGATATGATAGTTCCAACCCTACTTCATATCACTCATCTATTTCTGTAGGACTCTGCTGATAACTGATTTTTATTGTTTGGTAGATAGCATTTACTAGGACAGTAAAGTTAGCCAGTCCAGTTTAGAAAGAATTTTAACACCAAAGACGGCTGGCCTTAATTCTGAGTTTAGGAGGGACCTTAAGCAAAATGGAAAGGTGCCTGTGTGCTCCAGTACCCTTTCCCATGGCCCTCTGCTGCCTTACTGCACTGCCTAGCCTTTGCGTATCACTTTGGATACCTCAAATGCCCTGGGGCTGATAGGATGACAGTCAGCTCCCACTCTTAGCTTTCACACGGCCCTCACCACTGTGGGTGAGCCTCCAGGAGCCATTTTCAACCCACGTAATCTGCCATACCTATTCTGCCATACCTGTCATATCCCTAGTTGATTGTGTCTAGTCTCCCTTTTGTGTCTAGACTCCTTGGACAGGAGTCCTCTTGACTTCTTCCACAGCCCTGTCTTGTACTTCTCTCGTAGGCTAATCTCTTAAATAGAAGAAGTAGGACAGATACCTTGTTTCCCACACCTGGAGGTGGTCACAGGATGGTAGGGCACTGCACCTTGCATCTATTTGTTCAGGACCTTGCAGTCCCAAATATCCTAACCTTTAATAAAGTAATCTGAGCTAACGTGTTAAAGAATTTAATGTGCTATCCCTTGCAGAAATGACTGTAGTTCAAATAAAGAATTCCTAGTGAAGTAAAAGCCTTAACTCAAAGAAAATATCAGAGTGAAGCTCACAGAGTTATTTATCTGCCTGGTGACTCTTTGAAGTCATATTTTCCAGATGTGTGCCTTCTAACCTAACCCTAATCCTAACTCACCTATTGGGATGGACCATTTCCCAAGCCTTTTGGCCAACTGAGAATTTTCTATACATGGTTTTGAAATTGTAAGAACCTCAATTTACCCAGAGTTCTCAAAACCTGCTGAGATCTTAGAGTTGATTGGAATGTGCTCTGTTTTAGAACACAAGATTAATTTGTGGATTTGCAGCAATAAACAAATGGCTGAAAGCCAAACAGTGTAGCTATTTTCAGTGAGTCTTCAGTAATCCAGCATCATAGAGAAGTTAATTTCATACAAGTTTATCCCAATTAATCCTCTAAACTTGCCATTATTTAGTAACTCTGGCAGAATATTTAATGTGACTGCTTTTCTAAAGCATACTGAGTATCATTTTTCTTTTATTTGATGATTAAGGCTCAGTATATTGAACATAAATTAGCATCCTGTATACCTCTGTGATTTATGATTTTGAAGTATGTGGATTATCTGTTTTAATACCAGATGCCCTCAGTGCTGTTTTTAAAGTTCTGTTTGCTTTTGTTTTATTTATCTGTCTCTTCCCTACTACCGAGAAGCTGTCACTCCTTGCTTGCCCTTTAGGTTTCCATCCTATCTTCTTCCCTTGCACAAACATAATATATTGCTTTTAATCCTTTGGATTTCGAATCCAGGTAACTAAGTTTATTGGAGCTCTATGTATAATACAAGTGCATGTATTTGCCCTCTGGGTATTTCTCCTCTGAGTTAAGTGTATGAATGTCAGAGTTTTTGGTATTTGGGGCCTTGATTTTGGTTTCACAAATCCTTTGTAAACTTACTTGCTACATGACCTCACTCCAGTGATTGTTTTAATAACTGAGATTTCCAGATAAATATCCTCTGAATAGTTGAGGCATTACTCTAATGAGATTAATTCCTGCATTTAACAAATATTTACTGAGTGCCAAAGAAACACCTTCTAGGTGCTTAGAGTTTATAATTGAACAAAACAAGACTCTTGCTCTCATGGAGCTTACATTCTAACAAAGGAAATAGACAATAAACCATAAACATAATAAATAAATTATATCTTATGTTTGAAGGCAATATGTATTATGGAAGAAAAAACCCCAAAAAACAAATAGAGCCCAGTAAAAAATCAGGAGTGCCAGTGGGTGAAGGACTGTAATATTAAATAGGGTGGGCAGAATAGGGTTCACTGGGAAAGTGATTTGAGCAAAGAGGCAGAGGAGTTTAACCAAGCATATGTTTAGGATAAGAATTCCTGGCAATGGGACCCTTCCTCCCTTCCTCCCTCCCTCCCTCCCTCCCTCTCTCTCTCTCTCTCCTCTCTCTCTCTCCTCTCTCTCTCTCTCTCTCTCTCTCTTTCTTTCTTTCCCCTCTCTGGCCCAGGCTACAATCTACTCGGCTTGCTGCTGCCCGCGCCGCGGACTGCCTGGGACTGCCGGCGCCCGCCACCGCTGCCTGCCTTTTCTCCTTTGGATGCAGGCACGCGTTCGCCATCTTGGCCACGCTGGTCGCCAGCTCCTGACGCCGAGTGCTCTGCCCGCCTCAGCCTCCCGAGGTACTGGGACTACAGACGGAGTCTCGCTCACCCAGTGCTCGGTGTTGCCCGGGCTGGAGGGCGGTGGCGTGGTCTGGCCTCGCGGCAGCCTCTACCCCCCGGCCGCCTGCCTTGGCCTGCCAGGGTGCTGGGATTGCAGCCCCTGCCCGGCCGCCGCCCCATCTGGAAGGTGGGGAGCGCCTCTGCCCGGCCGCCCCGTCTGGGAGGTGAGGAGCACCTCTGCCCGGCCGCCCCATCCGGGAAGAAGTGAGGAGCGCCTCTGCCCGGCCGCCCCGCCCGGGAAGAAGTGAGGAGCGCCTCTGCCCGGCCGCCCCGCCCGGGAAGAAGTGAGGAGCGCCTCTGCCCGGCCGCCCCGCCCGGGAAGAAGTGAGGAGCGCCTCTGCCCGGCCGCCCCATCCGGGAAGAAGTGAGGAGCGCCTCTGCCCGGCCGCCCCATCCGGGAAGAAGTGAGGAGCGCCTCTGCCCGGCCGCCCCCGTCCGGGAAGAAGTGAGGAGCGCCTCTGCCTGGCCGCCCCGTCCGGGAAGAAGTGAGGAGCGCCTCTGCCTGGCCGCCCCGCCCGGGAAGAAGTGAGGAGCGCCTCTACCCGGCCGCCCCGTCTGGGAAGTGAGCAGTGCCTCTGCCCGGCCGCCCCGTCTGGGAAGTGAGGAGCGCCTCTGCCCGGCCACCCACCGTCTGGGAAGTGAGGAGCGCCTCTGCCCGGCCACCCGCCGTC